>NC_091121.1:13533436-14225936 GCF_040183065.1 Periplaneta americana
AGACTAAAATAAAAGTTCTTGGAGGATTTTTACGTATTTTAAATTTATTACGTTAATTACGCACTATTTACGCGTATTTTACTGTAATGTAAATAAATTTTTTTGCGCGTAAAGTCCCAACCCAGCGCCAAATACCTGATCTTATCATCAATTTCATCGATCCTAAATAACCTATTAGGCCTAGTTGATATGAAGTTCATAAATAACGGACTAAAATAATCCCGATATTCTTTTTTTTACTCCTCCGTAAATCTTCTTTTTTCTGTTCGTTTCCAGGTTAACGTCCTCTACATCTGTTTTAGATTGCTTTATTTTTATACCTTTATTACTATGATTTTCATAATGGCAGCAATTGGAGCGTCAAGGTTTAGAAATAGGAACTTTTATATTCACAGCGGAGGCAGCATTCACACCAAGCCACATTATATTTCAATCAACATCTGTTCGCATCCATCCCCTCTACCGCGCGAAAACAATTTAACGTGGAATAATAGAATTTATTTTCGTGTAGAACTTGTTTTGCAAATAGCGGCCAGCAGTCAGGGTCTGCCCCAACCGAGGGCATTTCTGCCAGTGTCATCATTATACAGATATCCTTGGCTGCGGGCTACGTGAGAAAAAGTAGCCAGCTAGTTCCAATTACCCGTCTGTGCGGTAGACTTAATGTTTTATGAATTGCCTCTTAACTCTCATCAACAACAGAAAAATTCCATTGAATATATCAGACTCTGACAATGTGATCATTATGCTCCGCGCCAGCTGGTGGCCAGGCCTTTGCGAAACCCGAGTCACCTGCCCGACAAATTGTTGCGTAAGAAGACACATGGCGCATGCCCAGAACTGCGGCTGCAAAGAAAAAGAGTGGTTGGTACATGTTTCAGATGCTACTGGCTTCAAGTCATGGGATCGGTATAACGTAATTTTAAGTCACATCTTAATTGTATAGAAGAGCAATTGAACGATTTCAAGCAATTATTGTATTACGCAACCACTACCAATTTCAGTGTCATTGCTACTAACACCACCACCATCACTGTTTCTCCTTTTTACATCCTTTGTCTTATTCATACTTCTCTGAACTTCTGTTCCACCAATACAACATTTTTTTCCTCTCTTTTACGTTAATATGTCCATGCTGAAGGGTCTTTCGAGAGAAAGAGGAAAGCTACTGTTATTCTATCAATTGTTTGTCATATTCGACGCTTCTCAAGATTTTTCTAGACTTGCCAATACTTTAAAAGTTTTATTGTCAAATCATGTACACTTAATTGTTCATAGTATTCCGCCCAAGGGCAGGTCTTTCACTGCAAACCCAGCATTCTGTAATCTTTCTGCTTTTCTGATTGGTCCCTATCCTGATCAAGATTAATCCAGTCTCTACCATCATATCCCACCTCCCTCAAATCCATTTTAATATTATCTTCCCATCTACGTCTCGGCCTCCCAACTAACACTCTATATGCATTTCTGGATTCGCCCATACGTGCTACATGCCCTGCCCATCTCAAACGTCTGGATTTAATGTTCCTAATTATGTCAGGTGAAGAATACAATGCGTGCAGTTCTGCGTTGTGTAATAATAATAATAATAATAATAATAATAATAATACTGTAATAATGTTATAATAATTGCTTATTGTTAGTAAAATGACATGTACAAGAATACAGTCTTAATTTTTCCCTGAAGGAGTAAAAACTCGTGCTCAGGGAGTTATCTAAACACATACTTAACACAAACAAAGATAATTATTTGACACAAAGTGGGTCAAGAAAAAAAAAATTACAGGAATAAATTAACTTTAAAAATACGATTTCAATTTAAATCACACAAATACATACACATATTAAATCAATATATATTCCTTAAAAATTAAAATTCTTAACGCTATTTTTGAAATTTCTGATACTAAAATTTTTTCCAAATTTGGGTATTTTTCAATTATTTTATTATACAACCTTGGACCAAAGTAGGTACCATGGCTAAATTGTAATACCGGTATGTATTTTTCTGTATGTTCTTTGATCCTGGTTGAGTGGAAGAGAAGGCCAGATGGCCTTAACTCTGCCAAGGAAAATAAAACTATATTATTATTATTATTATTATTATTATTATTATTATTATTATTATTATTTCACAAAGGCATATGACTCGGTTAAGAGAGAAGTTTTATATGATATTCTTATTGAATTTGGTATTCCCAAGAAATTAGTTCGATTAATTGAAATGTGTCTCAGTGAAACGTACAGCAGAGTTCGTATAGGTCAGTTTCTGTTAGGTGCGTTTCCAATTCACTGTGGGCTAAAGCAAGGAGATGCACTATCACCTTTACTTTTTAACTTTGCTCTAGAGTATGCCATTAGGAAAGTCCAGGATAACAGAGAGGGTTTGGAATTGAACGGGTTACATCAGCTGCTTGTCTATGCGGATGACGTGAATATGTTAGGAGAAAATCCACAAACGATTAGGGAATTTTACTGGAAGCAAGTAAAGAGATAGGTTTGGAAGTAAATCCCGAGAAGATAAAGTATATGATTATGTCTCGTGACGAGAATATTGTACGAAATGGAAAAATAAAAATTGGAAATTTATCTTTTGAAGAGGTGGAGAAGTTCAAATATCTTGGAGCAACAGTAAGAAATATAAATGATACTCGGGAGGAAATTAAATACAGAATAAATATGAGAAATGCGTGGTATTATTCGGTTGAGAAGCTTTTATCACCCAGTCTGCTGTCAAAAAATCTGAAAGTTAGAATTTATAAAACAGTTATATTACCTGTTGTTCTTTATGGTTGTGAAACTTGGACTCTCACTTTGAGAGAGGAACATAGGTTAAGGTTGTTTGAGAATAAGGTGCTTAGGAAAATATTTGGGGCTAAGAGGGATGAAGTTACAGGAGAATGGAGAAAGTTGCACAACGCAGAACTGCACGCGTTGTATACTTCACCTGACATAATTAGGAACATTAAATCCAGACGTTTGAGATGGGCAGGACATGTAGCACGTATGGGCGAATCCAGAAATGCATATAGAGTGTTAGTTGGGAGGCTGGAGGGAAAAAGACCTTTGGGGAGGCCGAGACGTAGATGGGAAGATAATATTAAAATGGATTTGAGGGAGGTGGGATATGATGGTAGAGACTGGATTAATCTTGCTCAGGATAGGGACCAATGGCGGGCTTATGTGGGGGCGGCACTGAACCTCCGGGTTCCTTAAAAGCCATTATTATTATTATTATTATTATTATTATTATTATTATTACTACTACTACTACTACTACTACTACTACTACTACTACTACTACTACTACTACTACTACTACTACTACTACTATTTTGTTGATGCTGGTGATATAAGTGCCCAATTTAGTAAAGGTTCGGATATGCTGTACAGCATAAATGATAACCCTTCGGAGAAATAGCAGAACAACTCTAGTCGTCTTGTTGATGATGTCTCTGACCTTGCCGTGAAATCAGACAAAATACCAACTTGCTGAATCCGTGCTGATACCTGAATCCACCTACTTCATAAATCACTATAAAATTGTGACTATATCATACCTGCGCCAGTTGCCACTCGCTTGTTTCCCGTGCATTAGACCTTCCACGCGAGATGGCAGCATCATCCATATCTTTCACTGCGTCAGAAGACGAAAAGAGGTCAAGCTTTTTTTTTTTCCTCCTGTTCCGCCTTCTCTTCATGACAGATAGAAGCCATGAGCGCATCTTCCCGGGGGATATTTTTCCTATCCTTTGTCAGTTGAGAGGAGACGAGTAGAGGGAAGGGAAATATAAAAAAGAGAACGCTGAGATGTACGTCCAAACAATTTAGCATGCCCCAGTATCTCTGATAACGCGCCCCGAGAGATTGATGCATTGGGGGAGGCGCTCACTGTTTATCATCTCTGTTTAAGATAATGCGTGGATATTTCTCACGCTTCATTGGGCACACTTCTCAAATCGCTGTCATTTTCGTCTGCAGTCTGTTAACTCTGTGAATCCGTGAGTCACTCGGCTGTGAAAATTGGTTCAAATGTTATTGAATCTATGCCGATAAAATTTTAAATCTCCAGATAACCTATTGCAAGTTTGTGTGGGTTCTCATGAGAGTTGCGTATGGTCTAGACCAGTGATTTCCAACAATTTGAGTGTCTCGGACCCCTCGTAGCTCGTATTTCATTTTGGCGGACTTTCAAAATGTTTTGTATAATACATTTAGGCTGGTAATCACTTTCTTCTCATTAAACATTTCCATAATGTAGTGACTGAAACATCCTTAATAGATTGACAGCAATATTAAACTTCAGTTTTAGCTTTGAATATAAAACTGGAAATACATAAATAAAAAATTATTTTACGTTATATCATGTCTTTGCTGTGAAAAATGAAACCAGTTTTTAGAGTTCCCATAAATATATAAATAGCATTGTTGATGTTTTTGCTGTCAAAAGTGAAATCAGTTTTATAGACTTACCATAACGTTATATAGTAGGTAGCATTTTTGATGTCTTTCCTGTCAAAAGTGAAATCAGTTATATAGACTTACCATAAGGTTATGTTTGGGATTGTTAATGTTCTTGCTCTGAAAGGTGAAATCAGTCTGATAGACTTACCATGGGATTGTAGGTGGTATTGTTGATGTCTTTACCATGAAAAATGAAGTTATTTTTAGGCTTATCAAAATGTTATATGTGGGATTGTTGTCTTTGCTGTGAAAAATTAAACTAGTTTTTACACTTACCATAAGGTTATAGATGAGATTGTTGATGTCTTTGCTGTGAAAAGTTAAACCAGTTTTTACATTTGCCACAAGATTGTAGGTGTGATTGTTCATGTTTTTCCTGTGAAAAATTAAACCAGTTTTTAGACTTACCATAAGGTTATAGGTGTGATTGTTGATGTTTTTCCTGTGAAAAATTAAACCAGTTTTTACACTTATCATAAGATTATAGGTTTGATTGTTAATGATTTGCAGTGAAAAATTAAACCAGTTTTTAGACTTACCACAAGGTTATAGGTGTGACTGTTGATGTTTTTGCTGTAAAAAATTAAACCAGTTTTTACACTTACCATAAGATTATAGGTGTGATTGTTGATGTTTTTGCTGTGAAAAATTAATCCAAATTTTAGACTTACCGTAAGGTTGTAAGTGACATTGTTGATGTCTTTACCATGAAAAATGAAGTTATTTTTAGACTTACCAAAATGTTATATGTGGGACTGTTGTCTTTGCTGTGAAAAATTAAACCAGTTTTTACACTTACCATAAGATTATAGGTGTGATTGTTAATGATTTGCAGTGAAAAATTAAACCAGTTTTTAGACTTACCACAAGGTTATAGGTGTGACTGTTGATGTTTTTGCTGTAAAAAATTAAACCAGTTTTTACACTTACCATAAGATTATAGGTGTGACTGTTGATGTTTTTGCTGTAAAAAATTAAACCAGTTTTTACACTTACCATAAGATTATAGGTGTGATTGTTGATGTTTTTGCTGTGAAAAATTAAACCAGTTTTTAGACTTACCACAAGGTTATAGGTGTGACTGTTGATGTTTTTGCTGTAAAAAATTAAACCAGTTTTTAGACTTACCATAAGATTATAGGTGTGGTTGTTGATGTTTTTGCTGTGAAAAATTAATCCAATATTTAGACTTACCATAAGGTTATAAGTGATATTGTTGATGTCTTTGCTGTGAAAAATTAAACCAGTTTTTTGACTTACCATAAGGTTACAGGTGTGATCGTTGATGTTTTTGCTGTGAAAAGTTAAACCAGGTTTGACACTTACCATAATGTTATAGGTGGGATTGTTGATGTCTTTCCTGTGAAAAGTGAAATCCGTTATATAGACTTGCCATAAGGTTATATTTGGGACTGTTGATGTCCTTGCTCTGAAAGGTGAAATCAGTTTTATATAGGTGGTATTGTTGATGTCTTTACCATGAAAAATGTAATTATTTTTAGACTTACCAAAATGTTATATGTGGAATAGTTGATGTCTTTGCTGTGAAAAATTAAACCAGTTTTTACAATTACCATAAAGTTATAGATGGGATTGTTGATGTCTTTGCTGTGAAAAGTTAAACCAGTTTTTACAATTAACATAAGGTTATAAGTGTGATTGTTGATGTTTTTGCTGTGAAAAATTAAACCAGTTTTTACACTTACCATAACGTTATAGGTCCCGCGCCGTGGCGTCGCGGTCTAAGGCATCCTGCCTAGGACTCGCGTTACGGAATGCGCGCTGGTTCGAGTTCTCATGGGGGAAGAAATTTTCTCATGAAATTTCGGCCAGTGTATTGGACCGGTGCCCACCCAGCATCGTGATGCACTTGGGGAGCTACGATAGGTAGCGAAAATCCGGTTGCGAATGCCAGCTATAACGGCTGGGGGGATCATCGTGCTAACCACACGATACCTCCATTCTGGTTGGATGATCGTCCACCTCTACTTCGGTATGTGGGCGTGAGGCCAGCAGCCGGCTGGTCGGTCTAGGCCCTTCACGGGCTGTAGCACCACGGATTATTATTCTTATTCTTATTATTATTATTATTATTATTATTATTATTATTATTATTATTATTATTATTATTATTATTATAAGGGTATAGATGGGATTGTTGATGTCTTTACCGTGAAAAATGAAACCACTTTTAGACTAACCATAAAGTTATATTATTTGGGGTTGTTGATGTCTTTATCGTGAAAAATGAAACCACTTTTAGACTTACCATAAGGTAATATGTGGAATTGTTGATGTCTTTGCTGTGAAAAACTAAACCAGTTCTTTTATTTACCGTAAGGTTATCGGTGGGATGATTGATATTGATTTCCGAAGTATGGCTCAATTGTGGAGATCGTACTCGTAAGTCACAAGTCTTCCTTGGAATTCAATTCAATTATTTTGTTCTTCAAAAAGACAAGGGCACAAAATATACTCTCACATAAGTATACTGGGGCAAATGATATTAGTTGTTCTATTACAATTCGAGAAACGTTGAGCCATATGTGTATGTGGTGCATGTAAACAAAATTTCAACAGGGACGTTGTAGGAGACACGATTTGTAAACTCGAATTAGAAGATAATTCTAATACTGTAATTACAATTCCTCCCCTTCTATTACGTAGAACAAACTGTTATTTGTGACCAAGAAGGGATTTTCATACAATTGTCACAATCAGTAAAAGTTTAGAGTTACAAAATTCTTGTATGTCATAAAAGGGCTTAGTATGGACTAAGAAAAGAACAAACAATTATTATACTAGTAGAGTCAAAAAGTAACCGAACAGGTGTATAAAACTTTGTTGTAGATGGCATGTAACCATTTACACAGCAGCCGCCTTCAAAGTACGCCTCCTAGGCAGTGACACACTTCTGCCAGCGTCCATATAATTTCTCGAAACGTGCCTGCAGTCCATCTTTGGCCACTTCCTGCAGAACGCTTGTCGCATGAATTTTCACCTCTTCGGCAGATGCAAACCGCTGTCCCTTAAGTAGGGATTTGACCTTTGGAAATAAGTAGAAATCTGCTGGAGCAAGGTCTGGAGAACATGGTGGTTGTGGAAGGACAGGTATTTTGTGTTGTGTGAAGAATTCGCTCACCAAGAACGACCGGTGTGCTGGGACATTGTCATGATGAAGAACCCAATTCTGCCCTTGCCACAAGTTGGGTCTTTTTCGTCGAACGAAGACCTCGAAGAATTTCAAAATACGTCTCCTTACTGACAGTTCGACCCTCAGTGTTATACTCGAAATGTACGAGACCCTGGATATCGAAGAACACTTCAAGCATTACTTTCCCCTTTGATCGGTCGGCACACCGAGTCTGTACGCCTGGAGAGTAGGCCATAACCCCACACGGACGAGGCAGAGAAGTTGCCTAGAGAGCACGGCGTTGCCACCCGAAGTTCGGGTATTTTCTGACTCTACTAGTATTACCGGTTGTTCTGTATGACTGTGAAGCTTGGTCTTACACTTTGAGAGAGGAACAGAGTTTAAGGGTATTCGAGAATAAGGTGCTTAGGAAAATATTTGGTGCTAACAAGGGATGAAGTTACAGGAGAATGGAGGAACTTACACAACGCAGAATTGCACGCATTGTATTCTTCACCTAACAAAATTAAGAACATTAAATCCAGACGTTTGAGATGGACAGAGCATGTAACACGTATGTGTGAATCCAAAAATGCATATAGAGTGTTAGTTGGAAGATGTGAGGGGAAAAAGACCTTTGGGTAGATCGAGATGGAAGGATGATATTAAACTGGATTTGAGAGAGGTGGGAAATTATGGTAGGGGCTGGTTTAATCTTGCTCAGGATAGGGACCGATGGCGGGCTTATGTGAAGGCGGCAATGAACCTCCAAGTTCTTTAAAAACCAATTGTAAGTAAGGCCTGGTCTGTCTATGTTCAACAATTTGGGTATTGTATTATATACATGCATACCTATATACACACAGTAGTACTATAGACAGAGATGAACTCATGGACTGATGAAACTAATAAACCCAGAAATGTGTATCTGCTGGACATGATATGGCTGATCAACCAGCCATGAGTACGGACGCCTGAATGTGCGACAACCCGCATGACGCAGGTACTGTCGTCATGGCAGCAAATAATTCGTGGCAACCGTAGCAAACAGCTTGCTTGTGATAGAGTGTCTGTCAAAGCCAATCGAATTCCACATGCGTTAAAGCAATTTTACGATCCGCTCTGTCACAACCAATGAAGTCTGACACAGCAAAATAATTGTATTAGGCGTAATCATATCGCATCAGCGTGTCGGCATTTGTTTTGCTGCATTTCAAATATTTCCTTTGTCACTGCCAACTTGTCCCGTAATCTGCCAGACTCACCGCCTGATGTCAGGGAAGTATTCACACCCTGTGCAGTTGATTTGTATTCGTGCAGAGTTCTGCATATTAATTCTGATTGCTACGACATGATCTACGAGTGCATGGCAATACGCGTTAAATTAAATATTATGGAGCATATATAGTTATTAAAATGATACATATTTTCCATATATTGTGTTGGTTTTAAAAGCTAACTTTTGATGGGAATATAATAATTAGGGCTAGGATTTTAATGACCTATAAATCATGAAAAAATGTCCTAAAAACAATGCATTTATGACCTAAAAATCTTTCAAAAATGTCCTTAAAATGCCCTAAAAATTGTTTGTACATAATTGGCTAAGTAGGAAAAGAGGTTCTGTACTACTTAATATTTAGACTAGTAATTAAATTAAATTCTAGTACCAACATTTAAGTTCATTTAATTTTACATAATTTTTTCTAAGTGGTACACTTTTTCCCTGATGTACGAGTAATTCCATGTAGTCCACTACAAGGCCACTCTTATCCGGAATTAGCAGGTATAAAGGAGTCTATATTGAAGGAGTGGTTGGAATGTACTACGTTAAAATGGAAATATTTGTGTAGAAAAACGATTGAAATATTATACAAAATAATGGGTATTAGCCACCGGCATAGCTTGGACGGTTAAGGCACTTGTCTGCCAATCCGGAGTTGCGCTTGGTCGCGGATTCGATTCCCGCTTGGGCTGATTATCTGGTTGGGTTTTTTCCGAGGTTTTTCCGAACTGTAAGACAAATGTCAGGTAATCTATGGCGAATCCTCGGCCTCATCTCGCCAAATATCATATCACTATCACCTATTCCATCGACGCTAAATAACCTCGTAGTTGATACAGCGTCGTTAAATAATAAAGTAAAAAAATTATGGGTATTAATGGACAAAATATGTAGACAAAATATGAAAGGAAATTAACATTATTTTATATTAATAATGAGGATTTATGGCCAAAATTAAATGAAAATGCCTAAAAAATGTCCGAGTAAAACAAAAGACGCTCTTATGAGTTGTAAGAGGCAAAAAATGCAAAACAATACCCTAACAAATACGTCTTAAAACACTTAGTTTATCACGTAGTACATAAATACTAAAGCAGCAATATTTCTGGCTTACTGGAAAAAAGATGCAATTTCATCATAATCTTAGCCCTAATAATAATCATACTGTACGTATTTCCCTATTTCCGTTCTCGCTTTGCTTCTAGTGAAACATTTGTTTTCAATGCTGCACCATAAACTAGGGCTACTTTGTCCTTTAGGTGGTTACTTTGTGTACCACGAGATAATAAAAATTCTGCGTTGTGCGTCATTTAGCTTTTACCAATAGCTGTTTATTTATCCAATTATCTATAGTAATCTCAGACCTCGTATGACATTTATTAGGACTATTTCGTGAATAAAATAAAAATGTAAATAATGTATCTCTAAAATTTGCTCACAAAATCTTAACACAAATTGTGTATTTATGAATACTTAAACTATTCAGGCATTGTGAAGTTGAAATAGATGAATATCGATTACTGCAATAAATAAATTCGATGTTATTCAGTAATCCAATTGAGAAAAGCTAAATATAGATTTAACAATTTTTATTACATGTACAGCACTTTTCTCTTGTTATTGTAACAGAAATACATTTTCGTAATTTAATTTAGGGTCGTATTCATAAACAAGACTTTGGCTGAAGACTTCTCAAAGTCGACTTTCATAGTAAAGTTTAACTTTGTTAAAAGTCCTATTCATAGACAATACTTCTGAGAATTTGACTTTCACTTTGGTAAGTCGAGATCTTTTATGAATGTTGGCAATCACAATCATGGCCTTCTAAACTAATTAAATTAATGAATAGCTGAAGTAGAGTAGGCATTGCCACAATAAAACCCATCTTTTGAGTCTCAAATCAGTGAAACAATTGAACATCGGCAGACGTTAAGCGATTGTTGCAGCATTATATAATATTATTTCAATGTAAATAACTGTGAAGACGTGAAAGATAAGAAGATGCCACCAATGACAGATTATGAAAGAGACATGCTACTAGAACTGGTGAAGACGAATAAAGAATACAATTAAATATACAAAATCAATAGTAAACCATTAATCCTTATATCCATAGAGCAATACCGAAGTGAAATGAGAGTATTATTAATGGAACAGGTAATCCTTTTTGATTATTCTGTTATTCATCAGTGCATGTTGAAACATGTGAATATCATTTAATACGGTCTATTTTTCAAATCTGTATCTTGATTTGTATTCATTATCTCTATAAAATTTAATAGAGTTTTGCACATGTCTAATAATACGCCGAGAAACATGAGCTTCAATAATTTCCTGAGTGTTATCAATCTTCTCGGCAAATATAACAATTTCCCAAATATCACCCATTTTTCTTATGTCCACGAACGAAAGTCAAGGTCAAAGTCTAGATTTTCGGCGACTTCGAAGTAAAGTCACGATCGAAGTTTACTTTCGTCAAAGTATCGACTGGGAATAGGAAAATGGCGACTTTGTACTTTCCAAAGTCAACTTTGGTCCAAAGTATCGTCCGTGAATACGACCCTTAAACATTTTATAATATAATTACAAATGACCTGATTAATACATTAATGAAATGAACTATTGTTATGAAGGAATGTCATTTTTTCATTAAATACAACGGACATGGAATTAGATTTTATTTTAGTAGGTTATTTTACGACGCTTTATCAACAGCTTTGGTTATTTAGCGTCTGAATGAGATGAAGGTGATAATGCCAGTGAAATGAGTCCGGAGTCCAACACCGTAAGTTACCCAGCATTTGCTCATATTGGATTGAGGGAAAACCCCGGAAAAAACCTCAACCAGGTAACTTGTCCCGACCAGGAATCGAACCCGGGCCACCTAGTTTCGCAGCTAGACGTGCTAACCGTTACTCCACAGGCGTGGACATGGAATTAGAAGATGAAGATGAAGATGTAGATGTGGAAGTAGGATTTTGCACTTTATTTAGTACAGTGGATTCATGCTCATCGATTTACGGAGAAACAGTTGGCGATACTGACAAAACAAAAGAACGGCCATGCGATAAATTGAATGTGATAAATCTAGCTGCAAAAATTATCGCGATGTATGACTGTGATTGGTTGGAATTCAAAATTTCATTACACTTGATTGGTCGAAAATAGGATGTCATATAAATAGTCAAAATAATGTTTTTTACACAAAGTTATTCCTTCAAATATATCCCTACAGTTACTTTTTTTTAATGCAACGCAATCAACATTTGTTTGAAAATGAACATAATGCATAATTAACGATAAATCGAAGTTCAACTGTTTATATTTCATTTCTAATACAACTTCACATATATTGTAAATTTTATCCGAACGAATCACCCTATATAGCTATTAATATTTTTGTGTTGAGATTTCAAAATTTAAGGAACAGGATTTGATGCTTATGAGGTGCCGTAGGAGAAGATAGCAACATTCGTGTTAAATGTTGTTTACATTAATGAGTTGTTTCCGCGCATATGTCAGGACTTGGATTCGCTTGTTTTCCTCGCAGTTCCTCGACCTCGCCTCGCGATCCCTCGGGATCTTCATTGTCGCCACCGCACGTGTCGTCAGACTCACGTGGGGCGATCACGTGACCATATGTCGGTGACGTCTGTCTGTGCAGAAAAAATCGTATTCCCTTGCACATGTGCAAGCAGCAGACACGTGGGCCGGGCCCGCTTACGCAATGCGACAGGCGTTTGTTACAGTTTTTACTACGTGTAAATAAACCACTCCCGTCTCCGCCGTGGTGGAGTCTGTGTTCTTAGGAATCCCTCTCTGAGCCCGGACGTGACTGAGAAACTTCTTATAAAAGAGTCCAGATTTTATTCACCGGTACTGAAATGCGTGGTATAGAAACACGCTGTAGAAAATACGATTTTAAAACCATTTTATTCGCTGACGACTAGGTATTCTAGGTACTAGGTAATCCGTAGCGTGACATCCCATGCAAGATCAGAATCATGCCTATAATATGTGGGATATTGTAGCAGTTCAGTTTTTCCCAGTTCCTGGTTTTTTTCCATGATAAGTGTGGTATAGTATCCCGGATTGTCCTGTTGCAAAATTGTTCCATTTCCATTAACGAATGCCGGGTACCACAAAATGGAAATTACTTACTTACTTACTTACTTACTTACTTACTTACTTACTTACTTTTAAGGAAGCCGGAGGTTCATTGCCGCCCTCACATAAGCCCGCCATTGGTCCCTATCCTGAGCAAGATTAATCCAGTCTATATCATCATATCCCACCTCCCTCAAATCCATTTTAATATTATCTTCCCATCTACGTCTCTGCCTCCCCAAAGGTCTTTTTCCCTCCGGCCTCCCAACTAACACACTATATGCATTTCTGGATTCGCCAAAACGTGCTACATGCCCTGTCCATCTCAAACGTCTGGATTTAATGTTCCCAATTATGTCAGGTGAAGAGTACAATGCGTGCAGTTCTGTGTTGTGTAACTTTCTCCATTCTCCTGTAACTTCATCCTTCTTAGCCACAAATATTTTCCTAAGCATCTTATTCTCAAACACTCTTAACTTATGTTCCTCTCTCAAAGTGAGAGTCTAAGTTTCACAACCATAAAGAACAATCGGTAATATAACTGTTTTATAAATTCTAACTTTCACATTTTTTGACAACAGATTGGATGATAAAAGCTTCTCAACCGAATAATAACAGGCATTTCCCACATTTATTCTGTGTTTAATTTCCTCTCGAGTATCATTTATATTTGTTACTGTTGCTCCCAGCTATTTGAATTTTTCCACCTCTTCAAAGGATAAATTTCCAATTTTTATATTTCCATTTCGTACAATATTCTGGTCATGAGACATAATCATATACTTTGTCTTTTCGGGATTTACTTCCAAACCTATTTCTTTACTTGCTTCAAGTAAAATTCCCGTGTTTTCCCTAATCGTTTGTGGATTTTCTCCAAACATATTCACGTCATCAGCATAGACAAGCAGGTGATGTAACCCGTTCAATTCCAAACCCTCTTTGTTATCCTGGACTTTCCTAATGGCATACTCTAGTGCAAAGTTAAAAAGTAAAGGTGATAGTGCATCTCCTTGCTTTAGCCCGCAGTCAATTGGAAACGCATCTGACAGAAACTGATCTATACGGAGTCTGGTTTACGTTTCACTGAGACATATTTTAATTAATCGAACTAGTTAAATGGAAATATAAAATTGGAAATTTATCCTTCGAAAAGTGGAAAAATTCAAATACCTTGGAGCAACAGTAACAAATATGAACGACACTCGAGAGGAAATTAAACGTAGAATTAGTAAGGGAAATGCCTGTTATTATTCGGTTGAGAAGCTTTTGTTATCTAGTCTGCTCTTAAAAAACCTGAAAGCCGCTTTGTCCGCCGCTATACTAGTAATGGTAATCGAACCCGGCGCTTTCAATTAAAAGCCGTCTTGTAGCTGATCTGCACGGTGATTGATGAGGACTCGTTTTAAATGTTGACGGTGCCCTCGGCATGATGAGGCATTGAACACCGTGGCATGGTCCCACGCCGTTGGGGGAGCGCTGATGCGTGAAGGTGTCCCCCAGTGCTTACTCATCCTCCCAGTTACGCACGTACGCACCCATTCAGGAGCGGACAATGCAGCCAGGAGTCCGTCCAGATAGTCCAGACATTTCTACTCCTACAGTTGCTGCTTCTTTACACAATTTCGACTGCTTCCTGCCTTGAAAAGTGTAGCATTTTGTTACTGATAACTAGAACTTCATGGAAACCAGACCTGTGGAGTGGAAATCGGTAAAAATTAACCGACTTTGACCTTAATATAATATACTTTAAGGGAATATGTTTGTAAGATATCCTGCAGTATAATGTCTATAGGCACACACGTCTTACTGAAGCCCAGTGACGCATTAAGTCACATGGTATGAGCAGTGGCGGCTGGTGGCAATTTTTTGAATGGTTATGCACTATCATAATGGAGAATGGAGAAAGATACACAACACAGAACTGCACCCATTGTATTCTTCACCTGACATAATTAGGAACATTAAATCCAGATGTTTGAGATGGGCAGGGCATGTAGCACGTATGGGCGAATCCAGAAATGCATCTATAGAGTGTTAGTTGGGAGGCCGGACGGAAAGAGACCTTTGGGGAGGCCGAGATGTAGATGGGATGATAATATTAAAATGGATTTGAGGGAGGTGGGATATGATGATAGAGACGGGATTAATCTTGCTGAGGATAGGGACCAATGACGGGCTTATGTGAGGGCGGCAATGAACTTGCTGGTTCCTTAAAAGCCATTTGTAATTAAGTTTATTATTTTTGTTATTATTATTATTATTATTATTATTATTATTATTATTTCGCCGTGAATGTTACTAGTACAATGTCGTATATGAGATTACGAAATGTTAAAAAATTTTCACATTTGTAATAAAGTACGGTATTTTATTAATTTTTCATGAAAAATGTGAAAAATGTCTGACTCTGCAGATAACATTTGTCATTGCCTCAGTGTGTATTTCACTTCTGGTAGTATGAAAGAGAAGGGCTAATAACCTTAACTCTACCAGAATATATAAATAAATAAATAAATAAATAGCACAGTAAAAATACTGAGTCATGTTCTTTCTGCCTACATAATTGTGTTCTTAAAAACAAACATTTCTTCTGGAAATTTTTTTAACACTTTCCACAAAACTCATAATAATCATTCATTCATTCATTTATTATCTTCCATGGATCTTACATGAGCAATGAAGCTTTAAGATGTAGAACAAGTCAAAATTTTACAATATTACAATTACATTTTTACAAATTTTTACAATATTTTACAATTTTTACAGTTTTACAATGTAGTAATTTTCTACAATGATGAGGTGAGGTCCGAGGATTCGCCAAAAGATTACCCGGCATTTGCCTTTTGGTTGGTGAAAACTTCGGAAAAACCCAATCAGGTAATCAAATCAAAGGGGGAAATGAAGTAATGCCGAGGACTCACCATAGACCATCCGGCTTCAGTCCCACGGCTGGGAGAAACGTCGGAAGAAACTATTCATTGAGACCAAAGGGGGATCCAACCCAAGCCCGAACGCAGCTCCGGATCAGCAGCCCAGCGAGTCTGCCGACTGAGCTACATAGCCAATCAGATTATTAAATTTACAAACGCAAACGATCATTCATCAGTTGACCTGTATGTAGCCTATAATACAAAACAAGTAAGTTAATTAAATTTAAGGCATAAACAATTCAGCCAGTTGTGATATACAGAACTTGATAATACACATCATGAAAACTACTTCAAATTACAAACCCAAACAATTTATCAATAGAGCTATGCAGATTACTATTCAATTTAAAGCATATAGGCCTACAATTCATCGGTCAAAACTATACAAACATATACAATACAAAGTAAGCATATTAATTCAATTTACAAGCATACTTTCATTAATCTATACAAATTTATGCAATTAATATCAAGTAGATTAATTCAATGTATAATCATAAACAATTCATCAGTTCAGCTATACAGACTACCATTCAATTTACAGCATATACAGTTCATCCACCAAACTATACAAACATATACAATCAAATTACTTCAATTTACAAACTTATTTTCGTTAAGCTATACAAAACAGCACAATTCATATGAAGTAGATTAATTCAATTTATAAGCTTAAACAACTCATCAGTTGACCTATACAGTATACTATTCAATTTACAGCACATACAATTCATCAGTTATGCTAACAACAGATTGAGTCAATATAAAGACATATTTTAGTTGGGCTATATAAAATTGTACATAACTAGAATAATTCAATTCACAAGCATAAACAATTCATCAGTTGTGTAGAATATGTGACATATGCTTCCACTAATGACCAATAGATTTATTCTAAACATCGTTATCAGTGGATTCATCATCATCTTAAAAACACTCATCTAAGAGCTAGAAATATTGCACTTTTGCAAAATAGGCTATGTAGACTGGAAAACACGAATAGAATGTCTAGTGGATCGGTTGTGTTTTGTTTTATTTATCAGAGCCCACCATAAACTTTTCTCCCAGGAGTCTGTTACAAGATGGCGGCGCAGAGAGGCGTTTAATTATAAAGAATACATAACACAAGCCGTCCGGGACTAAATCACAGTTTTACGGTCCCAGACGAGGTTTACTGCCCCGTTCAGCTTATCACACAGAAGGCTTTTTATTATTTACAGTGTGGCAGCACTGAGACATCCAAGGGAGCGCCGATTTCGCGAAATGAGGGTCCTAAAAAGAAAAGAGCGAGAGAAAATACGATGAAGAAATATCCGAGATTTTATTATGTTTGAAATGACAATTGAAGAGTCCAGAATTGTAAGTGACCTATGTTACGCAGAAGGTCTTTAGGTCACTTATGCTCGCAAGTATAAATACTTTTCTGAAATATGATTCCTTAATGTTGAAGGCCGCTGATCGCTGTGTAAGCGATGGCTAACACACGTAGCGTTGCGTCACACCTAGAACATTGATGTTTGCCCGTTGTCATTACCACTAGCAAATTTATCTGTAGTAATGTCACGAGAGGTCTGAGATTTATCTGCGAAATCTCAGACCTCGAGTGACATTTATTAGGACTATGTCGCGAATAAAATGAAAATGTAAATAAAATATCCTTAAAATTCGATTACAAAATGTTAATAATTGTATATTTTCGAATACTTAACCTATTCAGACATTGTGAAGTTGAAACAGATGAATTTCGATTACTGCAATAAAGAAATTCGATGTTCTTATTCAGTAATGCCAATTGCGAAAAGCGAAATACAGGTTTAACAATGTTAATTACATGTACTGCACTTTTCTCTTATTATTATAACATAAATACATTTTCGTTATCTACTGAAATCATAATTTAATTTTAAATTTTACAATATAATTACAGTAACCTGATTAATACATTAATTGAATGAAGAATTGTTGAAAACGCAGTTATCGAATCTGAATGAAGGAGTGTAATTTTCTTCAGATAGCCTACAATGGACATGGAATTAGAAGATGAAGATGTAGATGTGGAAGTAGAATTTCGCACTTTATTTAGTACTTCATCGTTACATTGCACACTACACTGAGAACTAAGAACTATATAATATGTGTGGAGACAGCTATATCTCACTGTAGTGTGTAACAGGACTATGTAAAGTGAATGGAAAAAATGAAAGAGAAAAAAAGGATGTAGAGATGATTGAGGAAAATTTGAAGATGAAGAATGGAGAGCAGAGAAAGAAGTCGAAGGAGATCAATGTGGAAAAGGAAGAGGAAGAAGGATGATATTGCAGAGGGAAGATTAGGAGGGGAAAATGAGGGAGATGGAAAGTAAGGAACAGGGAAGAGGACAGAAAAAGGAATGGGAGGAGAGCTTGGTAAAAGGAAAGAGGGGGAAGAAGAATGTAAGTTAAGTTTAAGGACTGTATTAAAATATTTAATAGTGAAACGAGGAGAATACATGGACGAGAGGAGGAGCTTGGGAAGTGGATAAAAAGTGTTTGAGAAAAATGAGGACCGGAGTGTAAAATTGAAGGAAAAAGAAATGTAAGAAGTGATAAGAGTAAGGGTGATGATATCAAGAAAAAGAGCTGGAGATGAATTGTAAAAAAGATTTAGAGAAACTAGAATACAGGAGGAAAACGAAAGGGGAATAAGGAAATATTGACGAAGAGGAAAATATCTTGCCGCCGCCCTTGATGTGAACTGAAGCCCTTCAACTCGTAGCCCGTTACACTTGAGAGCACGCTGAGATTGTATGGAGAGCAGGATGAAGAGAAAGTATGGGTATTTCCAAAATTTATTAAAAAAAAAAAAGATTAGAATGTGGTCATTTGTCGAGGTCTGAGGCCCCTGCTGACACGACTTACGTGAGCGACGAAACTTCCACTTGAGCGACTGTCCGAAACCACAGAGCAGGCGAAGAGCAGACGCACGCATCACGACCTGACCGGCCCAGGTCAAGCGTGCAGTCAGCCACCAAATGCCTCCCTGACAGTTTCAGAATATAGACAGCGATTCACATTATTATTAACAGATGTTGGAATCTACGTATAGAAAACTGCATGTACAGTCTAATACAGCCGTGGCGAAAATGCCATCGTGCGCCGAGCCACTGTGTAAGCTGCAACGTGCATAGCACCTATGGAGGGAGGCGGACACCCGAAGGGGAAGTGAAGCAACTGTCTGACATTAACAGTTTTTCATTTTCCTTACGTCAAGCGCTTAAATAAAAATATATACAGTACAAGGCTACAAACTAATGTTTAGTACGTGTAACGAAGAAAGAAATGCACAAGAAAACATAGGACACATTATCACAACCTAAAATTAACTGTCTTCAGAATGTCTCTGCGTCAGAGTTTCAAAATCAGGAATTATGTCACTTACTGCCAGTCGTAGTTGATCACGAAGATATTTGTCTGTCAGTCGTGATCTAAATTTGGTTTTTACTAGTTTCATTGTTGAAAATAATTTTTCACAAACGTAGGTTGTAGCGAACATGGCTTCAACAGAGCAAGCGAAAGAACGAAGCTTCAAATTTTTGTTTTTTTGACAAAGATTTGAAAAGTTCAACATTTGTCAAGTCTAGCTTTCATTTAACATAACATTGTAAATCTGTGAGTTTAAATTGAAGATCTAACCGCAGTATTCGTACATCTGCTGGAAAAGGATCGACGTACAGAGATAATAATAATAATAATAATAATAATAATAATAATAATAATAATAGTAATAACAACAACACTTAACCTTTTAATGTTTCATCAGTAACATGTAGTAGCTTATAATGCCGTTTTATTTTATACAACCGTTTTCCTAGTAATATTTGTGAACAAATCATACATTTAATATTCTCATCATATTGTCAGCAAAAAAATGCGTCCTCCCATCCTACTTGAAACTTTCGTTTTTATAGAGGTACATGGTTTCGAGAGAGACATTGCGACGATACGCCACTCCCAGGTCAGAGACAAACACAAATGAAACGGAGTTTGACTCCAGTGAGTGAGAGGGTGGGGGTTGTAGGTAGGAAGCAAGGGATATGCACTGCGAGCCACAATGTGCTCGTGAGTCGCATTTTCGCCACGGCTGCTCTAATACCTGAATCTCAATGCATTACCGTAATCAGTGGCGTGCGCGGAATTTTGTCGCTATTTTAAATGTTGTGTATTATTATTATTATTATTATTATTATTATTATTATTACTTACCTACTTACTTATGGCTTTTAAGGAACCCGGAGGTTCATTGCCTCCCTCACATAAGCCCGCCAGCGGTCCCTATCCTGAGCAAGATTAATCCTGTCTCTATCATCATATCCCACCTCCCTCAAATCCATTTTAATATTATCCTCCCATCTAAGTCTCGGCCTCCCTAAATGTCTTATTCCCTCCGGCCTCCCAACTAACAATCTATATGCATTTCTGGATTCGCCTATACGTACTACATGTCCTGCCCATTTCAAACGTCTAGAATTAATGTTCCTAATTATGTCAGGTGAAGAATACAATGCGTGTAGTTCTGCGTTGTGTAACTTTCTCCGTTCTCCTGTAACTTCATCCTTCTTAGCCTCAAATATTTTCCTAAGAACCTTATTCTCAAAAACCCTCTATCTCTGTTCCTCTCTCAAAGTGAGAGTCCAAGTTTCACAACCATACAGAATAACCAGTATTATAATTGTTTTATAAATTCTGTCAAATTTATTGACAGCAGACTAGATGACAAAAGCTTCTCAACCGAATAATAGCAGGCATTTCCCATATTTGTTCTGCGTTTAATTTTCTCCCGACTGTCTTTTATATTTGTTACTGTTGCTCCAAGATATTTGAATTTTTCCACCTCTTCGAAAGATAAGTCTCAAATTTTTATAGGTCCATTTCGTACAATATTCTGGTCACGAGACATAATCATATACTTAGTCTTTTCCCGATTTACTTCCAAACCTATCGCTTTACTTGCTTCAAGCAGAATTTCCGTCTCCTCTGTGTATTACTATTATTATTACCAGCTGAGTTTTCACAGAAGCATGTGAATCTGGTTCCTGAAAGAACGTTCGAGACAACATCGTCGCGGCTGGAAAGAAATATTTCCCAGTGTGAAATTTTCACTAATCTCGCTAAAATCACTACGTTGTGATAAAAAAATTGTAGAATTTGGACGAAATTACGCAATAATAGACCAACCGACAATTTGAAAGAGAGAGAGAGAGAGAGAGAGAGATAATTGCACAAATCTGTTGATGGCAGGCTAATTTAACTCGGAAAAATCAAGAATGCGATATCTGAATTTTGCTGCTATTTATAATAAAAAATTCGTTTAGTGCGTAAAATGTATGTATTTATTTATTTTGCTTTTAAATATTAATTCAACTGCTGGTCTCTTATTAAAAATCGGTTTTGGTATTATTTGTGTTATATTTTGTAGTAGTATGAATGTTATAATACTTCTTGCATAAAATGTTTTATTGAAAAAAAAAAAACAGATTTATTTCAATGGCCAATATCTCGAAACAGGTTTTTGGCGGATGGATTCTTATTGTATAACTCTGTCCAATTGAGCTTTGCGATCGCTTAGATGTATCAAAGAACCCAGAACGATAATGTGAAGCTTGTATTAAAAATATGAACTGTCAAATGCACGAAACGTTAAACGAACATTTCAGAATGAAATCAGAATTCTACACAAACGGGTGAATACTGCTCTTAAAATGTGTTTAAAGTCGACAATGCACAATATTTATCATCTGCACTGCACAACAGATCTTTCTGACAATGAAAAATTATAATATCAGAAAACGCAGGATCTAAATTTCTAAAATTTTTACAAGAAAATGGATTCACAAGTGGACAAAAATTACAATGTATCATAACAAGACTTAGAACTTAAATAGCCTATAAAAGTATAAAAATTGCAATTACATAATTTAGTAACCATAATATTGTTAAGGATAATCTGATGTCTTTAATTTTTTACTATATGTAATAAGCACTTATTTCTAAAAAGTGGACTACTTTCAGACTTGGAGTTGTTAATTGTAATACAATTATTTTTTTTGTGCGCCCTATATAAATATATTAAAATCTTCATCATGTATTGTGACCTTTTTTTTTATTTGCAAAGATATAGACAATATTGTAGTCTAATTTTTGCATAAATGAATGTGAAATCAGTGCGCAAAATTTAAGCATTTTGTTTCCAATGGTTGTTACGAAATAATGTGTGTAAAAATAAAAAAAAATTGGGAAATTTAATTCTAATTTTAAGTAAAAATTGAATGTCTTAACTGACTTGTATTGTGTTAGAACATGTCCATTTAAATCGCACAAATAAATAAATAAACTATATATCACTGGATTCAGAAAACTCTGCGTAATTTTCAATTAAAAAAAAAACAAAAAAGTTTCTTAAATAACATTCATATACATACCCTTACCCGTGTCTGTGAATAACGTGAGTTTTAACTTATACTATAAGAAACTTAGGGTAAGTTCTTGCGAGAAAAAATAAAGTAAATGACGTCCATCAAAACGTGTTGTAACTAATGTTTTTGTTTCAGACATCCTCTGATCGTACTCAGCGGTTGGACGGGGGATTTAACGAAGGTGAGTACCCCAGAAAATTACTTGATATATTTTAAATTGAAGAAAGTTCCATCATCATATATTATATGCTCAGTATAAGTAAAACATCGTAGCAGTTGAATTTTAATATACTAGTAGAGTCAGACATCTGACATCTGTCACTCTTATCATTAAGAACTGTTCTAATAGCTTTTGTACGCTGATTATAAAATTGTTAGTTGATAAAAGTATTTACCCCTCCTTTTCAATCTATCTTTTAGTTGTTCTTTGAGAATTTTCTCTGTAGTAACGTTAAGTTTTCCTTTGACATGCCTCATAAAAGTTTTTCGCTGGAAATTTCGGTCAAGGCAGAAAATCGATCGCTTTAACTAAAAAAAAAAAGCTACAAATTCGTCTACTAATGAGAAAAAGTATTATCGTCAATATTACTATTTAATTGGCGGCGGGGTAGCTCGGTAGAGCAGCTGGCTACAGACTGGAAGATCCGGGGCTCGATCCCAGGTGGTGACAGGATTTTTTTTCTCGTTGCCAAACTTTCAGAACAGCCCCGAGGTTCACTCAGCCTCCTATAAAATTGAGTACCAGGTCTTTCCCGGGGGTAAAAGGCGGTCACAGCGTGGTACCGACCACACCACCTCATTCTAGTGCAGGTCATGGAAAGCATGAGGCTGTACCTCCATGCCCCCAAGTGCCTTCATGGCATGTTACGGGGATACCTTTACCTTTTTTTTTTACCTTTTTAGTAGAGTCAGAAAGTACCGGAACTTCGGGTGGCAACGCCATGCTCTATAGGTAACTTCTCTGCCTTGTCCGTGTTGTATGTGACCTCCTCTACAGGCGTATAGACTCAGTGCGAACATGCGTAGATACCTTTGTTGCAGATGACATGGGTAACCGTTTACACAACACCGCCTTTAAAGTACGACCCTTTGGCAGTGACACTCCTGCCAGCGTCCATACCACTTCTCAGAACACTTCTGCATTTCATAGCGTGTTTTTGGAAAGCCATTGAATTAATTCCCAATATGCTTAGTCAGTTTAAGAGAGCAGTGAATTATGATAATAAATGATTGAAATAATTTTGGTTTTGTCCTTTAAATGTGGAGAAATTTGATACGAATAAATATAGCTTTTTGTTCTACAAAAGAATTTTACAATGTTACGTTTGTTCGGATTAAATTTCTGCACATTTAAAGGACAAAACTAAAATTATTTCAATTATTTATTATCAAAATACAATTTTTCTTAAATTGATTGAGCATATTGGGTATTAAATCAGTGGACTTTCCAAAACACGCTATCAAATGTTTCATATAAAACAATTTTTATCTCGAAAATAAGCAAAAGCGAACGAAATTGTATTAAACTTTTTTTTATTTAAAGAGGGTTTGGAATTGAACGGGTTACATCAGCTGCTTGTCTATGCTGATGACGTGAATATGTTAGGAGAAAATCCTCAAACGATTAGGGAAAAAACGGGAATTTTACTGGAAGCAAGTAAAGTGATAGGTTTGAAAGTAAATCGCGAAAAGACAAAGTATATGATTACTTCTCGAGACGAGAATATTGTACGGAATGGAAATATAAAAATTGGAGATTTATCTTTTGAAGAGGTGGAGAAGTTCAAATATCTTGGAGCAACGGTAACAAATATAAATGATACTCGGGAGGAAATTAAACACAGAATAAATATGGGAAATGCCTGTTATTATTCGGTTGAGAAGCTTTTATCATCCAGTCTGATGTCGAAAGATCTGAAAGTTAGAATTTATAAAACATTTATATTACCGGTTGTTCTTTCAGGTTGTGAAACTTGGATTCTCACTTTGAGAGAGGAACATAGATTAAGGGTGTTTGAGAATAAGGTGCTTAGAAAATATTTGGGGCTAAGAGGGCTGAAGTTACAGGAGAATGGAGAAAGGTACACAACACAGAACTGCACGCATTGTATTCTTCACCTGACATAATCAGGAACATTAAATCAAGACGTTTGAGATGGGGAGGGCATGTAGCACGTATGGGCGAATCCAGAAATGCATATAGAGTGTTAGTTAGGAGACCGGAGGGAAAAAGACTTTTAGGGAGGCCGAGACGTAGATGGGAGGATAATATTAAAATAGATTTGAGGGAGGTGGGATATGATGAAAGAGAATGGATTAATCTTGCTCAGGATAGGGACCAATGGCAGGCTTATGTGAGGGCGGCAATGAACCTCCGGATTCCTTAAAAGCCAGTAAGTAAGTAAGTAAGTAAGTAAGTAAGTATTTAAAGTATCTCAAAGAATAAGCCCTTGAAATTAGTGACATTGCTTATGGTTCATCCTCTATACGACCCCGACAGCACCGGGTTTCGAACTCCATTCTACGGTTATGTTAATCCAGTGTTCTGCCAACTAAGCTAACAAAGATAGCGAACTAAATTGTTACATCAAGCATAAAATGTGCTGGTATGAGAAAGTATGCATGAAATAACTTATATGACACTCTTCGATTCATCTCATATTATCAAGTTGCACATTGATCTAGTTATGTCTGAAATCAATCTCCAAAGGAATGTCTACTCTGTGAGTGCTTTGTCTCGCTCATGTCCTCAAAGGAAGTTTCCAACAAAACTCAATCAAATTTCAATTATTCATAGCCCTTGAAAGTTCAGTATATTTGCTTTCAATGAGCTTGCATGCCGTCTACTCTGAAATTCATAAACCCGCCTTTTTAAAACATTTGAAGCTACAAATTTGTAGTGAATCTAACATATTGGATGACGAAGCATGCATGTGGGTTTATATGAAATTCCTTTATCTTGACTCAAAGGATATTAATCAAAACATAAATTGCTTTCAAAATAGACAGGGCAGGTAATTGACAATGATAACCCGACTTCGACATTTCAGTAATGTAGCATAAATTAGTGCGGAGTTGGACGTCAACCTGCAAACAGATTAAAGCTTTGACAGTGGCAGAAGGAAGTAATTCGGTAAAACAAACGACAGTCACGACTCGACGTGAAATAAATCATCATTAGTGTGACTGGACAGTGGTCAAGACCGCGGCCTCAAGGACTGAGCCAGGGTTCGACTCCGGGGAAAGGATGTGGGAGCAAGGACAGAACCAAAGAGATATAAATAAACGCTATTTATGTACAAAAAGTGAGGCAGCAAACTAGTCTGAAGTGATTAAAATTGGAGACAAAAACAAACAATGACAGGTTTAAACATATTTGTAAAATGTTTTAAAAATGAGATATTCATCTGGGATATGATGGTAGGGACTGGATTAATCTTGCTCAGGATGGGGATCTATGGCGGGCTTATTTGAGGGCGGCAATGAACCTCCGGGTTCCTTAAAAGCCATTAGTAAGTAAGTAAGTGAGACATTTATTAAAAGAAGCATGTCACCAAAGAAGCAAAAATTTTGA
This sequence comes from Periplaneta americana, assembly GCF_040183065.1. Lineage (NCBI taxonomy): Eukaryota > Metazoa > Arthropoda > Insecta > Blattodea > Blattidae > Periplaneta > Periplaneta americana. Next base: position 13,559,381 of record NC_091121.1, read on the forward strand.
ATGAATAAATATAGAAATCGTGTAAAAAGAGTTGTTTTTTTACTGATGTCGGGTATTTGACTTCTTAGTCTAGAATTTATAAAACAGTTATATTACCGGTTGTTCTTTATGGTTGTGAAACTTGGACTCTCACTTTGAGAGAGGAACAGAGATTAAGGGTGTTTGAGAATAAGGTGCTTAGGAAAATATTTGGGGCTAAGAGGGATGAAGTTACAGGAGAATGGAGAAAGTTACACAACAGAGAACTGCACGCATTGTATTCTTCACCTGACATAATTAGGAACATTAAATCCAGACGTTTGAGATAGGTATGGCATGTAGCACGTATGTGCGAATCCAGAAATTCATATAGAGTGTTAGTTAGGAGGCCGGAGGGAAAAAGATCTTTAGGGAGGCCGAGACGTAGATTTGAAGATAATATTAAAATGGATTTAAGGGAAGTGGGATATGATGATACAGAATGGATTAATCTTGCTCAGGATAGGGACCAATGACGGGGCTTATGTGAGGGCGGTAATGAACCTTTGGGTTCCTTAAAAGCCAGTAAGTAAGTAAGTCTTTCATCCTCATGAAGTCAGTTGTGTAGGCCAATTTACCGACAGAGTCGTTGCCCAGGTTGCGCCGTAGGAGGCTGGTCTACGCTACACCCGCGATGAGGTGATATAATGATGGAGCTTTGTTGGAATGCCACAGGGGAACCGGAGCTCCAGGAGAAACCCCTGTGTTACCTGGACCACTGCCTTGCCCAATACAATTTCTAAATCGGGAGTACACCGGGGATCGAACCCGAGTCTACAGGATTATAAGTCCAGCGCTCTAGCCTCGTGGCGGCATGAATTGAATATAAAATAAGAGAAAAGAAAAAAATAAAGATTGATTGTGGGTGGATTTATGGGTGGGCGAATGGCTGTATTGTTTGATATTAGGCCTATGTATGAATTCATGAATTAAGTATGGATTGATAAAGCTCTTCAAGAATACTAATTCGTACTGAACTTGGTTCACTTGAATTATGAATGAATCAAATAATTAGTCATTATGTTTTCATGAACGAATTAATGTAACCCATGACATATAAGAAATATTGTAACTATGCTGTTGTAAAATTGACAATTAATATGTAATGTATTTATTATTATTATTATTATTATTATTATTATTATTAGTTATCACTATCGTCATTGCTATATCTGTTTTTCTTTCTTTTTTCCTTGTATTAGTTCGATGAGAGTTCTATAGTGTTCTTTTGACCCTGTTGGCCTTCTTTAGGGCTTTAATTTAATTTGTATTATTTTCATCAGCGTCTGTATTTATTTTTTGTATTTATATGTGCCCTCTGGTAAGATGTAAGAGAAGGCCTTATGGCCTTAATCCTGTCAGATTAAATAAATAAAATAATGTAGTGTATGTATGTATGTATGTATGTATGTATGAACGGGTGGGCGCATAGGCCTATATGAATGGATGTGAATTTGATATAATAAATGGAAATATGGAATAATGCCTACAGCAATATACAACATAATACTACATACATGCTTTTGTTGTTGTTGTTATTATTATTATTATTATTATTATTATTGTTATTATTATAAGCAATTTATAAGAATGCATCTTAATTACGTACAATATAATAATAAATGTTTTATTAATGTTTTCTTCGTTCGGGCCCGGGTTCGATTACCCGGTTGGGTTTTTTCCGAGGTTTTCCCCATCCGTAATGTGAATGCAAGGTAATCTATGGCGAATCCTCGGCCTCATCTCGCCAAATATCATCTCGCTATCACCAATCTCAATAACCTAGTAGTTGATACAGCGTCGTTAAATAACCAACTAAAATAAAAAAAATGTTTTGTTAGTTTTTAGGTATACGTTTATAGTTTATGGTGACTATTACACTTTTACTACGTCACACTACTTTCGACCAATAAAACGGTACGAAAGGACGTCTTTCAACCAATCATGGCTGCTTATCGCACAATTTTATCGCGTCCCTAACATTTGTTTAACTTTATCGCGTCCCTAGCATTTGTTTAATTTTATCGCGTCCCTAGCATTTGTTTAATTTTATCGCGTCCCTAACATTTGTTTAATTTTATCGCGTCCCTAGCATTTGTTTAATTTTATCGCGTCCCTAGCATTTGTTTAATTTTATCGCGTCCCTAGCATTTGTTTAATTTTATCGCGTTCCTAGCATTTGTTTAATTTTATCGCGACCCTAGCATTTGTTTAATTTTTATCGCGTCCCTAGCATTTGTTTAATTTTATCGCGTCCCTAGCATTTGTTTAATTTTATCGCGTCCCTAGCATTTGTTTCTTTGTTTGCCAATATTTCACACTGCGCTGGTCTGGACGTCAAAAAAATATATATATAAAATTACAAACCACTCCAGTCGATGCACAGCAGTTTCAAATATGACTCGCATTGGCATTCAAGAACAAGCATTAATAAAAATCACTGGTCATACCTATGCATCTTCTGAAATCCTATTTACAAATAAATGAAGAGCACCATTCGGAAATCCTGAATAAGTTGAATACACCATATAGGCCTACATCAACGAGTTCCATTTCTATTACTCACACGTCCAATCTAACATCAATTGAACCACCAACCACATTCAAATTTGAAAATTGTACATTCAATAATTATTCCTTTTAAAATTATTCATGTTTATTTTTTATGTCATCGTCGTTAATTAAAACTTTTCTAACACTTGTGTATATTAGTTAGGTTATGTTATAGCTTCTGCTATATGATATTATGGATAGTCACGTATCAGAGATTGTTTAATATTGAGATTTATTGAAAATCATCTGTCAAGTGACGTTGATTACTGGGATTCGGATAATTGAAGTGGAATGCAACTGTTTTAATAAAAATGAAACTGAATCAACAAAGCCTTCTTGACTAGTAACACTGCCATCGTGATGTAGATCGATAACTTCTCGACGAGAAGGCATTGCTAGTAATCATAACTCACTACTGCCATCCAGCATGCATCTAGCGTAATATTTGTAATGTTGAGATGGTACAATAACACATTTGAAGACAGTTGTATTTTCGTAAGTCAATTAATATTTTATTGTATTGGAGTACTTCGTTACTTCTAATCTTTATATACTTTCTTCTAATCGTGTAATAGTCAATTAAATCCCACTCGAGTTTTGATTTTCTCTAGATAAATCAAAACCTCTAGTGAGATTACTGTTGATAAATATGACTAGAGCAGAAGAAAAAATGAAACATAAAAATTATCCCGTATAGAACGGAACGACACTGGGCTGATTTGAGATCACCTACTTATAAATATAAATTACAGAAACATTAAATACATCAAATATATTGTAACGAAAAGAAAGAACACAATATACCCTAACCACATGTGAAGGAAATAGTAAATATTACAGAAACAATCACTAAACAAAACTATTTCCCATGCAATAACTAGTAATATATACAAACGAAAGGAGTGCCACATGTATCACCAATATCCACTAAAACTATAGAAGCGGATATATTCATACCAAACCTAGAACGCCCACATATATCTATTTATTATTAAAAGAATAATATGCAGAGAAAATTACAAATTGGTACAGATATGTCGATTACAATATGGTGCATATATGTATAATATGTATACATATATATGCATATAGGCTCTATATATATGTACACATATACATACACACACTTATACACTGCGTGTGTGTCTCTCTCTCTCTCACTCTCTTTCACTCTCTCTCTCTCTCTCTCTCTCCGTTCATATTTTGATATGTGAAATGACAGGGAAACAGTTACTTACTTACTTACTTACTTACTTACTTACTTACTGGCTTTTAAGGAAACCGGAGGTTCATTGCCCCCTCACATAAGCCCGCCATTGGTCCCTATCCTGAGCAAGATTAATCCAGTTTCTACCATCATATCCCACCTCCCTCAAATCCATTTTAATATTATCTTCCCATCTACGTCTCTGCCTCCCCAAAGGTATTTTTCCCTCCGGCCTCCCAACTAACACTCTATATGCATTTCTGGATTCGCCCATACGTGCTACATGTCCTGCCTATCTCAAACGTCTGGATTTTATGTTCCTAATTATGTCAGGTGAAGAATACAATGCGTGCAGCTCTGCGTTGTGTAACTTTCTCCATTCTCTTGTAACTTCATCCTTCTTAGCCCCAAATATTTTCATAAGAACCTTATTCTCAAACACCCTTAATCTCTGTTCCTCCCTCAAAGTGAGAGTCCAAGTTTCATATCCATACAGAACAACCGGTAGTGTATACCTTATCTTATTTCAAGGAGTGCAGTTCGGTGGCTCCTTTGAACACCCACTTACAGATTTATGACTTCCTACACAAACAACTCCGACAATTCCATCCTGTTCCCTCGTCCCAACATTGCACAGTTGCCACAATCCTGACGACCCTCGAAATTATGCAGTGAAACTGACGGGATTCTTGGAATTCGGAAAAGATACGACAACTCTGCCTCCACGTGGATTTGACGGGAGACTGTCAATTCTTCTGAACGAAGGTTGTGATTGGTTACTGACAGGATAAGACAAGATTTCCGTCACAGTGAGGAAGACATTTATTTATGACAACCAATTAGTATTGGGCAGTAGAAGGTCTGTCGGCAAAGTCCTTTCTATGAAACTGCACTCCATGAAATAAAATAAGGTATAACTGTTTTATAAATTCTAACTTTCAGATTTTTTGTAACACGAATTGAAAATAAAGTGTTGAAAAATGATGAAAATAGAAATTACAGAAGAAGTATTAATGAAACATCCAAGAAATGAGAAGAAATCGTAAAAATTAATACAAAATAAAGAAGCCGGAGAATAATATGGAATTGGAAGGGAGCAAAGAATAAAGTGGTTGACACTGAAAGAGTGCACGGCGAAGGAAACTCTGAGAAGCTCTACGGGCCAGCCACACTGCAAAGAAAGCTGATAAGGAGGCTGGAACTGGTGCGGCACATGGCTGCTGGGGGACCTCCTGCCAACAGTAAATAAAGTCGAGCGAGGGTTTTTGTGCCGCAGCCTGTGGGTCGCGTGCAGGGAGGGCTCCCGGGAGGTCCCAGCTGCCACGGGGGTCCTGTAAACTGACCTCGTTCCTTTTTTACGGGTGCACCAGGCGCCTATCATTTTAATATCCCACATGTGTGTCTGCGCAGTGTTTACTTGCAGCGCCGATGAGCGACGTGCAGTGCGCCTCGCGAACACAAGCTGTGCCACAAGAAGTGTCTCGTTACAGGGTGGCTAAAAAGTTAGATCATTACCTATAAGTAGGGATGTGATTTTTGGTAACACGAAATGTGTTAAAACTTAAGGAACACTAGGACTCAGTTTAAAAAAAGCCAAAATATTATGTTTCGGTTTTTTGTACGAAAATATTAATTGGGAACTTAGGAAGTTGATATGGTAGTAAGCAGTTTTTGTTTGTTTCTACGTCTTTCTTGAGCTTGCGGAGCAATTTCTACCTATAAGCCTGCTCCATATGTCAATATTCCATCCCTTTTCACAAATTTACGTCCACGCCTGTAGAGTAACGGTTAGCACGTCTATCCGCGAAACCAGGTGGCCCGGGTTCGATTCCCGGTTGGGACAAGTTACCTGGTTGAGATTTTTTCCGGGGTTTTCCCTCAACCCAATATGAGCAAATGCTGGGTAACTTTCGGTGTTGGACCCCGGACTCATTTCACCGGCATTATCACCTTCATCTCATTCAGACGTTAAATAACCTAAGCTGTTGATAAAGCGTCGTAAAATAACCTGCTGAAATAAAAGAAAAATTCACAAATTTACCTTTTTCTCGAAACTACATTTTTTATGTTCAATCTCCAAAATCAATGCAAATATTCGTTCGTGTTCATGCATATGTTATCTGTGAAATAACTTTGAGACATTTTAAATACTTTTAAAATTGGGAGCTGAAAAATAACTATGTAAAAACAAATATGAATAAATAAATGTCTGATTTTCAAAAATTTATTACGCTCAAACTAAACTAAACATCATGAATTTCTCAACACTAAAAAATTAAAAATTATTAAAATTGGGAGCTGAAAAATAACTATGTAAAAAAATATGAATAAATAAATGTCTGATTTTCAAAAATTTATTACGCTCAAACTAAACTAAACATCATGAATTTCTCAACACTAAAAAATTAAAAATTATTAAAATTGGGAGCTGAAAAATAACTACGTAAAAAAATATGAATAAATAAATGTCTGATTTTCAAAAGTTTATTACGCTCAAACTAAACTAAACATCATGAATTTCTCAACACTAAAATATTGCCCGTGAATCTGGGTCCATAAGAAAAATATATGAACTTATTGTATTTAAATGTTATATGTATGGAACATTTTGATTATATTACTAATTTTCATAATTATAATAAAATTATCTTAGAAACTATCAGTCCGATTGAGCTCAAAATTTGCACACACCTTGTTTTTAAGAAGAGAAGCGAATAGAAGCATTTGAAATGTGGATATGGAGAAGAATAGAACGTCTGAAATGGACAGACAGAATAAGAAATGAAGCTGTGTTGGAAACAGTGGGTAAAGAAAGAATAATTCTGAAACTGATCAGGACGAAGAAAAGGAATTGGTTAGGTCACTGGCTGAGAAGAAACTGCCTACTGAAGGACGCACTGGAAGGAATGATGAACGGGAGAAGAGTTCGGTCCAGAAGAAGATATCAGATGATATCTGCCTCTAAGTGCGAGTTAGTGTAATGGAATCCCAGAAGTTTTTGTGAAACCAAAGACCCATATCTCTGTAACCGGTCGAAAACGGACCTATATTCATATGAACTTTTTGACTCAGAATGACTTCAGAATTCACATCCTAAATTTTTTACCTTTCCTCGTGAATCACCCTGTATACACTGAAGTTCACTGTACACTATGTCGAGCCCTTGAAGTTCTATATACACAGATCTGATGTACTAAAATTCTATATACATGTACACTGATTTCATCCACTAAGTTCTTTATATACAGAATTAATATACATTTAAAAGTATTTAAATAACACTTTATCACAAAATAGACTCTGCAAGGGGTTGGAGAATGTATATTAAGTCGCTGTAATCTCTTATATTTGATCCCTTGTTTAACAACGCTACAGCTGTTTTGCATTTAATTCTAATCGATGTAATTGTGTAGCGAGATAGTATTTTGGAATCATTAAGTCGAGGATTCGCCAAAGAGTTACCGGACATTTATCTTACAGTTGGAAAAAACCTACTCAGATAATCAACCTCAGCTGTATTCGAAGCCAAGCCGAGCGCAGTCTGAAGAAAACGAATTTCTCTCACTACCCCTAGACCACATCGCAGGTCTAACTTGTCTTGGATATTGAATTTATTCAATTAACATTTAATTTTAGCTCAGCAGAATCGTTTTTTGTTGGAACCTGTGAACCTTCGGGCCACTACCGACGCCCGTTCCACGCTTTGCAAACCGCTGAGGGAATTAATAAACATGTGTGAAGCAGCAGGGTGGGGAGGGTGGGCACCCCGCATTATGAACCTGACACCCCGACGTGCAGCGGCAGCGTAATTGGAAAATTCGCGACACAAAGTAAATCACTTTTTATTGGCCAGACTGGCCGCGCGACACAGGGCTGTCCAACTCTGCGTCGTAAATCATACTGCACATGTGAGAATATGAGAATTTTGGCTTTCGGTGCGATTCGGTTTGGAGGATTGTATTGGAAGTCTTCAACCGTGTTTTGAGGTAGCTCCTAGTAACACGTGACATCTTCAGGCGCTCAAGACCTGGATGAATCGATTGGTTTTATTAATCCGTTAGTCTTGACTAACTTAAGCAAATGGACGAATCGAGACTGAGAAAATATTGCTGCTATTCGGGATGTAAAAAATATGGTGATCACCCCCCTTTCATTTGATTACCTGGTTGGGTTTTTCCGGGTTTTCCCCAACCAAAAGGCAAATGCCGGGTAATATTTTGGCGAATCCTCGGACCTCACCTCATCTCACTACATCTCGACAAAATATTGTAAAAAAATTGCACAAAATTGTAAAAATTGTAGGAAATTACTAAATTGTAAAACTATAAAAATTTCTAAAAATTGTAATTGTAATATTGTAAAATTTTGACTTGTTCCACATCTTAAAGCTTCATTGCTCATGTAAGATCTATGGAATAAAATAAATAAATGAATGAATGAACAGTGGGACATGCTGATATAGTTCAGTTTATTTAGAAAGTAATACTACAAAATTACAATAAGCCTAGTCAAAGATGAAACTATTTATATTCGAATTATTTAAAATTGAAGTGCTGATAGCGAAAACCGAACAAGTCCAACATATTAATTTTTCAGAAAAAAAGAAAAGAAGAACTGTCTCTCACGTTTCTCGCATATAATAATCTGACATATTTTATATAGGTATCTCATATATCTACCAACTTTGGTAAAAAGTTTCACTGTTCTATTTTATATGGTTTCGTGCAAAAATTCTATCTTATATGGTTTCCTGGAAAAAAAAAAAACATTTGGACATATCCACTTTTTGCAGATAATTGTATATGTACATACATTAATTGAGAAAAAGTATATGAAATCATATTTCATTTATATTAACTGCATAAACATACAAAGAAATATTATAAGCGTTTTATTAAATTAAAAACTTAATGTTGGAATGATTTCCTGAACAAGAAAAACAATATTATTGTGTTTATATTTTTCCCTTTCTAAATTTGTGTTCTCAGTCTTTGAATTCTTGACACGTCAGGTATATTAAGTACCGAGAAATATAATTATTCCAATAAAACACAATAAACTATGCTCAATAAAAAACTGTTATATATATATATATATATATATATATATATATACACTCGTATTGTGGTTCTTCTATTCGCTTCTTCAATATGTCAGTAGTGGCAAAGAAAAAACCGGACCGACCCTTGTAGCTGATTTCAGAGCCTTGTTCACTCCAGAGCACAATAGCAAACTTATTAAGCATTTTCTTACTGCATAGAGTAGGTTTAATTTTTACTTAATCAATAAAAGAAATGCTTCTCTCTTCTTAACTTTTACAATAAACTTCTAGCTTTTATTAATCAGTTAATCTTTTAGTACTTTGATATTTATTGTATTTGTAAATTTAATATTAATTGTAATTGTATTCTTAATATTGTAGTTGTAATCCCCTGGTGGAGGGGAAGAGAAGGCCTGATGGCCTTATCTCTACCAGGTTAAATAAATAAATAAATAAATAAATAAATAAAATAGACTGGTAACTAAGACTTTCGTGGTTCGAATCCTGACTGGGAAGGAAACTTTTTTTTTCTTTTTGTTCCTTATTCAGATTTATTCCCAATACCTTTCGATTGCTGGTAAAATTCATGTTCTGGGAATAATAAGTTAATTAAGTAGTAAAATATCGCTGCAATTGAAAAGTATTGAGAATAAATTTGAATAAGGAATAAAAAAAAGTTTCCTTCCTAGGCAGGATTCGAACCACGAAAAGTCTTAGTTACCAGTCTATCGTGCTCTGGAGTGAACAAGGCTCTGAAATCAGCTACAAGGGTCGGTCCGGTGTTTTTGCCACTACTTTACATTCATTTTTTTTTCTGGTCAAGTGTGTAACCATTCTTACATTAAAATACCAATCAGATTGCTTCAGTTAAGTTGTGTTATCATTAATTTAAGTTATAATTTAGATTTCCGCTAATTATTCAGGTCCAGCCGCTAGGAACGCCACGTGCAGATTGTCTCCCGAGTTAGCATCGTAAACAGCAGAAAGTGGCTTTCTTGTTACTCTAGGGTCTTTGATCTGGGTTATAATTACCAGTCAGAAGTATGAATCTTGAAAGAAAGAAACTGTTTCTTTTCCTTCCAGTGCTCTTCATACGGCTAATGTCTTTGCGGTACGCGACAATAAACGAACAGGGCCAGTGTTTGCATTCCAGTCTCTTCTACAACCAGGTGGCGTTGATGGACGCCTTGCAGAAGTGTTGTCTTGGAAATGTTGAAACAAATGAAGCCTGTGGTTCACCGCGCCCAATTTCTATACTTGGCTTCAAGTACAGTGTAGACATTAGTATAGTTAAGACTACATTGATCAGCCGTGTTACGTGAATCATACTTTACGCTTTATCTACGTCATGTCTAAGGTAATTTAATCTTATAATCAACAAATTTGGATCAATTATTCATAAATGAATGTATATTAAATAAGAAGAGTTAATTAATTCATAAAGGGAATAAAAAATCAAGTACATTAAAAATTTTAACATTGTAATATAACATATGATTGAAAATAGGCTACCTTTGCACGGTCAAAATACCGCGGCCCTTCAAAATTAATCAGTGGGCAGGTCATATTTCATATTAAAATACAAGAAAAGATGTTTTTGATAAACATGCGAGAACAATTAATTTTGCCGCAACCCACAGTGTCTTATCGCCTTTTGAATTAATTTTGCTTTCCTGGCCTTCTTACGGAAATATTGCGCTTGTATTTTAGTAATGTGTTATTGTTATTATTATTATTATTATTATTATTATTATTATTATTATTATTATTATTATTATACTTACTTACTGGCTTTTAAGGAACCCGGAGGTTCATTGCCGCCCTCACATAAGCCGGCCATTGGTCCCTATCCTGAGCAAGATTAATCCAGTCTCTACCATCATATCCCACCTCCCTCAAATCCATTTTAATATTATCTTCCCATCTACGTCACGGCCTTCCTAAAGGTCTTTTTCCCTCCGGCCTCCCAACTAACACTCTATATGCATTTCTGGATTCGCCTATACGTGCTACATGCCCTGCCCACCTCAAACGTCTGGATTTAATGTTCCTAATTAGGTCAGGTGAAGAATACAATGCGTGCAGTTCTGTGTTGTGTAACTTTCTCCATTCTCCTGTAAATTAATCCCTCTTAGCCCCAAATATTTTCCTAAGCACCTTATTCTCAAACACCCTGAACCTATGTTCCTCTCTCAAAGTGAGAGTCCAAGTTTCACAACCATAAAGAACAACCGGTAATATAACTGTTTTATAAATTCTAACTTTCAGATTTTTTGACAGCAGACTGGATGATAAAAGCTTCTCAACCAAATAATAACAGGCATTTCCCATATTTATTCTGTGTTTAATTTCCTCCCGAGTATCATTTGTATTTGTTACTGTTGCTCCAAGATATCTGAACTTCTCCACCTCTTCAAAAGATAAATTTCCAATTTTTATATTTCCATTTGGTACAATATTCTCGTCACGAGACATAATCTTATACTTTGTCTTTTTGGGATTTACTTCCAAACCTATCTCTTTACTTGCTTCCAGTAAAATTTCCGTGTTTTCCCTAATCGTTTGTGGATTTTCTCCTAACATATTCACGTCATCCGCATAGACAAGCAGCTGATGTAACCCGTTCAATTCCAAACCCTCTCTGTTATCCTGGACTTTCCTAATGGCATACTCTAGAGCAAAGTTAAAAAGTAAAGGTGATAGTGCATCTCCTTGCTTTAGCCCACAGAGAATTGGAAACGCATCTGACAGAAACTGACCGATATGAACTCTGCTGTACGTTTCACTGAGACACATTTTAATTAATCGAACTAGTTTCTTGGGAATACCAAATTCAATAAGAATATCACACAAAACTACTCTCTTAACCGAGTCATATGCCTTTTTGAAATCTAATTATTATTATTATTATTATTATTATTATTATTATTATTATTATTATTATTACCTTACTTACAAATGGCTTTTAGAGAACCCGAAGATTCATTTACGCCCTCACATAAGCCCGCCAGCGGTCCCTACCCTAATCAAGATTAACCCAGTCCCTGTCATCATATCCACCTCCTCAAAACCAATTTTAATAATATCCTCTCATCTACGTCTTGGCCTCCCCAAAGGCCTTTTTCCCCTCTCGCCTCGCAATTAACACTCTATAAGTATTTCTGGATTCGTCCATACGTGCTACATCCCCTGTGTTGTAGAGACTGATAAAAAATTTAACCCACCTCTTAGCAGTTGACAGTGGGACTCCAATCTCTCTAGCCGCCATCGACGCAGAATAACCTACGCGAACCAGAGCAATGACTTGTTGACGGAGTTGTTGTCTCTCTGCCATCTTCAAGCGTAATGACGAGACAGAACGTTTTATTAACAGACAGGAGTATTGGTTGGAAGAGAGAGGGAGGTTTATTATTTACTAGAGTTTGGGCATTTTTTGTAAGAGATGTCGCCACATAAATATAGCTTTGTGAGACCTATGTGATGCCAAATTTGTAATTAAAAAGAAGATTGTGGAAGATTCGAACTTTGAGCTACTACTATTAACTCGTTAAATAGACCAATGCCGTAACGACTTACGCTACTGAGATTGATAATCTCGTTTCGACATAATACGTGGTTTTCCTGTTCATATCCGCTTCGGTTGATTTTGTATTTATTAATTTTATTATTATTATTTTATTCTTCAGAAGCCCTGATGTATCTAGAATCAACCCCCCATTCGATTTTATAACATATTTTAGACTCTTAAACAAAATACAGCAAATGTAAATGGTTTAATTTTGTGTTACCTGGTGAACTACGGCTTTGACGAGACGAGCATGCGCAATAATGTATCACTGGAACTTAGAAATTGTCGACGGCCCATTCTTTTTGTCACAACCTCAATCAGAAGAGACGTTGAATTTTAAGTAATCCTAATGCCTGTACTATAGTTTCATTCTAATTTGATCCTTTCATCTAACGTCATTTATGTACGAGGCGCACCCAGAAAGTAAGTTTCCCTGTTTAAAAAAAAAAAAAGAGAACACACACTTTCAGGAAAACCTTTATTGGCAACAGGTACAGCAATGTTTCGGCTACTTTTCAACATAGGCACATTCAGAATTAAGACACTTGTCGTATCGTGGGATCAACTTTTGTATCCCTCTGTCGTAGAACTCTGCCGCCTGGGAATAGAACCGCGTGTGACAGACGTCTTCAGCTCTTCGTCGTTGCCAAAACGAGAGAGAGAGAGGGAGAGGGAAAGGGGGAGAGAGGGAGAGAGAGAGAGAGAGTGTGTGTGTGTATGTGTGTGTGTATTTGTGCATTAAAGAACTTTATCACCGATCGATACTCGCAGGCGGCGGGAGAAGGAATAAGAGCTTCCATTTCGGACCACTGCTGCTACGCTACTGGTACCAGGCGGGACCTGTCCGGCTGGCATATGATTGATACGTCATAGATCTGTTATGCATGCGCAATTGACACGGCTAATTACGTTTACTTTCAAGGGGAAAAAATCGGGAAACTTACTTTCTGGATGCCCCTCGTATAATAAATGGGTTAAACAAGAATAACAGGGTTAAAAATTAATTCTGATAAAACTAAATACATGAATACATCACGTACCTCAAATAATAGAGGGTGACATATAATAGATAATTGGGAGTTTCAAAAAGTTACTGAATTTAAATACTTAGGAAGTATAATTAATGAAACAGGCTTATTCGGGAAAGAAATTGAACATAGACTCGTTACGGAAAATAAGTGTTACTACTCCCTTCATAAATTGCTTAGTTCCAAACTCCTTTATAGATTATCAAAATTAAGATGCTATAAAACAATAATCCTACCAACTCTCCCATATTGCTGTGAAACTTGGATATTTAAAAAAAAAAAAAAAAAAAAACAACAACAACAACAACAACAACAAAATCCCTTTTTACTTTTGAGAACAAAATCTTGAGGAAGATTTTTTGGTCCCATTCAAGAAAATAACACATGGGGAATTTTGAACAACAGGGAACTAAGGGATATTTATAAAGATCCGGACATAATAGCCTTAATAAAAAGTCGAAGACTACGTTGGCTTGGACACGTTCTGCGGCGCGATGAAGATCTCTTCTAAGAAAAGCTTTCGACTATTCTCCAAGATGTAACGAAACCTCTTGGTAGACCTCGTCTCTGTTGGCAGGACCAAGTATATGATAATCTTTGTACAGTGGGAGGACGACAAGAAGATGCAGAGAACAGAGACGAATGGCGATATATCGTGAATGAGGCTAAAAACCTCTTAGGTTTTGAAATGTCCTAAATTGATTTGATTGATTGATTGATTGATTGATTGATTGATTAAAATGGATTAAAAGTTAAATATGAATATGATTCACTGTATATTACATTTAAGTATATGATTGTCTCGTGACCAGAATATTGTACGAAATGGAACTATAAAAATTAGAGATTCATCCTTCCAAGAGGTGGAAAATTTCAAATATCTTGGAGCAACAGTAACAAATATAGGCCTAAATGACACTCAGGAGGAAATTAAACGCAGAATAAATATGGGAAATGTCTGTTATTATTCGGTTGAGAAGCTTTTGTCTTCTAGTCTGCTGTCAAAAAATCTGAAAGTTAGAATTTATAAAACAGTTATATTACCGGTTGTTCTGTATGGTTGTGAAACTTGGACTCTCACTTTGAGAGAGGAACATAGGTTAAGGGTGGTTGAGAATAAGTTTCTTAGGAAAATATTTGGGGCTAAGAGAGATGAAGTTACAGGAGAATGGAGAAAGTTACACAACGCAGAGCTGCACGCATTGTATACTTCATCTGACATAATTAGGAACATAAAATCCAAACGTTTGAGATGGACAGGACATGTAGCACGTATGGGCGAATCCAGAAATGCATATAGAGTGTTAGTAGGGAGGCCGGAGGGAAAAAGACCTTTGGGGAGGCCGAGACGTAGATGGGAAGATAATATTAAAATGGATTTGAGGGAGGTGGGATATGATGGTAGAGACTGGATTAATCTTGCTCAGGATAGGGACCAATGGCGGGCTTATGTGAGGGCGGCAATGAACCTCCGGGTTCCTTAAAAGCCAGTAAGTAAGTATATTACATAAAATATTCCACCTCTTCAAAAGAGACAATTGTAGGCATGGCTTAAACTCTCCCACCAGCCGGCTCACAACCTTCTTACGACTCTGCATAAGGTTCTGGTCTGCATTGGGGACACAATACCGCCGCAAAGGGTGACAAATTCGCGCATACAAGTGGCCGAACACCTGTGGAGATCGCGAGGGCGCGGTCCTGTTGCCATGGGAACGGCGCTCGGGCGAGACGAATCGTGGGTTATTAGGCAGTAAATTTCGGGAGTTTGGTCCGCGTATGCAACCCGCATTCCACGCTGTGTTTTATTATGTTGCCTCCAGTGAGCGTCTGGCCGAACATGGCACCGCATTAAAATTCCAACTGTTGCAATTTTTGGCATTTTAATCGCCCGATGTAAAACAATGTAAGCCTGGAACTATTAAAACATGGAACATGATTTAGACTTTTAACACCGATCGCGAAGGTCGCTCGCAAAAACGGGTCCGACGTTCCAGTACAGTCAGCACCCTACAAGTGATCACTTTTAACTAAAATACAGTAATACGAAAGATAAGGCTACTTACGCTAATTATTATTATTGCTGGTATTATTATTATTACTAATAATAATACCTAATAATACATCAGCTTCTTGTCTATGCGGATGACGTGAATATGTTAGGAGAAAATCCACAAACGATTAGGGAAAACACGGAAATTTTACTTGAAGCAAGTAAAGCGATCGGTTTGGAAGTAAATCCCGAAAAGACAAAGTATATGATTATGTCTCGTGACCAGAATATTGTACGAAATGGAAATATAAAAATTGGAGATTTATCCTTCGAAGGGGTGGAAAAATTCAAATATCTTGGAGCAACAATAACAAATATAAATGACTCTCGGGAGGAAATTAAACGCAGAACAAATATGGGAAATGCGTGTTATTATTCGGTTGAGAAGCTTTTATCATTTAGTCCGCTGTCAAAAAATCTGAAAGTTAGAATTTATAAAACAGTTATATTACCGATTGTTCTGTATGGTTGTGAAACTTGGACTCTCACTCTGAGAGAAGAACATAGGTTAAGGGTGTTTGAGAATAAGGTGCTTAGGGAAATATTTGGGGCTAAGCGGGATGAAGTTACAGGAGAATGGAGAAAGTTACACAACGCAGAACTGCACGCATTGTATTCTTCACCTGACATAATTAGGAACATTAAATCCAGACGTTTGAGATGGGCAGGGCATGTAGCACGTATGGGCGAATCCAGAAATGCATATAGAGTGTTATTTGGGAGACCGGAGGGAAAAAGACCTTTGGGGATGCCGAGACATAGATGGGAGGATAATGTTAAAATGGATTTGAGGGAGGTGGGATATGATGATAGAGACTGGATTAATCTTGCACAGGATAGGGACCGATGGCGGGCTTATGTGAGGGCGGCAGTGAACCTTCGGGTTCCTTAAAAGCCATTTGTAGGTAAGTAAGTATTATTATTATTATTATTATCGTGAATTACTAAAGGCAGAACAGTAACAGCAGTGTTGAATGGTATTCTATGCGACAATAGTCAAAAGTACTGTTACATATGAAGAGTCCACTGCAAGAATGATGGATGTCATTTGGAATACATTTTGCAGGAGAAGCGATTGAAAGTTTGAAATGCTTAGCGCTCAAAGCTTAACTGTGATTTTCCGATCATTACTGGATAATGACTATCAGTGTTAATGCCATATAACTCTCTATATACATTATATATGTCTTAAGCTATGCATTGACAGTCTTGGTTCATTTTCGACAAGAAAGTGACATCCATCATTCTTGCAGTGGACTCTTAAATGGTGCTGAAACATAGAAATTTAATGAAAAGTTAGCATCGAAACTCATGACAATGGAAATGGATTTTTGAAGAAGATCAACGAGATGTTCGAAATTAGAAAAAATTATAAATCCAGTTATACGAGACGAAATGAACATTCAACATTCTGTTTTGGATAATGAGAGATATAAGCAGTTGATCTGGATGTGAGAAGAATGCCAGAAGAAAGGTTACCTAAAATGGTGCTGGAATGGTGTTCGCCTGGGAGAAGAAGAAAAGGGAGACCTCGAAATTCATGGTTACAAGAGATCAGAACAGGGATGAGAGACTGCAGACTGAACGACATGGATCGGATGGATAGAGAAAAATAAATAAAAAACCTGTACGAAGCAACTGTGGAATTCACAACACATTCTTAGCTTCAGAATACTAGCTAATTAAAGAAATGATACTCCTGAATAATTCATTCTTTATCTGTAATATTCTTTTACCCTTAAAACTCAAGAATAATGGTATTTTACAAACAACTTCAAATTAGTGTAATTCTGAAAATATTGAGATTAGGACAAATGTTTATATGACACTTTTTGATCAGAATGTCTTCGGAAATAAGCTCCTTAAGGGACGATAAATCCTCGTAAACCACCCTGCACGCCCAGGGGATCTTGTCCGAAACATAAAACACAATTACGAGTTTCTATTACAGTGCAAATAAAATATTTATTTACCTAAGAATCTAGCCTTACTGATAATGTGTGCACTTTAAGTGGATGTATCGAAATGAATTAATTTCAATTTTTCCAACAGGAAATAATGTCCACAACCGGATTTGAACTCGAGAACTCAAAGATCAGCATCAAGCATAAAATATATCACCGAAGATGAATTTACAGTAAAAATAATTGTGTTGTATCTCAACTGGAAAAATGACAGCAAGAAACTTACAGAATTTATTGATGTCGGAACTTGGCAACACTGGACGCAACATGTCTGAACTAATTCCCCGCAGTCTCCACAATTGCGAGGACAAGGTGGCAATTTCCGTTCGTGATTTGTGCTCTCTGTTCTAGGGATGGGTTACTCTTGTGCTATGTAATTTAAGAGCGGGCAAGTGTGACAAAATTGAACGTGCCTCTGATCCTTTTGCTCACACCGCGACGTTCGCCCACCAGCTGTCGCTAATCACTTCCGATAGCCTCGTGTCATTTCACGATGAGCGCATTCGTCGAATAATATCGCTGATGTAGCCACAAGCTGAATCGAGTTTCCTCCGAGTACATCCCAAAGTTACGAACCAAGGTTATACAGTATCTATCTATCTATCTATCTATCTATCTATCTATCTATCTATCTATCTATCTATCTATCTATCTATCTATCTATCTATCTATCTATCTATCTATCTATCTATCTATCTATTTAGCTGTCTGTCTGTCTATATCTATCTATCTATCTATCTATCTATCTATCTATCTATCTATCTATCTATCTATCTATCTATCTACTCACTTACCCATATAGCCACCTCTCCATTCATCCATCCACACGCCCAACAACCTACCTACCTACTTATACATCTATCCATCCGGCCACACACCTACCTACCACCTACCTATCTATCTACTTATTCGTCTATCGTTCCACCCACTTACCTATCTACTATCTACTTATCCATCGATCCATCCACCCACACACCCACCTACCTATCTACTTATCAATCTATCTCTCTATCCACCCACCTTTCTATTCCTCTACTTATCCATGTATCTACCCATCTATCCACCCACCTACCTACCCCTCTACCTATCTATCTGTTCATTCACTCACACACTCACTTAACTATCTGCTTATCGATTCATCCATCTATCCATCCATTCATCCACTTATCCACCTACCTATCTACGTATCCATCCATCCACCCACCCACTCACCTATCTATCTATCTATCTATCTATCTATCTATCTATCTATCTATCTATCTATCTATCTATCTATCTATCTATCTATCTATCTATCTATCTATCTATCTATCTATCTATCTATCTATCTATTTGTCTGTCTGTCTGTCTGTCTGTCTGTCTATCTATCTATCTATCTATCTATCTATCTATCTATCTATCTATCTATCTATCTATCTATCTATCTATCTATCTATCTATCTATCTATCTATCTATCTATCTATCTATCTATCTATCTATCTATCTATCTATCTACCTACCTACCTACCTACCTACCTACCTATCTATCTATCTATCTATCTATCTATCTATCTATCTATCTATCTAGGCCTATCTATCTATCTATCTATCTATCTATCTATCTATCTATCTATCTATCTATCTATCTATCTATCTATCTATCTATCTATCTATCTATCTATCTATCTATCTATCTATCCATGCATCATCCATACATAATAATCTTTACAATTACTAACACCTACACCATCATCGCAATCTTCTTCTTCTTCTTCTTCTTCTTCTTCTTCTTCTACTACTACTACTACTACTACTACTACTACTACTACTACTACTACTACTACTACTGCTACTAGGCCTACTATCTCTTTTGTTAAGCGTAATTTATCTCTCATATTTATCACAAATTCACTAGTTTCACTTTATTTTCACCTTCACATATATATTCTCATCTCCATTGTTGTTTCCTTCATCTTCACCATTTGTATGTTTATGTTTTTCATCATCATCATCATCACCATCATCATCATCATCATCATCATCAATGGCGTCAGCGTCGTGAAACAGATTTCAGCAACGTGTTCATTTATTGCATTAGGAAACTTTCAGCCTCTTCAGAGGAGCTCGTCTGTATGAAGAGCCAGTCTCCACACTGGCCGGTCATCTCAATGCTAATACATGCAAATGCTTCCCTCATAATATGCTTTATGTGATTTCTTAACCACATCTGTTAGAATTTTAGACAAGGAAGCTCAGTTTCACGATCTTCTCAGTTGAGCCCAAAGACGTTATATAGTATGTTGAGCCTAACTTTGTGAGTATAATAATAGGAACATACGGGGTAAGATATGTCAACAGTTGCATTGCCGATATCCGTAACAGGGGTTTGAGAACAGGACGGGAGGTCATGAGATAGCTTCCTCTCATCTGATAAGGTTGGCAACACTGAGCACGCCCGGCGGCCGGACAGCAGATGCGTTGTACAGCTCTGTGGTTTTTAGGGAGGACCAACCCACGGTCCAAGGCCTCTCGAAAACAAGAGGCAAGGGGGTGGGGGCCTCTGCGCTCGCTCCATCCCCTTTCAGCCTTCTTTTCTTATTTTTTCTTTGCTCCTTCTTACGTGTATTGGAAGAGCGAGAAAGAGATGGAGCGGGAGGCCAAGGACACCCCAAAAAGGTCTTCCCATTATCCCTCAGCTCTCTACGACGGAAAAAGAAAAAATAGAGAGCCACAGGGTTGTATGGTCTGCCCCAACAAGTGCTGCGCTTATAAACCCAGCTTCTGCTTCAGTTCTTCAAGCCAGCTTTATCATCTCTGGAAGTTGTTTACCATTTTTCATGTTTTTTCTACCTGTTCCTCTTTTTTCTCGCTTTTTAAAATCATCCTTTCCTATTTCTTTTTTTCCGTTTCATTTCTTCTTCGTGTCTTCTGCTTTTAATCTTCCTATTTTATCTCTTTCTTTTTACTCGGTAAATGATTTTATTATGAATATTTTAGCCTCTAAATATACAACCATATAGCCCTTTTGTCAACAACCTAGAAGAAGGAAAATAATAATACGAAATACAATATTAGAAGAAGTAACATTAATTTCATCTATCTAGGATACCAGTTATTGTGAAGATGAAAAATTACACATCAATGTATAAAATAGGATTTTTTTCGTAAAATAATTATTCAAATTATGTATGTAGTAATTATATTATTAATCAGTTTCGTTGTATAATCTCTATCGTAATATTGTAACCAACCTGATTGTAGTTTAACTTACCAACTTCTTCAACATCATTATTTTATATTTAATAATCTTCCTCATAACAATTATTGAAAGAATCTTGATCATAATGTCGTCAATTTCTACAATATCATTTTTTAACTTTGATTACCGTATTCGTCAACTTCGTTATTTAATAATTTTCATCATAATTTTTGTAAGAATCTTGTTCACAATGTCACCAATTTCTTTAACATCATTATTTAACTTTAATAATCATATTCTTTACGCACAAGAAAACGGATACAACCCTAACAGAATAGACAACATAATACGTAAGACAAAACATAATCACAAAAAACATAACAATACAACACAAGCACAAGAACACAAAAAATACATCACACTAACATACGAAAACAAAAACACACACAAGATTGCAACCTCATTCAAGAAATTAAATTACAACATCGCATACAGAACAAATAACACTTCAAAAAAACATCTCAACACACAAACAACACAAACAAACAAATACAACCACACAGGCGTATACAAACTCAAATATTTCGTTTCATTTCTTCTTCGTGTATTCTGCTTTTAATCTTCCTATTTTATCTCTTTCTTTTTACTCAATGATTTTAGTATGAATATTTTAGCCTATATACAACCATAGCCTTTTTTTGTCAACAACCTATAAGAAGTAAAACAATAATACAAAATACAATATTAGAAGAAGTAACATTAATTTCATTTATCAAGAATACCAGTTGTCATTATGAAGATGAAAACTATAAATCAGTGTATAAAGTTGGATTATTTTCGTAAAAAATTTTATTCAAATTATTCATGTAGTAATTATAGTCTTAATCAGTTTCGTTGTATAATCTCCATCGTAATATTGTAACCATAGGAACAGAGAAGAAAGTGGTAAGTGTAAGAAGATATTGCAAGAGTGTAGTAAGATAGACTAACAAACAAATAATGAATAAAAAAGTGATGTAAGTGTTGTAAAATGGAGAAAAGGGAAAAGTCAACAATTAATGTAGGAGAAAATAGGTGGAAAATAATGATTAAGAGTAGGTAGATTTGAGAGTACAGAAGAAAATAAATAAATAATGCAAATTATTAAGGAAGGAATATGCAATATTTAATAGGTAAGCGAGAAATGGAAGGGAGACAGTCTAGGTAGGAGGGAGAGAATAGAAGAGGATAGATAGCAATTCAGTTAAAACAGAACATTAGACTGTAATCAAAAAATATTCCGCAAATGAATATTATTAATAGAAAAGGGTTGTATGTATTAAAGGGATGGTGGATCGAAAAGCAGAAATGTGAAGATCCACCATAAGTGTGAATAAAATTGTAAAGTTGACTGACAAATAAGTATATCATATCATATCATTTCATATATCATATCATATCATATATCATGTCATGTCATGTCATATCATATCAAATCATATCATATCATATCATATCATATCATGTCACATCATATATCATATCATGTCATATCATATATCATATCATATCATATCGTATCGTATCGTATTATATCATATCATATCATATTGTAACCAACCTGATCATAATTTAAGTTACCAACTTCTTCAACATCATTATTTTATATTTAATAATCTTCTTCATAATAATTATTGTAAGAATCATGATCATAATGTAACCAATTTCTTCAACATCATTATTTAACATTAATTATCATATTTGTCAACTTCGTTATGTAATAATTTTCATAATAATTTTTGTAAGAATCTAGATCATAATTTGTTACCAATTTCTTAAACATCATTATTTAATTAATATTAGGGGAGAAAAATTCGCTCCGGCGCCGAGAATCGAACCAGGGTCCTTGATTCTACGTACTAAGCGTTCTCACCGTTGAGCTACGCCGAAGTTCAATCCACAGCACCGGATCGAACCCCGTGTTTTTTTCCCTTTGTTACCTGACTCCCAGTTGGTCATGTATGTTGACATTTTATGTTGTCAACTGCCAATATACAAGGAGCGCACTCAGTTGAGTGACGTGGTGGCCGAGATTCCACAGTAATATTCATAGTAATCTGTACAGTAATATGCACTGTTGCTCGAAGAATCTCCTCTCAACTATACCGTACACTGAAGTCTAACCAAAAAATACCTACCTTAAAGTCTTAATAAAAATTGTTGTTTTCCTTTCACTTTTATTACAATGTACGTACTCCCCAGACAAATCAAAGAGTTCTGAACAAAATTATGTTGAGAAAAAGCGCTGTCAACTGAAATGAACAATTACCACGTGTTTTACGAATGTCCAGAGAACTAGGGAATAGTTTCCGGTACAAAAAAGAAACTAAAAATAGGCGTGAAATATGCTTTTAATATCGAAATTTGCATAGACGTTCAAAATATGCATGCACGAACAACCATCTGTCAATCTTAATTAGACATGAAACATGTAATTATATACTAAGTTCATTAAGATAAGCAGGACCGATACAAATACGCATTTGCATATATTGCTGATCACTAATCATAATAATGCCTTTACAGTGGCGAAACGAAGATAACATTGCATTTTGCCATCACTTTGCAGTGTAGTATTTGTAACAAACGAAGTGCACTTGCAGCAGACTTGTGGCAACAACGCGTCATAAAAGCTGTCCAAAAATGTGCCGAGCGCCAATATCGGAGAGAGTACAACCGCACGGACCCCCATAGTTTCCAATTGGGACCCTGTGTCAAGTGTCTTGTGTGACGTTAAAACTCCCCCCCCCCTCCCCGACTGCGTTGCATTTGTTGCTACAAGCAGGGTTGCACAAACTACTCTTTTAAAAAAATCCTACAAAATAAATACGAATAGAAATCAAAGACTTTGTGAGGTTATCCAAATGTACTGAGCTGTTTTTTTGCGGGGCGAGACGCAGAGGGAGTGGGAGGTCCTGGGTACCGCATGTGCCTACTACCCTACGTTCAACACATTAGCCTTTTCAGGATTTTTTTCGTCAGCTATGGAGCAAGATCAGCCATGGACAAGCGAATGTATAGGCTATCCCCTAACTAAACAAATTATGTCCCCATCAATTCCTGTACTAAACACTAATACCAGTGGTAGACTACAGTCTCTACTTGAGATTATCGACCTAATCGCGATTACGGTTATCATGTGTACACATCCGTAAACTCTTTCCTCTATGGCAGTGTTCCTCAAACTTTTTCCACCGCGAAACCCCTTTTAATCTAAAGTGTAACTGCGGAATCCTTGTAATATTTTATTAGTAGACTATTTAATAATTAACAGACAAGTGAAAGCTAGTATCTCAATAATTCTGTTCATTGGGACGAATGCATTTGCTTTTCAAGCCCAAAATCTGGTTTTATGGCGGAAAGTTGTTGTCTCTTTTCTACTGTACTTCTGCATTTTGTCTTTCCGGTATTTTGTTTTAGTGAACACATACGCAGAGAATCCAGTATTATGGGTATTTTCCGTTTTAGATGTTCATTAAACATATTGTTATTACACATATTATTGGAATATTATTATTATTATTATTATTATTATTGTTATTGTTATTGTTATTTTTTTATTATTTTTTTATCGGGTTATTTTACGACGCTGTATCAACATCTAGGTTATTTAGCGTCTGAATGATATGAAGGTGATAATGCCGGTGAAATGAGTCCGGGGTCCAGCACCGAAAGTTACCCAGCATTTGCTCGTATTGGGTTGAGGGAAAACCCCGAAAAAACCTCAACCAGGTAACTTGCCCCGACCGGGATTCGAACCAGGGCCACCTGGTTTCGCAGCCAGACGCGCTGACCGTTACTCCACAAGTGTGGACGTTATTGTTATTGTTATTGTTATTGTTATTATTATATTATTATTATTATTAATATTATTATTATTATTATTATTATTATTATTATTATTATTATTATTATTATTATTACGCGTCACTTAAACCTTCATGCGTGATGAAAAGAGATTTTAATGTGAAAGGAACACCGTGCTAGATCGCTGGATTTTCGAGGGTCGAACCCGGGATAGATCCCTACTTCTGGGCTTAAATTGCGCAGTGAGTCGAATTGAGAATCTGGCTGGAAAAAAGTATTTTTCTTTATCATCAAAAAATTATTATTTATTCTGTGTACATTATTCACAAGTAACTGTTCCTAAATTCCCTGCAATAGAAACGCATCTCAATGCAATATCGACAACACAGCACAATCCCCAATCTGATACGTTGTTTACACCGTCTCACAGAGTCGTTTAGAGCAGCGTTTCTCAAACTTTTTTGAAGTGGGGACCACTTTTTTAAGTTAGAACAGTTCCGCGGACCACCTTACTCTTGTTCCCTTCGAAAGCAAATTTATCATTTTTGTAGCATATTTTAATACCAGTATTTATAGCCTATTTAAATTTTACAACATAATTCATTAATTAAAATTAATTTTATATTAGTATTAACTAATATTAGTTAATGTTAATAGAAAAAAAATCATTTTCGTTTTTTTAATAAATCAAGGCTATTAGAGTTTGGATAATCTTTAATTTATTAACTAAACAAAATAAATGTTTGTACTCATATTCATGAGATAGATAAGGCTGCCGATTCTTGCACAGTTGTTCTATATTTGGATGCATGCTGGTAAACTCAAGTCTCGAGAGTTCAATTAACTGTTCTCTTTCACTCAATAAAAGTTTGTATTTTCAATATCGCAATGAAAGGGATCACGAACCCATGAAAATTCGTCATATTTACTTGGAAAATAAGTTTCAAATTGTGACCTCAGAGTTTCGAGATGCGAACATATGTCATTGCATAATTTTTTCCCAATAACGAAATCATTTTCAACCAAAAAAGACTCTAGGGTTGGAAATAATGAAAAAATCCTCTGTTTTATGGAACTGATCCACAAACCAAATTTTCTCTCGAACACTCTTTTCTCATGCGCATTGAGAACAGTCAAAGAATTACCTTCTAGAGAGAGATTTAGTTCGTTTACTGTAGTTTTGAGAATATATCTGGAAGATATGTCTTGTACTTAGCCACTTATCAGCTGATGTGCAAGAAAAAGATGGCGAGAAACACCACGTTCATAGTGCTTTAAATCTCTCTTTTGTTGCTGAGAATAGAATGGGAAGTCGGTAGACAGGTAGAGTCATAAATTTCATAAGGTGTCAGTACTGGAAGAAAAAGTGAAAGGTGATTGCCATGTGTCATTTCCAAACTCTGAGATTTTCAGTATGATATGGAATTTGTTTGAATTTTATTTTTTCTTCTGTCCTTTTTGAAGGACCACAAGGGCAGACGTCGGGGATCACAGGTGGTCCACGGACAATAGTTTGAGAAACGCTGGTTAGGGGATGTTAGGTGAATATTTATTGTGGTGTTTTAATATAGAGCATGTAACTGAAAGTTTGGAAATTTATATTTCAAGCAGTTTCAGTACTTATGTACAGTCGATACTCAATATAACATTACTCGATTGAAAAAATAAATAAATATAATTTTCTAAATCGGTATAATATGAAGCAATTCTCACTAGAAAAACAGAAGCTGTATCTACCCCATCCACCTCATTTCTACAAACCCAGGAAGCCATTCCGTGAAAGTAATAGTAAGCTTACACCTAAAAGAAGGGAAATTCAATCTCTTGTCTCTGAACAATCGCAACAAGAACTAAGCCATTTAAATTTTTTGTTTGGAAAGAAAACTACCGAATTTACGAGAAGGGACGTTAATATAATTTAAAATAAAATCACGCATATATAATTATATATATATGCTACTTGTAACTCCCGTACAAATTTAAAAAAAAATTCGATTAGAAGGAGATAGTTCTTAATTTTATCTAAAACTACTCCCTATAAAGGGGTAATTCCTCTTATACAAACCTGATGAGAACATATACCCAAAAAATTTTATTCTACTTGTAACTCCTATATAGTTTTATGAAAATCTGTTACGTAGGAAAAAAGTTATTAATTTTCTCTAAAATAACCCTTTTAAAAGGGTAATTCCTGTAACACAAGCGTAATGACAGTTTGTTCATAGACAATATATGCTCCCTGTAAATTCTGTATAAATTTTCATGAAAATCTTATAGATAAGAGAAAATTAATTAATTTTATCTAAAACCACCCCCAAAAAAGTGTAGTTCCTTTATACAAACATAATGAGAGTTTTTTTACGTAAAAAGTATATGCTACCTGTAACTCCTGTACGAAGTTTATTTTCATATTTTATTGTGGGTACTATGTTTACGAATCTACCCTGAGTTGCATAACTTCATAAATTGGAGGAGCAAGTGGCTCACCCGGTATACGTGACCAAATAAATGAATTTTTCAATGTTCATGCTGAAATTCAGAAATTTATTAAATCTCCGGTACAGAAATACAGATTTAGCGCTGTCTGTGACAACAGTTAATTCGACAAACTACGACTTCATCGCAAATAGTTTGATCGCTGTCCTTCCAGACTTTAATTTACAACTTTCCTTACATAGGGTTTTAAATAAAAACTCAGCCAAAAACTATGACAGGCGCACAATTCACGGAGAGTTAAATCTGTCGCCTTTACTGTCATACTCAACCGTCTGCATCCCTCGAAATATTATTCAGTGATGTCATTCTAACTCTTAACTAAATTGCGTTCGCGCTATAATGGCCAATCACAAGTGATGGAACATCTGCTTGTTTTAAATTTTATTGTGGCCAGCGGCGGGGATTGACATGGGAGCTTTCCACGTATGCTACAGTAAATGCTTGTTTTAAGACACAAAAATTGGTTTAAAAATCGTAAAATATTCTGTTATACTTCAATGTTTATTAATTAATTAATTAATTTATTTATTTATTTATTTATTTATTTATTCATTCATTTCCTTATTATTTATTTATGTATTTACTAACTTATATATTTACTAACTTATTTACATAGGCCCTATTTATTTAATTTCTTTTTTATTTACTGACTTCTGTATGGTTGTGAAACTTGGACTCTCACTCTGAGAGAGGAACATAGGTTCAGGGTGTTTGAGAATAAGGTGCTAAGGAAAGTATTTGGGGCTAAGCGGGATGAAGTTACAGGAGAATGGAGAAAGTTACACAACACAGAACTGCACGCATTGTATTCTTCACCTGACATAATTAGGAGCATTAAATCCAGACGTTTGAGATGGGCAGGGCATGTAGCACGTATGGGCGAATCCAGAAATGCATATAGAGTGTTAGTTGGGAGACCGGAGGGAAAAAGACCTTTAGGGAGGCCGAGACGTAGATGGGAGGATAATATTAAAATGGATTTGAGGGAGGTGGGGTATGATGATAGAGACTGGATTAATCTTGCACAGGATAGGGACCGCTGGCGGGCTTATGTGAGGGCGGCAATGAACCTTCGGGTTCCTTAAAAGCCATTTGTAAGTAAGTAAGTAAGTAAGTTTATTTACTGATTTATTTACTTATCTCTTTATTTACTCACTTATTTATTTGCGTATCATTTACTTATGTGTTGTTTACTAATTTATTTACTTTATTATTTATTATTTACTTGTATGTGTTTACTAACTCATTCACATATTTATTTAATTTCTTATTTACTTATTATTTACTGATTTATTTACGCATTTATTTGCTTATTATTTTCTTATTTATCTACTTATTTATTTACATATAGTGGAGTAACGGTTAGCGCGTCTGACCGCGAAACCAGGTAGCCCGGGTTCGATTCCCGATCGGGGCAAGTTACCTGGTGGTTTTTTCCGGGGTTTTCCCTCAACCCAATATGAGCAAATACTGGGTAACTTTCGGTGTTGGACCCCGGACTCATTTCACCGACATTATCACCTTCATCTCATTCAGACGCTAAATAACCTAAGCAGTTGATAAAGCGTCGTAAAGTAACGTACTAAAATATACTATACTATTATATTTATTTATTCTATGTATTGTGGGTCCCTATCACCACGGCATGGCGCGTCCTCAGGTTGCGGATAGAGGAGACGGCCTTCAGATATGGAGGGTAGCTGCGAATATATTGAATAAGCAGTCGTGGACAGCCGATAAGGGGTGGTCCTCCAGCTTGGGGGTTGGGCGAAGGGCTAACAACTCATCACCGTAAAAAACAGCTTGTTACGAATCCTTCAAATAAGAATAAGGTTCTTAGGAAAATATTTGGGGCTAAGAGGGATGAAGTTACAAGAGAATGGAGAAAGTTACACAACACAGAGCTGCACGCATTGTACAGTATTCTTCACCTGATATAATTAGGAACATTAAATCCAGACGCTTGAGATGGGCAGGGCATGTAGCACGTATGGGCGAATCCAGAAATGCATGTAGAGTATTAGTTGGGAGGCCGGAGGGAAAAAGACCTTTAGGGAGGCCGAGACGTAGATGGGAAGATAATATTAAAATGGATTTGAGGGAGGTGGGATATGATGGTAGAGACTGGATTAATCTTGCTCAGGATAGGGATCAATGGCGGGCTTATGTGAGGGCAGCAATGAACCTCCGGGTTCCTTAATAGCCAATAAGTAAGTAAGCAAGTATATTTATTTATTCATTCATCCATTTATTCATTGCTAATGGCAGATACTTAACCGTTCGTCATTCACTCATATGAAGACAGTTGTGTAGACCAATTTACCGACAGAGTCGTTGCCCAGGGTGCGACATAGTAGGCTGGTCTACGCTACACCCGCGATGAGATGAGGAGATGATGATGATGGAGATTGTTGGGATGCCACAGGGGAACTGGAGTTTCTGAAGAAAACCCCTGTGTTGCCCAACACAAGTTATAAATTGGAAGTTCGCTGGGGATCGAACCCTGGTCCACAGAATTATAAGTCCAGCGCTATAGCCACTAGACCACCGTGGTGACTTATTTAAAAATCTTGTTTCTCGAAGTTGTACCGTTTTTTCTGCGTACGGCAAAGTGCGTTGAAGTGTAAAGAAGAATACAATGATAAGCGCCTATTATGGGGAGCAAAGAGGCCTGCCCAACTCCCCTTGCTCTGCAATATTTATTTTTTACGTTGATTTATTTTTATAAAAAATTAGATTATTTGTGTTAGAATTAAGAACAGTCAATCATCATTCCCTTATTTGACTGTTATTTTGTTGAAGAGATAAAAATAATAAAATATACTTGTTGTAAATATGAAAACTTAAAATATTAGGTGTGAAAGACTAGTGAAGACAATGCTTGTTTGTTACCTGTCTATACCTCCAACAACTTGTACTAAGGAGCGGTCTTTTAGCACACTTCATGGCTAAGAAGCATTTAATTTCTGGTTTTTAGGTTGGATATGCAGAATTTCCATGTCTGTTTCTATCTTGCTGTAACTGTGGTTGGTGTTTGTGAAGTGTTCTGCGTATGTCAGGTGTTCTGTGATTTGGCTATGGCTGTGATGCATTCTTTGTACTGTATTTGAAATTAAACACACTAGAACAGTACGAAATATGAAAATATTGAGTTTGGTACATGTGTTTATATGCCATTTTTTGCTCAGAATGTCTTCAGAAATGCGCTTCGTGACGGTAAATCCCTGTGGATCACTCTGTATATATACAGTGTGTGTGTGTGTGTGTGTGTGTATATATATATATATATATATATATATATATATACATATACATATACATATACGTCCCGCGCCGTGGCGTCGTGGTCTAAGGCATCCTGCCTAGGACTCGCGTTGCGGAATGCGCGCTGGTTCGAGTCCTCATGGGGGAAGAAATTTTCTCATGAAATTTCGGCCAGTGTATGGGACCGGTGCCCACCCAGCATCGTGATGCACTTGGGGAACTGCGATAAATAGCGAAATCTGGTTGCGAAAGTCAGCTATAACGGCTGGGAGGATCATCGTGCTAACCACACGATACCTTCATTCTGGTTGGATGATCGTCCAGCTCTGCTTCGGCATGTGGGCGTGAGGCCAGCAGCCGGCTGGTCGGTCTAGACCCTCCACGGGCTGTAGCGCCACGGATTACATATATATATATATATATATATATATATATATATATATATACATATATATACATATATATACAAGCTATGCAATCTATTGTAAGTGTGAAGAACTCTGTAAATAGGACACTAATAATAAGAATTTGTATTTACTTTTGGCATAATAGTACATTATGCAACGAGCCTATAATGAAGGTAATTAAGAAGTGAGTATGGATATTTATGAAACGAGCGCAAGCGAGTTTCATAAATTTCATACGAGCTTCTTAATTACCATTATAGGCGAGTTTCGTACGACTTCTATGCTCGACCATATTTCTAACTTGATATTATTAATTTTATTGTATCTGACCTGGAGCAATGTCCCGTATGTTGTGAGATGTGCGCAGACGCGAAAGTATTGATTTTTTCCGAGGAACAGATGTGCACATTGATCTTGCTGGGCCATAAGAACCTACAGAGATATCATTGAAATAAAATTAGACATTGAAAAACGAGATGACAAATTGAATTTATTTGAATATTATTTACAATTAACGCTAATTATTATAGTAACAGAACATAACCTTCTGCGACAGTATTGGATTTCCAGCCTTCGTGACTTTTCGCTAATTCTCTTTCGATTGCATATCCGAGAATAATCGATACTTGCGGTTTTATAACGATAGAAAGCTGACCTGTCATTGGCTGAACAGTTGTAACCTGAGTCGTCATTGGCTGAAAGACCTGACCTTTAATGAGTAGGTGTACTTTAATGACATGCATTAAAGGTCTCCTACCAGGTGTATAATTACTACATTTCGGCATGGTCGAACATAAAAATATTATATTTGTAGGAATTCCACTCAGATGGATTATTCTCAAGTCACTTTTCCTTCAGAGGGTTCTACAATGGTGGAAATATAATCTGAATGTAGGACTTCGTTCACCCTCCGTATACAAACGTACACACATATACACACAACACACTTATGTAAGACTTTTCTATCTTCGGGTACCTTAGCCCACTGTTGCGGGCATGCAGCTTGACCTCAGAGCAGTCAGGTGGCGCTCTGGTCACGGCGTAGATTTCGACCAACACCCAGCGTAATAACTGATCTGCCTCCAAAATATGAGCTGCTCGCACGATTTATTTCGTACGCTGTGAATAAGTCATCCGCGCAGGAATGAAAGGCCAGTTTGCCTTCATTATAACAGCCACTAAGGGCCGAGTGGAATGTCTTCCCTCTTAAAGACTTTGTGGTCCAAAATTAATTAGATTTATCTCTACAGCATAAAACAATTCAAATAGCGTAAAATATATACAGTATTTTATATTTAGCATTTCCGTCCCTACATCACCTACCCTCTTCAACATGAACTTTGTGGAGTAACGGTCAGCGCGTCTGGCTGCGAAACCAGGTGGCCCGGGTTCGAATCCCGATCGGGGCAAGTTACCTGGTTGAGGTTTTTTCCGGGGTTTTCCCTCAACCCAATACGATCAAATGCTGGGTAATTTTCGGTGCTGGACCCCGGACTCATTTCACCGGCATTATCACCTTCATATCATTCAGACGCTAAATAACCTAGGTGTTGATAGAGCGTCGTAAAATAACCCAATAAAAAAACATGAACTTGGAGGATTTAATGAAAAAAAAACCGTTTTCATAACATGGGACGAGTGATAGTAGGAGGAAGAAGACTAAAATGCATAAGATTGGCTGATGATATGACTTTTTTTTTTTTGCAGAAGAGGAGATGATACTAAGGGGTATACTACTGGAGCTAGATAATGCTGTGCTCCAACTACGAGAAAGTCTTTGCGGAATGAAACGGAGCGGGGTAATACTGTGAATGAATGTTGATGTCATAAAAAGTCATAAGGTCACACACGTGGGTACTCTCTATTGGCTCGCTCTCACAGCACAAACAATAACATTGTTACACATATTTATACTACCCTAGTTACAAAATTAGATCACTGTTAATCTCCTGGTCTTTTAATCCCTCCATACAGGAAATAACATATGCAGGAGAGCGCATGGTTTTTAAACTGACGTTATAACGATAATATTATCTATCTACTTCGCTCCAATAGATGACGCAATAGTAAGCACATTCCTTTCACGGTTGATCTCCTGATTGGAGAACAGTAGCTGGACCATGGTTATCGGAAGAATAATAAAGAAGGTAAACGTGCAAATTCGAACTGAGGCAGTAGAGCAAATGGGCAGCTTCAATGCTGCCAGGAAATCAAAAGGAGGATAGCTTTCAATAGAAAAAGGAGCATCTTCTGCGGACCTAAGGATAAAGAAATAAGGAAGAGACTAGTAAAGTGCTTTATGTGAAGTGTGGCACTGTATTGGGCAGGAACATGGACATTACGACGAGGTGAAGAGGAACAACTGGACGCATTTAAAATATGGATATAGAAAAGAATGGATCATGTAAAATGGACAAACAAAATAAGAAATGAAGCTATGTTAGAAAGAGTGGGTGAAGAAATAATAATGCTGAAAGTGATCAGAAAGAGAGAAAAAAATTGGCTAGGTCACTGGCTAAGAAGAACTGAAGGATGCACTGGAAGAAAATGGTGAAGGGGAAAAAGTTCGGGACAGAAGAAGATACATATCAGATAATAGACAACGTTAAGAACATACAATATAAACCTGTGCGAAGGCAAAGTGTAAGGCGGAAAAAAGATAATCTTGTAGAAAGCTGGGTTTGCAGTGAAAGACCTGTCCGTGGGCAGAAAACTAAGAAGGAATGAATTCCGTATTTTATTTATTTATTTTTTTTTTTGTGTGTGCAAAATGAAATCACACGTACACAAACGCACACGTATATACAGTATGTAAAGCTTGATTCAGGGGTTTTGGCCCCTGCAAGATGTTAAAACACAATGTTCTTCCACACGTCCCGTTACTAATCACTACGTCTGTTGACTAAACAATGTCTTGATGACTTATATTTTCTTGACATGAGTGTCCCTCAGCTAGGAGTATAGATATTATTTTCATTTTTCCTCTTCCCTCTTCCCCTCCTATGCACGTTTCTGATTAAATTTCTTTCTTATGACGCAACGCACAGCTCGCTCACTAGCCGAACAACCAAGGACAGGGGCCAATAACGTTGAATCGAGCTGTATGTATGTATGTACTGTATGTATGTATGTATGTATGTATGTATGTATGAGCTATTCCATCTCAAATCGACCGAAATATAGAGAAAATTGACCTTACAATTTCTAAATACAATGAAACTTTTTTTTGTACGTAGAGAACTGTGATACAATGCTTTGTGCAAAGTTTGAGGCAACAGAACTTCATAGTGTTTAAATTTAAAATATTTAAATTAATCGTATTTTCATAAAATTAGCAACCTAAAACTGTTGTAGCTCCGAAACCCTTTCACCCAATGATCAAAATCATGGTTTATTTTGATGCTGAGAAATTATATTGACATATAAACAGATTTTCTTACTTTTTATGGAAATGGAGAAATTTAGATTTTTCTTCATTAAGACGTCTTTGCCCACGAAAAAATATTTTAAAAATATATAGTTAGATTCCGCATTGAAAGTACAAATAAGCACATATTTTTTACTGGTGGTATGTTGATAAGAAAGTATTGAAAATATCAAATAAAGAAAATAAATAGTACCCGCGTGAACTAACCAGCTGGCTGTGAGACGGGAGCTAGCCGAGACAAGCAAGACCAAGAGACAAACACGTAATGTGTCGTCTAGCAGTCATGGCTGTGCTAGCTTTATCACAGGTTTTCATAAACACAGGAGCAAAATGACGCCCAACGCTAGCTTATCTTCAGCTCTCGGCCAGTGCGTGCGGTACTGCGCCGTTCAAGTCTAAGCGTGTGAAAATAATGTATTTAATACCCTCGAAACTTATTGCCGAGCCACTAAGCAAACAATGCCGAATCCCTCTTAATAACGCAAGGTTTTTTCTCAATATTTTTTTACATTTTTACAAATGGCCAAAAAGCATAAAAGCAAGTAAAATCAGATTATCTGTCTCTCTGTATACAATAAAAATAAGGATTACCTCTTAACATAACCTACCAAATGTCAGCTTCAAAATGAGCTCTCGTTCAATGTTCTGCAGTAAATGGTTCCAGAGTTCTGAGCGCTGGAAGAGCTTGGTTTTATAAAATACGCTAAATTTGTCGCTCAGTAGTGCGAAAACCGTTTGACTTTCGATAGTATATTTTTGAAAATGCACTCCCCTCAGCACCTTGTATAAGTAGGGAAAATATTGGAGTATAAAAAAATGCGAGGTTTTTTACTGATCGATTTCATATGGAATAGCCCGTATATGTGTGTGTATGTATGTATGTATGTATGTATGTATGTATGTATGTATGTATGTATGTAATGTAATGTATGTATGTAAGGTATAACTTTATTTTTTCCACAGAACTACAAAAAACACAGAATTTATTTGTAGGAATTTCGAAGCACTGCATCTCACGATTCCAGCAGTGTTTCATGCAGTGCCAGTTCTCGCGACAGTCTTCTTCACGAGTCTCTCGGCGCGAGGCACGCACGTCAAAGCGTGGTTATGGCAACGCAGTCGGACAACAATGCGCGCCTGAGAGTCATTGTGACGGCAGCAGCGCGCGTCAAAGCGGCCCGACGGACCACGGCTCGCTTTACGAGTGTCGGTGAGTCACTGGCGGCCAGGCCAGCCTCTTCAAACTGATTTACACACTGCAGTCGTGAATTACTTATGTAATGGGCTCTTAAAAATCCTGCGAGACTGCCAACGGCCGTTTTAACTAAGTACTGAAAACACAAATTAAAAATTTTGTTCCGTCTTTCGATACTTGTTCGTTTGTGACTACAGTCTCGCCTTTCTTTTTCTTTCGGGTCTGCTTGTTTAGTTTTTCTTTTTATTTCCTATTTTTATTCGATTTTCCTCTCCTATCACACGTTGTTTTGTAGTTCGATAAGCGTTTAATTCTTTCTATAACTCATTCTTGCTTTCTTTCTATACCTCATTCTTGCTTTCTTCTTTCTTTCCCTCACTCACTCTTTCTTTCTTTCCCTAACTCACTCTTTCTTTCTTTCTTTCTTTCTTTCTTTCTTTCTTTCTTTCTTTCTTTCTTTCTTTCTTTCTATCATAGTGTACAGCATGCCCAAATGGCAAAGATTAGAACTAACTTTGAGTGAAATGTTGGACATAAGTATAGTGAGCATCACGTAAGAGTAGTTCCTAAAAGTCTAATTTGGCCATCTCTTCAGTGTTGCCAACTAATACCAGATATCACCAAAGAGGGTAAAATCACAATGCTACGTACTGAAATAATAATAATAATAATAATAATAATAATAATAATATACTGTTAACAATAACGATGTCTTGCTTATTTACCACATCCCATCTTTATGTTGGGAGGTATTTCCTAAATGGTTCAATAATTTATTTATGAAATAGTAGGCCTATATTTTCCTCTTGGACGTCTCGCATATTATGTTGGTAATTTGGATTAGTATGATCTAAAATTATAATTTATTTTTATGCTCGACCATGCCAAAATGTAGTAATTATACACCTGGTAGCACTCCTTTAATGCATGTCATTAAAGTACACCTTTCATTAAAGTTCAGGTTTTCGATTATTCTCGGATATGTAATCGAAAGACAACGAGGGAAACTTCACGGAGGCTGGAAATCCAATACTGTCGCAGAAGGTTATGATCTGTTACTATAATAATTAGCGTTAATTGTAAATAATGTTCAAATAAATTCAATTTGTCATCTCGTTTTTCAATTCCAAATCAATTTCCAGGTTATATCAAAATTAGTTCATGTTATTCTCTAGATTACATCAAGGTCAATGACATTATTGTTCCTCGGAAAAAATCAATACCTTCGCGTCTGCGCACATCTCACAATTTACGAGCTATGCACAAGGTCACTTCCGATCTTCAGTCAGATACGAATAAAATGAATACTTCTGAATAATTTCAAGTTAGAAATATGGTCGAGCATAACATGTCGTATGAAACTTGCCTATAATGGTAATTAAGACGCTCGTATGGAAATTATGAAACTCGCTTGCGCTTGTTTCATAAACAAACATACTCGCGTCTTAATTACTATCATTATAGGCTCGTTGCATAATGTATTATTGTCAGACAACATGAAATTTATTGCTTTGACTAAGGAGTTTACGATTCATGAGACCTAACCTAGAAATGTGTTTCCTTCCTTGCATTTTCATCAGTTTGCTTTACTGTAAACCGAAATCATTGCTGCCAACATAACAGTTAGAATATAACTGCCAGTTGTATTTGTCAGTACCCGAAATTCGAAACAAAGTTGGTAAAAGAAAATTCAACCTGAGAACTAGAAAATCACTATAATCCACTAACATACGTAGTAATACGGAAAAAATGGTTAGGTTTCACCCTTAGGGTATTAAATAACCTGATCCAGACTATATAGGTCTCGCAAGCACGGAATACCGACGGAAGGAATGCTAATTAAACACTGCGATAAGGAAGAGCGGGCAACAGGAAAGGTCACGAGATAACTTTAATGATATTCAAGAGTACAGTCGGAAGAGAAACGACATCGATAGAATCAGTCTTGCGTTGTGATAGTTACATTACGACTTTAATTTGTTCCATTCCATGTGAATGCGTGTCTTGTATCGCACGATATTATTATTTCATTCGTAAACATATGTTGCGCGTTTAATTAGCTTCGAATTTTTCTCTTGTTACATTCTTTATTTCCACAGCGATGTCCTCATTTGTTCATCTTCTAGGAAGAGACAGTATATCATCTCGCCAGATTAATAACAATAATAATAATAATAATAATAATAATAATAATAATAATAATAATAATAACTCGCCTCTGATGTTGGACACAACATCGAATTTCTCTCACAGTCACACATTTATAACTTTCTTACAATGGCTTTTAAGGAACCCGTAGGTTCATTGCCGCCCTCACATAAGCTCGCCATCGGTTCCTACCCTGTGCAAGATTAATCCAGTCTCTATCATCATATCCCACCTCCCTCAAATCCATTTTAGTATTATCCTCCCATCTACGTCTGGGCCTCCCCAAAGGTATTTTTCCCTCCGGCCTCCCAATTAACACTCTACGTGCATTTTGGATTCGCCCATACATGCTACATGCCCTGCCCATCTCAAACGTCTGGATTTCTTCTTCTTCTTCTTCTTCTTCCCTTCCAGTATTAGGCCAAATGGCCTGTTACGATCTCACAGTTGAATTTTCAATCCAGCGCTTCTTTGGACGACCGAGAGATCTCTTCCCGTTTGGACGATAGTGGAGCATGACTTTTGGAATTCTATCTCTATGCATGCGATGCAGATGATTTATCCAGTTGTTCTGAAAATGTTTTACGTGATAAATTACAGGTTCTAGTTGTAATTCTTCCATTACATCTTCATTGCGTTTGTGATCCCATTTCGTACATATATCCCGCTGTATATCTCATAAATTTCATTTCATTAGCCGTTATTCTACTTTTGTCTTTCTTCCTCAATGTCCATGCCTCACTGCCGTAACGAAGTACAGGTCTCGCCAAGGTCTTGTATAGGCGAATTCTAGTATGCCTTTGTACTAGGGAAGGTTTCATAATGTTGTTAATTATTCCCATTGTTTCGGTGTATTTGGAAATTTTCTGTGAAATGTCTACTTCATCGAAAAAAGATAATGTGTATCCGAGATATGTAAAATAGTTTACTCTTTATAATATTTTTGAATCTAAACATATTTTGCTAGGCACAGGGTATTTTCCGCAGAAGGCCATAATTTTAGTTTTTTTCTTTATTGATTTTCATATCATATTTAATTCCAATTTTGTTAAAATTAAAAGTTGAACGTTGTAATTCATCTTCTGAGGATGCCACCAGAGCTAAATCGTCTGCAAAAAGTAATGAATCTAGTGACGTCTGGATTTAATATTCATAATTAAGTCAAGTGAAGAATACAATGCATGCAGTTCCGCGTTGTGTAACTTGCTCCATTCTCCTGTAACTTCATCCCTCTTAGCCCCAAATATTTTCCTAAGAACCTTATTCTCAAACACCCTTAATCTCTGTTCCTCTCTCAAAGTGAGAGTCCAAGTTTCATAATCATACAGAACAACCGGTAATATAACTGTTTTCTAAATTCTAACTTCAAGATTTTTTGACAGCAGACTGGATGATAAAAGCTTCTCAACCGAATTCTGACACATTAATAACACTCGCCTTAAATGTTAAAAGTGGTTTAATCC
Source organism: Periplaneta americana (assembly GCF_040183065.1). NCBI lineage: Eukaryota > Metazoa > Arthropoda > Insecta > Blattodea > Blattidae > Periplaneta > Periplaneta americana. Next base: position 13,598,235 of record NC_091121.1, read on the forward strand.
TTCATGAGAAGGGAGCAAGTCTATTTGGACTTAATCCATGTTTGGCTGATTATTATTATTATTATTATTATTATTATTATTATTATTATTATTATTATTATTATTATTATTATTATTATAGTCCTGGTGGCCTTGTCGGGCGAGGTGTGACTCATGCGCAGATAAGCGTGGCTGGACGGCATCTGGTTGCCTTCCAATCGGTTGATAAGGAACAGGGTCAGCTCCAACTCCCATCTGCGAATGTGACACGTTCCGAAACAAAACACTGCGGCCTGCCCGCTTACTCATGCCTGATAGATAACCCCAGACTCGTGTTGCTGCTGGTTATTTTTACACAAGGCCATCAAAACGTAAATAAATAAAAGCCTTGTTCATTGTGTGGCCGCTATCGGACGTGCGCAGTAATCCACGTGGTCATTAAAACATTGAATAAACGGTGTAATGCACATGACATAATTTTCTTCTGATTCCAAATACAGGCCTAGTCATAAGTATGTTTGGAAAACGCGTGAGCGTGCTCCTGGATAAAAAAAAAATAAGAACAATTCCTTATATGAAAATTTGACGGAAAATGCTTATTTATTGGAAAAATCGTAATAGTGACTTTTGTTTTCATAAGTATCTGATCATATTATTGTGTTGTTTTTGTTTTGATTTTGTACCAGTGTTTGGGAGGCCGGAGAGAAAAAGGCCTTTGGGAAGGCCGAGACGTAGATGGAAGGATGATATTTAAATGGATTTGAGGGAGGCTGGATATGATTGTAGGGACTGGATTAATCTTGCTCAGGATAGGGACCGATGGCGGGCTTATGCGGGGGCGGCAGTGGACCTCCGGGTTCCTTAAAAGCCAGTAAGTAAGTAAGTTTGTTAATAAATAACACAGTGACAAGACAGTAGTACATTGTTTTTTTTATTGGACGTTGTGGTCCAGCGCCTTGACCACCCAGAACACCGGATCAACACCAGTGAATGATGCAGAAAAGCTATTGAAACGTTTAATATTTGGGGACAAAAATTTGCTCCTGCGCCGGGGATCGAACCCGGGTCTTTGGTTGTACGTACCAAGCGCTCTGACCACTGAGCTACGCCGAATTCAATCCACAGCACCGGACCGAATCCTCCTCCTTCAATGTTTCCCTTTGTGGCCTGACTCCAAGTTATGTTGACGTATATGTCCAGTGTCAACTGCCATTATTGAAACGTGTTGAAAATGCATGCCAATTGATCCGTGATGACAACATGGTGTTTGAGCGAACTCGCCAGTCCTGTGTACGTCGTGCTCAGGCATGTGTAAACAATGGGGTGGGAACACACTGAGCGTCTTTTGTAAACGTTAAATGACACGTTTCCAAATATGTACTTGTGACGAAACAAAAAATGGACAAAACAAAGTATTTTTTTATTCAGGAGCAAGCTCACGCGTTTTCCAAACATACTTATGACTGACCCTGTATAAACGAAGTAATGCTGATAAAATTATATTCCAAGATTTTTACTCATGAACAATTTTTTTTGACATTGACTTGCCATATGTTATTTGTCCGTCAGTCTATAATCGATGTATCTTGAATTAGTGAACGTATTTGTTCATATTCAGTTTCTGTTAATAAAAGCTAGCGTAAATGTTACAGTTTGATATATATGAGTGGTTTTTTAGTGATGTATGCATGTGTGCTAAATACAAACAGGTTAAGTACTTAAGCTGATAGATTTGTAGACGGGCAGATAAGTAAGTTTGCCAGTGATAGGCAGGTTTATAAAAAGACAGTTTGGAAGGTTTGTAGACAGGTCTATAAGAAAGCAGACAGGTACATGTACATTTATAATATTGTAGATAGGTATTATGTGTATGGTTTTTAAGTAGGTTAGTATTTACCTATCTTTCTAATTAAGGAGGTTTTTAATTAGGTGCGTAGGTAGGTTTGTATCAACCTCCTGGATTTCAGGAATATACCATAAATTTGAGACTTTAAGAAAATAAATCATAGTAACACATCAGTCCTTCGATTGTAAGAAAGACATTGGAAATTTGCGTGAAAGACTGAGACACTGTTTTCTGTTATTCTGTTATTCAATAATATTTTGTAAGGACTGTGAAGTGTTTTTTTATTTGTTATAATTTTATTAATAATAGTCAGGGAAACCCTAAAAACACGCATACGATAAATTATAACTTTTTTTTGTTTGGAAATTTTTGTTCATACATAAAATGTAATGCAGATCCCAAATATGCAATAAGTTAGTAACATAAATAAATAAGTAAACATGTAAATAAATAAGCAGATGAATAAATAAGGAAGTAAATAAATAAGCGAGTAAATAAATGCATAAATACATAAGTAAATAAACGAATAAATAAATAAGTAAATAATCTAAATAAATACATAATTAAATAAATGGTATTGTATTGAAGAAATTATTTTGTTGCAGTTTTTCATACTTCTGTACATTTTTTCTCAAATACGAGGAGCTCTCGGGCTGGGTTCGATTCTCGCTTGGGCTGATTACCTACTCTGGTTTTCCTGAGGCTTTTCCCAATCGTAAGGCGAATGTCAGGTAATCTATATCGTATCCTCGGCCTCAACTCGCCAAATACCATCTCACTGTTATCACTTCCATCGACGCTAAATAACCTAGTAGTTTGTACAGCGTCGTTAAATATATAATAATAATAATAATAATAATAATAATAATAATAATAATCCGTGGCGCTACAGCCCGTGAAGGGCCTAGACCGACCAGCCGGCTGCTGGCCTCACGCCCACATACCGAAGTAGAGGTGGACGATCATCCAACCAGAATGGAGGTATCGTGTGGTTAGCACGATGATCCCCCCAGCCGTTATAGCTGGCATTCGCAACCGGATTTCGCTACCTATCGTGGCTCCCCGTGTGCATCACGATGCTTGGTGGGCACCGGTCCCATACACTGGCCGAAATTTCATGAGAAAATTTCTTCCCCCATGAGGATTCGAACCAGCGCTCATTCCGTAACGCGAATCCTAGGCAGGCTGCCTTAGACCACGACGCTACGGCGCGGGACAAGGCGTCGTTAAATAACCAAGTAAAATTACGGTCATATTATTTCAGATATTTGTAACAAATTTTGTATAAAATATTTTATGATAAAATTCTAAATTCAAAGTTACGATTACAGGTAATATTCCACAACTTCTGCATCGTATATGCCTAACGGTATGTGGTTTCTACGGTACGAAATGAAATTACAAACATTAGAGTAACCCTGTGTTATTTGTAGTCAGTGTAATGTTTTTTTTTTTCTCTCAGCAGCAAATCTTCCGTCGCCTCGACTTGCTCTCTCCTCATTCTAAAGCTATGAACTGTGAAAATTTTTTTCACATAAGAGCCTCGTTCTATTTAATGAGGCTCTTCGTTAGGGCTCTTTTCAGCTTCTGGCTCGACAAAAAGACTCTGAATTTATGCGTAGGTGCAGTTCGTGATAGGATTCAATCTCTGGGTTGCTCATTAGTGGTGATGACGTAACGCAGCGATATGCAATAGTATAAACATGGCCGCTGTGCGTAGTCACGTTATTTCTGCTGTATATCTCGGTTTCCTAAGAGATTAGATCGCTTGCCGTAATGAAGATTGGCAGGTTCTGAAGTATACAGTGTCTTGGTGCAGTGGGAAGCACAGAACACAGCGTCTGACTCGACTTAAAATAAATTAGACGATTGTAATTGAATTATTGATTGAGCGATTCATCCATTTTTAGATAAAGGTACAAGTTTGGTAGTGGTGATGGTGATAGTTGTAGTAATAGTGATGATAGTAAAGTAGTAGCAATTTTATTGTAATGGTAGCACAGCAGTAGTAGCTTCGTAATTACACTGTAACAATACTTTAGGATTATTTCGCTCATGCAATCGGTGACCAATCCCGTATAAGAATCTGTCCAGTTTCAACCAGTCACGGTCATACATCATTAGATATAACATTGTCAAAATAATCATGTCGCAGTTGTCTGCATATTGTCATACCTGATTCGTAATTGTTTCATATTGTCACACCTGATTCGTAATAGTCTGATATTGTCACACCTGATTCGTAATTGTCTCATATTGTCACACCTGGTTCGTAATTGTCTCATATTGTCATACCTGATTCATAATTGTCTCATATTGTCATACCTGAAACGCAATTGTCTCATATTGTCACACCTGATTCATAATTGTCTCATATTGTCACACCTGATTCGTAATTGTCTCATATTGTCACACCTGATTCGTAATTGTCTCATATTGTCACATCTGATTCGTAATTGTCTCATAAAGGCACACCTGATTCGTAATTGTCTCATATTGTCACAACTGATTCGTAATTGTCTCATATTGTCACACCTGATTAGTAATTGTCTCATATTGTCACACCTGATTCGTAATTGTCTGCATAATGTCACACCTGATTCGTAATGTCTCATATTGTCACACCTGATTCGTAATTGTCTCATATTGTCACACCTGATTCGTAATTGTCTCATATTGTCACACCTGATTCGTAATTGTCTCTTATTGTCACAACTGATTCGTAATTGTCTCATATTGTCACATCTAATTCGTAATTGTCTCATATTGTCACACCTGATTCGTAATTGTCTCATATTGTCACACTTGATTCGTTATTGCCTCATATTGTCACACTTGATTCGTAATTGTCTCATATTGTCACACCTGATTCGTAATTGTCTCATATTGTCATACCTGATTTATAATTGTCTCATATTGTCCCCCTGATACGCAATTGTCTGCATAATATCACACCTGATTCGTAATTGTCTCATATTGTCACACCTGATTCGTAATTGTCTCATATTGTCATACCTGATTCGTAATTGTCTCATATTTCACACCTGATTCGTAATTGTCTCATATTGTCACACCTGATTCCTAATCGTCTCATATTGTCACACCTGATTCGTAATTGTCTCATATTGTCACACCTGATTCGTTACTTAGGGAACCCGGAGGTTCATTGCCGCCCTCACATAAGCCCGCCATCGGTCCCTATCCTGAGCAAGATTAATCCAGTTCCTACCATCATATTCCACCTCCTTAAATCTATTTTAATGTTGTCCTTCCATCTACGTGTCGGCCTACACAAAGGTTTTTTCCCTTCGGCCTCCTAACTAACACTATATGCATTTCTGGATTCGCCCATACGTGCTACATGCCCTGCTCATCTCAAACGTCTGGTTTAATGTTCCTAATAAATTGTCAGGTCAAGAATACAATGCGTTGTGTAACTTTCTTCTTTCTCCTGTAACTCCATTCTTCTTAGTCCCAGATATTTTTCTTAGTATCATATTCTCGAACACCCTTAACCTCTGTTCCTCACTCAGAGTGAGAGAGTACAAGTTTCACAATCATACAGAACAACCGGTAATATAACTGTTTTATGAATTCTAACTTTAAGTTTTTTTTTGACAGCAGACTGGATGACAAAAGCTTCTCAACGGAATAATATCAGGCATTTCCCATATTTATTCTGCGTTTAATTTCCTCCCGAGTGTTATTTATATTTGTTACTGTTGCTCCAAGGTATTTGAATTTTTCCACCTTTTCAAATGATAATCTCCAATTATATTTCCATTTCGTACAATGTTCTAGTCACGGGATATAATCATATACTTTGTTTTTTTTGGGGGGATTTTCTTCCAAACCTATTTCTTTACTTGCTTCAAGTAAAATTCCCATGTTTTCCCTAATCGTTTGTGGATTTCCTCTTAACATATTTACGTCATGCGCGTAGACAAGCAGCTGATTTTTTTTTTAATTTTAGTAGATTATTTTACGACGCTTTATCAACAGCTTAGGTTATTTAGCGTCTGAATGAGATGAAGGTGATAATGTCGGTGAAATGAATCCGGGGTCCAGCACCGAAAGTTCCCCAGCATTTGCTCATATTGGGTTGAGGGAACCCCCCGGAAAAAACTCAACCAGGTAACTTGTCCCGACCGGGAATCGAACCCGGGCCACCTGGTTTCGCGGCCAGACGTGGTAACCGTTACTCTACAGGTGTGGACACAAGCAGCTGATGTAACCCGTTCAATTCCAAACCCTCTCTGTTGTCGTAAAATAATAGTAGTATACGTTACAAGAGCGGTATGTTGACGTTTTCATGTTCGAGGAAAAGATTGAAAAAGCGAAACATAGTTGAGCTTTTTAATTTCCGAGAACATGAAAACAAACATACCGCTCGTATATCGTACATTATTTTGTGCGAAGATCGTTTATTACATACCTGAAAGACGAATTTCTAATTAGTTGCAATGAAATCTCCATGTTGGTTTCTGTTTAATGACGGCAACTTCGGAAAACCAAAATATCTTTCTTCAACATTGTTGCTGTAAAATGTTTTCTGTGTTTACTATACGTGATATACGTCTGTCTTTTTTTTTCCCCCAGTCTATAAATGCGAACTTAAAACAAACGGTAAGGTTATGTAATGATTTATTTTTCATTTTAATATTTTAACAATATTATTTATATAACATATTGCAGTAATAACATCGGCATCTGGAATCTTGTTGATTTTTTCACGGCTCCCTTAATGTTACTTGTATCAGGAATGCAATAAGTTTCGTGGAGTAGTAGACTTTACTTAATTTTTGCAAATATTTAAAAACAATAATTAACATTGCAATTTAGGCGAAATTGCAGTGGTAAGTTTCCAATTTATAATTATTACTATGTTAAACGTCTCTAAAAATAATATGTTAAAAGCCTAAAGCAGTAAAATGAATGTCGCGCTTAAGCGGTAAGAAGAGGGAAATTGTTATGTGTGTTACGTTGGGAATACTGAATGTGATATTTCACACTTACCGCGTATTGGTTCTGTGCGGAAAACAAGCAAATACGCACGATCTCGCACAAACTAATTAAAAAAGTAATAAGATCCTAATTTCAGGCTCGTTGTCTTTTGATTTTCTTCCCTTGTCATTTCACACAGCTGATATACCAAATCCAACGTCTCTGACAAGCACTGTAGTATAAAAGAATAGCCCTTCCAGTAATCTGTCATGCGCTGCCCAGTGTGGCCTCCAAGGAAAGTGTTGGCACCCTCTCTGTCATTATTCGAAGCACAGCGACCATCAATCGTTGTGGCTGATACAGTGTCGTCCTAATTGCGGTCCCAACATAAATAATGATAATGGCTGGAGAGGGCAGGTGGCGTTCGAGCACTTTCACACTGCCGATATCACGACATCTGCTCGACTGATAGCTCCGCTCTGTGATCATGCGGTTAGCAACCTGCTGATCGCAAGCTGAATGCGGAACGTTGAAGTTCAGCTATATTCCAAAGTTGAGATTTGACACTTGTTTACATTAAGAATGTTAGTAGCCACTGACGTAGCTTGCCTGCCGATCCAGAGTTGCGCTGGGGCGCGGGTTCGATTCCCGCTTGGACTCATTACCTGGTTGGATTTTTTTACCGAGTTTTTCCCCAACCATAAGGCGAATGTCAGATAATCTTTGGCTAGTCCTCGGCCTCATATCACCAAATACCATCTCGTTATTACCATTCCCATCGACGCTAAATGACCGAGTAGTTTATACAGCGTCATTAAATATCCAAGTGCTAAAAATAATGTTAGTGTCATATTCTATCATATTGCTGAAAAAATTTACTCCCTCTTCTCTTTTTTCCGAATGATAATATATAATATATTCAGCGGGATTGTTTAGTCAACTGTCCGAAGACAGTGACACCAATAAGGCATCACTCATGAGCCAATTAAGCCAGAAGATAATGCGGTAGGGTGGCCAGTTCCTTTCCCCTCCCATTATATACATCGCTAACCAGTAATATTTTCACTAAAAAGTTTTCAAAATAGATTCCAGTTGCTCAAATTAGGTCCAAAATATTTTACATTGGCATGTAGACTAACGTCTATTCTCGATATAAGCCAAGGAGGGAAAAGATTATTAAGTTTCTTTTATTTTTTCCTCTGTGAACTCTGCTGTTATTTCCTAGAAAGTTCCTGAAGTTGATAGTAGAGGCAGCACCAAAGTTTTCGTTGTTGCATCAACTGGTAGATGGGAGTTTCCAAATGAATCGTTTATAAAAGGAAATTATGATGTCATACGTTGTCAGCCGAGATAAAAATTATTTTATATGAAATATTTTGGGAAAGTTATTGATTTAATTTCCAATATAATAAGTAAATTTAATACAGTAGTGCTATGATAATAAATTTAAAAAAAATTGGAGTGGAATGGCGTTTACGGGAGGGGGCACTATGGCCCAGCAGTGCGACCTGTTACGATATATTCCACTAACATTGCTGATTTCGATTTTTCGTAACTTCCCAAGTTTCTACGCAAATTCCGGAATAATACCCGACTCTTTTGTTATCATCACATAATTCCAAATATCATCTATCAGACCTCCACCCGTCCGTGAAATATCGCAAATGGCTGAGTGTGCTCCCCTTCTGTCGAGAGGCAAAAGAAGCTGTGCCGTCATTGAGCATGAGTGGCAACCACTGATAAGTGGAAACGCCCGAAAAACGTGAAATGTATAAATCGCAAGTATGACGACACTGTTTATGTCCAATGTAACGAATTTCAATGAACGCGATAATTTCCCCTGCTTCAAACAGGAAACCGGACTTACGTGGCTGTGGAGTCCTTGATTCGTATTACGTACATAGTTTGATCAAAATCGGTTCAGTCATGTAGAAGTTATTCGGGAGGACTTGCGCTCACACACAAACGTATGCCGGTCCATCCCGTAAGGCAAGGTCCCCTCTGTTCAGATCTTCTGTTCCTCCATTAAAATAAACTTGTCGCATTTGTGCTTTGTTCTCCAGACATCCGAGTTTCCGCTGTATTCCCAGAGCACATTGCTTCTGACGAGGGGGGGGGGCAGGGAGGGCCGAATTTCATCCACGTGTCTGCTAGCAGACAGTATCTACATTATGGAATGTAACTGGATTCCGCTCTTTCGCTCCTTCTGGAAATTCGTCACAGTGGGACAATACCTAGTAGCAATAACAAGAGAAGGGTACAGAGAACATGAGGCTGAGAATCATTGAGGCTTAAACCACAACAAAATTATTATTATTATTATTATTATTATTATTATTATTATTATTATTATTATTATTTATCACTATCATCATTGCTATCTTTGTTTTGGTTATTGTGGTAATTGTTATTTCGATTATTGTGATGGTGATTGTAATAATTATGATTGTTGTTTAACTGCTTGTAATTGTTTTGATGGTTGTGATTGTTGTGCTGGTTGTGATGGTGTTTGTAATGGTGATTGTTGTTTAACTACTTGTAATTGTTTTGATGGTTGTGGTTGTGATTGTTGTGCTGGTTGTGGTGGTGATTGTAATGATGATTGTTTAGTATTTGTAATTGTTTTTATGGTTGTGGTTGTGATTGTTGTGCTGGTTGTGATGGTGTTTGTAATGGTGATTGTTGTTTAGTATTTGTAATTGTTTTTATGGTTGTGTTTGTGATTGTTGTGCTGGTTGTGATGGTGTTTGTAATGGTGATTGTTGTTTAACTACTTGTAATTGTTTTTATGGTTGTGGTTGTGATTGTTGTGCTGGTTGTGGTGGTGATTGTAATGGTAATTGTTGTTTAGTACTTGCAATTGTTTTGATGCTTGTGGTTGTGATTGTTGTGCTGGTTGTAGTGATGATTGCAATGGTAATTGTTGTTTAGTATTTGTAATTGTTTTTATGGTTGTGGTTCAGATTGTTGTGCTGGTTGTGGTGGTGATTGTAATGATGATTGTTGTTTAGTATTTCTAATTGTTTTTATGGTTCTCAATATAATTGTTGTGCTGGCTGTGGTGATGATTGTAATGGTAATTGTTGTTTAGTACTTGCAATTGTTTTGATGGTTGTGGTTCAGATTGTTGTGCTGGTTGTGGTGATGATTGCAATGGTAATTGTTGTTTAGTACTTGCAATTGTTTTGATGGTTGTGGTTCAGATTGTTGTGCTGGCTGTGGTGATGATTGCAATGGTAATTGTTGTTTAGTACTTGCAATTTTTTTTTGATGGTTGTGGTTCAGATTGTTGTGCTGGTTGTGGTGATGATTGCAATGGTAATTGTTGTTTAGTACTTGCAATTGTTTTGATGGTTGTGGTTCAGATTGTTGTGTTGGCTGTGGTGATGATTGCAATGGTAATTGTTGTTTAGTACTTGCAATTGTTTTGATGGTTGTGGTTCAGATTGTTGTGCTGGTTGTGGTGATGATTGTAATGGTAATTGTTGTTTAGTACTTGCAATTGTTTTGATGGTTGTGGTTCAGATTGTTGTGCTGGTTGTGGTGATGATTGCAATGGTAATTGTTGTTTAGTACTTGCAATTGTTTTGATGGTTGTGGTTCAGATTGTTGTGCTGGTTGTGGTGATGATTGCAATGGTAATTGTTGTTTAGTACTTGCAATTGTTTTGATGGTTGTGGTTCAGATTGTTGTGCTGGTTGTGGTGATGATTGCAATGGTAATTGTTGTTTAGTACTTGCAATTGTTTTGATGGTTGTGGTTCAGATTGTTGTGCTGCCTGTGGTGATGATTGTAATGGTAATTGTTGTTTAGTACTTGCAATTGTTTTGATGGTTGTGGTTCAGATTGTTGTGCTTGTTGTTTAGTACTTGTAATATTGTAGAATAACTCTTCTCGGGTTCTCAGCCAGGTGAGTTGCTTATCAGTTTGGAAGCCAGGCATTCGGAGGCCTTACGAATAACGAAGTCCTCATCGCAGGTTGTAGTAGAACGGCACGTTTCAATTTAAAAGTCTGGACGAATGATGGTGGCCACACTCCGCAGCACTTGTCCGTTAGTGTGGTTTTACACATGGCGAAGCGGGCCAACACCTGCCAAACTTTGTGCACGCTTCCTCCCCCATCAGCTGCTTGTACACGGAAGTTTTCCGAGTTGGCAGATGTGGCCAGGTAGACATAGTTACATATTATTACAAACAAGCATTTCAGCAAGTGCTCAGCAACTAGTCCTATGCAACTCATTCGCTCAGTAACTAACTCAGTTATCATTAAAGTAACTCACTGAGTCACTCATTAACTCAGTCATTCATTGCTTCAATCTCAGTGCCTCGCTTACAATACTTATTCAATCTGTCATTAATGAATCGCTTCATCGTTCAACTACACATTCATGAATTCAGTCACTCGCTCACTTACTGAATTATTCGGTCATTCATTCATACTCTGGCTGATTCCTCAATCGCTCACTCAATTATTCGTCAATTCAATCCCTCATTTATTTATTCAATCTTTCAACAACTGAATCACTTCATCACTCAGTTTTACATTCATCACTTCAGTCATTCGCCCACTCATTGGATCATTCGGTCTCACGATCACTTATTAAAACATTCCGTTATTCATTCATACACTCGCTAACTCATCAATCGCTCGTTCAATTACTCATTCATTCAATTTCTAATTTACTTATTAAATCTTTCCCTAACTGAATCACCTCATCATTTAGTCATACATTTCTGAAATCGGTCACTTACTTGCTCATTTATTCACACATTCACAGAATCACTCACTCATACCCTCACGCGATTAATTGTCAATCGCTCACTCAATTACTCACTTGCAGAAATGTAAAGTTCCACCATAACTATGAATTGTAAAGTTGGCTGACAAATAAATATATAATTATCATATATCATATCATATCATATCATATCATATCATATCATATCATATCGTATGTCGACCTGGTTGGCGAGTTGGTATAGCGCTGGCCTTCTATGCCCAAGGTTGCGGGTTCGATCCCGGGCCAGGTCGATGACATTTAAGTGTGCTTAAATGCGACAGGCTCATGTCAGTAGATTTATTGGCATGTAAAAGAATTCCTGCGGGACAAAATTCCGGCACATCCGGCGACGCTGATATAACCTCTGCAGTTGCGAGCGTCGTTAAATAAAACATAACATCACATCGTGTCGTATATCATATCGATAAAATCCGTGGCGCTACAGCCCATGGAGGGCCCAGACCGACCAGCCGGCTGCTGGCCTCACGCACACATACCGAAGCAGAGGTGGACGATCATCATCCAGAATGGCGGTATCGTGTGGTTAGCACGATAATCCCCCCAGCCGTTATAGCTGGCTTTTGCAACCGGATTTCGCTACCTATCTTAGCTCCCCAAATGCATCACGATGCTGTGTGGGCACCGGTCCCATACACTGGCCGAAATTTCATGAGAAAATTTCTTCGCTCATGAGGATTCGAACCAGCGCGCATTCCATAACACGAGTCCAAGACAGGATGCCTTAGACCACGACGCCACGGCGCGGGACATATATCGATGGTGTTAGGTAAAAGGGCTTATCCCTCAAAAGAAACATTTTTCAGAAACAGCTATAATTAAACTTTAACACATTGTTATTAGTTACTTAATATGAAGGAATGTAAATAGAATTGTCAAAAAACATATATTCACATTTTTGTAATTAAATATTAACTAATTACACTAGTTACAGCAAAAAGAAGTTATATTTAAAAAATGAGGATTAGCCCCTTTTACCTAAAAACCATCGATATTATAATATCATATCGTCGTGTGAATGCAAGAACTAGGTAACTTGATTTTACATATTTTGTGACATTGCCTATTTACTTATTTATTGCACTAAGGAATATGTCTCGTTTTCTTTTACCTATTCGTTATATTTGAAAATAGATGTCGCTGGTATCGCTCGATCAGTTACCAAGTTCTTGCATTACATTTTGTGCGATTTTTACTATGCTATAAAAGAGGTAACTAAAAAACGCAAATTTCGAGTTGGCTAGTTCTAGCATTCACACGACGATATCTCGTATCGTATCGCATCACATATCATATTATATATTATGTCACATCTTATATAATATAATATAATATAATATAATATAATATAATATAATATAATATAATATCATGTCATCGTATCGTATATCATATATCATATCACATCACACGACATCGTATCGTATATAATATATCATATTATATCACACCACATCATATCATATCATATCATATCATCATATCACATCATATCACATCATATCACAAATGTATAAGTTTACGCTGTTAAAATTTTATCATAAAAATCGTAATAAGTTTATATTACAGACACATAATTATGACACATGACGAAATATTAATTCAACATTAATAGAACCTAAATGTCTCACATCTACTGGTCTAAAGCATAGCATTAATAATTTTGGCCCTCGTTTGTACAATACTTTAGCTAAATTACACCCATAACTTCTAACGTGTAACCCACTAACATATAACAAGAAAATTAGAAACGTGTTAATATCTTCAATTTGATTAAATAAATTTATAGCCTATGTGTATGAATTAATCAACCTATATTATATTTGTATTCTATAATTTTGAAATGTATATATATATATATATATATATATATATATAGTCCTACTTTTCACGTGCGATATTATTCTTGTCTAGTGTTAATATTATATTATATAATTCCATTGCCGCTGTAATTTAAATTTTAGTTCCTATTTTATTTTACTTACTTATTTTTATTATTATTATTATTATTATTATTATTATTATTATTATTATTTATTTTCTATATTTCTCTTATATTAATATTGTATTATATAATTTCTGTAACTGTAATTTTAATTCTATTTCCTATTTTATTTTATATTCTCTTATAGGCCTATTAATATTATATCTGAACTGCGACCGAACACGAGCGCTGCTCATTCGGTCTCAAATTTTGTTAATACTACTGTATCTCCTTTTTTATATTGATTGCATTATTTTATTTCTATTTCTCTTGTTTGTTTGTAATTATATTCTTTATTCTGTATATTTAAATTTAAATAAATAAATAAATAAATAAATAAATATCATCATATCATATCATATCATATCATATCATATCATATCATATCATATCATATCAATACATAATTGACTTGTTACTCGAAAGATCGCTTGCCAGACTGAAGTACCGTGAGACTGCAGGACGGCCTGTCTCTTATGTTTGATTCGCTCTGTATTTGTTCACTCGTAAACTCTGTTAGTTTCTTGTAGTGGTTTGCGTTAATTTTATATATAGCCTTGTGATAGGCTAAACTATTTAACTCCCACATTCTCATTTCTAGCAATTTGTAAAGTCAAATTAGCAGCTGGCATGGTAAAATTACACGATAATATAGTGCCGCGCTGTAAAAGGAGCGCCCTGTACCTGAAGATAAGGAAGATGTTTACAAGCAACCCGCGACATGAGCACTGTAGTTTATTCGCCGGCCGGCAGGCTTCCTGTTTTTGCTCCTTTCAACTTCCTTTCTATCCTCCCGTAAAAAAAGGGGGAAAGAAAAGACCTGGCTGGCAAACACGGGCGAGTTCAAAGGAAACTTCGGCAAACTTGCTTCAAATCGAAATCTTCTTCATCCCCCTACCGCCGCCGCAGCCAGACCACCCATTCCACATCACTTTTCCAGTCCATCGGTAACTGGAAGCCACCAGAGTGTCAAAAAGAACAGAGACAGACGGGGAATCAATAATAACGAATATAAAGAAGGGACCGCCGCGAACAGAGGGGCAATTCCTGGAGGAACGGTTCAACACTCCCGCGCCATCAAGAGGAGAGTTCATAACTCTACACAATTTATTGCGACTGGACAAAAGGTCTCAGTCTACTATCGCTACGAAACTTCACAAGTGTTTGTCATTTATTTATTTATTTATTTATTTATTTATTTATTTATCCACTTTGATTATGCAATGTGGTTTTTACATCATTAGTAAAAGCGTTTTAAACATATTCATTACGCACCGAGAACTACGAGGTATGTACGACTAATAGGCTACGTGAGGAAACTGCTAACAATGCTTTGGTCTTCACAATATAGCCGAAAATATGTGGAGCCATCGATGCATAAATAATTGAAACACGAATTTTATTACTCCATACGGAAGGCAGTTTGATGTGAGCTGATAGAAATAAAGTTGCATAAATTTGAACAGCTGACTTTCTATTAATAGCAGGGGAATCCCAACGTGGGGACGTTACACATTATTTCGAAATGCTAAGTGATGCCCTAGATCAGCGTTTTTCAAACTTTTTTGAAGTGGGGACCACTTTTTAAAGTCACAACAGTTCCGCGGACCACCTTACTCTTGTTCCCTTCAAAAGCAAATTTATCATTTTCGTAGCATATTTTAATACCAGTATACTTATATTTTAAAATAGAATTAAAGTTCGGTACTTTGGTCCCCTGTTATGAATTCAGGTGGTCCCTGGCTGGGTTACAGGCGCGGCGCCAGATGTGCAGGGAAAAGAAGGCGAGAAACACCACGTGTATAGTGCTTTAAATCCCTCTTTTGTTGCTGAGAATAGAGTGGGAAGTCGATAGACGGGTAGGGTAATAAATTTCATAAAATGTCAGTACTGAGAGAAAAAGTGAAATTCGATTGTCATATGTCATTTCCAAACTCTGACATTTTAAGCTATAGTGAGATACGCAATTCGTTTGAATTTTTATTTTCTTCTGTCTTTTTTGAAGGACCACAAGGGCAGACCTCGAGGACCACAGGTGGTCCGCGGACCATAGTTTGAGAAACGCTGCCCTAGATCATTATGTACCCAGATTGCTCGGCGTTATAGGCTTTGACGGTAACAACTTTTGTCAAGTTTATTATGCTGCCATCTAGTTGTTACATAAGGAGTCACGTCATAACTCCCATTTGAATTGCATTAGCGACTGTACTACCATCTCGTGTTCGTTTACGGCGGACGGGTGGCGATCCTGGCGGTTGTTCTCTTCAAAGTGCAACCGATTTTAACATAGGAATGAGCAATCTATATGTGAACTGAGGTGATACCAACGTTTTCTCAATCAATTAGATTTAAGGTTAATTAAATGAAAAACCAGAATAAATCAAATATTAATTTTGTACGCCTAATACCCCAAACTTACTTTAAAATCACCAGAATTTCGACACGTCACTAAATGACGTTTTTTGGCACCAAATGGTTTTCCAAAAACCCCATATCTGATGACAAAATCACCAACTCGGCGACACTGTTAACAATTGTTATTAGAGGAGAAAAATTCGCTACGGCGTCGGAGATCGAACCCGGATCCTTGGTTCTTTTTTTTTTAATTGGGTTATTTTACGACCTGTATCAACATCTAGGTTATTTATCGTCTGAATCAAATGAAGGTGATAATGCCGGTGAAATGAATCCGGGGTCCAGCACCGAAAGTTACCCAGCATTTGCTCGCATTGGGTTGAGGGAAAACTCCGGAAGAAACCTCAACCAGGTAACTTGCCCCGACCGGGATTCGAACCCGGGCCACCTGGTTTCGCGGCCAGACACGCTGACCGTTATTCCACAGGTGTGGACTCCTTGGTTCTGTGGACCAAGCTCTCTAACCACTGAGCTACACCGAAGTTCAATCCACGGCACCGGATCGAATTCCTCTCTTCTGGTGTTTTTTTTTCTTTGTGGCCTTACCCCATGTTCGACATATACCTACGTTGACATACAGCATATTAAATCAACTGCCATTATACAGGCAGCGCACTCAATTGAGTGACTTGGTGGCCGGGATTCCACAGTATATGCACCATTGGGCGAAAAATCTACGTAAAGATTAATTTTTGGTCCTACAGAATTTAGAACCAAGGACCCGGGTTCGATCCCCGTCGCCGGAGCGAAATTTTCTCCTCTAATAACAATTGTTACCATAACAGATAACGTGGAGAAATATTATATAATATTCTTATTGAATTTGGTAATCCCAAGAAACTAGTTCGATTAATTAAAATGTGTCTTAGTGAAACTTACAGCAGAGTCCGTATAGGCCAGTTTCTATCTGATGCTTTTCCAATTCACTGCGGGCTAAAGCAGGGAGATGCACTATCACCTTTACTTTTTAACTTCGCTCTAGAATATGGCATTAGGGAAGTTCAGGATAACACAGAGGGTTTGGAATCGAACGGGTTACATCAGCTTCTTGTCTATGCGGATGACGTGAATATGTTAGGAGAAAATCCACAAACGATTAGGGAAAACACGGGAATTCTAGTTGAAGCAAGTAAAGCGATAGGGTTGGAAGTAAATCCCGAAAAGACAAAGTATATGATTATGTCTCGTGACCAGAATATTGTACGAAATGGAACTATAGTAATTGGAGATTTATCCTTCGAAAAGGTGGAAAAATTCAAATATCTTGGAGCAACAGTAACAAATATAAATGACACTCGAGAGAAAATTAAACGCAGAATAAATATGGGAAATGCCTGCTATTATTTGGTTGAGAAGCTTTTGTCTTCTAGTCTTTTGTCAAAAAATCTGAAAGTTAGAATTTATAAAACAGTTATATTACGGGTTGTTCTGTATGGTTGTGAAACTTGGACTCTCACTTTGAGAGAGGAACAGAGATTGAGGGTGTTTGAGAATAAGGTTCTTAGGAAAATATTTGGGGCTAAGAGGGATGAAGTTACAGGAGAATGGAGAAAGTTACACAACGCAGAGCTGCACGCATTGTATTCTTCACCTGACATAATTAGGAACATAAAATCCAGACGTTTGAGATGGGCAGGACATGTAGCACGTATGGGCGAATCCAGAAATTCATATAGAGTGTTAGTTGGGAGGCCGGAGGGAAAAAGACCTTTGGGGAGGCCGAGACGTAAATGGGAAGATAATATTAAAATGGATTTGAGGGAGGTGGGCTATGTTGGTACAGACTGGATTAATCTTGCTCAGGATAGGGACCAATGGCGGGCTTATGTGAGGGCGGCAATGAACCTCCGGGTTCCTTAAAAGCCAGTAAGTAAGTAACAGATAACGTTAGCTCTCAGTCGGACGCCGCTTTTGAAAGAGTGGCTCAGAGTAGAGTTGGGTCGATTCGTGAACGAATCGTTCATTCGAAGGACTAATAATAAAGAATCGTAAGAATCGATTCGTGGTATGAACGAATCGTCGTTCAAAAGAATCGTAACGAATCGTCTTTCAAAAGAATAGTAACGAATTGGCATGGTATCGTAACCCACTATTCTATTTACTTGTTTGATGTAACCTGTCAACGGACATTTCCGAACCGTGCCGAATGCTCCCGAGCGAGAGTGAAATCAAGATACTGCATTTGTTAAGTATGGAAAATAATGAACACAAACCTGAAATTTGCATAGTTAAATAGAGATGTAATGCAAAAAAATGTACTTTGTAATAAGGTTCAGTTGATAAATTATAATTTAGAAACATTATCTTGGGTAATTTTGTAGACTAATAGAGGTCATGCTGAATGATTCCAGCCAATGAGAAAGAGACAATCCAATGTCTCGCCTCTTATGCCATCTATGCGAGAGATGTAGAACGTTTTTTTCTACGCGTGGTTTGCAAAGGAAAGTGTCCTCAAAGTCGTTAATTGACGAATCGTTGGAATCGCAGAGTAGGAAGAATCGTGAACTCGTTGACGATTCAAAAGAATAGTTGGAATCGCAGACTGAGAAGAATCGTGAACGAATCGTTAGAATCGATTCGTAATGTATGATTGAATCGTTGGAATCGACTTCTGAAAAAGAATCGTGTTGCCCAACTCTAGCTCAGAGTGAACGCTTCCCAATGAAGAGCATTGGTGAAATCAAGCCTTCAGCTTGTGTCTCCTATGTAAACACAGTCTGCTTAATGAACATTGCACGAGGTTCGGTTTTCGTTATAACCTCTATTTTTGTTTACATATTTTGCTCCCTTACCCTTCAGCCCCTAATCAGGAGAGTAACGCTACAGCACCAGTAGAATATGAGCCCTCACTGCGTCATGGGACGGAAAACATTTGAAGTGCGTGGAATTTTTCAGCAGCATTGCGTGGCTAGTGAGTGGCTGACTTGATTCATCCGTTAGAATGAATTATTCACGTCCAATCTCCCCAGTGCTCGCGGAGACGCTATCAGCTCTCTCATCGATTGGTACAGGTTCGTGACCCACTCCGTGCGTGCGGCCCGGGAGCCACATGTGGGCGTGGATAGTAAAGGACAAATTTCATGTTCACATTTATTTATTTGCTTAATTATTTTGTAGATGTATACAGGGTGTCTCATAATTACAGATACAAACTCAAGGGTTGAGTAGAGACAAACTGCAGGGACCAGTAGAGACAAGAAAACAAGTAATATCAAGCATCCAATGAGGGAGTGTCCCGTCTTGTTGGAAGACAAAATTGTCTCGCATATTCCAACACACAAAAACTCTTTTCTTGTTTTGTCACCATTTTGTGCAGGCACTACACTCGTGCTGCCAACTGATGTACACAATGCAAACTAGGCATGTTTCCGATTCTTTTGATGTATCACTCATTGTTGTACGAGTAATACTTTGGACAATATAGAATAGTAGTTTGAAAACGAATGATTCTTTTGTAGTAGCCCTGTATTACTATTTGTTATTTCTTCAGTTATAAGTCTACAAGGAGAAATGTAGGGCGCCCAAGAAAAAGATCGAAATGGGGATTTGGTTTAACCATGATTATTATTATTATTATTATTATTATTATTATTATTATTATTATTATTATTTTATAACTCTCCCCTAGAAGAAATCGACGTTTTCACACTCGGAATATTACATTATACAACGAGCCTATAATGGTAGTAATTAAGACGCGAGTATGCTTATGAAACGAGCGCAAGAGAGTTTCATAATTTTCATACAAGCGTTTTAATTACATTATAGTCAAGTTTCATATGACTTTTTATGCTCGACCATATTTCTAACTTGAAATTATTCGGAAGTATTCATTTTATTCCTATCTGACTGAGGAGCGGAACTGACCTAGTGCAATAGCTCGTAAATTATGAGATGTGCGCAGACGCGAAAGTATTGATTTTTTCCGAGAAACCAATGTCCACATTGACCTTGATATAATCTAGAGAGTAATCTTGATATAACATTGAAATTAAATTAGACATTGAAAAACGTGGTGACAAATTGAATTTATTTGAATATTATTTACAATTAACGCTAATTATTATAGTAACAGAACTGACTTTATTTCAAATGTGCAATGAGTGAAATGAATTTGCGGGAATGTGCTTTGTGAAAGGCTGGAAGATGACGGTGAATTGATGTTAATTTGTGTGTTGTTTTTTTCGACTGAGTTTAATATTGTATTTGAGATTTCAATTTTATTTTGGATCGATTCTTCAACATAACCTTCTGCGACAGTATTGGATTTCCAGCCTCCGTGACTTTTCGCTAGTTGTCTTTCGATTGCATATCCGAGAATAATCGATACTTGCGCTTTCATATTGCTACAATGCTATTTTCTGATTGGTGGAACACCTGAACTTTAATGAATAGGCGTACTTTAATGAGGTCCATTAAAGGACTGCTACCAGGTGTATAATGACTACATTTCGGCATGGTCGAGCATAAATCAGTGTAAAGAAGCCCAGCTTCCTGATTCAGCTAGTCACGTTGTACGATTGCTGCCTGCAATCCCTATTTGGACACGACGCAGTTAAGTGACGATCTACCGGTTCATATTATCGGTTTAAACGCACATAGAGATTTGTGAATGACGTCACTTAAACCTCGTGACGTAGAAAAATGTTTGTACTCGAAGAAGACGTCAGAAATCGCATAATTCCTCCAGACAGGCTATCTGGCGTACGCGAACATTTCAGTAAACACAGACTTCTATGGAGATCCTTATGCAACTGCTGTGATAAAGCTATTCTTGTGTTCGAACTAGTATCGGCTTGGAACAATGACGCACAGCAATATTGCACGAGTGTCGTAACGGCTTCAAATATGGTCTATTACGACTTTCTCGGGAGAAACAAATGAAGTACGTGTTGCAAATCTATACAAGGTGTTTGAAAAGTAACGCATAATTGAAGTTAAAATTGATTGAGGGAATTTAGAACAAAAAGCTTAGACACGTGAAGTCTTGTATTTAGGAAGGAATATTTTTAAGGAAACGAAATATTTTTCGTGACTATTGTTGTCCGAGTTATGACGTCATCGAAAACGTTTTTAAATGACAACCTATAGTTTTTTAATATCACTTGAAAGAGGAATGTTTATATACTATTTCATTTGTTTTGTATACATAAGCACTACGGTTATAATGGTTACTATGGTAACAATAAAATTTTTTGGTGATTTTTGTTAGTCCCTGTGTTATGGTATTTTATTTATGAAATCAACGTAAAACGAGATATCATTAACACAAAATGAGAGAACTTAGATTATAATGATGATGATGCTAGGATTTGGTGACAAAAGACGTACATGACAAAAGGTATGCATATGTTTTAACGAAACTCATCCAAATCGACCGTGTTGATGGATCAAATACTGAAAATCAGTTGCTTATCATTTTCAATTTATAATTTTTATATCAATTATTTTTTTCTGTTAATGACCTAGTTATTTCTCAATCAAATGTTAGTAGAATAGAAGCGAAATTCAGAGAGCATGGACACTTCAGGAATATAAAAAGATCATTTTTTGATAAGAACATCTTGTTTTATGTTATCTTCATCAATAAAATATTGCTTCTATAATACAGGGGCTAACAAAACATGTAAATAAAATTGTTTCCATAGTGGGCATAGTGCTTCTGTACATTTTATTTATTTTAGTAGGTTATTTTACGACGCTTTATCATCATCTTAGGTTATTTAGTATCTGAATGAGATGAAGGTGATAATGCCGGTGAAATGAGTCCGGGGTCCAGCACCGAAAGTTACGCAGCATTTGCTCATATTGGGTTGAGGGAAAACCCCGAAAAAAAACCTCAACCAGGTAACTTGCCCCGATCAGGAATCGAACCCGGGCCACGTAGTTTCGCTACCAGACGCCCTAATCGTAACTCCACATGTGTGGACGCTTCTTTACATAACAAATGAAATATTACATAAAAATTGTTCTTTCAGATGATACTAAAACTATAGAGTGTCATTTAAACCTTAGATGACGTCATAATTTATAATATTTATGTTTTGAATAAACTTTATATTTATTCAGTTTCCTCCAAGTGGAGGCTACCTAAAAGACAAAGCTGAGGCCTATTAATATTATAAAAAAATAGTAATAAAAGGTAAAGAAATATAATGGAAAAGAGAAAACAATGGAGAAGGAAAAAAAATGTATTATAAATAACTGAAAACGACTCGCTAGTTATCCATGAAAGTTGATAGGTCTGTAATTAACCACAAACTGATGACAATAAATCTTCAGCTGCGACCTGCTTCCGGTTCATCTCCTGGACGCAGAGTACACTATTTAGATTCAAACCAATCCCATGTTTTTAAACTGGAAATAAATAATGAACAATTTTAAGTTTATAAGTAATACAGGGCTATTCAAAAAGAAGGAGCAGATTTCAAATATTTATTTCTTCCAAACTACAAAAGATAGAAACACAATTCCAACGTTCCTGGACAGACGAAAGTTTAAATTTTGAACAGTCCGGGTAAAAGTTCCAATCACGCTGCATTGGCGCTGTTGCTTGTCATGCGCGGCCGCATAGGCGCTGTTGATTGCAGTGTTAAGGCCAATGTCAGGCATAGAGGGGATAAAAACATTGTCTTTTACGTAACCCCACAAATAAAAATCATAAGGAGTGAGGTCTGGAGACCTGGGAGGTCACCGGCGATGAAGTTGATCTTCTCCTCTTCCAATCCAAAGTCCTGGAATGGTGTCATTGTTGTGGTCGTCAGGATGCAATGCTTGCAATAACTGCAGTTTGTACGGCTTCATGTGCAGGCGGTGTTTCAGAACTCTCCATACCGTTGGTTGAGGAATGTCCAGTTCTCTGCTTGCTCGTGTTGTGGATTTTTTGGGCTCCTTTCGTAAACTGTACGAATACGCTCGACATTTTCATTCGATGTGCGTGGACGTCCCGTGCTTTTCTGTTTGCAGATGCAACCATCTTCTACGAATTTTCGATGACACTGGTAAATCTGCTTATGACGAGGAGGTTGTTTATTAAACTGACGGCGAAAAGCACGTTGAACTTCAGTAATGGACTCTAGTTTGCAGCACACAAAATGCTTTTTCCTCTTGTGTCGCCATTTTACTACAGACAAGCACCAGCGGCAATTCGGCCGTGATTGGAATTTCTACCCGGACTGTTCAAAATTTAAACTTTCGTCTGTCCAGGAACGTTGGAATTGTGTTTCTATCTTTTGTAGATTGGAAGAAATAAATATTTGAAATCTGCTCCTTCTTTTTTGAATAGCCCTGTATTTCAGTTGTGATGGGTACCTATTTGCACGTATGTGAATATGCCTGTAAATGTAATTTGTGCGAGATCGTGCGTATTTGCTTGGTTTCCGTACAAAACCAATCCGCGGAAAGTATAAAATTTCACATTCAGTATTCCCAACCTAACACACGTAACAATTTCCCTCTTCTTACCGCTTAAGTGACATTTAACATATTATTTTTAAAGACATTCAATATAGTAATAATTATAAATTGGAAACTTACCACTGCAATTTCACCTAAATTGCACTGTTAATTATTGTTTTTAAATATTTGCAAAAATTAAGTAAACTCTACAACTCCACTAAAGTTACTGCAATCGTGATGCAAGTAACATTAAGGAAGCCGTGAAAAAAATCAACAAATCAACCTGCCGATGTTATTACTGCAATATGTTATATAAATAATATTGTTAAAATATTAAAATGAAAAATAAATCATTACATAACCTTACCGTTTGTTTTAAGTTCGCATTTATAGATTGGGGGGGAAAAAAAGACAGACTTATATCACGGCCTGCTGGAGTATAGTAAACACAGAAAACATTTTAAAGCAACAATGTTGAAGATAGATATTTTTGTTTTGCAAGTTTGCCGTCATTGAACAGAAACCAAGATGAAGATTTCATTGAAACTAATTAGAAATTCCTCTTTCAGGTATGTAATAAACGATCTTCGCACAAAATAATGTACGATACACGAGCGGTATGTTTTCTTCCAATTCTCGGAAATTAAAAAAGCTGAACTACGTTTCGCTTTTTCAAACTTTTCCTCGAACATGAAAACTTCAACATACCACTCTTGTAACGCGTATTACTATTCCGTACTAGGAGTTATAAAATTAAACACGTTCGAGCCAATTTTACTTAATTTATTGAGGTGTATATAGGCCTACAGATAAAGTGCTATGGAAAGATATTCCGGCAACTCTATGAACGAGTCTATGTGTGTGCGTCCGTACGTGTGTGTGTACGTGCGTGAGTGAGTGAATGTGTGTGTGTTTTATAACAGTTCTGTATGCCGACATGAAGGTGTTAATTCCTCTCGCTACCTGGGATGGAGCCCATCTCTCGTTCGTCTGAACTAAAACCGTTAATTCAGCAGTTACGTACGTAGAACCTGGCCCGCGGGGTGTTGCTCCTATTACAGCAGTAATAGAGCCAGCGTTTCATGTAACTTTGTAAAGAGGTCGTGACACCTCCTGTAATTTCTGTTCAATATCTGTGTTTAACCTCAGGACCTTCTAACCTTTCAGAGTGGAAAATTTGCCACTACTCGCAATAATAACACACTGTATTACATCACTTCTCTTTGAACTGATGAGTTCATGAGCCTCTGAGCTTTAGTTGGGAAGGGATTTGCGAGGATCGCTGCTATGTTCGAATTCACCAACGCTTTGATTTCATTTCCTGCCCGTGATTGTGCAGCTCAATCTAGATCAGCGGTGACCAAAACTCGAGCTGCAGTGATTACACGCGACAGACAGCCTATGCAGTAAGCAGACGAAGAAAAGGTACTTGGCATGAAAACTACAACCAGTGGTGGTTCCTGTACTAACATCTTGATCGATCCCGCGGATAAAAATCTCAAGCTTTGCTGTATCAGTAATGTCACTGCTGTCATCAAGAGCCAGTGAATAATATACGATTTTTCTTACTTCTTTTTTTAACCTTCCTCATGAATATAATCAGGAATTTTCTAAATTCTTCTCTCGATACTTGGTGGAGAAATTCGTAGTTTTTCAAAATTAAAAACTTCTTATGAACAAGTAATTTAAGCTATTTTAAGGGAACCAGGTAGTGATTGGGAGGTTAAAAATCCGATTTTTTATTTTATTTCAAAAAGAGGTAAAAAACTTGTTAAAAATATAAATATTGTGGGGGTATTTCTACAGATAAGCCCTTTAAATGGCCTCCTTAAATTTGGCGGTGTATGTAATTCATACATCTTTCTTTTTTTTTAAATGCTGTTTTCCATAAGTTGACGTTTTTCAAACTTAAGTGCATTTTTCTCTAAAACTACTGAATCAGTTTATATGAAATTTTTACAGTGTTTTCTGCAGCCTGTGTTATACATAGTAAACCTACGGGTTTGAGAACATCACACACATAACACGAGAAAAAAATATATGCACTAAAAAAAATGGCAAAAGATGTTAAACGAAGTTCAATATTTTTTTCTGTTTCACTAGAAGTGAAATATAATTTTGCTTCAAAATTTACAATATACAGGGTGTTTAAAAAATACGGGGCATAATTTCAGGTATGTATTTCCTACATGTAGACAATCAAAATAGTTCATTACAACATGTGTCCGGAAATGCTTCATTTCCGAGTTATGGCCTTCACAACATTGAAATTCACCGGAACGTTTTTCTTTCCGCAGGTCGTTGTCATTACAAAAGATGTTCAAAATGTCCACCTTCTGCTTGAATACAGACCTCACATCGATGTCTCATTGACCTGCGAACACGATCCCAAACTCCAGGAGTATTGCGTATGTCCTCAGATATGATAACGATACAATTGATACTCTTTCAACAGTCTCCAGACAGTCGTATGAGGAACATTGACTTGCAACGCTACCCTTCGTGTGCTGATAGAAGGAGTCATGTTCACAGCCTCCAGAATCTCCTCCTGTACTTCTGGAGTTGTAGATCTTGGTCGTCCCCTTCCCAAACCAGGAGAGTTAAATTTTCCATACTTGCACAGGCGGTAATGGAGACGTACAAATGTCTTCCGATCTGGACATTGTCGCTGTGGGTACCTCTCCTGGTACAAACGACGAGCCAGCGCAGCATTGCCGCCCGCCTTACCATACATGAAGTGTATCTCTGCCAGCTCTTGATTTGAATACATGTCGCACAGTCTAAGGCCTACACAACACTGAATGTAACCTTCGCCTCGGAATGAACTGTCAAAGTGCCCTCTTAATGTCTCCTTTGACGGCAACGACCTGCGGAAAGAAAAACGTTCCGGTGAATTTCAATGTTGTGAAGGCCATAACTCGGAAATAAAGCATTTCCGGACACATGTTGTAATGAACTATTTTGATTGTCTACATGTGGGAAATACATACCTGAAATGATGCCTCGTATTTTTGAAACACTCTGTATATTACTTGGTAACTTAAAAAAATACAAGGTATATGAGTGAAGATTGTAGCGAGTAATATGCACCTGAAGAATGAGGTACACTTAGCAAAGTGGGAAAACAGGTTATCAGACGGCCTTTCGTTTACACTTGGGTTTGAAACTAGTTGTCTTATATGCCACTGAATTCAGAATGATTGTTTGTATAAGCGTAGAAATTTTTATCCCACTCTGAGCACTAAAAGCCTAGAAATATTGAACTAAACTTTTGTACTGAAATTGTTTAATCTCATGGGCATTACTACCCAGTCCCCTTAATCATTATTTTTTTTTAGAAATTCTGTTCTAGTAAAAGGCTTTAGAGCATGAGATATTCAAACTCCATTAGGCAGCCGACTTCCTTACATATTTTATTTATGTCATCTTTCTCTTCCTGGCTATGATTTAAGACATGTCAATTCCTGGCGTTTAACAGTTCGTTGGCACATAATATTGAATCAGTTTTTCTACAATAATATTATTAACTAATAAATAGTTACCCTTATCTAAAGAGATTAAGAAGATTAAAATTGAGATAAAACCTAATAATTTTATCCTTCTATTGAGAAGATCTAAAAATATCAATATTCATACACGTACAGGAGAATTATAGAAACACATACTTAGTGTTCAGTAATAATAATAATAATACATTATTCAGCGTGGCAATTAATGTTTCTATATACTCCTAATTGAACCGTTGAGCAAAGTAAACATATTACATTTTGTCCGACAGAACAACAAAAAAGTTCTACTTCTCATTCTTTACGAAACCACCTCTTACTGCTTGCAGAGACAGAGTTCGTAGAGCGACATGATACCGCCACTGCTTGCCTTCAGTACGTGAATGAAAAACACAGCAATGTACAGGAAACTCCTCGTACCCGTTTGAATGTCTGTGATTACACGATGTAATCACGACACCTGCTTTGGTCACCGCTGATCTAGACTGACTTTAATATATTCAACAGAAAGAGTCACAAGAGATTCATAGTGTCCATTTCATTGAGTAAAACGTTTTTACTGTTTGTGATTGTTATTGTGAGCATGTTTGGGATTTGAAATAAGAATTTGATATTTTTCTTTACATGTCTGTCTTCATACTCCCCGTACTTAAATTTAACAAAGCGAAGCCTTCACGTTAAATATTTCCATCTCATTCCAGGGGGTCTAGTCTAGAGACAACAATGCAATTAATAGTCGAAACGATTCACACATCAATATGACGCCAATGAGTTGGCTCAGACGGTAACTCTGAGACTCACATTCAGGAGATCTCGGGTTCAAACCCCATGGCCGACCAATCTGGCTGGGGTTTTTAAAGATTTCTCTCAGAAAGACAAATGCCTGATTGAAAATTTAATCCGTGGCGCTACAGCCCTTGAAAGGCCCAGACCGACCAGCCAGCTGCTGGCCTCACGGCCACATGCCAAAGCAGAGGTGGACGATCATCCAAGCAGAATGGAGGTATCTTGTGGTTAGCACGATGATCCCCCCAGCCGTTATACTGGCTTTCGCAACCGGATTTCGCTACCTATCGTAGCTCCCCAACTGCATCACGATGCTGGGTGGGCACCGGTCCCATACACTGGTCGAAATTTCATGAGAAAATTTCTTCCCCTATGAGAACTCGAACCAGCGCGCATTCCGTAACGCGAATCGTAGGCAGGATGCCTTAGACCACGACGCCACGGCGCAGGACGGATTGAAAATGTGCATGTCATAATTCATTACCGCCTCAGTCATAAACATTAATCAAAATCTAAAATCAGTTACATGAACACAATCCACCTACAACACACAATAGAAACAAGAACTCAACTACATAGTAAAAACGGCCTACTGGTATACAGTACCTACAGGTTATGGAAGTCAGAATTCATAGAGGTCTTGTAACCAGCTTGTGGCTTTGACTGACGTCATTAATGTACCAGGAGAAACTACTCCATTCAATATAGCGCTTGTGACCAACTTGCGAAGTCTGATAATGAGACAGGTTCGGAAGTAAATCCCGAAAAAAAAATATATATATACATAGAACGAAATGGAAATATAAAAATATCAGTCACCAATATCATAAACATTAATCAAAATCTAAAATCAGTTACATGAACACAATGTACCTACAACACACAATAGAAACAAGAACTCAACTATATAGTAAAAACGGCCTACTGGTATACCTACAGATCCTAAACACGGGATATGACAACAGATGTTAAAAGTCAGAACTCATAGAGGTCTTGTAACCCGCTTGTGGCTTTGACTGACGTCATTAATGTGCCAGGAGAAACTGCTCCATCCAATACAGCTCTTATGACCAACATGCGAAGGCTAATAATGAGACAGGTTCGGAAGTAAATCCCGTATATATATATATATATATATATATATATATATATATATATATATATATATATATTATTACGTCTCGTGACCAGTACATAGAAAGAAATGGAAATATAAAAATTGAAAATTTATTCTTTGAAAAAAATAATGGAAAAATTCAAGTACCTTGGAGCAACAGTAACAAATATAAATGACACTCGAGAATAAATTAAATGCGGAATAAAAATCCCTGCTATTATTCGGTTGAGAAGCTTTTGTCATCCAGTCTGCTTTCAAAAGAACTGAAAGTTAGAATTAATAAAACAGTTATATTACCGGTTGTTCTGTATGGTTGTAAAACCTGGACTCTCACACTGAGAGAGATACAAAGGTTAAGAGTATTCGAGAATAAGTTGCTTAAGAAATTATTTGGGGCTAAGAAGGATGAAGTTACAGGACAATAGAGAAAGTTACACAACGCAGAACTGCACGCATTGTATTCTTCACCTGACATAATTAGGAACATTAAATCCAGACGTTTGGAATGGACAGGGCATGTAGCACGTAGCCTATTGGTAAATCCAGAAATGCATATAGAGTGTTAGTTGGGAGACCTGATGGAAAAAAGCCCTTTGGAGAGGCCGAAGCTTAGATGGGAGGATAATATTAAAATGAATTTGAGGGAGGTGGGATATGATGGTAGAGACTGGATTAATCTTGCTCAGAATAGGGATCGATGGCGGGCTTATGTGAGAGCGGCAATGAACCTCCGGGGTCTCTAAAAGCCATTTGTAAGTAATTGTTATATTATAGTCCCGTCGCTCTAATTTCCGGCAGCCAATCACGTTGCAGGTCGGCTACATTTAAACGTGTGCGTCTTGTGATTCGCTGATGAAGATGTTAAGCATTTCCTAATGCTGGATAAATACTTATATATAATCGCCCGCCATTTTGGCTCTTTTGTTGGCGTTCGCAGAAAGCACACGAGGACGTTATTTGCCGCTCAATTATTTGCTGAATTACAGTGCGTTCGATTTATTATCATAGGAGCTATGACATGATAATGTTTAACGATGTGGCAAATAGATCCCTCGTCTGGTAGCTCGGCAACGAAAGAACAAAAATGGCGAACGATACTACCTACCTAGACTTTATAGAGCCTTGACTTCCTTAGACGTAAGCAAAGAGGAGGAGTCACGCCGGAAATAACAGCGTCCCGACTATACTTCCACCCTGTTAAGACTAGAGACAAAATGCTCGGGGTAAATGGAAAGTAATTTGAGATCCGTCATTCTCCTTTTCGAAAACCCCGAAAAAATCCATACTCAGATTGAGAAGACTCGAGATTTGAACCCGGGCCTCCCGAATGAGAGCCCGAGTTACTGGCTCAACAACCCCGCTCGGTTACAACATTTTAAGTGTCTATTTTATTATTTTCGAGCCAGTTTTTATATTCTTACACAGAGTCTATATTAGGTGTCTAAACTTGCATTAGTTAGTGCCTTAAAGTGCCAGACCTACTTGTCGCTTTCACAGCCTTGCACCTCCGTATAATACGTACATTACTAATTAAAACTGGGGTCTTGACACTTCTCTCATGTCGCGGATTCCTAGAACTCGTCAGGAAGTTCTTCAACAGCGCCAGTTGGTCCTTGTACGCGTTATCCGACCCTCAAAGGCCCCGACACGTGTGTCTGACAGTGTTAAGCGCGGTATTATCCCCAGTAATCGGATTGCTGTATGTTTTTCTCGGAAGGCGGTCTGTGCCTGGAATATGCAAAGCTGCAGACCCTGGCTCGCATGCCGACAGACCTGCTGTCTGCTTGATAACTCCAATCAGTGGACCGCGGGCCACCCTCGGCTCTTACTTCACGCTTTTCATCAGTTGATCACAACTCTTCATTCTTATAGCAGAGACCGAGGATAATCTACAAAGTCTTTTGTACGAGCTTTATCTTAACTGCCAGAAATTTAAAATGAAAATATCTATTAAACCTCTTAGTGAAGACTCTCTTTGCATAGTATTACTACAGTATAATATATACAGTCACGAAGCCCAATACTTACTAAATATGCAAACATAGATAGTTGCTCACCACCAGGGTCGCTACTATCGCCTCATCACAGACCTAGCAGACGATAAAATATATTGTACTTTATATATCGTGTTCCTTTGAAAAAATTAACACCTTCCTTCCACTATTGAAATATGAAATACATAAAGTTTATATATTATTTTCAGAAAATATATATTATATTCTATAAACTCACCTTCCTGGATCTTTCAGAAGAAGGATAACTCTAATCTATTTTTCTTACAATGTATAGTACTACAAACGTCTCCTTCTCCCATATTATTATTCTAATTATTGTATTTTAGCCATTTACAGTTATTACAACCGATAACGAACATTTCACAGTTTACATAGCTTTTCACAAAAATGCGAAATACGACACAGTCAATGCCTTTTCGATCTAGACCAGGCCGTAATGTTTGTTCGGGTTTTTTATTTCAGTGTATGGAGCTCAGTGAAATACTATATTATAATTTTACTGCTTATCATTGCTAAGCTTTATTTAGTGTAATGTGTCCATAAGTTCCGTTTACTTCTTGTTGCATAATATGTTGCAGAAATAATTACAAAACTGTGTTATTTTAATGTGAAGAGAATTTTACATGTTAACATAATCTGTTCGCGTCAATATTTCAAGTTTAGAATGTAAGCTATTTTGAGATTTAATAAAAAAGAATTTATATTGTGATTTCAATTTAGCACATCTACCTTCCTTAATTTTAGACAAAACATTTACCATACGACTCCTATGAAATTAGTGTACGTACGATTGTGTTACTTCGTCTCTTAAGTAGTAGATAAATACAACAATTCAGTCTCAATTGTAGTATTAAAATACAGACAAATTCAATGTCCGGGGTATCATACATGACATTATGCTTAATTATAATGTATGATTGCGAATTTAGGAATATAAGTTAACATAACCTATAATTTTCATATGAGTGGCAAGGCATTGGAGATCACTAAATTTAGACAGAAAGAGGCAACTGGTACAGTAAACATAACCTATAATTTCAACATGTCTAAATATCCGTGCGGTGCATAAATGAATATACAAGAATTTCGCAATATTTAATCGAAATAAAGGCAGGTATTACACATACGAACAACATAATTTTCACACCATAAATAATATTACACCTTAACTCGCAAGTGAATTATGTCTGAAGTGTCTCATAATCATTGTTTTAAATTTTATTAATGGAATTACACTACATTTTAGAGAAACATATGTTACTGTTTATGCATTCCAACTAATTTATATGGTTGAAACGCCGCCCTTCGTGATCGGGTTAAGCGAGTTACATGGTCTGCCTTACGGCCTGTATTAGATCACGATGGCTGTGGCACAGTCTATTGTTCCTAGTACTCATAGCGCTCCAAGCGGCTAGCAACTATCGCGAGAATTGCAAAAAATCATCCCAAGCTTCGTGACTGTATATACTACACTGTGGTATTACGTAAAAAATTACAAGTAAATTCACACAAGTGAACCGCTCCACTAAACCTTCCTCTGTCCTCTTAGCACAACGTAACAGTGGTCTTTGCCGTCTGTAGAATAACAGCAAAACGATTAGATCGTGACCGGCACTTCTAGCAAAATTATAAAATCACGGTGTAATTGTGATTGGCACTCAGAGTTAATAAAACAAAAACAATAACAATTAGCAAAGAACCATTGGGTTGCAAATCAGAAATTGATAATAAAATAATAGAACAAATCATGAATTTTAATTACCAGCCAAGGAAACCTGATTGAAGAAATAAATTATCAGATAGTAAAAGCAGCAAAAACAGCAGTGAGTCTTAATGAACTAGTATGGAAAAACAAATATACATGAGAAAAGAAGAAAAGTAAGATTTTATGTAGCAGTGGTTAGACCTGTAATGACATATGCGTTAGAAGCAAGAACCGAAACAACTCAAACAAAGCGGATGATGAACACAAATGAAATGTAAATATTAAGAACAATAATGCTGGGTTTCAAGAAAACAGACCTATAAATAATGTATTCCTCCATTAGTTAATGGACATTTAAAGTATGTCGGGTTGCAGGAGAGGATCGTTAACCAAGCATCTTTGGGTTTCATAAGCAGTGTTGCGAACTCGATTCTTAAAACTACGCTGTGAAGCCGTGCAGAAACCGCTAAATTGCTGTATTGTCAATGTAAAAATTGCCGCTGTGAGTGCTAAAAATATCCGCTAAATCCGTATATCATCAATACAAATTTAATAAATTTTACCCGCTAAACTAACGCCGAAAAACGCTAGATTAGCGGGAAAACCGCTGAATTGGCAACACTGTTCACAAGTGACGCAATAGTACGTGAATGAATAAAAAGTGAACATCGGCTGCTAGACTGATGTGTGAGGCATTGCTTTTATTGTTGTCGACGCAATAAATTTAGTCTAATATGAACCAGAAATAAATCAGGAACAGAAGTTTCAGTGAGAAAGATAAATATGCATATTTGTTATTAAAAATAGCGTAAGAGTGCATTGATTTGTAGAAAATAAAAAGACAGTTTACAGAGCACATAACCTGTCGTCAGACGATGAACTAGAGTCTGTAATAAAGAAATAAAATATATTAACTTCGCTATTACTAATTCATTATTTAAAATTAGGTTTTCGCTACAAATGCTTATGTTACCAGGCTGGATGCACTTGTACAAATAATTTATCAGCATATCAATAACAACCTCATAAAATCACTTACAAAAACACTCCCAAAAATAATATACACTTATGAAAAAAAAAATTCTTCGCTATTCGAAGAATTAATAATTAAATGAATAAGTAAATAAATAATCGAATTACCGTATATCGATGGCTAAGAAGAGATACCTCTATCTACAAAAATAGTAAATCAGTTTAACTACATTATTATTATTATTATTATTATTATTATTATTATTATTATTATTATTATTATTATTATTGTTATTAATTTTATTTATTTATTTTTATTGCTAGTAAGTTTTAAATGAATACAAGTTAATAATACAATGAAAGATAAACTAGCCCACTCCTGAATGAGTAAGACTCGTGCTCAGGAGGGGATTCCAATACAGGCAAAAATAAAATTAAAATTGAGAGTGAATACAGATTAAATAGTGTTTAATATGTTTAAACCCAAACTATAAATCCATTACAATTTTTTTTATTGTTTTATTAGTTTGGAGAGGATTCGTGGTTGAAATAATATTGGAATAAAATTTGTTTAATAATCCGGGACCTTGACTCATTATTATTATTATTATTATTATTATTATTATTATTATTATTATTATTATTATTATCATCATCATCATCATAATAATAATAATCCGTGGCGCCACAGCCCTTGAAGGGCCCAGACAGACCAGCCGGCTTTTGGCCTAACGTTCACATGCCGAAGAAGAAGTGGACGATCATCAAACAAGAATGGAGGTATCGTGTAATTAGCACGATGATTCCCCCAGCCGTTATAGCTCGCTTTCGCAACCAGATTTCACTATCTATCGTAGCTCCCCAGGTGGATCACGATTCTGAGTGATCACCGATCCCATACACTGGCCGAAATTTCATGATAAAATTTCTTCCCCCATAAGGACTTGAACTAGCGCACATTTCGTAACGCGAGTCCGAGGCAGGATGGCTTAGATCACGACGCCACGGCGCGGGACTTCATCATCATCATAATCATTGAAATAATCAGTCTCTTGTCGCTACGAACATTGTTATCAAATTCCTCCCCCACACAACGTACAAACCGAAAGAGACACAAGTCTGCATGAAATCAACTTAACGTCAGTTTTATTATTAACTAGCCGTACCCGTGCGCTCCGCTGCACCCGTTAGAAATAAATATAAAGTAATTACATAATTAAAATAGGACATTTGATCCAGTGAACATTAGTGTTTGATATAAGGATAAATCGTTTATTATGTTACTTAATTTAAATTGTATTTGCATAATTAAAATTTGATCATTTTGATCCAGAGACCACTCTTTTGATCATAAAAATTATTTTAGGAAATACAGGAAACGAATGTACAGAATAGCCTATCAAGTTTTATGTGCATAAGAAGCTATTTTGATCTTACCTGTCCTCGATTCACTCAGAAGTTACTCTAATAACATTATAGCTTTATGTCCATCTGGAGAAACTGCACTTTCCAATGGTGAATTAATAATTAATTATACAAATCGGTTAATTTAGCTTCCGATATTACTTCATACAAACACAGAAACATTATCTTTAGGCTATGTTTCATAGCTTTCGATTGTTGCTGTCCAAGGCCCCTTATAGACGAATCATTAATTTTTTAATTCATTACACGGCCTTAGATGGCAGTTATTTTAATTTTAAAACTAATTTATCTCATTAAATATCAGTCATATCAAAATTTTTCAAGGAATAAAACTTATCGGAAATTATTTTTAAAGAAACTTTTGTTATGTATCATTTTTCACAAAAATCAATAATAAGCCAGATATTTCGAGATATTTAATTCAGGCCCCCTTATAACCCCCCTTTTAAATAATAAATTTTGAATGCCATATAGCCTAAAATCTAAGTTACAACGAACTTAATTTATATTTCAATTTTCGTCGAAATCGGTTCAGCCATTATCGCGTGAAAAGATAACAAACATAGACAGACAGACATACAAACAAAAATTTCAAAAAAAGCGATTTTCGGTTTCAGGGTGATTAATTATATATGTTAGGATCAATTAGTTTTCGAAAATCGAAAATTACCAGAAAAATTTCGGCTACAGATTTATTATTAGTATAGATATGCATTCCATATATTTTGCTATAGTCTTGTGTTCCACTTTCACTTCTTCTTCAACCTTTACTTCCTTCTTAATCTATCCTTGTCCTTCTCCAGATTACCTGTCCCTTCCAAGTCCCCCCTGCTCGTTTTAATTACAGTCTCTATAGATTACCACGTCTCTTTTGTATCGCGTTATCTCTTCTGCGTCTCGCACATTTCTTCACTTAATTCCCGTCCCCACATTTCTCGCTATTGTAGTCTGTTCAACGCAAGATTAATTCCTGTCTTTGTAGACTCGGCAGTTCTTTCGCTTCCCCAGGAGAAAGACAAGCCGCGGCACGCGAGCTCAAGCTGGCTCTGACTTGAATTAGGCACTTGAATGTAAAGGCAATGAGATTTGCGGGATTTATTCCGTGTATTAACTTATCGTTATCATGCAAGGTATACGTGGTACAGTCATTAAGTTCTAATACTGAGCGCATAGTGGCGTTGTGGTGCACTATAGCGCATAGGTGGCGCCATGGTATGATACCTTGTCAGTTAGTCTCTCGACCCAACAAGAGACAGTTGAGTGCATGCACTGTAAGCAGAACTACGGTCTTTGTTGTGACAGTGATTTGAATGCGCGCGTCGGAACTCGAGTATGTTGCAGTTTGAGCAACGGGCAAACGTCACGTTCTGTCAGAAATTAGGCGAAACTGCTATAACCGATCATAACTGGAGACGAAACATGGTGTTTCCTTTACGATCCGCAACTGAAGCGACAATCCGCCACCTGGAAAACGCCATTATTTCCACGACAGAAAAATCCGCAACAAGACAGGTCAAAAGGCAAGGTGGTGCTTTAACAGTTTTTTTTATTCAAATGGAATTGTTCACATAGAATTCATCCCACAAGGTGCAACTGTAGACAAGATCCTCTACAAAGAGATTCTTGGCCGTTTAAGCAATTCATTTCGTCGTAAGCGTCCTGAGCTTTGGCATAGGAAGAATTGGCAGTTGCTACACGACAACGCCCCTGCACATCGCTCCATCCTTGTCCAAGAGGAACTTGCAAGGCAACAGGTCGCTGTTTTGCCACACCCTCCGTACTCACCTGATCTCGCACCATGCGATTTTTTTTCTCTTTCCCCTCATGAAATCAATCCTACGAGGGCGTAATTTTTATGCGGCCGAAAAGGTCACGACTGCCACAAGAGAAGCCGTACGGCATCTTCCTGCCAACATCTTTCAGCAGTGCTTCCAGCAGCTACACCAACGTTGGCAGACGTGCATAGCGGCCAACGGCGACTATATTGAGGGAGGATGTCGATCTGTTTAAGTGTACGCCGTATCACGCGGCATCTTCTGAGACATCCAGATTCTTGTGGGTGCCTACTCTTCAGGCGTTAGTGTCAGAACTTAATGACTGTACCACGTATGACTCACTACATATTTTAATGAGTAACGAATGTTTTCGACCTTAATAGGTCATCTTCAGGTTCACATGTGTGAGAGCATAGCTCTCGTGATCCAAGAGTTGTTTAATGTGAACTGTACATATATTTGAGAACAGAGTAAATTACAACAATTGACATAAAACAATTAAAAGTTAAAGGTTAAAATATATACAGATTAAAGTGACTAGATTAACTATTACTGTAACTGTCTTTACATTAAAAAAAACTAATACATTTTAATTACAGCGTGGCAAAGTTGTAGCAGATTATCCCAAAGTAAAACAAATTCAGAGTTGTTTATAGTGCTCGGATAACCTTGGTGCTGCTAGTCAAGAGCATCTGAAAATATGATATAGAAGTAGGGGAGAGTCGGGTAGTATCGGACATCGGGTAGTATCGGACAGTGCGTTTCTTTCATCTACCACACGATGATAGTGCCTGAATGACATGGTTACGTTTCTCTATGCGACATCACAGAAACGTAACCATGTCAATCATCGTGTGGTAGATGAAAGAAACTCACTGTCCGATATTACCCGCTGTCCGATACTACCCGACTCTCCCTTAATATTATGGAAATTTAGTAATATACGATGAGTTTTTTTTATTCTGATATATGATCTTAGTCGCGTAATACTTACAGTTGATCAAAATGGAGAAGTTATCTGTAGAGCAGGTGCTGGAGCCAGCTGAGAGGGTAGAGGGACGTACCATGGATAAATATACAGGGCGTATCAAAAGTCTGGAACCATATAAATATCTTCCATATGCTTGAATTTCGATTACTATAGGTGTTACCAGTATTTGTAAGACCAAAAACTCTACGTACCAGTAACACATTCGATTCTAGCGCTCAGCTATCTCAATAGCCGTCATTTTGGATGCTACTTTGAAATTTTAAGTGGAAAGGAGGTCATGTAGGTACTCAAAATCATGTGAAATTTTCTGAAAAAAAAAAAAAAACGATGGTGCAATCTGTTTTGAGATATCTCTAATCATTTTCAAGTTATTTAAATACAACTGTCATAATGACGCAAACATTAGTTACTGCATCTATAGATATTTTGTAACATGGTGCAGTACTAAGGAGGCTTTGGAAAAGGTGTTTTTATGCAATTCTGGTAATTAACTTTTCCTGCTTTACTGTTTGGTTAACATATCCGCTGAGGCCGGCCGAGAGAGTCAGCTGCTTGGGAGAGCTGCCGCAGATGCGATCTGAAAACCAAGTAAGACAACCAGAATGATGAGGAAAGAATGATAGAGGAAAGGAAGCGGCGAGAATGAATGGGGTTCCATACGCCTGATAAAGTTACCTGATATTCATCCATAGGAGTGAGGGAAAACCCCGAAGAAACCTCACCCAGGCAACTCGTCCCAAGCGGGGAATCGAACCTCGGCCAGCTGGGTTCGGGAGCGAAGACGCTACCACGAGATCGCAGCGGTGGACAAGGGTGGTGTTAATTTTATTTTATGCTCGACCATGCCGAAATGTAGTAATTGTACACCTGGTAGCAGTCCTTTAATGCATGTCATTAAAGTACACCTACTTATTAAAATACAGGTGTTCAGCCAATGACAAGTCAGCTTTGTACCGTTATAAAACCTCAGCCAATGACAAGTCAGCTTTGTACCGTTATAAAACCGCAAGTATCGATTATTCTCGGATATGCAATCGAAAGAGAATTAGCGAAAAGTCACGGAGGCTGGAAATCCAATACTGTCGCAGAAGGTTATGTTCTGTTACTGTAATAATTAGCGTTAATTGTAAATAATATTCAAATAAATTCAATTTGTCATCTCGTTTTTCAATGTCTAATTTAATTTCAATGTTATATCAAAGTTAATATTTAGTTTACTCTGCAGGTTCTTACAGGCTATCAAGGTCAATGTGGACATCTGTTCCTCGGAAAAAATCCAATACTTTCGCGTCTGCGTACATCTCACAATTTACGAGGTATTGCTCAAGGTCAGTTAGATACAAATGAAATGAATAATTTCAAGTTAGAAATATAGTCGAGCATAAAAAGTCGTATGAAACTCGCCTATAATGGTAATTAAGAAGCTCGTATGAAAATTATGAAACTCGCTTGCGCTCGTTTCATAAACATCCATACTCGCTTCTTAATTACTATCATTATAGGCTCGTTGCATAATGTACTACTGTATTTTGTGTTTATTAGTAATGTTATAATGGATTTTTTTATGTATGGATTGGATTAGACTGGATGGATGATGTGGGGCAGTTAATTGGTAACATTTCTAATATCCTTGTAGTTTTCTAGAAGAAACCGCGTATGGAATAATACTGTCACAAATTATTGGAGACAACTCAGGCTATTTCCTGCATCACTTCATGAACTGTTGAACTTAAGACAATTTACATAAACCCATAAGTGGGTCAAACATCTAACGTAAGCTGATTGTGTATCTGTGTACCAAGAGGTTCTGAGATCGCACCCAGGCGCGGCCCGTTGCGTCAGCTCGTTATCGCCTCGGTTCGTTTTCACCGCGCGGCCCTGACATTACGGCAGCGTGGCGAAACCCACCGGCCAACTTTCGCTTTGTGGAACAAGTACCATTGCGGTACAGCCACTCTGAAGCGAAATGTACTAGCAGGCGATAAAATTATATTTGACAACAGCGACAACAAAATACTGAAGTCATATCAACTGTATGAACCGTGGAGTTGGGAGCGGGAGAAATTATGTGTAGAATCAGAAACAGAAATAACCAGTGTAATGAAATGACACCTTGCCATTGCGAGTACACTTCTTACGCGTTGGATGAATATTCAGTTCGTTTGTCATTTTGCGAAATATATTACTGTTTATGCAGGCAGTTCATTTCGTTTAACTGTTATCCAGCAGACAAGCTAATTCCAAGAGTTCACAATTATTCACATTTCCATTTCGTATCCGGAAACAGAAGAGAAGTGTTGGGCTAATGTTGGCTACTACATAGGTACATATAAATGTAAAACTAGTGCCTTAAAAATGTCAGACTCTTGTCCCCAATTTCGTATTGAATTACTATATTATAGTATATTGCGATACAAGCGGGACTTCGTCCCGTCTTCTCTATTTCCTCGTTTCTGTTATACACTTAACACCAGTGGCGGCTGATTGACTGAGGCAAGTGAGGCCGGGCCTCAGTCACTTGGCTTAACTGAAATCAAATTTTGTGTTTTTATATAATATATTAGTTATTTGAATGAAGCATATATCGCTGTAGAAGCATTTGAAAACTTGGATGTATATAGAACTGTTTTGCAGTAAAATTTGTTCCTGAGGCTGGGATCGCTCGTGCCGGGTCTGGCTTGTGATGTATATAGACCTGTTTTGCAGTAAAATTTGTTCCTGAGGTCAGAATCGTTCGTGCCGGGTTTGGCTTAATGCATTTCATGTCCTTTCGCGGGCTTTGAGTTTGCGCTTAAAACGTTGTAGCTGAGGCACAATTCGTCTGGCCTGGTCAGGCTTCACTCCTCCCATCCATGAACCGGCCTCAAGGGTAGAGTGGGGTGGGAATAGCAGTGGTGACTTGTTTTCCTAACCAGGCCATAAATAACAAAATTCCAGCTCTTTGGCAGGCAGGGACCCACTCGATTCTCTCCCCTTATGTCTCAGTTTATGACATAAGCGAGGGTGTTGTACTATTGTACTTCGTAGTGCAGTAGTGAATCTGGGACAATGTTGTTATGTATTTTGGGAAAA
This sequence comes from Periplaneta americana, assembly GCF_040183065.1. Lineage (NCBI taxonomy): Eukaryota > Metazoa > Arthropoda > Insecta > Blattodea > Blattidae > Periplaneta > Periplaneta americana. The sequence goes on from NC_091121.1 coordinate 13,638,964, forward strand.
TATAAACAAAAAACAAATGAGAGAAATAATGCTGGCGAAGTTAATTCATTGTTAGAGTGTCCTTTTTCGAGAAGAAATAATACCGAAAGAAAGGAAGTTTTAAATAAAGAGAGAGACTACCTACGACATCGCTGATAATTTTTCTGACACATAATCTTAAAACGTGAGTTTCTATTGCATCCTGGTATGGGCAACATAAATGGTTATGTGGTAATGTGAGGCAAAATAAACTTCTCTTGGCCTTGTTTGTTGCTGCCAAAGGAAAAAAAATAAAAAGAAAAGAAAGAAAGGGGAATTTCAACACATAATATGGGATGCTTCATCACACTGAAACAATCACTGAAACTCAGAGCATAACAGCTTATTTGGTGAGTGAAATTATTATTTTTCATTGATAGTAATAAGAATAGACTAATAATAGTAATAATAATTATAATAATACAGTAATAATGATATTAATAATATAATAACAATAATAATTAATATCATAAACAAACATATCCTATCGGAAGCACTTAAACTAGTTGCATCTGGCCTCACCGAGGATTTCGATCACCGGCCGCTACTGCTTAACACACGTATTGCATACTATTTTTTGGCCGATTTTAATGAAAATAAAGTATAAGTATCACCAGATCGATCTTGAATTTAAAATATCGGCATCCTAATCAATTCAAATGAAGAAAAAAAGAAAATGTAAATTAATGTTAAAAATGTGCATAATAAAATTTAATGATCTGCAACATGACGTGGTAGCTATCTATACGATAAGAATTTATTCAAAAATAAATAATTATACAGTGATATATTATAAAGATGAATAGAGATGGTGATTGATGAGTTCAATGAAGATTTTTAAATGGTTGATGCAATTGGCTGAAGAGTCGTTTCAGGAACCTTTAATTTTCTGAGAGTCTCCAATGTAAATTTGGGAATTGTTCCTCGCACACCAAACATAAGTCCAATGACATTCCAATCTTGAATATTATATTTATGACTGAGATCATCACAGCATGGAAGGTAAATAGAGTGTTTCTCTTATTAATCATTTTCAATTCAGATAAACAGTTTGTTTTTGGACGCTAACATTTTCATGTGTGATCGCCGTTTGCTATTTGTCGATAGGTATTATTCATATGTTATTATTCGGCTGCGATTGTGAAAAAATGTTGTAATGAAATAAATTATAGAAAGTTTTGTCTTCCATGAAGTAGGTAGGTGATGCATTAATTATACATCAATATAAATAAATAGCATATTATGGAAAATGTCTGTAGGTGACACATCAATAATTATACGTCAATGTAAATAAATTGAATATCAGTAGGTATTGGTCTGCTGTCAAAAAATCTGAGTTAGAATTTATAAAACAGTTATATTACCGGTTGCTCTGTATGGTTGTGAAACTTGGACTCTTACTTTGAGAGAGGAACAGAGATTAAGGTGTTTGAGAATAAGTTTCTTAGAAAAATATTTGAGGCTAAGGGGGATGAAGTTACGGGAGAATGGAGAAAGTTACACAACACAGAACTGCACGGATTGTATTCTTCACCTGACATAATTAGCAACATTAAATCCAGACGTTTGAGATGGGCAGGGCATGTAGCACGAATGGGCGAATCCAGAAATGCATATAGAGTGTTAGTTGGGAGACCGGAGGGAAAAAGACCTTTGGGGAGGCGGAGACGTAAATGGGAGGTAAATTATTAAAATGTATTTGAGGGAGGTGGGATATGATGATGATAGATACTGGATTAATCTTGCTCATAATAGGGATCTATTGCAGGCTTATGTGAGGGCGGCAATGAATCTCCGAGTTCCTTAAAAGCTATTTAAGTAAGTAAGTAATAGGTTAATGCTTGAATAGCCTACATATTTTACTCCATGAATGTTTTCGTGTTCACCCACGATCCCACGAGTGGCGCTCAGTGCAACAACCAGAAGTCGTCAGAAATGGTTTTCACGCTTACTTCTTATCTGCATTAATTCCTGTTTTCTTACAAATCTCCACTCCAATAAATTAATTTAGAAAGAGTACAGGTATAATAAGACATTTAGTTATTTTCTCATAGCACATAGTGGTGTGCGACACTGATAGTTCGTTACTTTTAAGTAAATAAATAAAAGTTGATTTGATTTATTTACTTACCGCACATGTGTTGTAAATTTAACTTACAAGGCTTAGCAACAGCACCGGTAAGGTTATTAAAAATACGATCGGCCCAAAAATATTTTTAAAAGTCCTTTTCAGAACGAAAAGTTACTTTTTTCGGATCAAATTTCTGCACATATAGAGGACGCAACTGAAATTCTTTCAATAATTTATTATCATAATACACTGCTATCTTGAATTTACTGAGCATGTTGGGAATTAAATCAATGACTTTCGCAAAACACGCTATGAAATGTTTCATAAAAAAACAATTTTTATCTTGAAAAGGAAGCAAAAACGAGCAAAACTGTATCAAGGTTGTTTGTTTGAAATATCTCAAAGAATAACCCCAGAAATTAATTATATTACTTACGGTTCACTCTATATTGTCAATTTTGCTTCCTTTTTAATTTAATTACGGTGCATTTTTATTTCATCTTATTTACTGTAGTTTTCTTACATTATAGTATTAGTGGGTCTTGTTTATTAAGTCAGTAGGCTGTCTAAAAAAAAGTATATACTCTTATTTTCCCCGCCAACAGAACAGAAAACAAGACATAGTGGAAGATTTGAAATTTATTTCCTATTGAGAGTTATAAATATTTATGGGCAGTTGCAATAATCAAACATATTTATTCATTCAGAGTGTTCTGCCGAAGGGTCCAGCCAATTTATTTTTCTCTTCCTGATCAGTTTCGACATTAGTCTTTCTGCAGTTACACAGCTTATATGAACATGAACTATAAAATGCCTGTTATTAAAGAACAAAGCGAAATAGATTACTATATTTAGATGAACATTTATGCTTGTTTTTAGATCCTCTATCCCTTCTCCAAAGGTTTCCCACGTATTAGTTAACAGTCTGTATTTATATCGTACTTTTGCTGTACAATATTTCGTGTGGGATACATTTTACAGGGGATGGTTCCTCTCTTCCTTTCACAATTCAAACTTGCTAGGTCATGATTTCGGGGTTATCCGTCCCCCAGACAGGTTATCTCCCGTTACCCTGAGAGCAGGACCCTTCTCAAGACAGCTGAAAGACAGCTTTCTTAGATAAATGAGACGAGCCTTTACAAATTCTAAAATTGGAACCAAATCTGTGGAAAATTGGTAAATACGTACTTGTAACCACAATTGTACACAAGATGCCATACGAGAAAATTAAATCTCAGTGGTTAAAGCTTTTAACTAACATCACCAGCGGAATTGAAGACTAACACGACATTAATTTGTTCTAGTATTGCCAGGTTGAAATGACGAAATACCTTAGATTTTTAATTTTATTGGGTTATTTTACGACGCTGTATCAACATCTAGGTTATTTAGCGTCTGAATGATATGAAGGTGATAATGCCGGTGAAATGAGTCCGGGGTCCAGCACTGAAAGTTACCCAGCATTTGCTCGTATTGGGTTGAAAAAACCTCAACCAGGTAACTTGTCCCGACCGGGATTCGAACCCGGGCCACCTGGTTTCGCAACCAGACGCGCTGACCGTTACTCCACAGATGTAGACAATACCTTAGATCCCAAAAGTTTCATCCCATCCCAAAAATCTCACAATAAATAAAGCGTGGATTTTGTAATGAATTGCAGACTGAACGAATTTTGAGGAAAATTATAAATAGAAAACCAACAGGATCCAAAGATGTAGGTTACGGAGAATGAGCAAGGACGCAGTTCCACAATTAATTCCGAAATACTGTCCACAGGGCAGAAGAAATCAAAGACGTCTTCTGAAGACACTTCTGGATTACTGAGACCAGATAGACATGATAGTTTGATGACGATGGACTTTTAAATCCAAGATTTGGACGGCTATCATTTCGATCATGTATGTATGCCACATTTTATTTCCGACTTTACAGTTTTTACTCCTTTTCACGTGCCGATTTTTTTTCTGAAAAACATGCTAGTGCTAGTTATCCCTTGATATGATAACAGTTTTCTCTAAAGACAAGGAGAACAATGGGAATTCAAGAACAACTGAAATACAAGGAGTACAAGGGGAATACAAAGGGAACAAGGAGCAGGCAAGGAGAACAAGAGATATAAAAAAAGAACAAGGAGATACAAGGGGAATAGAAGGAAAAGAAGGGAAAAGAGAAAAACAAGAAAGACAAAGGGAATAAAAGGAGAACAAGGGGAATACAATAAAAAATTAGACAAGGACAACAAGAGGTATAAAAGGAAAACAGGGTAACACAAGGAGAACAAGGGGGAAACAATGATAAAAAGGGGAATACAAAAATAATAAAGGAAATATTATAAAGAGATAAGTTTAGGATAACAGACAGGGTTTGGAATTGAACGGTTACATCAGCTGCTTGTCTATGCGGATGACGTGAATATATTAGGAGAAAATCCACAAACGATTAGGGAAAACACGGAAATTTTACTTGAAGCAAGTAAAGCGATAGGTTTGGAATTAAATCCCCTAAAAGACAAAGTATATGGTTATGTCTCGTGACCAGATTATTGTACGAAATGGAAACATACAAATTGGAGATTTATCCTTCGAAGAGGTTGAAAAATTCAAATATCTTGGAGCAACAGTAACAAATATAAATGACACTCGGGAGGAAATTAAACGCAGAATAAATATGGGAAATGCCTCTTATTATTTGGTTGAGAAGCTTTTATCATCTAGTCTGCCGTCAAAAAATCTGAAAGTTAGAATTTATAAAACAATTATATTACCGGTTGTTCTGTATGGTTGTGAAACTTGGACTCTCACTTTGAGAGAGGAACAGAGGTTAAGGGTGTTTGAGAATAAGGTTCTTAGGAAATATTTGGGGCTAAGAGGTATGACGTTACAGGAGAATGGAGAAAGTTACACAACGCAGAACTGCACACATTATATTCTTCACCTGACATAATTAGGAACATTAAATCCAGACGTTTGAGATGGGCAGGACATGTAGCACATATGTGCGAATCCAGAAATGCATATAGAGTGTTAGTTGAGAGATCGGAGGGAAAACGACCTTTTGGGAGGCCGAGACATAGATGGGACGATGATATTAAAATGGATTTGAGGGAGGTGGGGTATGATGATAGAGACTGGATTAATGTTGCACAGGATAGGGACCGATGGCGGGCTTATGTGAGGGCGGCAATGAACCTCCGGGTTCCTTAAAAGCCAGTAAGTAAGTAATACTATAAAGAGAACAAGAGGGATACAATGAGAACAAGAGGAATACAAGGAGAACAAGGGGAGTGCTAGGAAAAGAAGTGGAATGCAAGAAGAACAAGCAAAATACAAGGAGATCAAGGGGAAAACAAGGTGAACAGGATGAAGTGAGAATGATACAATGAAAATGAAGTGACGACACGCTGAACAAGGAAAACAAGGAGAAGACAAGAGGACCAAGAGGCATTACAAGAATAAGGGGAATATAAATTTAACAAGATAAGTACAAGGCGTACAAGAGCAAGACAAGGAAAACAAGCTGTATACAAGGAGAACATGGGGACGACAAGGAGAATAAGGGAACGAGAAGGAAAAGAGGTTTCACTTCTATGTGACGATCAGTTACCAAGATATCCACCATGCCTAGTTAGGAGAAAGACGTAGTTCTAAGTGAGAAATGCTGAAGCATGAGTTCCTGCTCGTTTTAGTCATCACAAACAGCTGTATTTGATTGACTGACCCAGGACATGAAGGCTGCTTGAAACATTTACGACAGGAGTTAATTCAGTACTATTGTTCTTTCAATTTCCAAGGTCTGTGCCGATCTACGAGTACAGTAACTAACTGTGATGTCAGATGATAAGCTGAGGTTTCTGTTTGCTGACAGTAACTACGAAATGCGTCATAAGTTAAGCTGGACGTGCATTAATTGTGTGTAAACACAACTGCAAACTGTACAGTACATGTCGCATATGAAACTGCGTTGTGTACAAACATTACAAATGAGTTCACGTTTCATTCGATTCTAGACTTTTCAAGACTAAGGCTGGTATTCATAGTCGACACTTTCGATTAAAGTGTCCTTTGGAAGACGCAAAGTGTCACTTTTCCGTTGCACAGTCGACACTTTGGTGCAAAGGATCACTTTGGATGAAAGTGTACTTCCGACCACACTTTGAGCCGAAAGTGTCACTTTGTAGAAACATGGCGGACGTCTTGGAAGTTGTCAAATTATTTATTAGAGCATGCGGAAGAGATGGCACAATTAGTGGACAATGTACGAAAGCACTACATTAGGGATAGGCCTAAAGACAATCCCGTGGAATTTTATAATGATATAGAATTAAAAAAAACGGTTCCGATTTAATAAAAAAAACTGTTATTGAGATTGTTCATCTTTTCGATGACCAGTTGAAAAAAAAGAATAATGAAGGTTTGCCATTGCCTCCAATAATACAGTTATTGACTGCATTAAAATTCTATGCTATAGATATGTACCGTACATTAATATCTATAATATTATAGTTCAGGTATTTCTGTAGTAACATTCGTATATTTATAACCTCAATTCGATGAAGTGATATGTAGGTAGATATTCCTATATGACCTTTTTTTATTACTGAAACGAATTTTTTAACTTAAATAATATGAAACTAACTTTAATCTAATGTAGGCGTAACCATCTTAAATTAGTTTGCGAGATCTCACGTGCCTGCTTTCTAAGCAGATTCGTAATTATATTGGGTTTAAAACGATTTTCATTTTTGTTGACTACCTGTATTTTGAGATGAGATTTATCTCGATGTTCATATAATCATTATTTAGATAATATATATTTTCATGCCGGTAAGCAATACATATGGTATGGCTGCTTTTGCTGAGATACTGTCTCTAGTTCATGTGCAGTCATAACCTCACCATAAAAAGAGATCTCATACCATTAGGCCTAATTTGTTTTGCATTGTAGAAGAATTTGCATTAAAAATATTCCTGAAGAGCAGCCAATAATGGAAACAAGAGAGAGAGAGAGAGAAATAATAATGATAATAATAATAATAATAATAATAATAATAGCAATAGGCCTAATGTGTTTATTTCATTCCTTTGACTTCTATTCACTATTCACGAAAAAGACAAAAATGAAAATAAAGGGAATAAAACGATACATCAATGAAGCAGGTACGTATAAAAACTAACCTAACGATATAAATGAAATAGGATACACAAAACAACCTACTCAGTCCAACTTAACCTAACTACATAAACCAATAGAATATATGTAGGTACAAAATCTAACCTAATTATATAAATCAGTGGAACTGATACATACAAAACCTAACTTAACAATATAAATCAATGAAAAAGATATGTACAAAACCTAATCTAAATATATAAATCAATGGATCAGCTATGTACTGTAAAAACATAACCTAATTTCACCAGCAGTATCACTAACTATTTAATAAAATATTATATATCTGAACTGACTGAAATAATCTAAACTATCGGCTGCGAAAACTAGAAACTGAAATGAAACAAGTTTAAATATAAAAATTAGGCTCCCAACTCAAATTACAAGCATTATAATCTGTGGGTTCATATTAATTTGTTATTGTTTGTTCACTTGTTTTGAAAGGCATTGTGGGACTTCTGTTACCAACCAAATTGTAACTCTACACTTTGCTGACGTAAAGTGACACTTTGTAAAGTGCACTTCTTCAATCGTCTATGAATACCACTAATATGAAAGAGCCACTTTCGTCGAAAGTGTCACTTTGCAAAGTGGTGATATAAAGTTTCGACTATGAATACCAGCCTAATAGTGGCATACCTCATAAATCTCTTTTTTTTCCGTCAGGTGAATAAGAATGGTGAACGGGAGAAGAATTCGGGGCAGAAGAAGATATCATATGATAGACGGCATTGAGATAGTGTACGGATCATATGAGGGGACAAAGAAAACAGAAAATACTGGAGAATGCTGGGTTTGCAGTTAAAGACCTGCCCTTGAGCAGAACACTAAGAATGAATGAATGAATGAATAATGTAGCGTTTCCCAAACTTTTCTGAAGTGGGGACCACTTTTTTAAGTCAGAACAGTTCCGCGGACCACCTTAAGGCTGGTTCACAATAAACCGGGAACAGAAACGGCAACGAGAACGAGAACGGAAATATTGTTAAAATAAATGTATTTAAATGTGATCATTCACAATTAACTATTGTGAATGCTCACATTTAAATACATTTATTTTAACATTATTTCTGTTCTCGTCCTCGTCGTTTCCATTCCGGGTTTATTGTGAACCGGCCTTGACTCTTTGTTCCCTTCGAAAGCAAATTTATCATTTATGTAGCATATTTTAATATCAATATACTTATATTTTAATGTAGAAATAATTAATTAAAATTAATTTAATTCAGTTAATTTTATAATAGTAGTAATTAATTATGTTAATGTTAATAGAAGAAAATTTCTTACATCGTCATCTGCAAAAAGATAAATAAAAAAATTAATGCAGAAACATGCCCTATTTTCAACAAGTAAAGATGCAATTTTGCATGTTCTATTATTGGTATACGACGCACAGTACGTGACCATTTCAATGTGCAAACTATTAAGAAAGTCATAAATACATGAAAAATTTCGGTACTTTTGTCCTGTTATGAATTCGGGTAGTTCCTAGTTGGGTTACAGGCACGGCGCCAGATGTGCAGGGAAAAGACGGCGAGAAACACCACGTTCATAGTGCTTTAAAATCCCTCTTTTTTTTGCTGAGAGTAGACTGGGAGGTCGATAGACGGGTAGGGTAAATAAATTTCATAAAATGTCAGTACTGGAAGAAAAATTGAAAGGCGATTGCCATGTGTCATTTACAAACTCTGAGATTTTCAGCTATAGTGTGATACGCAGTTTGTTTGAATTTTATTTTTTCTTCTATCTTTTTTGAAGGACCACAAGGACAGACCTCGAGGATCACAGATGATCCGCGGACCATAGTTTGAGAAACGCTGAATAATGAATGAATGAATTAAGAGCAAAATGCTGGGTAAATTTCGGCGTTGGATCCTAGACTTATTTCGCTGCCATTATGAACTTCAATTCACAGAGACACTAGATAACCATAACAGTTGATAAAGCGTCATAAAATAGCCAGTTAAAAAATAAACAACAGAACCTCGGACAAAGAGAAGCAAATAATAGATACAGCACAAGTTTGAAATTGTATGCGTAATTACAGCTTCGAAGATGATTGCATTGTGATTTGTGTGTGGGTGTTTAAGCCGTGTGGCGTGTCCAGGGTTTGAATCTGTTTATTCTTTATAAATAGAAAAGTGACCTGCGTCACATATGTTGCAGGCGTCAGGTGGGAAAGATTGTCCTACTCTCTGTTTAGATCACTCTGTGACTGGCTATTACCATGACACACTTGTGTTTTATCTCTTTTTCTCTGGAGAACAAATAAGGTTTCCAAAAGCTTTGAACACATTTACTTCTCCACAAATAGTTTAGTTTAAATAGCCAAAAATACGTCTCATATGTGAGATTTTAGGCATTCGCGATGAACGTGTTATGATGCTGAATTTTGGCAATTCAACGATGTGTATGGACTCTAAGTGATACTACTGTAATAGCAGTAAAGTTTATTTACTCGTAGTTCTATAAATTTTCTCTTAAGGGAGAGGTGTAACTTACTTAAGTTATTTACAAATGGCTTTTAGAGAACCCGGAGGTTCATTGCCGCCTTCACATAAGCCCACCATCGGTCCGTATCCTAAGCAAGATTAATCCAGTCTCTAGCATAATATCCCATCTCTCTCAAATCCATTTTAATATTATCCTCCCAGCTATGTCTCGACATCCCCAAAGGTCTTTTCCCTCCGGCCTCCCAACTAACACTCTATATGCATTTCTGGATTCGTCAATACGTTCTAAATGCCCTGCCCATCTCAAACGTCTGGATTTAATGTTCCTAATTATGTCAAGTAAAGAATACAATGCGTGCACTTCTGCGTTGTGCAACTTTCTCCATTCTCCTGTAACTTCATCCCTCTTAGCCCCAAATATTTTCCTAAGCAGCTTGTTCTCAAACACACTTAGCCTCTGTTCCTCTCTGAAACTGAGAGTCTTAGTTTCACAACCATACAGAATAACCGATGCCGATAATATAACTATTTTATGAATTCCAGCTTTCAGTTTTTTTGAGAACAGACTGAATGATAAAAGCTTCTCAACCGAATAATAACAGGCATATCCCATATTTATTCTGCGTTTAATTACCTCCCCAATGGCATTTGATTTTGTTACTGTTGCTCCAAGATTTTCGAATTTGTCCAGCTCTTCGAAGGATAAATCTCCAATTTTTTATATTTCCATTTCGTACAAAATTTGGTCACGAGAGACAATAATATACTTTGTGTTTTCAGAAATAATAATAATAATAATAATAATAATAATAATAATAATAATAATAATAATAATATAGTATTGATATCAATATTTGCCTATTTACTTATTTAGGCCCTACTATATCTCATCTTTATATTTCAAAGTTTGTTTTCTAAATGGTTCAGTAATTTATGAAATACTAGACAATATTTTACTCCTGGACTTCTCGCATATTATGCTGGTAATTAGGATTAGTATGATCTAATATTAAAATTTATTTTGTCTACCAACATGAAATTCATTCCTTTGACTAATCAGTTTACTATTCATGAGACCTAACCTGAATATGTGTTTAGTTTTGTCACATGAAATGATTAGTATAAATTCCTAGAACAGAATACCACTTTGAAATGTATAGCCTACTTAAAATACTTACAAAGCACTCTCTTTCTTGGAGAAGTCGTTACCGTGCTTTTGTTTCCTTGAATATTTTAATAAAAATCTAAACCGACAGAGGTTCATTAAAATGTGAAATACATTTCTGTCCATTACCCATTTGCATGTTTCATACCAAGTAGGTCTATAAGCTATTTCTGATTTAATTACACTTACCTGAATATAGAGTTGAATAGGAATCACAACGCAACAGAACTGAATTGTATATTAATAGGCCTATTAATACAGGTATTAGTCTACTAATCAATTATTAATTCACAGGCTTGGATATTTGCATTTTCATCAGTTTCCTTTACTGCAAACCGAAATTGTTGCTGCCAACATAACGGTTAGAAAATAACTGCCAGTTGTATTTGTTGGTACCCGAAATTCGAAACGAGTTGGTAAAAGAAAATTCAACCTAAGAGCTAGAAAATCACTATAATCCATTAGCATAGGGGAAAAATGGTTAGGTTTCACCGTTAGGCCCAATTGTATAAAACTCCCTGACTAAAGATCAACTTTGATCGAAAATCGAAAAGTGAACCGAGTTAGACACTTCTTCTATTGTATAAAACTTTTCTGCGATCAAATTACCTTGGTTCAAATGCAATCTAAGTTCACGTGAAAAGGATTTGGCAACATCGCCTAAACAGGTGAAATACGTGATGCGCGGACCATGTTATACAGGTTTGTTCAGTGTTGCCAATATAGCGACTTTAACCCTTTTTCAACAACAATTTCTTTTAACTTTTATATTGCTTAAATAGGGATTTAGTGACCTTTTTAGCACCCCATAGTGACAAAATTTAATCTTTCTTTGTTGATAATGAGAAATCTAGCGACTTTACAACTACTTTTTGGCGACTTTCCGTATACTCTGTTGGAGACACTGGTTTTTTGTGCAATGGCGGACAATAAGAAGAAGGTTGACTGTTCTCCGAGTTGTTAACATGTTATGGTGTTTGATACTGCTAAACATAATAAAGCTTTATAAAACGACAATTTTCGTTTAGCAATACAGTTAATTGAACATTTATGAATGTACTTATCATATCCATTAATAATTAATGGTTGTTATAAACATAATATAATTATAGGTTATGTTATTTGATACTGCTGAACACGATAGAGCCTTATAAAATATAAGAATGTTTGTGTATTAAGGCAAGAAATTGAAAGAAATATATATAAATACACCTAACATATCTATTAATATTAATAATAATGGATATTTTATTTGCGCAATCTGTCACTCGTATATTTCAAACAGAGGGGCAGAGAAGGCCTGACGGCCTTATCTCTACCAGGTTAAATAAATAAATCTAATCTAATCTAAATAAATCTAATCTAATCTAAAAGAAATAACTGAACTTGGATCATCTAACTTAATCGGAGAAATTTCTTCAGTCAAAGTTAACTTTAGTTTGAGACAAATTAATCTGAGATTAGACCTTATACAACACAAAATTACAAGTTCAGCTGAAACAAGGATCAATTTAACCTCTGATCTAAGATTAAATGGTTTGTACAATCGGGCCTTAGAGTATCAAGTAAGCTGACCCGGAGTACCTATATCTGACTGCCCAATTGTCTACCCACCGATCAAAACTCACTTACCTGCTCAGAGCCTACCTACATACCTACCACATACTGTACCCCACCGCATTGGACGAGAACACATGGGGATCAGAGCCCCGTTCCTTTGGGTAAATTGATAGGATGATTTTAGATCCGTCTCTCCGCGTCCCATATAGCTCACGCATCTCGGGGACCTTGGTTCTCCGTGTGTGTAAACAGCTGATGCAACTTTCTCCGTCGTCGACAAATTGAGAACATCGAACAGCGATTGTCACTTTAACGGCGTCGCGAACGCAACAGTGCTGTGGTTGTTACGTAACTAAAGAAATTATGTTTGCCTGTGTCGAGATATGAACCGCTCTATTTGCAAACAGTTGCGGATACGCAGTGTTGCCAAGTCAGCTAAATCTGGCGTTTTGCAGGTCCTGTTTAACTAGTAAAATTAGCAGACAATCGCCCACAAAGAGAAAGAAAGCGTTGTGATGTTACAGTTTGTAGATTTGCACGGAAATTAAAAACATTATCAGCAACGACTTTACCGAAAGCGAGTGAAACTATTGAATCATTCGATAGTAAATTTCAGCTACCGATATGCATTCGATAGTGAAATAGTACATTATGCAACGAGCCTATAATGGTAGTAATTAAGACGCGAGTATGTTTATGAAACGAGCGCAAGCGAGTTTCATAATTTTCATACGAGCGTCTTAATTACCATTATAGGCAAGTTTCATACGACTTTTTATGCTCGACCATATTTCTAACTTGAAATTATTCGTAAGTATTCATGTTATGGTTATGTAAGTGAGGAGCAGAACTGACCTGAATTGTGAGATGTGCGCAGACGCGAAAGTATTGATTTTTTCCGAGGCACGAATGTCATTGACCTTGATATAATCTAGAGAATAACGTGAACATTAGGCTTGATATAACCTGGAAATTGATTTAGAATTGAAAAACGAGATGACAAATTGAATTTATTTGAATATTATTTACAATTAACGCCAATTATTATAGTAACAGAACATAACCTTCTGCGACAGAATTGGATTTCCAACCTCCGTGACGTTTCTTTAATTGTCTTTCGATTGCATATCCGAGAATAATCGATACTTGCGGTTTTATAATGGTACAATGGTGATTTCTCATTGGCTGAAGTCCACGCCTGTGGAGTAACGGTTAGCACGTCTAGCCGCGAAACCAGGTGGCCCGGGTTCGATTCCCGGTCGGGGCAAGTTACCTGGTTGAGGTTTTTTCCGGGGTTTTCCCTCAACCCAAAGTGAGCAAATGCTGGGTAACTTTCGATGCTGGACCCCGGACTCATTTCACCGGCATTATCACCTTCATCTCATTCAGACGCTAAATAACCTGAGATGTTAATAAAGCGTAGTAAAATAACCTACTCATTGGCTGAACAACTGAATTATAATGAATAGGTGTACTTTAATGAGGTGCATTAAAGGGATACTACCAGGTGTATAATTACTACATTTCGGCATGGTCGAGCATAAAATATATAACGTTTCTATTGCTACTACAATTGGTAACTGTAGTTACCCGGATGATTTCAATCTTCTAGCGTTTTCTTTATGTAAGTTATAGTAAATATTGCATATTTCTAGTCTACACTTATTGAGTAACGGTTAACACGTCTGACCACGAGACCAGGTGGCCCGGGTTCAAATCCCGGTCGGGGCAAGTTACCTGATTGAGGTTTTTCCGAGGTTTTCCCTCAACCCAATATGAGCAAATGCTGGGTAACTATCGGTGCTGGACCCCGGACTCATTTCACCGGCATTATCACCTTTATTTCATTCAGACGCTAAATAACCTGAGATGTTGATACAGCGTTGTAAAATAACCATACATTTCTATGACCTACGTATTATTGATACTTGTGTGTTCATAAAAACAATTTAGAATAATATCGTCGCCTCCATCTTCGTCTTTCTCATCAACTTGAGATTCTGTGTTGTCAGACGAGGATGATTTTATACTCTAGGTACTGCACCAATATTAAGCTGTTTCGAGCTTCGAAAAGTCCATTTGAACACTCATATGATCATATGATAGGGAGAGGAGTAGGTCAAGGATGCCGTTTATCACCTACCCTGTTCAAGATGTACTTGGAGGAATCTACTGTTTTCAGAACATGGTAGGAGTGATAGTAGGAGGAAGAAGAATGAAATACATAAGATTTGCTGATGATATATCGTTGTTACTAGAAGAGGAGATGATACTAAAGGATATGCTAATGGAGCTAAATGACAGCTGTGAGTAGTATGGAATGAAGATAAATGCCAATAAGACAAAGATCATGGTCATAGGAAGAAAAGTAAGGAAGGTAAACTTACGAATTCTAAATGAGGCAGTAGAGCAAGTGGACAGCATCAGATACTTGGGGTCTTGGGGGTTGGGCGAAAAGGGCTAACAACCCATCACCGTAAAAAACAGCTTGTTACGAATTCTTCAAATAAACCTCGGAATGGGACTGATTCTCTGGCACCACAACAGCAAAGGAATAAGGTTTTGAGACATGAAAGTTAGAATTTATAAAACAGTTATATTACCGGTTGTTCTTTATGGTTGTGAAACTTGGACTCTCACTTTGAGAGACGAATATAGGTTAAGGGTGTTTGAGAATAGGAAAATATTTGGGGCTAAGAGGGATGAAGTTACAGGAGAATGGAGAAAGTTACACAACACAGAACTTCACGCATTGTATTCTTCCCCGGACATAATTAGGAACATTAAATCCAGACGTTTGAGATTGGCAGGGCATGTAGCACGTATGGGCGAATCCAGAAATGCATATAGAGTGTTAGTTGGGAGGCCGGAGAGAAAAAGACCTTTAGGGAGGCCGAGACGTAGATGGGAAGATAATATTAAAATGGATTTGAGGGAGGTGGGCTATGATGATAGAGAATGGATTAATCTTGCTCAGGATAGGGACCAATGGCGGGCTTATGTGAGGGCGGTAATGAACCTCCGGGTTCCTTAAAAGCCAGTAAGTAAGTAAGTACTATAAGCAGTAATATGAGCTGCTACCTGGAAGTCAAAAAGAGAATAGCAATGACCAAGGAAGCTTTTAATAAGAAAAGGGACATTTTCTGCGGACCTCTGGAGGAAGAACTAACAAAGAGACTAGTGAAGTCCTTTATGTGGAGTGTAGCATTGTATGGGGCAGAAACATAGACATTACGACGAAATGAAGAGAAACGACTAGAGGCATTTGAAATGTGGATATGGAGAAGGATGGAGCATGTGAAATGAACAGACAGAATAAGAAACGAAGCTTTGTTGGAAATAGTAGGTGAAGAAAGAATGATGCTGAAACTGATCAGAAAAGCAATTGGCCCAGTCACTGATTGAGAAGAAACTGCCTTCTGAAGGATGCACTGGAAGGAATGGTGAACGGGAGAAGAGATCGGGACAGAAGAAGATATCAGATGATAGACGACATTAAGATATGTGGATCATATTAGGAGACTAATGATCATACGAAATCAATCACATGGACGAATATGAAATACACGTCCAGCAACATGGCTGCCATAAATGACACTGCTTGCAGTTGTAGCGGAAGTTGCATCTAGCGTTCTCTCCAGTAGTATTGTTTACATCGATGATCACACCGAGTACCAAACAATCATAAACCTTTGTTAGTCATATTACTATTGAGATGGTTGTGTAAATGTATACATAGCACACGGATGTTAGTATAGAATGCCGGGCCAATATCAGGTATATTATACTTACTTACTGGCTTTTAAGGAACCCAGAGGTTCATTGCCGCCCTCACATAAGCCCGCCATTGGTCCCTATCCCTCAAATCCATTTTAATATTATCTTCCCATCTACGTCTCGGCCTCCCCAAAGATCTTTTCCCCTCTGGCCTCCCAACTAGCACTCTATATGCATTTCTGGATTCGCCCATACGTGCTACGTGCCCTGCCCATCTCAATCGTCTGGATTTAATGTTCCTAATTATGTCAGGTGAAGAATACAATGCGCGCAGTTCTGTGTTGTGTAACTTTCTCCATTCTCCTGTAACTTCATACCTCTTAGCCCCAAATATTTTCCTAAGCACCTTATTCTCAAACACCCTTAATATATGTTCCTCTCTCAAAGTGAGAGTCCAAGTTTCACAACCATACAGAAGAACCGGTAATATAACTGTTTTATAAATTCCAACTTTCAGATTTTTCGACAGCAGACTGGATAATAAAAGTTTCTCAACCAAATAATAATAACAGGCATTTCCCATATTTATTCTGTGTTTAATTTCCTCCCGAGTATCATTAATATTTGTTACTGTTGCTCCCAGATATTTTAACTTCTCCACCTCTTCAAAAGATAAATTTCCAATTTTTATATTTCCATTTCGTACAATATTCTCGTCACGAGACATAATCATATACTTTGTCTTTTTGGGATTTACTTCCGAACCTATCTCTTTACCTGCTTCCAGTAAAATTTCTGTGTTTTTCCTAATCGTTTGTGGATTTTCTCCTAATATATTCACGTCATCCGCATAGACAAGCAGCTGATGTAACCCATTCAATTCCAAACCCTCTCTGTTATCCTGAACTTTCCTAATGGCATATTCTAGAGCAAAGTTAAAAAGTAATGGTGATAGTGCATCTCCTTGCTTTAGCCCACAGTGAATTGCAAATGCATCTGACAGAAACTGACCTGTACGAACTCTGTTGTACGTTTCACTGAGACACATTTTAACTAATCGAACTAGTTTCTTGGGAATACCAAATTCAATAAGAATATCATATAAAACGTTTCTTTTAACCGAGTCATATGCCTTTTTGAAATCTATGAATAACTGATGCACTGTACCCTTATACTCCCATTTTTTCTCCATTATGTGTCGAATACAAAATATCTGGTCAATAGTTGATCTACTACGCCTAAAACCACATTGATGATCCCCAATAATTTAATCTACATTTGGAGTTAATCTTCTCAAAAGAATATTGGACGACGTCAACAAAAGTGATATTCCTCGAAAGTTAGTACAATTAGTCTTGTCCCCCTTCTTAAAGATAGGTACGATTATGGACTCCTTCCATTATCAGGTATATTATACTACAGAAAACTTTTGTAAACAAAAATATCATAAAATCGCTAACGAATTATTAGTAGAGATACTTAGGGCGGATGAGGGATTCTAAACATAGAGTTATACCGGCATACTGTTCGTTGCAAGCGCCGATAAATATAGCTACATTTAATTTTCCGGAAGCTCCTGGAAGTTAACGTGCTGTTAAATTATTTGTAAGAGCGTTTATGTAACTCATTGTGAACTGAGATGTACCAGAAATCGGGCATTACCTACAATTTCATTAGCGTGTTGGTTGCAACATAACTCATGAATATTTATGGAAGGTCTGTGTGCATACTAGACCTTATTGTTTATATCTAGTTTATGAAAAAATAGATAATTTAAAAGTCCTATAGCAGCGTTTCTCAAACTATGGTCCGCGGACCACCTGTGGTCCTCGAGGTCTGCCCTTGTGGTCCTTCAAAAAAGACGGAAGAAAAAATAAAATCCAAACGAATTGCGTATCTACTGCAATTGCCTTTCACTTTTTTTGCAGTACTGACATTTAATGACTACCGACTGCCGACTTCCCACTCTACTCTCAACAACAAAAGAGGAATTTGAAGCACTATGAACGTAGTGTTCCTCGCCATCGTTTCCCTGCAAATCTGGCGCCTGTAACCCAGCCAGGGACCACCCGAATTCATAACAGAAGACCAAACCTTTTCATGTATTTATGACTTTCTTAGGCCCAATTGTATAAAACTCCCTGACTAAAGATCAACTTTGATCGAAGATCGAAAAGTGAACCGAGTTCAGACACTTCTTCTATTGTATAAAACTTTTCTGCGATCAAATTACCTTGGTTCAAATGCAATCTAAGTTCACGTGAAAAGGATTTGGCAACATCGCATAAACAGGTGAAATACGTGATGCGCGGACCATGTTATACAGGTTTGTTCAGTGTTGCCAATCTAGCGACTTTAACTCTTTTTCAACAACAATTTCTTTTAACTTTTATATTGCTTAAATAGGGATTTAGTGACCTTTTTAGCACCCCATAGTGACAAAATGTAAGCTTTCTTTGTTGATAATGAGAAATCTAGCGACTTTGCAACTACTTTTTGGCGACTTTCCATACACTCTGTTGCAGACACTGTTTTTTTTTTTTTGTGTAATGTAAATAATGGCGGACAATAAGAAGAAGGCTGACTGTTCTCCAAGTTGTTATCATGTTATGGTGTTTGATACTGCTAAACATAATAAAGCTTTATAAAACGACAATTTTCGTTTAGTAATACAGTTAATTGAACATTTATTAATGTACCTATCATATCCATTAATAATTAATGGTTGTTATAAACATAATATAATTATAGGTTATGTTATTTGATAATGCTGAACACGATAGAGCCTTATAAAATATAAGATTGTTTGTGTATTAAGGCAAGAAATTGAAAGAAATATATATAAATGTACCTAACATATCTATTAATATTAATAATAATGGATATTTTATTTGCACAATCTGTCACTCGTATATTTCAAACAGAAAAGAAATAACTGAACTTGGATCATCTAACTTAATCGGAGAAATTTCTTCAGTCAAAGTTGACTTTAGTTTGAGACAAATTAATCTCAGATTAGACTTTATACAACACAAAATTCCAAGTTCAGCTGAAACAAGGATCAATTTAACCTCTGATCTAAGATTAAATGGTTTATACAATCGGGCCTTAATAGTTTTGCCGACACCCAGTCTGCACATTGAAATGGTCACGTACTGTACGTCGTACACCAATAATACAACTCTGAGGTCACAATTTGAAACTTATTTTCCAAGTAAATGTGACGAATTTTCATGGATTCGTGATCCCTTTCATTGCGATATTGAAAATAACGAACTTTCATAGAGTGAAAGAGAACAGTTAATTGAACTCTAGAATGACACCGGACTTAAAATGAAATTCAAAGCGGAAGGTATGGTTAATTTCTGGACTGCATCACAAGTGAAAAGAGAATATAGTGAACTGTGCAGTGGTGCTTTAGAGATTGTAATTCAGTTTGGTTCTACGTATCTGTGTGAGGAAGGGTTTTCATCACTAAATCTAATAAAAACAAAGTAGGCAACTGAAATCGACTGGATGTATAGAACTCTGCAATAATCTCATTAATGTGAGTACCAACATTTATGTTTTTAGTTAATTAATTAAAGATTATCTAAACTTTAATACCTTGAATTATTAAAAAAAAAAACAAAATGAATTCTTTTCTATTAACATTGACAATTAGTTAATACTAATATAAATTAATTGAATTAAATTAATTTTAATTAATTTATACTATTTTAAAATATAAGTATACTGGTATTAAAATATGCTACAAAAATGATAAATTTGCTTCCGAAGGAAACAAGAATAAGGTGGTCCGCGAAACTGTTCTGAATTTAAAAAGTGGTCTCCACTTCAAAAAAAGTTTGAGAAACGCTGTCCAGCGATGTATCAGAATAAGGTTGACGATGAAGTAACATCGATGCTTTAACGAGACGATGGGAAGTCTTCCTTCCACGCTATATTGAGGTCATGGTCGCCCATCCCTTGAGTAGAAGCTGCATGGGACAGGCCTACCATCTGCCACCCAATACAGTCCGTATCCGCTGTAATAACCACTTCGGAAACATCACGTCTAGAGCAGGAGCAGCATTTAAGCATACTTCGTACGACTTTCTCATAAGCATTATAGGCTTTTTAATCGATATTTTGTAATATTTTAATTACTAGGACATTCGAAAAGTAATGGCAACATTTAAAGTATTTAGGTTATTTTTGACATTATAATAATAATCCGTGGCGCTACAGTCCGTGAAGGGCCTGGACCGACCAGCCGGCTGCTTGCCTCACGCCCACATGCCGAAGCAGAGGTGGACGATCATCCAACCAGAATGGAGGTATCGTGTGGTTAGCACGATGATCCCCCCAGCCGTTATAGCTGGTATTCAAAAACCAGATTTCGCTACCTATCGTAGCTCTCCAAGTACATCACGATGCTGGGTGGGCACCGGTCCCATACACTGGCCGAAATTCCATGAAAAAATTTCTTTCCCCATGAGGACTCGAACCAGCGCGCATCCCGTAACGCGGGTCCTAGGCGAGATGCCTTAGACCGCGACGCCACTGCGCGGGACTATTTTTGACATTACATACTTCAAATATAGTCCCTTTCCATGTCAACAATACGTTGCCAAATCCTTGGAAGACGGCGGACTTCAACTGCAGCATCATTTCTGGATCTCTATCTCACTAATCGATCTGAAGCTTTTTGGATGTCAATTCTTCCTTGAAATCGAATGCCTTGCAATAGTTCGGTATGGTTAGACTTCTCTTCCACAAGCTTCTTGCAATGCCGAAAAGCAGTGGTTCCCAATCTTTTTTGACTGACGACACACTTTACTGAACGTCCACGATATCGCGACACACTTATTTGTTTTTTATTAATATCATAATTAATAATAATGATAATAAGTAATAATAATAATAATAATAATAATAATAATAATAATAATAATAATAATAATAATAGTAATAATAATAACAACAACAACGACAACCAGTGCTTTTCTTCTAGAGAAAAAGATGGTGGAACTCTGTGTAGAATATATTATATAACGGAGGGAGATGATTAGGCCTACTGTTCATTGCACGGGAATTTTTCGTTCTTAATCTCCACATCGCCTAACTAAGACGCTGTTCCAGGGCGTCCGCCAGAAAAAAAAACACTGATAACAACTTCTATGTAGTGTCGGCTAGAGTCGGGCAAACAGCCTCTTACTCCCGCTCGTCTCGTAGGCGAGACTGGCTGGCCGATAACGCCAGTTCCGAGAATCGTAATCTCGAGATTGGCACTCTCGGGAACGAGGAATACCGGGTCCCGGCCTGTTATCGCACGGCCGACTTATCGTTACGAAATGCGTACACTGACTGCCGGCTTAATTGCCGCTCATCACTGAAATTCGTGACTCTTTCTGAAATATTAATATTCATAAAGTAATTTAAGAAGGCACAGCAGTGTGGTATGCAATAATACAGCACATTATGATTGTCGACATTCTTACAGAAGTCACACTATTTTAATGAGCTACTTATTGCCTTTCTGGAGAAGCAAAATAATGCAGCACTTTCAGTCGTTACCTAATCCTAAGCTAGTCTAAAACAATAACACGTTATGGTTGGAGCTATGATATACTTTCTCGCTATCAGCATTTCGTTGACATTGCATATTTAATCATTCGATAGTGTTTTGTATACGCTATAGTAATGGATAACACACGACTGTATTATTATATTGCGCGTTCACATCTGGATGTTTCGTTGTTATGCAACGGCATCTTCATCAGCATGGGTAATTATTGTGCTGTGTAAGGACGAAATAAAATAATTAATACTTATTTATATTATAAAGGACCAAAGACTCTGGCAAAAGATATTTTTGTTTCCCAACTGATAAAATGCTGCATGTGAAATGGAAACACTTTTGCAAGAGGAAGGACAGAATTACGAAATAGAGTAGATCCTTTCACAAATTGATCATAATTACTTACAAATGCATTTTAAGGAACCCGGAGGTTCATTGCCGCTCTCACATAAGCCCCCCCATCGGTCTCTAACCTGAGCAAGATTAATTCAGTCTCTACCATCATATCCATTTTTATATTATCTTCCCATCTACGTCTCTGCCTCTCCAAACGTCCTTTCCCTCCGGCCATCCAACTAACACTCTATATCCATTTCTGGATTCGCCCATACATGCTAGATGTTCTGCCCATTTCAAACCTCTGAATTTAATATTCCTAATTATGTCAGGTGTAGTACAATGCGTGCAGTTCTGCGTTGTGCAACTTCCTCCATTCTCCATCCCTCTTAGCCCCAAATATCTTCCTAAGAATCTTATTCTCGAACACCCTTAACCTCTGTTCCTCAAAGTGAGAGTCCAAATTTCACCACCATACAGAACAACCGGTAATGTAACTGTTTTATAAATTCTAACTTTCAAGTTTTTTGAGAGCAGGCTGGGTGACAAAAGCTTCTCAACCGAATAATAACAGGCATTTCCTCCCATATTTATTCTGCGTTTCCTCCTGAGTGTCATTTATATTTGCTTTATCATAACAACAGAGAATAAAAGAGGGTTATTATTATTATTATTATTATTATTATTATTATTATTATTATTATTATTATTATTATTATTATTAAATTAGTTACTTTACGACGCTTTATCAACTGCTATAGCTATCTAGCGTCTGAATGAGATGATAATGCCAGCGAAATGAGTCCAGGGTCCAGCGCCGAAAGTTACCCAGAATTTGCTCTCAATGGGTTGAGGCGAGAAACCTCAGCCAGGTAAAGGCTGGTTCACAATAAACCGGGAACGGAAACGACAACGAGAAATAATCTATACTAATAATAAATCTGTAAGCGAAATTTTTCTGGTAATTTTCGCTTTTCCAAAAATAATTGGTGCTAACATATATAATTAATTAATTATCCTGAAACCGAAAATCGCTTTTTTGAAATTTTTGTTTGTATGTCTGTCTGTCTGTCTGTCTGTCTGGATGTTTGTTACCTTTTCACGCGATAATGGCTGAACGGATTTCGATGAAAATTGGAACATAAATTAAGTTCGTTGTAACTTAGATTTTAGGCTATATGGCATCAAAATACTTTATTTAAAAGGGGGGGGGTTATAAGGGGGCCTGAAGTAAATAAACCGAAATATGTCGCTTATTATTGATTTTTGTGAAAAATGTTACATAACAAAAATTTCTTTAAAAATGATTTCCGATAAGTTTTATTCCAGGCAAAATTTTGATAGGACTGATATTTAAGTCTGTCTGTCTGTCTGTCTGTCTGTCTGTCTGGATGTTAGTTACCTTTTCAGGCGATAATGGCTGAACGGATTTCAGTGAAAATTTGAATATAAATTAAGTTCGTTGTAACTTAGATTTTAGGCTATGTAGCATTCAAAATACTTTATTTAAAAGGGCGGTTATAAGGGGGCCTGAATTAAATAAACCAAAATATCTCGCTTATTATTGATTTTTGTGAAAAATGTTACATAACAGAAGGTTCTTCAAAAATGATTTTCGATAAGTTTTATTCCAGGCAAAATTTTGATAGCTCTGATATTTAAGGATATAAAAGAGTTTTAAAATAACAATACATTTCCACCGCCGCCTCAGATTGTAGCGTCGTTGTTCCGTAACTGCTATGTGCAAACTATTAAATTTTTTAGTAGGAAGAAAAACAAATTTATTCGTTCTATGGCAGTAGTGCATAGAAGATCGTGAATTTTTACATTTTTACACAATCAACTCTATTAATTTGGAGTGATTTATTAAAGGATGCATTCAAGACTAATTTAGAAAAATGTTAAACGAGTTATATTTGCACCAAATGAGTGGTCTCTGGATCAAAATGATAGCATTTTAATTATTTAAATACAATTTAAATTAAGTAACATATTAAACGATTTATTCTTCTATCAAACACGAGTGTTCCCTGGACCCAATGTTCTATTTTAATTATGTAATTACTTTATATTTATTTCTAATAAGTGCAGCGGAGCGCACGGGTACAGCTAGTGTTAAAATAAATGTATTTAAATGTGAACATTCACAATTAACGAGAAGATTAACGGGAACGTGAAAGTTAATTGTGAATGCTCACATTCAAATGTACTTATTTTAACAATATTTCCGTTATCGTTGTCGTTTCCGTTCTCGGTTTATTGTGAACCAGTCTTAACTTGTCCCAACCAAGATTCGAACCGGAAGCCGATCGTTTCACAGTCAGGTGTGCTAACCGTTTACTCTACAGCGATTATTATTATTATTATTATTATTATTATCATTATATCATTATTATTAGTAGTATTACTGTTATCATCATTATCGTAATCATTAGGATGATTAAGATTATGATTATCAGGATTATTATGATGGTTATTATTTATTACTGTCTTGTAAGTTATCATTAGGTACAAGTATTAGAAATCTGATTAATTCTTAATTTGTTATTCTCGTTCCTATAACATAGGATAATTATTGTAAATCATATAGGCCTATATAATTTTATATTGTAACATGGCTAGAATACGATAATGATTGTTCTGTAACAATAATTTATAACGTGCACACCAATAGAAAGTGTAGTTTTCTATAGTATAGGCTGGTTCAGAATAAACCGGGAACGGAAACGAGAACGGAAATAATGTTAAAATAAATGTACAGTATTAAATGTGAGCATTCAGAATAGTTAATTGTGAATGCTTACCTTTAAATACATTTATTTTAAAAATATTTTCGTTCTAGTTATCGTTGCCGTTTCCGTTCTCGGTTTATTGTGAACCAGCTTTTAATATTTTCATGTTTCATATCATTGTGTTACAAACAATTTTTTTATTTAGTTGCTATAAAAGATAGCCTAATTACTATAAAGTGTAAACCATCTTGGACTATATAGCCTCATTTTCAACTATCTTTATTAAAATATCAATTAATACTATCCGTCCAATAACGAGTTTTCATGCGTTGAAAGGTTCCGTACAAATTTTACGGAACAAACGTTTGAGTCATGAGTCCTGCGCTAACAGGTTAACTCGCAGTTATTCGAGAACCAGTAAAAATTTTGAGTGGCCATCACTTTTAAAAGTAATTTCCATCCTTTCTCAACATTTCTCTCGCTTTGACCCCCCATCTAACGTGAAAAACAAAAAAGTTTTCAAAGGTGAAAGGTGAAGTTGCAAATGTCTATTCTGAACACATCAATCTCCATCGAAGTTAATATTTTTTTTCTCACTTTCCAAAAAATATTTTCAGTTCGATTTTTTTCCTATGTTTTCCTTAGACATTGAGCTATCAATCCAAAAAATTACAGCGCGATTGATTAAGTATTATAGGAGCTACGACATGATATATATTTAAAGAACCGGGAAATGCATAAGCCAATGCTTCCTATAGGAGCACGGCCCGAGCGATATTGCTTGCTTATCAGTACAACAGTCCCGCATAGACGTCCGAGACTGTCGGGAGTGATCTAGTATCGGTAATCTCGGGAGCAAGAGAATCTCGTGTTCTCTATCAATGAGTCATTTGGCTACGTTAGGTACTCGCGCACTGGGCGAGACTGCGGTGATTACGCAACCGAGAACGGGCGATAATATGAGGCAGTCTGCCCGACTCTAGTGTCGGCCATCCAGTATTACTGTAGATATGTCGAAGTTAACACGCAATCGTAAATTCTATATAAAAAAAAACAAGCAGCAATTTGAGTGGCATTAAAACAAAAATTCCAACCTATCTATGCTGGATGTCCGATAAAAGATTTTTATTATCGTTTTTGAAAACTCACCTGTTTAAATTAATGTGAAGTTTGCGCTTTGGGATTCGTAGTCATATTTTATTAGTATTAATATGTAATATGTGAATTGTTTTAATTTATTTTATTTAGATATTGTGTTTTTCAAATATATAGGTTAAGGGTGTTTGAGAATAAGGTGCTTAGGAAAATATTTGGGGCTAAGCGGGATGAAGTTACAGGAGAATGGAGAAAGTTACACAACACAGAACTACACGCATTGTATTCTTCACCTGACATAATTAGGAGCATTAAATCCAGACGTTTGAGATGGGCAGGGCATGTAGCACGTATGGGCGAATCCAGAAATGCATATAGAGTGTTAGTTGGGAGACCGGAGGGAAAAAGACCTTTAGGAAGGCCGAGACGTAGATGGGAGGATAATATTAATATGGATTTGAGGGAGGTGGGGTATGATGATAGAGACTGGATTAATCTTGCACAGGATAGGGACCAATGGCGGGCTTATGTGAGGGCGGCAATGAACCTTCGGGTTCCTTAAAAGCCATTTGTAAGTAAGTAAGTTTTTCAAATGTATTGTATGTGAAGAAGCATATTGCTTGTATGTTAAATGGCCTAATAAATTGAATTGAATTAATATAGGTCTCTGTGTAAGCGGGCAGTTAGGCTTTTTCAACCATTATCGTTCCACCATAGCTTCTTTACCGCCATGCCATTTCATCGTCTCAAAAAATGATGTATAATTTGAAAGTGACTTAAGTAAAATCAAGCGCAGCATTCATTTACCATTCACTGTGCTTCCTCCTGCAGCATTTTCTGAGGGTTTTTCCTCGTGTTTCGATAATTCAGGCATTTTATTGATCCCTTTGAGCCGTGAAACTTTGATCAAGTGTAATGTTAATATTTCACGCAAGCGTGAAGGCCTGTAATTTTCATATATTTACCTCGCTTCCGACGGCACACAAGGATTTCCACAGAGACCACCGCTTTCATACATACACACCTCCCAATGCGAATGTCACATCAACTTCGCGTGGTTTCGTAATAATGGGAGTGCTCTGAATTGCATTCGCTTTGTGCTCTGTGTTTCCCTCGTTCGTTCTTGCTTTGCTTTTGCTTTAACGTTCTCTCTTGCTTTCTTTTCATTTTATATTTAGGCTTATTTCTTTTTTACACTATTCCTTTCTTTTCCTCGTTCTCTTTACATCCTCCATTACATAGGGTGATTCTCTAAATAGATTTACAAAACCTCTAATGGCAATTACATTAATATTCTCATTATAGAAATAAAAATATATATATATTCTCCCTGTAACATAGTCCTAGTAAGCTTATATTAAATTAATTTTCATCATTTTACTAGCTATCTCAAATATTAAATTAATTATAATTCATTGAATTAAATTAGCTCATAAATGGAGTTACTACTTTACCTTATAGATTTATCTAAATTTAAATAAATGTGTAGTGAAGATTATTGCTGGAGAACCTTTTAAGTGTAGTGAAAATATTTGTAATTTAAATTTATGTATTGTATTGATTCAGGCTGGTTGAGTGGAAGAGAAGGCCTTATGGCCTTAACTCTGCCAGCGAAAATGAAACATTATTATTATTCATGAAATATGTCCCTTTCTTTAGGACTAAGTTCTATAGGTTATTTTGAGCAACAAATATCATTTGAACGTTGGCCCGATTATAAATATTTAAGGGGAGAGGATGGTACTTTTTTGGTGAAAAATGAGTAAATTAAAAAAAAAAAATTTTCTTTAAAATACTCTGTGATAGAGTTGGGCAACACGATTCTTTTTCAGAAGTCGATTCCAACTTTTCAATCATACATTACGAATCGATTCTAACGATTCGTTCACGATTCCTCTCAGTCTGCGATTCCAACTATTCTTTTGAATCGTCAATGAGTTCACGATTCTTCCTACTCTGCGATTCCAACGATTCGTCAACGAACGACTTACAGGACACTTTCCTTTGCAAACCACGCGTAGAACAAAAACGTTCTACATCTCTCGCATAGATGGCATAAGAGACGAGACATTGGATTGTCTCTTTCTCATTGGCTGGAAGCATTCATCATGACCTCCATTAGTCTACAAAATTACCAAGATAATGTTTATAAATTATAATTTATCAACTGAACCTTATTACGAAGTACATTTTTTGCATTACATCTCTATTTAACTATCCAAATTTCAGGTTTGTGTTCATTATTTTCCATACTTAACAAATGCAGTATTTTGATTTCACTCTCGCCCGGGAGTATTCGGCACGGTTACATCAAACAAGTAAATAGAATCGTGGGTTACGATACCATGTGAATTCGTTACTATAAACGACGATTCGTTGATACCACGAATCGATTCTTACGATTCTTTATTATTAGTCGTTCGAATGAACGATTCGTTCACGAATCGACACAACTCTTCTCTGTGATATGTGTGGAATGCATAGCATAACATTTTGTGGATATTTGTGCCCTTATCGGATGTTCAGTCGCCATTTTTAAACTTCCTTCGTTATGGATTTTTAAATCACTCACCCACTTTTATTGTTGTTTCCGGTAAATTAAATTTTCAAAAAAAAGAAGTTTTTTCTTTAAAATACTCTTTATATGTTTGGAATGCATTGAATAACATTTTGTGGGTATTTGTGCCCTTATCGGATGTTGAGACGTCATTTTTAAACTTCCTGCGCTATGGATTTTTAAATCACACACCCACTTTTATCAGTTTCCAGTAACTTCATTTTTTTTACTACATTGCCAGACAAAAATGGATATAATTCCTGAACTATTAAAGATACATGCATGAAATTTAGAACACACATTCTTTAGACTATTAGGAAACGTTTCTCTGTAACAGAATTTTGTTAATTGATTTCATTTTAAAAATAAGTCCGTTTGTTTGCAAGAAAGGAAATCAGAAAATTGTTATTAAATTTTAATTGTTTATTTTACAAACATAGGGACTAATATCAAAATTCTGTTACAGACAGTTTGTAGAACATGCTTTTGCAAATACATTGGAAAAAAAAAGTTTGAATCTATCTTTAAAAACGGTTTCGATATATCAGTTTTAGTACAATCCTGCATTGGGTATGTTTTTTTTTTTTTTTTTTTCAAATTTGGGCCCCCAAATAATTTTTTTTTTATATTTATATTTGGTTGAATTCCTACAGCTATGAACTCTCTACATGCAAAAAATTAATATTTTACACCAAACAGGAAAAAAGTTTTAAAAAATACCATCCTCTCCCCTTAAGGAGTTAGCAGCTGTTCGAATCCTATGAAAGTAGAAGCGGCTGTGACCGGAGTTAAAGGGAATAAATTTAAAATATACAGAAAGATTATTAAAAAAATATGCATTAAGCAGGAAATGGTAATACCTCAGTTTGGTAACGAATTTTCAAATATTGCTTTTTCCACTGCAACGTACTTTTGGCCGCATGGATGTGAATCGCGCGCGTAGCATTTCGTAGCTCACCACAGCTAATGAGCGAAGCAGCCTTCACAATACGAGCAAGGAATAAATTGTTTTGTTTTTACTTACGGTGAGCTGTTACTGCACAAGAGAAACGAGGATGAGGGCAGGGAACCGTCATGTTGATGATACCACAATCTAGTATATACAGTCGCGAAGCTCAATATGTAATAAATATGCACCTGTAGGTAGTTGCTAACCACTAGGATCGCTACTGTCGCCTCATTACAAACACTGTGAAATAGTGCCTGCACAGTCTATTGTTCCTAGCAATCACATCAACTCAAGCTTCGTGACTGTATATACTCGCCTGTGATAATACGTACGTCGCCTGGTTACTAAAGGGACATCATTCAATAACGGATATATTTTACATGTCACGGACCTCACAGAAAACGATTTACTAAACCATTGAATAACTCGCGGTAAGTTAATAACTGTAAAGTTTATTCACAATTAATATTAAACATAAGCTTAACATAAATACAGATAAATCAGAGATTTACGGTCAAATTACAAAATGGAAACGTTCACAAGGATTTACATAAACACTGGCAATAACATTATCATTAGACGTTAACATAAAAGTTTCCAAACTACAAACTTTCATGTTTATGCTTCCGTGATTTGAAAACAATACACAATCGTGAAGTGCTGAAATATACAACAGAAATTACGAAATGACGTCGTTGTCATGTTTCCATAGTTACCAAGTATCTTTCAAGTATGTTTATGTTTTCATCGTGAATGATGGTATAATATTTTGATTTCACGGCAACCTTTACAGTCTTAAGTTAACGTCTACATAATGATTAATGTGTATTGTTAATGGGCCTTCAGGAAAAGATAATAAAAACTAAGTGCAAAATTATAAAAAAATGAAGACGTTTAAAACTGTACACTCTAAACTTTTACAACAATTAAACATTTATTTTCCTTGTAATATAAAAGAAAAATCATCTTGAATCGCGTTTAAACGGGTGCCAATAAATATCAGAGATAGATCTAGGTAAATAATGATCAAAACACGTTAGAAAACATGGTCTTTTGGAAACGGTACATAATTAGATTCTAGGTTTAGCAAATAGAAGCGTTTGTAGTTTGTTATTAATAATAGCTTACGTGTTGCATCATCCCATGTAGAGATAGTATCAAGGCTTTTTTTGGCAAATTGTTTTTATTAAATTAAGAACAAAAACCTATTTAGGCCAGTAAGTGCCGGAACCGTTGATTCAACTGCTACGTTTTTATATTAGTGATGCTGTAAACGTATATTTTCGTGAAAATTTCTAAATAGATTTTTTGCAGCATTACAATACGCCTATTATTTCTTTGTACTTCGTACAAACTGAAAATATAAAAAATGAAAATTTATCCTTTGAAGAGATGAAAATATTAAAATATCTTAGAGCAACAGTAACAAATATAAACGACACTCGGGAGGAAATTAAACATTCAATAAATATGAGAAATGCCTGCTATTATTCGGTTGAGAAGCTTTTGTTATCCAGTCTGCTTTAAAAAAAACCTAAAAATTAGAATTTATACAACAGGTGTCCTGTATGTTTGAGAGAGAAACAGAGGTTAAGGGTGTTCGAGAGTAAGGTGCTTAGGAAAATATTTGAGGCTAAGAGGGATGAAGATATAGGAGAACGGAGAAAGTTACACAACACATAAATGCACGCGTTATATTCTTCACCTGACATAATTAGGAACATTACATTCAGACGTTTGAGATGGACAGAGCATAAGTTATAATAAGTATGGATGAATGTAGAAATGCGTATAGAGTGTTAGTTGGGAGTCCTAAGGGAAAAAGACCTTCGGGGAGGTCGAGATGTAGATGGGAGGAGAATATTAAAATTAATTTGAGGCTGAATATTATGCTAGGGAATGAATTAATCTTGCCTCAGTACAGGGACCGATGGCGAGCTTTTGTGAGGGCGGAAATGAATCTCCGGGTTCTCTAAAAGCCATTGGTAAGTAAGTAAGTAAATTTCGTATAGACTACTAAGAAAGTAAAAATATTATTATAAAAACTTTACAAATATTTTCCTGAGATGACTTCATTTCCAAATTATAAATTGTACCTTATATCTGCATTCAGGATAACACAGAGGGTTTGGAATTGAACGGGTTACATCAGCTTCTTGTCTATGCGGATGACGTGAATATGTTAGGAGAAAATCCACAAACGATTAGGCAAAACGCGGAAATTCTAGTTGAAGCAAGTAAAGCGATAGGGTTGGAAGTAAATCCCGAAAAGACTAAGTATATGATTATGTCTCGTGACGAGAATATTGTACGAAATGGAAGTATAAAAATTGGAAATTTATCCTTCGAAGAGGTGGAAAAATTCAAATATCGTGGAGCAACAGTAACAAATATAAATGACACTCAGGAGGAAATTAAACGCAGAATAAATATGGGAAATGCCTGTTATTATTCGGTTGAGAAGCTTTTGTCATCTAGTCTTCTGTCAAAAAATCTGAAAGTTAGAATTTATAAAACAGTTATATTACCGGTTGTTCTTTATGGTTGTGAAACTTGGACTCTCACTTTGAGAGAGGAACAGAGATTAAGGGTGTTTGAGAATAATGTGCTTAGGAAAATATTTGGGGCTAAGAGGGATGAAGTTACAGGAGAATGGAGAAAGTTACACAACGCAGAGCTGCACGCATTGTATACTTCACCTGATATAATTAGGAACATAAAATCCAGACGTTTGAGATGGCCAGGACATGTAGCACGTATGGGCGAATCCAGAAATGCATATAGAGTGTTAGTTGGGAGGCCGGAGGGAAAAAGACCTTTGGGGAGGACGAGACGTAGATGGGAAGATAATATTAAAATGGATTTTAGGGAGGTGGGATATGATGGTAGAGACTGGATTAATCTTGCTCAGGATAAGGACCAATGGCGGGCTTATGTGAGGGCGGCAATGAACCTCCGGGTTCCTTAAAAGCCAGTAAGTAAGTACCTTATATCTGCATAAGTACTATTAACTGGGACACTCTGTACTCTATTTGGGGTTGATTGCTTTGTTGAGCGTATGCATCGCTAGCTATGATCCCGAAGGCTGTGGAGTCGCAATTACAGGCCTGTGTGCGGTTCCCGACTGCCAGCTGACAAAACACTCCACGGCCGGAGGTTCGTTTCCAGGCGACACTAATGACATGTCCGCAAGCCCTGTCTGCTGTGCTGCACAAAGCCGCCACACAAGGGGCAGGAACTGACAGGTGATGAATATTTGTCCTCACTGGTGATTATGGCGTATAGCGGGAAAGTAAATTGACAGAGAGCTGCAAGTGTGCAGCCCTTGTGTTGAAACCCGAGGTGTGACAACAGCAGCGGGCAATGCCGTGGTATTGCAATCCAGCGACACTTTTGTGAAGGTGTTGACCTGAAACACGTACTGAACTTTCGGTTCAAGGTTCGAGATCTCATTGCGAGCATGCGGTTTAATTAGAGCTTGCAGGATCCAGTACACAACACGTGTGATCAGTTCTAGTCAACTGGAACCTTCGTGTGCGATGTGTGAAGAGAAAGTGCTGTAATGCTGTAAAAATAAATCTCGAAAATACAAGCCTTAAGCACTCCTGAAGTCGAAAATGCGATTTCGGGATATCATATCTTTCTCTGCCTGTCGTTTCGAGTCTTTCTGTATACTGCGATTTCTGCTTAAAAAAAAAAAAAGAAAAAGAAAAACCTATTTGACTTGTTTTGTTCCTATTCAACATATATAGGTCAATTCTTCCCCCCTATAATGCTAATGAAATTTAATTGAATTGTGAATTACAGAAACCCCACATGTCCATTTGAGTAAGTTTTTCAGCAGGCACACAAAACTGATTAATCTTCAAAAGCGTTCGGTATTAAGAAGTGACTATTTTTTAAAGTACATGTACTTACAAATGGCTTTTAAGGAACCCGGAGGATCATTGCCACCCTCACAAAAGCCCGCCATCGGTCCCTATCCTGAGTAAGATTAATCCGGTCTCTAGCATCATATCCCATCTCTCTCAAATCCATTTTAATATTATCCTCTCATCTACGTCTCGGGTCGACTTCGTTGGCGAGTTGGTATAGCGCTGGCCTTCTATGCCCAAGGTTGCGGGTTCGATCCCGGGCCAGGTCGATGGTATTTAAGTGTGCTTAAATGCGACAGGTTCATGTCAGTAGATTTACTGACATGTAAAAGAAGTCCTGCGGGACTTCCGGCACATCCGGCGACGCTGACATAACCTCTGCAGTTGGGAGCGTCGTTAAATAAAACATAACATTTAACATTTCTACGTGTCGGCCTTCCCCAAGATTCTTTTTTTCCTCAGATCTTCCAACTAACACTCTATATGCATTTCTGGATTCGTCCATACGTACGTGCTACATGCCCTGCCCATCTCAAACGCCTGGATTTAATATTCCTAATTATGTTAGGTGAAGAATACAATGCGTGCAGTTCTACGTTGTGTAACTTTCTCCATTCTCCTGCAACTCCATCCCTCTTAGTTCCAAATATTTTCCTAAGCACCTTATTCTCGAACACTCTTAAACCTTTGTTCCTTTCTCATTGTGAGAGTCCAAATTTCACAACCATACAGAACAACCGGTAATATAACTGTTTTATAAATTCCAATTTTGTGCTTTTTTGATTGACAAAAGCTTCTTAACCGAATAATAGCATGCAGTTCCCATATTTATTCTGCATTTAATTTCCTCTCGAGTGTCATTTGCGCTACTTGTCTCGTGACGGGAATATTGTACGAAATGGAAATAAAAATATTGGAGATTTATCCTTCGAAGAGGTGGAAAAATTCAAATATCTTGGAGCAACAGTAACAAATGTAAATGACACTCGGGAGGAAATTAAACGCAGAATAAATATGGGAAATGCGTGTTATTATTCGGTTGAGAAGCTCTTATCATCCAGTCTGCTGTCAAAAAATCTGAAAGTTAGAATTTATAAAACAGTTATATTACCGGTTCTTCTATATGGCTGTGAAACTTGGACTCTCACTCTGAGAGAGGAACATAGGTTAAGGGTGTTTGAGAATAAGGTGCTTAGGAAAATATTTGGGGCTAAGCGGGATGAAGTTACAGGAGAATGGAGAAAGTTACACAACGCAGAACTGCACGCATTGTATTCTTCACCTGACATAATTAGGAACTTGAAATCCAGACGTTTGAGATGGGCAGGGCATGTAGCACGTATGGGCGAATCCAGAAATGCATATAGAGTGTTAGTTGGGAGACCGGAGGGAAAAAGACCTTTAGGGAGGCCGAGACGTAGATGGGAGGATAATATTAAAATTGATTTGAGGGAGGTGGGGTATGATGATAGAGACTGGCTTAATCTTGCACAGGATAGGAACCGATGGCGGGCTTATGTGAGGGCGGCAATGAACCTTCGGGTTCCTTAAAAGCCATTTGTAAGTAAGTAAGTAAGTAAGTAAGTAAGTAAGTGTCATTTATATTTGTTACCGTTGCTTCAAGGTACTTGAAGTTTTCAATCTTTTCGAAGGATAAATTTTCAATTTTTATATTTCCATTTCGTACTATGTTCTGGCCACGATACATAATCATATACTTTGTTATAAACAGCTTTAGATGTATATTTAAACCAAGAAATTAAAAATAGTACACAAACATACAAAAAATGCAAAATTATGTGAATAGCATATTTAATTCTTAAAATTCCTTTAAACTTGTAAAAAAAAAAGAAAACAACAAAAAAAAACAAATTCAATTTTTGTTTTGTTTTCTATAACATTTCACATGCCCAGGTTTTTGGCGTTCCTGCAAATTTCCTGCAATTCACTGTGACTTTCTGCCACTGTGAAATGTAGAGTACACTGAGCACTGGACGTCTGAGATTTCTGCGCTACTTGAATATTAGGCCTACAACTATGTGAAAAACTGAATTTGAAAAAAAATGGTGAGTTATGGGGTTTCTTCAATTCACGATTCTATTCAGAAGACCATTGCGCATTCCATTATTAGGCATAAATTTTTGAGGCGATTTAATGGATTTAGAATAGAGAAATCGGTCTTATATTTATGTGTGACTTGGACATTCCAGTTGAGGCCCATGTACACACCTAGAACCTTAACAGAGGGACTCAATGGGAATATAGATTCATTTAATTTTACAGAATTAATAATGGCGGATTTTAAAATGCGTAAGAGCCGTTGTTGCCCGACTAGAATTACTTGCGACTTCTTTGGATTGAAAATTAAATCGAATATGTAGACCAGGCTGATATTGAGTTCAAGTCACTGTTTAATTAGTCTTTTGTGTCATTTAGAGTTTCAGTTCGCGTATTTGCATACATAACGGCATCATCAGCCTGATGTAATCTATCGAACCAACGCCTTATCAGTTTTTGACAATTTTACCAAAGCGGTAAATAATTAAGACTGCTTTGGCGTTGTATTTTATTGGTCCGGGGAAAATAACTGGACTTTTACGAAAATATTTATAGAGGCCATACTGCTTTGGCGAGGTTTGACGTATTTTTAACCCATTTCTTCGTACGTGCTTTCACAACCTCGACATACGTTCAGCATAAGAAGAAAGAGTTGAGACAGAAGAGGAGGTCCACAATATTTCTTTTTAAAATATTTCAACATTTTAAATGTTATCTCATGGTTTGAAAACTCATTCCCCTTTTATCAACCGCACTTCGTCTCTCGTTCCAGAAGTTTCCTTGTTATACGTAGACGTTAAAGCCATTTCGCAGAAGCGTGTTACTTTGAGGAGGTTTTTGTCTTCATTCAGGACTGACTTCACACTCTACGAACACAAACAGAGGATGTTGGATGTTTAGTTCGTGGCATCAACTTGTCATGAATTACAACTCCGACAGCCATTTGCCGGCCACGTGCAGAAGTGAAGCCTTCGGGGCCCTTCCGTCGCGTTGCCAACCTAATTTTTAAGGTAATGTGCGATGTATTTCATGTTCGAAATAGACTCTAGACTTAAAATAATTTGTTCGACGAAAGAAAAGGTTATCTATCGGTCATCATGCTAGGAATAATTGGATTGGATTTGAGCTTCTTGGGTCCAAACCCTAAGTACTTACATACTCACAAATGGCTTTTAGAGAACCCGGAGGTTCATTGCCGCCTTCACATAAGACCGCCATTGATCCCTATCCTGAGCAAGATTAATCCAGTTCCTAAGGTGTCATATCCCGCCTCACTCAAATTCATTTTAATATTATCCTCCCATCTACGTCTCGGCCTCCCCAAAGATCTTTTCCCCCTCAGATATCCAAACTAATACTTTACACACATATCTGGATTCACCAATACGTGCTACATATCCTGCCCATTTCATACGTCTGGATTTAATGTTCCTAGATGTTAGATGAAGAATACAACATCTGCAATGTGTAACTTTCTCTGTTCTCCTGTAACTTCATTCCTCTTATGTGCAAATATTTTCCTAAGCACCTTATTCTCGATCACCCTTAACCTCCGTTTTTCTCTCAAAATTAGAGTCCTAATTTCACAATCATGCAGTTCAACCGATAATATAACTGTTTTGTAAATTCTGGCTTACAATTTTTTTCAAAACCGACTGGATGTCAAAAGCTTCTCTACCGAATAATAGCACACATTTCCCATATTGATTCTGCGTTTAAGAGGTTAGGTATAGCTTACAGCAGTAAAATTTTTGGAAATATTCATTACTGTATCTTGTGCAATAATGAAAATTGATATGTGTAAAACACTGTCCTTCTGCTATATGAAAAAATATATATACTACTAGGTTCAAAAAGTTCCCGGAATTTTACTACCATTTTTCGTATTAATATATAACAAGGGATATTATACATTTGTTTTGTTGGTAACATTCATGATGTCATTTCCTTAAAGTTTGTTGATAATGGCAATTATTGGTTTTGAGTTGTAGGCATTTGTTTATCATAGTGTTTTGTTTGTTCGTCGCATTTTGTAATTATGTCCACAGAGCAAAGTACAAACATCAAGTTCTGTGTTTTGCTGGGGACATGATCAGTATGGCTGATGAAGATGGTGATTTCTTAAACAAAATGAAACTGGTGCTACTTGTACGACCCAGTCCCTAAACGACAGTCATCTGAGTGGAAATCGAAAACATCTCCTCGGAAGCAAAAATTTCCTAGGGACACTTCCAAAGGCAAAGTTATTTTAAATGTTATGTTTTATTTAACGACGCTCGCAACTGCAGAGGTTATATCAGCATCGCCGGATGTGCCGGAATTTTGTCACGCAGGAGTTCTTTCATATGCCAGTAAATCTACTGACATGAGCCTGTCGCATTTAAGCACACTTAAAGCAAAGTTATTTTGGAAGTTTTCTTCGACTCTCAGGGTCTCATGCACCATGAGTTCATTCCAGAAGGTCGTACTGTAACGAAAGAATTGTACGTAGAAACCCTCCGTCGCCTCTGGGACGCAGTGAGAAGGAAACGTCCAGAAAAGTGGGTAGAAAACAACTGGTTCCTTATGCATGACAATGCACCTGCTCATCGCGCAATTATTGTAAAGAATTTTCTTGCCAGGCACAACATAACTGCTTTGGATCACCCACCATACTCTCCTGATCTCTCACCACCTGATTACTTTCTGTTTCCCCGTCTGAAAAGTCATCTGAAAGGACGGAGATTCAATGCTGAAGAGGTTATCGCAAACGCGACGAGAGCACTAAGACGGGTTTCACAAAATGGCTTCCAGGCCTGCTTCCAGGAACTCTACACGCGTTGGCAAAAGTGTGTTGTTGCGGAAGGCAACTATTTTGAAGGGAATGCTGTAGAATAGTGTTTAAGGTACGTTGTTTCTATGATGCTAGCAAATTCCGGGAACTTTTTGAACCTAGTATGTATATATATTTACGATTAAAAAACATATATATATATACAGTATATATTTTTTCAAAATTCAAAGTAGTGGCAGTTTACTGTGCAGTGATGAAGCTTTCCCTCATAACTCATAAACCTGTTAACTTTTTCATGTCCTCTCTCTTTTATTTTATTGCTGACCAAAAATAATCTGGAAAAGAACAGAAAATGAACTTAAACAAGCAGAGAAATCTTGGAATGAAGCAAGAAAAGAGTTCGATGGTGACTTTTGGTTTGATAATATTCTGAATTGTTTTCTAATATTACAAATAAATTAGAAATAGTTTCTTCCCTCTATATAGCTATTTTACAGAGTGGCAACAGTGCTTTGCTTGTATCGAAACACACTGGTATTTTTTTTTATACTTCGTGCAGCAGATCGGTTTTCCATGCCTGATACCCGGGTTGAGATCTTTTAAAAATTAAACAATGCTTTATTTACGGTGGAGTATAAAATAACGGTTCCAAGTTCCTTTCCTCCGTGAAAACGAACGTTATGGAGGTTGTTTGGACATTGCTTCTCAGTGAATTTATACATTGTCAAAGATTCAACAAAATTCGCATTTTTTACTTCTTTCATGGGAACTCAAAAATTGAATCGTCCATCCATAAAAGGAGAACAATTGTGTGTGACAGATAAAAAGACATTTACAATACTAAACTTCTGTACTAGGCTGCTCGAAGATAACTAAACCCTAGCTACACAAAAGCGTGCAATTTAACCCTAAGACTTGTAAACTGGAAAGCCAGGGTACACAATGCTTACGGACTTCAAGGCCGATGTCATGAAACGACCTGCAACAGCTCGTGGTGCAGGCCAAACTATGGAGTGGGCACTCTCTTCGAGTGTACGTACACAAGG
The DNA here is from genome assembly GCF_040183065.1 of Periplaneta americana. NCBI lineage: Eukaryota > Metazoa > Arthropoda > Insecta > Blattodea > Blattidae > Periplaneta > Periplaneta americana. Next base: position 13,678,101 of record NC_091121.1, read on the forward strand.
GCTGGGCAATACTAATATTTTAGTGTCACAGTTTATCCCAAAATCACCGCTATTATTGCCACAATTATCACCATTACTTTCACAAGAACATACATTACTCCAAGGGTCACAACACTTACTGCCATAATTACGAAAATCATTTCAATACAATTGTTACAATTTCGTTTGGTTTAAATTTACAGTATTGAGATTATGAATTTGTGTATTAATGTTATAGAAAGAGACTCTATTTTTTGTTATAGTTATTATGCTATTTTTTTTAAATTTATTGTTATTATATTAACTATTATACTTTATTGTACTTTTGGGAGATTAAGAATGTTGATAACACCAACATTACTGCCGTGATCACCAGAATAATTGCCCGTTACCATATACCACCATTACTGCCATAATCACCACTTTACTGCCACGATCACCACTGTCACTGCCATAATCACCACCCTATTCCTACAACCACCACCGTTACTGCCACAACTACCACCGTTACTGCCACAATCACCACCGTTACTGCCATAATCACTACCGTTACTGCCACAATCACCACCGTTACTGTCATAATCACCACCGTATTGCTATAATCACTACTGTTACTGCCACAATCAACACCGTTACTGCCATAATCACCACCGTACTGCTACAATCAACACCGTTACTGCCACAACTACCAGTGTTACTGCCACAATCACTACCGTATTGCTACAATCACTACCGTTACTGCCACAATCACCACCGTTACTGTCATAATCACCACCCTATTCCTACAATCACTACTGTTACTGCCACAATTACCACCGTTACTGCCACAATCACCACCGTTACTGCCATAATCAGCACCGTATTGCTACAATCACCATCGTTACTGCCACAACTACCACCGTTATTGCCACAATCACCACCGTTACTGTCATAATCACCACCGTATTGCTACAATCACTACTGTTACTGCCACAATCAACACCGTTACTGCCATAATCACCACCGTATTGCTACAATCAACACCGTTACTGCCACAACTACCACCGTTACTGCCACAATCACTACCGTATTGCTACAATCACTACCGTTACTGCCACAATCACCACCGTTACTGTCATAATCACCACCCTATTGCTACAATCACTACTGTTACTGCCACAACTACTACCGTTACTGCCACAATCACCACCGTTACTGCCATAATCAGCACCGTATTGCTACAATCACTACCATTACTTCCACATTCACCACCGTTACTGTTATAATCACCACCGTATTGCTACAATCACTACCGTTACTGCCACAATCACCATCGTTACTGCCATAATCACTACCGTTACTGCCACAATCACTACCGTTACTGCCACAATCGTCACCGTTACTGTTACAATCACTATCGTTACTGCCACAATCACTACCGTTACTGCCACAATCGTCACCGTTACTGCTACAATCACCACCGTTACTGCCACAATCACTACCGTTACTGCCACAATCGCCAGCTTTATTGCCACAATCACTACCGTTACTGTTACAATCACTATCGTTACTGCCACAATCACTACCGTTACTGCCATAATCACCACCGTATTGCTACAATTACCACCGTTACTGCCACAACTACCACCGTTACTGCCACTATCACCACCGTATTGCTACAATCGCTACCATTACTGCCACATTCACCACCGCTACTGTTATAATCACCACCGTATTGCTACAATCACTACCGTTACTGCCACAATCACCATCGTTACTGCCATAATCACCACCGTTAGTGCCACAATCGTCACCGTTACTGTTACAATCACTATCGTTAGTGCCACAATCACTACCGTTACTGCCACAATCGTCACCGTTACTGCCACAATCACCACCGTTACTGCCACAATCACTACCGTTACTGCCACAATCGCCATCGTTACTGCCACAATCACCACCGTTACTGTCACAATCACTACCGTTACTGCCACAATCGTCACCGTTACTGCCACAATCACCACCGTTACTGCCACAATCACCACCGTTACTGCCACAATCACCACCGTTACTGCCACAATCACCACCGTTACTGCCACAATCACCACCGTTACTGCCACAATCGTCACCGTTACTGCCACAATCACCACCGTTACTGCCACAATCACTACCGTTACTGCCACAATCGTCACAGTTACTGTTACAATCACTATCGTTACTGTCACAATCACTACCGTTACTGCCACAATCGTCACCGTTACTACCACAATCACCACCGTTACTGCCACAATCACTACCGTTACTGCCACAATCGCCACCGTTACTGCCACAATCACTACCGTTACTGTCATTATCACTACCGTTACTGCTGTAATCACCACCGTTATCCATATGAAGCCAGTTATGTAGACCAATATACCGACAGAGACGTTGCCCATGGTGCGCCATAGGAGGTTGGTCTGCGCAACCCACAATGAAATGAGATGATTATGGAGTTTTGTTGGGATGCCACAGGGGAACCGCAGCTTCCGGAGATGTCAAGGATCCGCCATTCGTTAAAAAGAATGGGACAAACTCCAGAACTCGGACTGCACCCTTTCCCTGTTACTTCAAAATCCAACCTTGTGCACACAAAATAAATTATTGGCACTGAAGAGTGCCTTTTCGTAAATATAATGACGCGCATTCGACAAACGCGGACAAATCTGCTCTTTTTAGTATCTTGAGACATAATTTGGTAGGTGCAGTCTGTGTTCTAAAATTTTCCCAAAGAATGTTTCAGAACAACGGGATAGACAGAAAAATAATAGAAATGTGCACATCATGTTTTGCCACAAAAAAAAAAAGGTATAATCAGGTATCGCATAATCTGAGGAGAAACCCCCTGCATTACCTGAACCACGGGCTTACCCAACACAAGTTATAAATCGGAGTTACACCGGGGATCGAAACCTTGTGTTGAATCACTCTGTACCGCCGCCGTGCAATGGTTGAACGCATACGCTGCTGAGACAGCAGCAGCTGGGGCGATAAATAAAAGTGTGACGGTGAAAGTCGAACTGAGGCCCCGTAGACCCTGCCACACGGTCGTCAACCCTCAGCCTGTTATCTGAAATAAGCGATTCGGAGGGTTGGAAAAAGTGCCACATACGACCTCGCAGGTACAGGACAAGGGTGGGACGCTTTCAGCAATTGGTTCCACACCTTTTATTCCACAGACTGTTACTAAACTTGAGCAGGGGTGTCACAACTTTGCTTCAGCGAGAGAGGGAAGCATATCTCGTACTCTGAGACCTAGATGTATACAGGGTTTTTCCAAACTAAATCATAATTGCAACTAAACTTGAATGACTTGATTTTTTAAGTTCAGACACGTTAAACCTTGTATTCAGAAAGGAATATGTACATGGAACAATATATTTTGATGCTATTGTTGTGCGAATATTATGACGTCATGGAGAACATTTTTAAATTACATGTTTTAATAGAAAAAGGTGCATCTCCAACGGACCACTGGAAAAAGAAGTAAGGAAGAGACTAGTAAAGTGCTTTGTGTGGAGTGTGTATTGTATGTGGCAGAAACATGGACATTACGACGAAGTGAAGAGAAGCGACTAGAAGCATTTGAAATGTGGATATGGAGAAGAATGGAACTTGTGAAATGGATAGACAGAATAAGAAATGAAGCTGTGTTGGAAAGAGCGGGTGAAGAAAGAATGATGCTGAAACTGACCGGGAAGAGGAAAAGGAATTGGTTGGATCACTGACTGAGAAGAAACTGCCTACTGAAGGATACACTGGAAGGAATGGTGAACGGGAGAAGAGTTCGGGGCAGAAGAAGATATCATATAATAGACGACATTAAGGTATATTAATCATAGAGGGAGACTAAGAGGAAGGCAGAAAATAGGAAATATTGGAAATGCTGGGTTTGCAGTGAAAGACCTGTCCTTGGGCAGAAAACTATGAATGAATGAATATTAGTTTTTTTTTTTTTTAATTTCATCTGCAAGAGCATATTTTATGCAATACGTCGTTTCTTTTACACAGAAGCGCTTGGCTATGAGTTATGATTACTATAGTAACAATTTTATTATTCATGTTTTATTAGTTCTCCAGAGACTATGAACTGCATCCTTCTATCAAAGTCGTCTTTCATGAACTCCTGAAAGAGTTGGGCTTTATAAATTTTAAGTTTGTTATTCAATTCTGTGCAATATTCTACAGGCAGTTGCTGTCGAGATTTTATTCCACGCAGAGAAGAAAGTTGATACTCTTTGATCATTAGCAAAACGTCAAGTTTCAAACTGTTGTCAGTGGACGGTCTACAGATAAATTTTATATTTTTGACATGTCCATATTCTCTAAATTTCGCTTCCAGTCTAGTCATAGTCACAATCGACTAAGAAATAGGTTGCTGATTGGGAGGAGCCTCATTAAAAAGAGTTAAAATTCAAATTCAAATTTATTTATAATTTACATTTGAAATGAATACATGTGAATAGATACCCGAAATGAGCATATGCTCGTGCTCGGGTACAGTCCAGTAGCCTACATAAATTTTACAGAGATCAAATAATAATGCTGATGATAGAAATAATAATAATAATAATAATAATAATAATAATAATAATAAAAATAAAATAATCGTGACAGAAGTGATACAAAGATTGTAATACAAAATAATTCATTGATAATAATAATGATAATAATAATAATAGTAATAAAACAAAAATATTTATAATAATAAAATAAATACTAAGACGGATAAAATGAAATATAAAACCACTAGCGAGAGTTAACACAACTTAAATAAGCATATAATAACAGGAAAAAAATGACGAACTCGAAAATCAACAGAAAAGTTCGTTGTATCGCAGACGACAGCAACCGCCGTATTGACATTGTGTTGTGCATTAATGGTAGTAGGGGGGAGCTGAAAGTCTACGTAAGTGCCATAGTGCATACCACTTTTTTGTGTACATCTTCTTCTTCTTCTTCTTTTGTCATAATCTTGAAGTTAGGCGGGTGTAGAACACTTCAGACAGCTCAACTTAAAGTCAAGCGTGGAATGAGACGTCTGCCATTGGTTGAATAGCAATTATACTTCTCTCCTCCTCTCGGCAATATTTACATCTCCTGTCAGACATTATGGAACGAAGTATAGGACGGAATTTTGAATCTTGACATCGATTTCCTTATGTAGACTAATCCTCCTCTTTGTAAAATGCTGTACAGTCTGGCATGATCTTGTGATATACGGCGCAATTCGGCGATCCTGTCCTTTCGCGAACTTCGTTGCCTGGTATGAATGAAGCGCATGCAGCAATCATTCGGCATCTCTCGCGTTTTGTCCTGTCCCGAGGATAATCCGTGCCTCAGCATCTGAATGCCGTTTTCTTTTGTATGCGTGTTCATTCTTCTTCAAGTCGTCCAGGCCAGCTGTATTTTTCTTTCAAGGGACTGTAATGGTTTTTCATCGTCTTCACAACGCACGGTTGAGAAGTAGAGAATTCCTGTACCTTGGCCTATAGTATCCAGATTAACAGTCGGAACCTCTGTTGCCAACTCGCGAATGGGCCTACTTATACCGCCGTGACTCTGTCTATCATCATCATCATCATCATCATCATCATCATCATCATCATCATCATCATGTAGCTTTTAGGGAGTTAGGCAACTCTTGACTGTTTCGATCTCGAATCAGATGTCGAAGAGTCTCTTCCTTGGTTTCTTGTACCTGATAGGGTGTAATTTTAAGTAATCTAGGCAAGTAATGTATTATTATTATTATTATTATTATTATTATTATTATTATTATTATTATTATTATGCCAATTCGCGAAATAAATTTCACAAATACAGATATACCGTCGTGACTTCGTCCAATATTATTATTATTATTATTATTATTATTATTATTATTATTATTATTATTATTATTAATATTGAAAAATTTCGAGGGAAAAATTGTTCCGGGGCCGGGCATCGAACCCGGGACCTTTGGTTAAACGTACCAACGCTCTACCATTTGAGTTACCCAGGAACTCTACCAGACACCGAACCAATTTTTCCCTCTATATCCACAGACCTCAAAGTGGGCTGACAACCGTCAAGCAACCAACATTGAGTGCACACTAACTCTGTGTGACTTACAGTAAATTGTGGTTTTCTGTTAACGAACAGTGACGTATATTATGCAAATCAATCTTTCAGGTATAACTCCTTGTAAAGTTGATTTGAATAATTTCGAGGGAAAAATTGTTCCGGGGCCGGGCATCGAACCCGGGACCTTTGATTAAACGTACCAATGCTCTACCAACTGAGTTACTCGGGAACTCTACCAGACACCGAACCAATTTTTCCCTCTATATCCACAGACCTCAAAGTGGACTGACAAGCGTCAAGCAACCAACATTGAGTGCACACTAACTCTGTGTGACTTAAATTGTGGTTTTCTGTTAACGAACAGTGACGTATATTATGCAAATCAATCTTTCAGGTATAACTCCTTGTAAAGTTGATTTGAATAATTTCGAGGGAAAAATTGTTCCGGGTCCGGGCATCGAACCCGGGACCTTTGGTTAAACGTACCAACGCTCTACCAACTGAGCTACCCGGGAACTCTACCAGACACCAATCCAATTTTTCCCTCTATATCCACAGACCTCATAGTGGGCTGACAACCGTCAAGCAACCAACATTGAGTGCTATGTGACTTAAATTGTGGTTTTCTGTTAACGATCAGTGACATATATTATGCAAATCAAGTAATTTTGTGTGCACTCAATGTTGGTTGCTTGACGGTTGTCAGCCCAGTAGAGTTCCCGGGTAACTCAGTTGGTAGAGCGTTGGTACGTTTAACCAAAGGTCCCCGGTTCGATGCCCGGCCTCGGAACAATTTTTCTCTCGAAATTATTCGAATCAACTTTACAAGGAGTTATATCTGAAAGTTTGATTTGCATTATTATTATTAATATTATTATTATTATTATTATTATTATTATTATTATTATTATTATCATCATCATCATCATCATCATCATCATCACCATTATGTTAGTTGCGAACTAGCCCATTTAGGACTACGAAAAGTACTTAGAGGCGTCTCTTTTCCTTTCTTTTTTCCCATATTCTCTCATTTTTTGGCTGCGGACATCTTTTCTCTCTTCAGTCGACGTTGTTCCATACTTTTTCTTCGGTTTTTCCTCTTTGCCAACTTGCCACTTTGATTCTAAAGATCTCTCTATTTAAGATATCTTCTTGTATTATTTCTACCAATTTTAAGTAATTTATTAGTATTTTGACTATCTGTTTTGTAGTATCTGTTTGTGCTTTACTCCTATTTTCATAAAATTGAATTACAGTACACTATTTGTTTTGCGAATCTGTCAGGTTTCATTCTTTTGATAAAAATGGATTTGAGGGAGGTGGGATATGATGGCAGAGATTGGATTAATCTTTCTTAGAATAGGGACCGATGGCGAGCTTGTGTGAGGACGGCATTGAACCTCGGATTCCTTAAAAGCCATTTGTAAATATGTAAGTAAGACTGGGTTACATCACATATTCAATTTTGTAAGGTCTCGCCCACCTCATTGAATACTACACGGCTACTATGAAGTAGCCAATATGTATTATTACCAGGCTTCGAGACTTTGGACCCGATACAATAAGTTTACTGTGCTCGTACTATAAGTTGTTGACTCGCTGCAGGCAGTGAAAGGTAGAGATGTGTTGAGGTAACAACGTTGCTATTTAGAATAGAGTAGAGTACGGTAGTATGGGGAAGCGCACACATATGGACATTCTGAAAGTAAATATACATTACACTATGACAATGTCAAAATAATGTGAAAAGCATTTATTCTCCTGTCTTTTATAAGCATTTGTGTTTAATTATACACAGTGTTAATGGTGGAAATAAACATGTAGCAATTTTAATTTCTTCATTTTTCCTATTGGTCGTCTTTAGGAAATGCATTTACAGTACCGAATTGCAATGTACTACAAGATACATTTTCAATCGTAAATCTTTTTCAGTTGTCTACCAAACACAGTTTGTGCTGTGAAAACATGCACCCTACGTCGCATGACTTTATAGGAGCAAAACGAAAAAACGTAACATCATTGCAGTCTCTAACAGACAGTCCTTTATTCTCGGGTGACTCTATGTCCACTAATTTGCTGTTATATTACACAATGCTTCATATCCGTTATTTTTACATAAAATTGATTTCCACTTCTGTTTTACACGTTCAGTAACCGGTGTACTTGTGTCTCATTAATTCTCTGCATCATTTCCTCAACTAATTTGAGGGCTTCCAGCATCTCTTGCTCTGACTTTTCTAACCGTGTAATAGTTTCAGACACAGTTTGAAAATCAAATTATTCGTCATAACCTTCAAATCCAGAGCGTTTTCCTTTGCGTATTTGTTGTCATTCATTGCACAGTACCCGTTACCACTATACTCAGTACGCTGTTATGCGGTTTTCCCACTGAACTGCTCTGTCGGGTCCGAAGTCTCGAAGCCTGATTATTACTGTTTAATACGAGAAAAATTAGTACCGGCACCGGGAATCGAACCCAGGACCTCTCAGCTCTGCGCGCTGAGCGCTCTTTCCAACTGAGCTATGCCGGGACACGATCCAACTGTTAGCACTTGTCGCAAACTGATGTTGAATATGGCCACAAAGTCATTTAAATATGCGCTCCTGCATACATGACTTGTATCGTCTCAACTGCAGGTAGTAAGGCGGTAAAACATTACGAGAGGGGTGCGGCCGGCGCCATGGATCGTATCCCGGCATAGCTCAGTTGGAAAGAGCGCTCAGCGCGCAGAGCTGAGAGGTCCTGGGTTCGATTCCCGGTGCCGATGCGAATTTTTCTCGTATTAAATAGTAATAAGACTGGGTTAGTTGTGTGTCTATATTATTATATTAAGCTTTACGGTTGTTATGTTTTGTATAAAGCAGTAGGCAACTATTGAAGTTTAAAAGTAAACTTAAATTTATAGATAAAAAAATCCCCAGATTTTATCCCTACTTCTGGAAAATTAGAGATGGTAACCCTGATTGGGGACGACTAAAAGATATTTTAATAAAAGAAAAGCTTACACAAACACAAGGAACCGAAATAAATGAATAGAATTTCCACTGAAGTATCTGCTGTCGGAAATTGAATCACGGATCTTTCTTGAGACTCGACGCAAGGACCCCCCGGCTACAGTCTGCTAATCTCTTCCTTGACCTTTGCACAGTGCAGCTCCTCCTGACATTCTCCCCCTCGCAGACGCCTTGATCTTCTGATTCCCATTGTTTTCGTGTCACACTCCCTTGTATTAACGGAAACTGCACGAGATCTGGCTCCCCGGGCGTGGAGAAGTAAAAACTGATAGCGTATCAAGAACGCCGGGATTCAGTTCCCGTCTTAGGATTGTAGTTGTTTCCTCTACGTCAATGGTTCTCAAGTTTTTTTTTTTCATCACAGAACCCTGATCAATAAAAAGAGTGAATGGTAGAACCCATTACAAATTTTCGCACTCTTGTTCTGTTGGGAATTGATTTATAGTGAACCTAGTGGCTTGTGCAGCAAACGCTGCAAACTAAGTTTCGCTAGACGTTCAAATAAAATTTTTTCAGATTTATTTTCAACGAAAAATACCACATATTTTGAAAATTATTTGCTTCCATAATAATGAAACATCCTACCTCTGAATGCTATTTTTATGTCAAACACTTTTTCTTTAACCTATCCACCTTCAGTTTTTGAGTTTCAACGCGAAAACGTAAGTAAAAATGTCAGGACGGTCTGTGGGGTTTTCATGTGGGAGTAAAGCAATAGCTGTTTCAGATCACTGTGGATTGTAGGTGGAAGTTAAAGAAAGTCAGGTTTGCTATGCTTTGGAACAATAGACATACCATCTTGGTGTAGCTGCTGCATGTAGAGCTTGAAATGTAGAGGGTAAAATCATTTTATCCCGCTTAGAGATCTTGCTGAAATGATCGGGAGACTACATAATTTTGTAGGCTTCTTATTTTATCTATAAGTAATACCGTCTTTCCTTAGGAACTGTTATTTTTGCGCTCTCTCGAGCCAATACTGAATCTACACCACACCGCCATTAAATATATGAAAAAGATCCAACCCACTTTATTAGTAACTATAAAATATTTGATTTTTAATAATAATAATAATAATAATAATATCTTACGCAAGTTTTGTAGTTTATATATTAACATCATGACATCAACTATAATAATAATAATAATAATAATAATAATAATAATAATAATAATAATTCATTTTTAATGGTAATCAAACCACCTCTAGTTTTGTAGATTTTAATATCCAATACCAGCTGTACTCAGAAAATTACACACCGCAGAATCAAACCTGTAAATAATTTTTATTAAGTTTTGAAGCTTTATATAACCAATTGAATTTGAACTCTAAATATGTCAGCAATCCTGCAGGTCATGGCCTTCGTGTAATAGCCTATTGTTTATTGCAGTGTGTGTTTTGTTTTATTTTGAAATGCAATTAGTTCTCAAAACTGACGAAAGATGGATTTTGGAAAATAGCAAAATTCTGTAGGAAAATTGACATCTCACTGAAAACTACTATTTTTCTGTAAAAGTTTGGGTTCCAAGCTTCAAAATGAGGGATCATTTATTAAAATCCTTTCAGCCGTTGTCCCGTAATTTCCATTACCAGTTCAAATTATATATATAGATATTTTATTCAGTGGAAATGAAATGAAGTAAAACAAATTTTCTCACAGTAAACTCATTTATTTCTGCAGCATTAGGAACTTGACACTGGAAGACCCTAACATGAGAAAAACGCCTGAATGTGAGAGCATAAAAGCTTGTTATGAACTAGCTTGAAAAGGCCGATATTTCTGGTCTATAAGCGCTTCGGCGATTCTATACAAACCATCCCGTGGTATTGTGTGTGCCGTGATTCATTTGTTTGAGAGACTGACCATTTCTGTTGCTATATTAAATCCGGGTCGCCACGGAAAATAATATTATTTTAGCCTGTAAAAGGTAGTATTACAACACATTTCTCACTTTAACTATCTGAGGTGTGAAATATTCTAAGCATTCGATGAACATGTATTTATTTACTTACCTATAGAGATTCATTGTCGCTCACATATCAGCCCGCCATCGGTCTCTATCCTGAAAAAGATTAGGCCTAATCCAGTCCCTACCATCATATCCCACCTTCCTCAAATCCATTTTAATATTATCCTCCATCTACGTCTCGGCTTCTCCGAAGGTTTTTTTTCTCTCAGGTCTCCCAACTAACCTTCTGTATGCATTTCTGAATTCACTCATACGTGCTACATGCCCTGCCCATCTCAAACGTCTGGATTTAATGTTCCTAATTATGTTAGATGAAGAATACAATGCGTGCAGTTTTGCGTTGTGTAACTTTCTCCATTCTCCTGTAACTTCATCCCTGTTAGCCCAAAGCATCTTATTCTCGAACATCCTTAACCTCTGTTCCTCTCTTGAAGTGAGAGAGTAAGTTTAGAAATCATTTGACGAACATGTAAAAACAAAACTAATAAATTCGAAAATATACCTATCAATAGATAAGTCTATGTATGATAACACTTTCTTGTGTTAAATTTTAACGTACCTTGTTTACATGTTTCGACCTATTTATGGGTCATCTTCAGAACTGGTCGTTGTTGGTCTTGGCGCCTCTTGTTGTTTCTTATGACTCTACACTACGAACGCACCCTCACAGGAAACAAGAGGCGCCAAGACCAACAACGACCAGTTCTGAAGATGACCCATAAATAGGTCGAAACATGTAAACAAGGTACGTTAAGATTTAACACAAGAAAGTCTTATCATACATATTCCGAAGTGATACAGTGTTAAAAGTTGTGTAATCAAGATGTATAGATAAGTCTAGATAAGATATAGTACAAGTCAGAAATATATATCGAACTATGTGAGATGCAATATTGCTGTAAGGAAGGGAACCTTGAATGATCACCAGTCAACGAAAAATAAATAAATAAAAATAAAACGTAAACTACAGAAATGAGATTTATCACATAAGTAAACGGTTGTGCAAAGGCCGAATAACTTAAGGCGGTTGATATTAGACAGGAATTTAAAAATTGCGGCCTAGAGCACAAAGTAAACGAACATAGAGGGAAGTCGACAAAATAAATAAATAGGACGAGCGATCATCGTCGAGCGGTAAATATAATCCTACTTAATTGTAATCTAATACTAATATGTATACTAATGTGTTTATTTTTATTTTTACTGTGTACATTTTTTTATTGAATTATCGGCTTCTATTTTTATGTGATTCGTATTTGATTCTAACAACATTAATATGTATTCCACTATGTTTATTTTTATTTTATGAGGTAAATTTTTATGTAACTACCTCTTTTGATCTCATTATGTATCTAATTGTAAGGTATGTAATTACTTAAAACTGATTCAATTGAATGTTCAAGTATGTAAGCATGTTTTAATCCTGAGTGAGTGTAAGAGAAGGCTTTACGGCCTTAACTCTGCCAGGTTAAATAAAACCATTACTTACTTACTTACTTACTTACTGGCTTTTAAGGAACCCGGAGGTTCATTGCCGCCCTCACATAAGCCCGCCATTGGTCCCTATCCTGAGCAAGATTAATCCATTCTCTATCATCATATCCCACTTCCCTCAAGTCCATTTTAATATTATCTTCCCATCTACGTCTCGGCCTCCCTAAAGGTCTTTTTCCCTCCGGCCTCCCAACTAACGCTCTATATGCATTTCTAGATTCGCCCATACTTGCTACATGCCCTGCCCATCTCAAACGTCTGGATTTAATGTTCCTAATTATGTCAGGTGAAGAATACAATGCGTGCAGTTCTGTGTTGTGTAACTTTCTCCATTCTCCTGTAACGTCATCCCTCTTAGCCCCAAATATTTTCCTAAGCACCTTATTCTCAAACACCCTTAACCTATGTTCCTCTCTCAAAGTGAGAGTCCAAGTTTCACAACCATAAAGAACAACCGGTAATATAACTGTTTTATGAATTCTAACTTTTGACTTTTTTTTGACAGCAGACTGGATAATAAAAGCTTTTCAACCGAATAATAACAGGCATTTCCCATATTTATGCTGTGTTTAATTTCCTCCCGAGTATAATTTATATTTGTTACTGTTGCTCCAAGATATTTGAACTTCTCCACCTCTTCAAAAGATAAAGCCATTATTATTATTATTATTATTATTATTATTATTATTATTATTATTATTATAAGATGTTCGGGGCGGACCGAGTAAATGACGGGAATCATAACAGGCGAAATGAATACGAACAACAAATTTCACAGAATACCTACAACAGCTAAATTCTGTTACGATGACATACTGTGAAGTAACTCAGCAAATACTTCAGTTTAATCTATCATCCTTGTATGGATTCGTCTCATAATTTTCGTGGAATGCTTTACACTGGGCATCTGTAGATTTAATTATAGGCCTGTCGAGAGGGGGCGTCGAGGACAAGGACTGTCAGGTAAAGACCCAACCGTGCCAAGCCTCAGTGAAAGTCAAAGTACCCACAACCCAGGTAGGATTGATTTACAGACCCCCGAAAAACACCGTTAAGGGGTGAGTGTTCACTCCATAGACTCTCTCCTCCACTTAGCAATTCTATACCTAAACAAGTGATGCGCTGTTGCCAAATCTCGCTGTATTTCTACTGGCTACGTCTGCTTTTTTTGCTGGTGTACTAGATTCGAATCCCGGCTAGACTATGATCCGTTCACTACAAATCAGAAGCAGCCACTGTATTTACAAAATATGGCTACTTCGAGACTTTCAATATTTCAAATTTATAAAACAATCGCTGCTCTGTTACGTAGTACAAGATTGCAACGGTCACCGCTAGGAATACTGATTTACAGCATTGGTCCCGTCACTTTTCCAATGCTCTAGTAATTTCATATGAAATTAAGATAATATATTTACCACGGATATATGCAAAAGGGCTATTCCATATGAAATCGATCAGTAAAAAACCTCGCATTTTTTTAATACTCTAATTGTTTCCCTACTTATACAAGGTGCTGAGGACAGTGCATTTTCAAAAATATACTATCGAAAGCCAAACGGTTTTCGTACTATTGAGCGACAAATTTAGCGTATTTTATAAAAACAAGCCTCTTTCAGCGCTCAGAACTCTGGAACCATTTACTGCAGAACAATGAACGAGAGCTCATTTTGAAGCTGACATTTGGTAGGCTATGTTAAGAAGTAATCCTTATTTTTATTGTGTACAGAGAGACAGATAATCTGATTGTACATACTTTTAGGATTTTTGCCCATTTGTAAAAATGTAAAAAATATTGAGAAAAAACCTTGCATTATTAAGAGGGATTCGGCATCGTTTGCTTAGTGGCTCGGCAATAAGTTTCGAGGGTATTAAATAAATTATTTTCACACGCCTAGACTTCAACGGCGCTGTACCGCACGCACTAGCCAAGAGCTGAAGATAAGCGAGCGTTGGGCTTCATTTTACTCCTGTGTTTATGAAAACTTGTGATAAAGCTAGCCCAGCTATGTGCTATTAGACGACACATCACGTGTTTATGTCTCCTGGCCTTGCTTGCCTCGGCTATCTCCCGTCACACAGTCAGCTGGTTAGTTCACGCGCGTACTATTTATTTTTTTTATTTGATATTTTCAATACTTTCTTATCAACGGTGCACCAGTAAAAAATATGTGTTTATTTGTACTTTCTATGCGGAATCTAATCATATATTTTAAAAATATTTTTTCGTGCTCAAAGGCGTCTTAATGAAGAAAAATCTAAATTTCTCCATTTCCATAAAAAGTAAGAAAAACTGTTTACATGTCAATATAAACTTTAATTTCTCAGAATCAAAATAAACCATGATTTTGATCATTGGGTGAAAGGGTTTTGGAGCCACAACCGTTTAAAGTTGCTAATTTTATGAAAATACGATAAATTTAAATATTTTTAATTTAAACACTATGAAGTTCTGATGCCTCAAACTTTGCACAGAGCATTGTATCACAATTGTCAACGGACAGCAAAAGTTTCATTGTATTTAAAAATTGCAAGGTCAATTTTCTCTATATTTCGGTCGATTTGAGATGGAATAGCCCAAAAGCAGAATTTGAGATGTAAATACAGTATATGCATTTAAAGGATAAGCTCTTTGTGGCCCTCCTTCACAGGCTTAACGCACTTTCACGACACACCGCAGAGGTGTTGGCGCCGCCCAGCGCTGTCCTCGATGCTGCAACACGCCGGGCAGCCGTGCATACGGGTGCGTTTCGTCGCGTTCCGTGTGCAATGGCTGACCTCGATTACGTGCGGGGTCAGGGCTTCGATTCCCAGGCCTGGCAATTAAGATAAACTTATGATCCGGGCGACCCTTGTCCGCCTGGCCTTACTTTCCAAGCCTATTGTCTGTCCTGATGTCATATCACTGTATCAACTGTCAAGGCTGTTGTTGGGTCGAACCTGCATGCAGTCGTACGTTATACGGAAGTGCGAGATTGGCAGAGGTTCTACTGTGTACATTCTTGATGTCAGTCGACAAGGCCTTCTTGTAGGAAATGGGTTTAAGGAAGTTACTTGTAGACCTGGGACTTTAGGACACTAGAAATGTATGTTTACTCACAAACTGCTTTTATTGCCCGCCATCGGTCTCTATTCTGGGCAAGATTAATCCAGTCTCTACCATCATATTCCAACTCCCTCAAAGCCATTTTAATATTACCTCCAAACTACGTGTCGGCCTCCCCAAAAGTCTTTTTCCCCTCAGATCTTCCAACTAATACTCTATATGCATTTCTGGATTCACCCATTATGCTACAAGCCCTGCCCATCTCAAACGACTGGATTTAATGTTCCTAATTATGTCAGGTGAAGAATACAATGCGTGCAGTTCTGCGTTGTGTAACTTTCTCCTGTAACTTCATCCCTCTTAACCCCAAATATTTTCGTAAGCACCTTATTCTCGAACACGCTTAACCTCTGTTCCTCTCTCAAAGTGAGAGTCCAAGTTTCACAACCATACAGAACAACGGGTAACGTAACTATTTTATAACTTCTAACTTTCAGTTTTTTGACAACAGACTGGATGACAAAAGTTTCTCAACCGAATAATAATAGGCATTTTCCATATTTATTCTGCGTTCAATTTTGTCTCCAGTGTAATTTATATTTGTTACAGTCACTCTAAGTTGCTCAGTTCAGTCTTATATTTCCGTCATTTTTCATATCTTAGTTTAGCAATCAAAAACCAACTTTTAAATGCTGATACGGATAGCGCACTAAGTATTATTATTATTATTATTATTATTATTATTATTATTATTATTATTATTAGTAGTAGTAGTAGTAGTAGTAGTAGTAGTAGTAGTAGTAATGCTGTATTTAATATACATTTCTTTCTTAGAAGTTCAAAAATAATTTTTATGTCTAGCTTTTAATTGAAAAACGAGCATCCTCTGCGGACCTCAGAAAAAAGAACTGAGAAAGAGACTAGTAAAGTGTTTTGTGGGGAGTGTGTCATTGTATGCGGCAGAAACATGCACATTAAGAAGAAATGAAGAGAAATGACTAGAATCATTTGAGACGTAGATATGGAGAAGAATGGAGATTGTGAAATGGAAGGCAGAATAAGAAATAAAGCTGTGTAGAAAAGAGTGGGTGAAGAAAGAACAATGCTGAAAGTGATCAGGAAGAGAAAAAGGAGTTGGCTGACTCACTGGCTACTGAAGGATGCACTGGAAGGAATGGTGAACGGGAGAAACGTTCGGGGCAGTAAAAGATATGAGATGATAGACATTAAGATATGTATAAGCTATGGATCATATGCGGCGACTAAGAGGAAGGCAGCAAATAAGAAAGACTGGAGAATGCTGTGGTTGCAGTGAAAGACCTGGCATTGGGCAGAACACTATGAATGAATGAATGTTTGAGGATTTAATTTTGAAATTAGAAACATTGAAATAAGCTTATTATTAAATTACGCTTATTCACCTGGGTCTTCTACTTAAAGCTATTGCATTTATTTTTACATGAAAATTAAGAACTTATAGTAGCTATATGAACAACAATGATTTAATCTATGTACATACTTTGTGTTGCCGAATAACTATTTTCCGACAAACAACAGAATAATCGATATATCAGACACAAAAACAGCTGTAGTAGTTATTTCATTTTTATCTCTTAAAAGCTATGAATTTATTTATTTATTTACTTACTTATTCAGTTACTTACTTATTTACTTACTTATTTATATACTTATTTATTTACTTATCTATTTATTTATTTACTTATTTATTTATTCATAAATTTATGTATTTGTTTATGTATTTATTTATGCATTTATTTACTTATTTATTTATTTATAAATTTATATATTTATTTATTTAGTTATTTATTTATTCACTTATTTATTTATAAATTTATTTATTTATTTATTTAAGGACCAGAACTCCGGCACAGGTAACCTGTTTCCTCCACAAAATACTTTTTAACTTATACTAATACAATAATAGCTCATCCTGCTTCCCGGATTATCTACAATAGAACTTCAGATCTTGAAACGTCGTGTGTTTGACCTACAATTGATAATTCTCACTAAACCGCATTACTTAGTATCGAAATGATACAAAAACAATCAGACGTAAAATTCCACGAGTTGACTCTTCTCCGTAAAAGACATGACTCGCCACTCATTTCAATTGGAAATATCGCGCGCCTTGATGGCTGTCACGACTGGCCCGCACGACACCGTCCTGTGCAGCTGCGAACTCGAAGCAAGAAAATGCGTTCCCATACCGAGCTGCACAGCCCGAGCTCTACAGTCTGCACCTGATGCATAATGCACGCAACGTCTACTTACAGAGTTTCCTTGTTAGCTTCAGCAGTAACACAATCACGCGAGATAAACTATAGAACGGGCTGTATTTTTTTTTTTTTTATTGTAAAAATGTTAACCTATGCAAAGACGATGATGGAAAAGTCCACCATTAGCTGTGAAGTTGTGAAGTAGGTGTTATAATGTCTAAACAATTTCTTATCCACACGTTGCAGATCTGCTTACGAAATGTTGGCTATTTCTTCTGGTATGTTGTTTTGTGACATGTTCGTTTTTATTTCTTGTACAGGGTGGGCAAAATAAAACTGACTCGGAAAATCTGTAAGTTGCGATTTCTCCGGACTTCGTTTCAGGTTTTCCTGCACTCGAGCAATGTTTTCTGGTGTTCTAACTCTTTTAGGATAGTTACGGTTTTTATTCGCTAGAGAGTCCGTTTCACGCCATTTTGCCACTAAGTTTTACATTGCAGTCTTTGTTGGAGGTTTTGCCAAAACACGTCCAGTCTGAAATTCTTGCGCAAACAGTTCCGCACACCTCCGCATAACACTCAACAATGAACACGCGTTGTTTTATCGTGAGCACCATTTTGTGTTGCATTCAACTGGCCACTAAACACGTCTGCTACTCTCACTCACTCAAACGTAATGACACAGCGAAGCTCGGGACAGAGCATGCTGGAGAGGCGCATGCGCGGACATGTGGTAGCAACCCATTGTTGCATCGAAATCACGGTTTCCTTGCATTGTCAGGGTCATTTCCGCCTCAGTCTTATACATGTAAATTCATATATTTCATATATATTTTCCGCGGGCCAGTTTTATTTTGCCCACCCTGTATATTAAAGATCCCGTAGCTTTGAATTTGTCCACTGTTCTCCAATTAGGTGGATCAACCCCAGGAAATCATTACTTGACAGGTGATTCTTTTTTTCTGAGTTATTTGTTGGTTAGTATCATGTTTTAGAACCATGTCGCAAACAGTAGACTCAAGAGATCTTAAACCGCAATGCACACGTCTCTAAAAACAGAGTTTTCGCACCCTCTTGGTTCGCTATTACAAGTAGGTATTAATAAATGCTAATACATGTTATTTTATGAAAATATTATGAACGTTTTCGTCTATACGGCATCATCAGATACATGGTTTACGATACTATCTAATATAGAACATTCGCTCTTATAGTAGATCATTTATTTATGTCTACAATGTTGATTGTTCATTCATGAGCGTTATGCAATGAGTGCTTTGTAAGTACTATGAAGCGAAATTGATTTTGATTCCATATTTTGTTTAAACCACTAATTTATCAAATTGTAACTTATTTGATACGGTTTTATATGTGCATAAAACTCATGTTTATTTTATTTATTTATTTACTTATTTTACTAATAATTGTAACATAAAATATAATATAAACAGAAAAAAACTTTAGCTCACCCCTGAAAGAGTAGAACTCGTGCTCAGGGGCGGATTCCTGAATTGAAAATTAAGAAGTATATAATACAATTTGTCTCACATCTACTACGCAATAAGAATATATCAATTTAAATTTACAATTTTTCATTATTTATAAAATCCATATATAATTTTTAAAATTTATTACTAGAACTATTCGAATTGACAAGATTAGAATATTTAAATATAAATTTGTTGTATATTCTTAGACCAGCAGAAAATGAACATAAAGATTTAGGTATATTATTTAGCAGCAATTTTACATTTTATAGTCATATTAATAATATTATAAATTTGTCCTATAAAAGTTTAGGTTTTGTTATGAGAAATTCTTGTAAATTCAAAGTGAAAACTATAATAATTTTGTATAATTCCATTGTTCGATCTAAATTAGAATATGCTGCTGTTTCTGGAACCCAGTTACTAACAAATATATTCTGTTACTAGAAAAAATTCAAAATAAATTTCTAAAATGGTTATATTACAGACTTTATAATGATTATCCTACCTATGAGGGTTATGCTACAATGCTTCAACATTTGCATTTTACTAGTTTGCAAATTCGACGAAATTGTCAATCTTTAAACTTTCTTTATAAAATTATTAACAATAAGTTGGACTGTGTTGGTTTATTTTATTATATAACATTAAATGCACCTAAGCTTAAAACGAAATTTCGAAATTTGTTTTACATACCAAGGACAAATACTGAATCCCACAAAAATTCCCCAGTTTTCCAAATGTTACAGTTATACAATAAATTACATCCTCATCCGAATGTTGATATTTTCAATATGAATTTCTCTAGATACAGAATTATTTGTTATCATATTTTACAGAATATTGTTGTTAGTTAATCTGAAGCTACTTTCACACCTTATTTCAATTTCTCTTTTTTTCTTTCCCTTTTTTCTATTATGTTTCAGTTTTTAATAAGTGTATATTTCCTTTTCCTTATTTATGTTTTATAAATTAATTTGTTAGTCGTGAACATTGTAATTGGGCTTTGCTTGTTATGTTCATCAACAAATGAATAAATAAATAAATAAATAAATAAATAAATCAGCGTTGCATTTTTGTTCAGTTTATCACCTGTACCAACTGTATGGGTTTGTCAACCTATATTATATACACCCTGTATAGCTAACATGTGTAAATGCAATGTAACTAGATTTTGTGTAAGCTTCAATTGCACTCCATCACTGACAAAATAAAGCTAACATTGACTTCATTACATGAGAATTTCGCATCCTAGCAACCACACACTCCTTGGTGCGGGTCGCTGTCATAGTGGCGTGTAATCTGTTGGTTAATATTCATGCGCCTGCGCACTGGGTAGTGAAATCACTTCATGCTTCAAAGGCTGTGCAATTAATTTCAGTCATGTGGACGTCAAGCTGATCATGTTGCTCTAGCGAGCTTACTTTTTGGTGTCTCCCAGCCTCGCATTAAGTCCAGGTCTGGACTCAGGGGCTAGTTCTGGAATATTGCGAACTGCCATTATATGTTTATGTTTATATTTGTTTACATGGAGTTCAGAAACGAAGACGAGGAGGAAAATATAGAAAGAGAGAACAAAAAAGAACGAAAATGAAAAGATAGAAAGGAAGCAAAAAAGAAGATAAGGAGAAAATTATATGAAGAGAGAAGAGAAGAAAACGAGGATACAAATAAAGACATGGAGAAGAAAAAGATAAGGAAGAAAATAGAGAAAAAAGAAAAGAAAAACAGCCTGAAAATATAGGGAGAGAGAAGGAAAAAAACGAGGATGAAAATACGGGAAAGACGAAGAAAAGAAAATGAGGGTGAAAATAGAGAAAGGGGAAGAAAAGAAAACGAGTACGAAAACATAGATAAAGAAAAGTAAACGAGGATGAAAATACAGAAAAGACGAAGAAAAGAAAATGAGGGTGGAAATGGCGAAAGGGGAAGAAAAGAAAACAAGGACGAAAACATAGAGAAAGAAAAGTAAACGAGGATGAAAATACAGAAAAGACGAAGAAAGAAAATACATAAAGGAGAAGAAAGAAAACGAGGATGAAAATAGAGAAGGTGAGAAGAAATGAAGAAAAGGATGGAAATTAATAAGAAAGTAAAAAATAAATAGAAAACAGCTAAGAAAAATGAATTTGAAGAAACTAAAGCGGGAATATGTGTATGTACTGTATAAGTAAATGATGGAACACTTACTTGGACTCACATCGCTGGCATTATCATTCAGTCACTTCATAGCAGTTAACATAGCAGTTGATATAGCGTCGTAAAATACGTATTTATAGAGAACCTGGAGGTTCATTGCCCCCCTCACGTAAGCTCGCCATCGGTCCCTATCCTGAGCAACATTAATCCAATCTCTATCATCATATCCCACCTGTCTCAAATCCATTTTAATATTATCCTCCCATCTACCTCTCGGCCTCCCCAAAGGTTTTTTCCCCTCTGTCCTCCCAACTAACATTCTATATGCATTTCGGGATTCGCCCGTACGTGCTACATGCCCTGCCCATCTCAAATATCTGGATTGAATGTTCCTGGTTGAATGGTGGAAGACAGCAACAAAAAAGAAATTAAATCAAATGAATAAAGAAGTGAAAGAAGGGAAAAAGGCAATGATGAAATTGATGTTATAATATTTTTAGTAGGTTATTTTACGATCCTGTATCAACATCTCAGGTTATTTAGCGTCTGAATGGAATGAGGGTGATAATGCCGGTGAAATGAGTCCGGGGTTGAGAGAAAACCCCTGGAAAAATCCTCAACCAGATAACTTCCCCAAACGGGATTCGAACCCGTGTCATCTGGTTTCACGGTCAGGCGCGCTAACCGTTACTCCACAGGTGTGTATATGAAAAGACGAAATTAATCCCAGAGAGATATTAAAAGGGGGAAAAATTAGTAATAACAATAAATTTGTGGAATTTTGAAAGAAAAGAAATACATGCGAAGTAAAGGAAAGGGAAAAGTTTTTCGAAAATTGAAATAAATGATTAAGGCTTGAAGAAACGCAGGAATAAAGGTAAATACAAAGTGGTAAAGGATTTGTGGAGAGAAAATTAATACTTAAAGAAACGACACTCGGGAAGAAATTAAACGCAGGATAAATATGGGAAATGCGTGTTATTATTCGGTTGAGAAGCTCTTATCATCCAGTCTGCTGTCCAAAAATCTGAAAGTTAGAATTTATAAAACAGTTATATTACCGGTTGTTCTGTATGGTTGTGAAACTTGGACTCTCACTCTGAGATAGGAACATAGGTTAAGGGTGTTTGAGAATAAGGTGCTTAGGAAAATATTTGGGGCTAAGCGGGATGAAGTTACAGGAGAATGGAGAAAGTTACACAACACAGAACTGCACGCATTGTATTCTTCACCTGACATAATTAGGAACATTAAATCCAGACGTTTGAGATGGGCAGGGCATGTAGCACGTATGGGCGAATCTAGAAATGCATATAGAGTGTTAGTTGGGAGACCGGAGGGAAAAAGATCTTTAGGGATACCGAGACGTAGATGGGAGGATAATATTAAAATGGATTTGAGGGAGGTGGGGTATGATGATAGAGACTGGATTAATCTTGCACAGGATAGGGACCGATGGCGGGCTTATGTGAGGGCGGCAATGAACCTCCGGGTTCCTTAAAAGCCATTTGTAAGTAAGTAAGTAACTGGGAGTGTATGAAAGAGAAGGAAAGACCTGAAAAATAAAAACATAACGAAGACAAAGAGAGCTAGGAAAAGAAATATATAAAGGTGAAAGAAAGAAAATAAAATGAGAACACAGAATAAAATAATAGAAATCGCAGCATCAGCAGCAGTATTATAGGTCTGTGTTGCATGTCGGTACGGTGCTACGAACGCAGGGCAGATCCTGTCGGTTGATGTAACTGGAGTTGGACGCAATAAACCCAAAATGGATTTGTATGGTTCACTGCGACCTGAGCAGGATTCATGCCTCATAAGCAATTGATTCTGATTTAACTGGCGAGGTAACTGGATACCTAATAAGAACGCCATGTTGGGAGCGACTGCCAGTGTTGCCAACAATACACCACCACAAATTAAGTACCTGCTACAAACTCCAGAGGAAGGTGCATGTAAGATCAGTCTTTAGTTATGAATAATTTCCGATTGTAAATATACGCGAGTATTTTTCGAGAGATGTCATAAAATAGTGTTGAACTCTATAAATTCAGGACTATGATATAACTGCACAGAAAAGAAATAACGAAAGAATTGAAAACAACGAGAAAGTGTTATTTGGTCCCTCCATTCTGCACTTTTCTTTCTTCTCACGGTATCGCTTGCGTTTTTTGTGATGAAAAACTTGGAGAAAATCTTCAGTGTTCACTGCAACAGTGAGCTATTTGAACCTTCCACTGTCTCAATATGACTGGGGAGTAATTATCTTATAATACATACCGTACTTAAAATTTTGTAATATCGAAACAAAATATTTTTGTGCGAGATCGTGCGTATTTGCTTGGTTTCCGCACAAAACCAATCCGCGGAAAGTCTAAAATTCCACATTCAGTATTTCCACACACGTAACAATTTCCCTCTTCTTACCGCTTAAGTGACATATTGATTTTACTGATTTAGGCTTTTAACATATTATTTTTAGAGACGTTCAATATATAATTTATTTCAAGAAATAGTCTGCCCAGGCATCCTGGGTTGCCAAAAACATAGAATAACACACATATAAGAATAGTAATGATTACAGTAAGATAGATGAACCAAATTTAAATGTGAACTAGGAGCTTAAGTTTAAGAAATAATAAATTTGTACATATATTTGTAACAATCACACACTAACGAATAGAAAAGGGGGGGGTATTATGATATTCCGTATAAATGATTTTTCAGAATTGCCACAGACCCTTTAATGGTTGAAGTAATTATTTTTGGAATGATGTCATGGATTCCAAATGTTTTGATAGTGTTTACAGTAATAATTATAAATTGGAAACTTTCACCTAAATTGCACTGTTAATTATTGTTTTTAAATATTTCCAAAAATTAAGTAAACTCTACAACTCCACTAAAGTTACTGCATTCGTGATGCAAGTAACATTAAGGAAGCCGTCAAAAAATCAACAAGATTCCAGACTCATCATAGACTGGGGGAAAAAAAAAGACAGACGTATATCACGGCCTGCTGTAGTATAGTAAACACAGAAAACATTTTAAAGCAACAATGTTGAAGATAGATATTTTGTTTTGCAAATTTGCCGTCATTGAACAGAAACCAAGATGGAGATTCCATTGCAACTAATTAGAAATTCCTCTTTCAGGTATGTAATAAACGATCTTCGCACAAAATAATGTACGGTACACGAGCGGTATGTTTTCTTTCAATTCTCGGAAATTAAAAAAGCTCAACTACGTTTCGCTTTTTCAAACTTTTCCTCGAACATGAAAACTTCGACATACCGCTCTTGTAACGCATATTACTGTTACAATCTGCTAACTGTGCAGGAGGAACAAAAATGTTAAATCGTAATTCCGCTCATAAATTTACTATCGGAGGGCAACATAGGCTGTTGATATTTACTATCTCTTGCATAGATCTAATAGCAAAACATGCTGAATTTATATATTATTACGATGTACCGAGTACATATGATATTTCCATGCAGAAATTCTGCGTCATCATATATAAGCGAAAAATAATCACTTAGTGATTTAAGACGGCGCTTATTCCGTCGGATCCCGGCCAGTTAGTCACTCATAGGGAGTGCACCTCTGCACATGTGTGGACATTGTGCCACTGTCATACATCTATGACGCAGTGCATGAGGATAGGCCAATAGAGGGAACCCAAGACGTGGAACTTAAACTGAGAGGATTCAATCCCACATCGGGATCGGAATCCGGTGTGGCTTAGTGGATAGAGCGTCAGCACGTAGAGCTGATAACTCGGGTTCAAATCCCGGTGCCGGAGAGAATTTTTCCACTCATGCTGAATTTAGTTTGGGAGTAATTTCTTTAATAAGATTTTTCCAATTTAGCATGTTATCGATTTGTAGGACAAGAAATTTGGTTGTTATTATTTTTTCTATTAGGGACCTGTTGTTAATTACCGAGGAATAGAAAGAAGCGATTCATGCTGATTACGAGGTTTTGTGATGACCTGAATGTGTGATGCCAGATAATTTTGAGTAACTAGCCAACATATGAGGAATCCATACCTGAAGTTCTGCCCACTTTTTTTTCGTTACACCCTGCATTTGTGAATTATTTATGTTATCTTTGTATTCCTCTTAAGAATCTGACCCTGGTATTGAAATTTAATCTTTAGTTTGCAAATAACCTAGAGACACGAATGTATTTGTTAATTATGTATAATTTGTGAAACACTCTTTTCATCTTATCTAAGTGGAACTGTTCCTGAACACGAGCATTGATCTTTCGAAGTATATACATATAACGTTTTATGTAATTTTTTAATGAATTGAAATTGTCTATGTAAATATAAAATAAGTGTTTCACTTTTTAACTACTACTTATATTTCAATTAAATTTGTTTATCCAAAAACACTTACTTTGCTGTGATCCTATGTAATCGAAGAATAATGAATGATAAATTAGATTGGGGAGTATCGGTGATTCACGCAGTTATATGTAATAGAGCACGCAGCAGTCACGTGACTATAGCATGCGTAAAGTACCGTTTATACACACACAAACAATTTGCACATGCAATTGGAACAAATTAGCTACATTGCTGAGAGCTCTGATGAAAAATATATGTCGTGTGCGAAAGCACTTAGCTCGAAATGGCTCTACAATCGATCTCTGGACGTTTATTTGACAGTTTGTCCAGTAGCCTT
The DNA here is from genome assembly GCF_040183065.1 of Periplaneta americana. Lineage (NCBI taxonomy): Eukaryota > Metazoa > Arthropoda > Insecta > Blattodea > Blattidae > Periplaneta > Periplaneta americana. Next base: position 13,704,249 of record NC_091121.1, read on the forward strand.
GATTTCGACGGTCACGCAGTGTTGTATACTGCGCTGCCATAATAAACGTAAAACACACGCGCTAGTTTGCACCGGTTCGATTCCAGATAGTGGCAGAAAATAAATAAAGACAAAGGGGGGAGAACGCTTCATGCCACATGTTTGTGGTGTTGAGATAATTCCAGTATTATTTTTTCGTGCTTTAGGCACATGATAGTGTTCATGCTATGCCACTAGATGGCAGCACAACTCCCTTTTTTTTTTTTTTTTTTTTTCATCGAAAGTGGACATGAAGTGTTTTTCCTACTTGATCTTCAAATGTGATTTGCATAGATATCTTAATGCGATTTGCGCTTGCTCACAGACCAGTTTGTGAAAATTGGTTTGTAAGTTTAAGGGACCACGTGATTTTTTAAACTTCCACAATTTCCATCCAAAATTTGTGAAATTTAGACTACATAAACAGACCTACAATACTATCACCTGTACAAAATGTTGACTTGATAGGGCTAATAGTTTTGAAATTAGATTTTTTAAATATATTTTATATTGACGTCATAAAAAAGGCTCCTTGCGTCAAAGTTTTAAAAAATTTTTACTTCATATTTGCTCAAAAGCTTCAAAATAGTCATAGCAATAAAACTTAATTGGCTTTCTGAGCTAGCTGAAAGAGCATAAATTATATTTTATGCTCGACCATGCCGAAATGTAGTAATTATACACCTGGTAGCAGTCCTTTAATGCATGTCATTAAAGTACACCTATTCATTAAAGTTCAGGTTTTCGATTATTCTCGGATATGCAATCGAAAGACAACGAGGGAAACGTCACAGAGGCTGGAAATCCAATACTGTCGCAGAAGGTTATGTTCTGTTACTATAATAATTAGCGTTAATTGTAATTAATATTCAAATAAATTCAATTTGTCATCTCGTTTTTCAATTCTAAATCAATTTCCAGGTTATATCAAGATTAGTTCATGTTGTTCTCTACATTACATCAAGGTCAATGACATTATTGTTCCTCGGAAAAAATCAATACTTCGCGTCTGCGCACATCTCACAATTTACGAGCTATGCACAAGGTCACTTCTGATCTTCAGTCAGATGCGAATAAAATTAATACTTCTGAATAATTTCAGGTTAGAAATATGGTCGAGCATGAAAAGTCGTATGAAACTTGCCTATAATGGTAATTAAGACGCTCATATGAAAATTATGAAACTCGCTTGCGCTCGTTTCATAAACAAACATACTCCCGTCTTAATTACTATCATTATAGGCTCGTTGCGTAATGTACTATTATGTAATATTTCATTTGTTTTGTACAGAAGCGGGTTATGATTACTATGGTAACGATTTTATTATAGATATAGTATATTGTCAATCCCAGTATTAAGAAAGCATTTAATTGGTGAAATCAATATAAAACAATATGTTTTTAACGGGAAATAGTTCTTTATATCAGCCAGAACCTCAATCAGAGGTAGTCTATTTATTGTATTTTATTTCGTAGAATATGAAATATAGGCAAAACTATTTATCTCTAAAGACTAAATTGATGGTTCAGAATGATAAGTTTCTGTCTAGTGTTCAGTAAATTTTACAGGAGAGCATTTAAAAAGTTTAGTTGTTAATAAAATTAATGCAGATAAGAACCTTTTCAAACTAACTTTATGACGAACAGTAATAGAGATATCAACATGTGAAGGGTTCAGAGCCATAGTGGACCAAGCGCCATATATTAAAAACGGAGAAAACAAGAGTTAAAATTAAGTGATTACCATAATTTAACGAAACATACAGCAAGTAAGATAAAGTATGCACATTAAAATTAAATGATACGTCAATCTTCATTAAACTGTGGTATTTACTTAACTTTAACCCTTGCTTTCTCCGTTTTTAATAAATGACGCTTGGCCCGCTATGGCTCTGAACCCTTCATATAATTTATATAGCAGATAGCTGTGAAGTAGCAGAATTCAATGCAACAAAAATCTCAATTTTGCTAAACATGTCAGATAGAACCTTGTCATTCTGAGCCCGCATAATGATGTAAACCTGCTCCAAATAGTTTGGGAACGAATATATGTTAGCATTATTTATTGCATATCTTCCAATTTTGCTAAAATAAATTTAATATTTTGGCAAAATATTGTTCACGTTACCCCGATCTCTATTGATGTCTTTCTCTTGCTGCATGTTGCGGTTCTCTTGTATTGGGCTGTACAAAGCTCCGATAGCACGCACGTATTTCTTTATATTCCATTCTAAACGATTTCATTTTTTCTATCTCGCTCGCTCTCTGTCGTTCCGTTTATGACCTAGGACGACCCCAACTCCAACCTCCCCCCCCCTGCAACCCCCGTTCATAAAAGCACGCAGCATACATAGTACAGAATATTTGGCAACAGAGCCCAGCTGCTAAAATATCAAAAGATTCCAAAGACTGGAGTTTTTTTTTCTCTCTATGTGATTACCCCCTCTGGTAGGGGTAGTAGGGGGTGTGGGCTCGCGGCCAATATCCAGATGATAAAAATGAAGCACCCCATTCAGAAAAAAATCCCCTGTAGTGGGTTATGAACTTATTACTGCAATGGCTAGGCAGTCTAATGAGAAATTCCGCGCACATGCAAGTATCCCAGTAAGATAAATATCGGGCTATTGCGGGAATCTCTGCGGGATTTGCACCATGCCACGAAGGAGGTAGCGTGGTCGTCGTGCTTTTGTCTATAACATTTGTACAATGGCAATCATTGGTAACGTGTCTTTTAACACTTCGTCCGCGGATCTTCTTGTCTATCCTACTTAAAATGAGTCGACTTTCTCCTAGAGAAGATGTTCCCTCAAAGTGTGATATTTCGTAGCAGGCAGCCAATCCACGAGGTAGAAAAACTGAGTGAACTTGTAATGACTTTCTTGGTGTAGGGGAGACTCTTGTACCTTTAAACACATTTTTTTTTTTTTTTTTTTTTTTTTGGGAATTGAAATTTTTTAAATGAAAATATTCTTGAAAGAATTATTGAAGACTCCTTTACAACTTCCTGTATGTATTTTCCTGTTTTATAGATCTATTAAGGATAGAAAAAAATAAAATGAAGGGATATGTAAAGTGAATAATTTCGAGGGAAAAATTGTTCCGGAGCCGGGTATCGAACCCGGGACCTTTGGTTTAACGTACCAACGCTCTACCACTGAGCTACTCGGGAACTCTAACCGACACCGATCCAATTTTTCCCTCTATATCCACAGACCTCAAAGTGGGCTGACAACCGTCAAGCAACCAACTTCGAGTGCACACTAACTCCGTGTGACTTAAATTGTGGTTTTCTGTTAACGAACAGTGACGTGTATTATGCAAATCAAGATTTTCAGGTATAACTCCCTGTAAAGTTGATTATTTAAGTCACACGGAGTTAGTGTGCACTCAAAGTTGGTTGCTTGACGGTTGTCAGCCCACTTTGAGGTCTGTGGATATAGAGGGAAAAATTGGATCGGTGTCGGTTAGAGTTCCCGAGTAGCTCAGTGGTAGAGCGTTGGTACGTTAAACCAAAGGTCCCGGGTTCGATACCCGGCTCCGGAACAATTTTTCCCTCGAAATTATTCAAATCAACTTTACAGGGAGTTATACCTGAAAATCTTGATTTGCATAATACACGTCACTGTTCCTTAACAGAAAACCACAATTTAAGTCACACGGAGTTAGTGTGCACTCGAAGTTGGTTGCTTGACGGTTGTCAACCCACTTTGAGGTCTGTGGATATAGAGGGAAAAATTGGATCGGTGTCGGTTAGAGTTCCCGAGTAGCTCAGTGGTAGAGCGTTGGTACGTTAAACCAAAGGTCCCGGGTTCGATACCCGGCTCCGGAACAATTTTTCCCTCGAAATTATTCAAATCAACTTTGCAGGGAGTTATACCTGAAAATCTTGATTTGCGGATATGTAAAGTGTTCAAAGGTACAACAGGTTTATGTACCTTGGAACACACCCTCTTCTCAGTTGGAATATAGGTAGGAATATAAGCTGTAAAAACTGACAGTCATATTTAAAATGTATTTGCCATCATAAACCAGAGCAGGCTTCTCTGATTGAGATTTTTTATTTCCTGGAGGAGCAATAACAGCTTCAACAGCTTTCTTCAAGGCATCCGAATCAATTGGGGGCCTCTTAACTCCAGACTTACTTCGTGAGATGATCTTAAAATAAAAGAAAAACAAAAACCAATAGTGCAAATCAAGATTTCAGGTATAACTCTTTGTAAAGTTGATTTGAATAATTTCGAGGGAAAAATTGTTCCGCGGCCGATAATCGAACCCGGGACCTTTGGTTTAATGTACCAACGCTCTACCCACTGAGCTACCCGGGAACTCTACCCGACACGATCCAATTTTTCCCTTTATATCCACAGACCTCGAAGTGAGCTGACAACCGTCAAGCAACCAACTTTGAGTGCACACTAACTCCGTGTGACTTAAATTGTGGTTTTCTGTTAACGAACAGTGACTGGTGAATGCATTGCCAGAAGACAGTGGGACATGTGTGAAAGCTGTGAAAGAACTATTGCAGGATACCACCTTGAAGAGGGATATTGTTTACATCCAATCAAATTTTTCATTTCTCTCTCACTGTATATCGAAATTTGAAGCAAAGGGGTAATCCCTTCAGGAACAAATTTCAATAATTAAGGAAGCAGAAACTAAAATAAAAAGTGCTACAGTGAGGATTAGTGACAAGGTTAAGGATAAATGGAATAATGTTAAGAAAAAATCCTGAATTTTCAATTCTGAATAGTGCATGTGACGTTATGAATTGGGAGAATGTAGATCTACCGGAACAAATAAGCATGGCAAATATAGCTAAGTTTAGATACGCACCTATCACGTCAGTGTCAGTTGAAAGATCTTTTTCAGCTTACAAAATTATTCTTTCAGATGAAATATGCTGTATTATCAATTTCTGTATATCACAACTGGTTGAATTGTTTATGCCTTAAATTTAATTAACTTACTTGTTTTGTATTATAGCTCAACTGATGAATGATCGTTTGCGTTTGTAAATTTAATAATCTGATTGGCTATGTATTGTATACTTTTAGTAGAGCCATCGATGTAGCTCAGTCGGCAGACTCGCTGGGCTGCTGATCCGGAGCTGCGTTCGGGCTTGGGTTGGATCCCCCTTTGGTCTTTGGTTTCTTCCGAGGTTTTCCACAGCCGTGGGACTGAAGCCGGATGGTCTATGGCGAGTCCTTGGCATCAATCCCTTTGATTAGATTACCCCCCTTTGATTTGATTACCTGGTTGGGTTTTTCCGAGGTTTTCCTCAACCAAAAGGCAAATGCCGGGTAATATTTTGGCGAATCCTCGGACCATACCTCATCTTACTACATCTCGCCAAAATATAGTAAAAAATTGCACAAAATTGTAGAAAATTGCTAAATTGTAAAACTATAAAAATTTGTAAAAATTCTAATTGTAATATTGTAAAATTTTGACTTGTTCCACATCTTAAAGCTACATTACTCATGTAAGATCTATGTAATATAATAAATGAATGAATGAATGAACACCTGAAAATCTGTATACTTTGTGGCCTGATAGAGTGTAAGAGAAGGCTCTATGATCTTAACTCTGCCAGTATAAATAAATTATTATTATTATTATTATTATTATTATTATTGTTATTATTATTATTATTATTATTATTATTACTTACTTACTGGCTTTTAAGGAACCCGGAGGATCATTGCCGCCCTCACATAAGCCCGCCATTGGTCCCTATCCTGAGCAAAATTAATCCATTCACTATCATCATATCCCACCTCCCTCAAATCCATTTTAATATTATCTTCCCACCTACGTCTCGGCCTCCTAAAGGTCTTTTTCCCTGGCCTCCCAGCTAACACTCTATATGCATTTCTGGATTCGCCAATACATGCTACATGCCCTGCCCATCTCAAACGTCTGGATTTAATGTTCCTAATTATGTCAGGTGAAGAATACCATGCGTGCAGTTCTGTGTTATTATTATTATTATTATTATTATTATTATTATTATTATTATTATTATTATTATTATTATTATTATTTCAATTTGTCGTTAAGTTGGTACGTCCAGGGGAAATCTTCTTGTGACACTTATGCCTGGACGTACTGTTGAGAACGTAATAGTCGCCGGAGACCGAACTAAGAACCTGGGTGGTTCGGACCGGATGTGGGCTTCGGGCAGGCAGGGCGAGGTCTTTTTGTTCAGGACGTGAATAGCTGAGCAAACTGCCGTTACCGCATTCACAGTGGACATCCGAGCCCCTGCAATGGAGATTTCCTCTACCTGCACACAATTCAGCCTGGCTCTCCAGTTCTTGGCCATTGTGCGCCGCCCTCCCGCAGAGATTTTCAAGTCTCTTGAGCCTTGCAGCCCCTGCTAAATTGAAATGAGACCCTTCAAGTTCAAGCCTTAGTATTTCTAGCACAAATCTAGGGGAACCAGGTTCGACTCTCAAGAGGTAAGTGTCAATTTATCTCTGATGCGATGTACTGGGCGAGATTGTCCCTAGTCGTGTGTTATGTTTAGAAACCGTGTGGAGTCTATGCACAGAACGTCTGACTGAATCCCACTCACATTCTGGCTGCGATTCCGATTCCCATTCTGATTTATGACTCCGACTGCCATTCCGACTCCGATTTCGATTCCTGTTTCGATTCAAATATAATAATCCGTAGCGCTACAGCACATTAAGGGCCTAGACCGACCAGCCGGCTGCTGGCCTCACGCCCACATGCCGAAGCAGAGGTGGACGATCATCCAACCAGAATGGAGGTATCGTGTGGTTAGCACGATGATCCCCCCAGCCGTTATAGCTGACATTCGCAACCGGATTTCGTTACCTATCGTAGCTCCCCAAGTGCATCACGATGCTGGGTGGGCACCGGTCCCATACACTTGCCGAAATTTCACGAGAAAATTTCTTCCCCCATGAGGACTCGAACCAGCTCGCATTCCGTAACGCGAGTCCTAGGCAGGATGCCTTAGAACGCGACGCCACGGCGCGGGATCGTGGTTGATAATTGCTGGCAAGAAATCGCAGTGAATTATAATTGGATATTTAATAGTAGAAATGTGCAAAATGCCACATTCACATATCAAATGATTCATTTCATGGACTGCAATTTTCTCTGGTTTTAATCTTAATTGAACATTTCCTGTACCAATTATTAAGCACGCTGCTGCTTCACCAGACACCTCCGCGATTGCGTCGGACTTTCAGTGCCCGCCTCCACCCTGATCATCACCTGCCACAACATGCGCTGGCTGAAGGAATAGGTCTGTTCACATCCTTCGAATTCCATTCTGACTCAAAATCCGACTCTGACTTCGATATCGTTTCTCACTCAAATTCTGACTTTTGACTCCGATTTCGATTTGTATTCCCATCCCGATTCCTACTTCGAATCAGGTTCTGACTCTCACTACGATTTCGACTCCGATTTTGATTCCCATTTCGATTCAATATTCGACTTCCGACTTCGACTGACTAGGACAGTGATTCTGACTTTTGGCTCCGATCTCGATTTCGAGTCCCATCCCGATTCGAACTTCGATTCAGATTCTGATTCTCACTGTGATTCCGATTCCGATTTTCATTCCCATTTCGATTCAGTATCCGACTTCGACTGACTAGGACATTGATTCTGACTTTTGGCTCCGATCTCGATTTCGAGTCCCATCCCGATTCGAACTTCGATTCAGATCCTGACTCTCACTACGATTCCAACTCCGATTTTGATTCCTATTTCGATTCAGTATTCGACTTCCGACTTCGACTGACTTGGATACTGATTCTGACTTCTGACTCCGATCTCGATTTCGAGTCCCATCCCGATTCGAACTTCGACTCAGATTCTGACTCTCACTACGATTCCGACTCCGATTTTGATTCCCATTTCGATTCAATATTCGACTTCCGACTTCGACTGACTAGGATACTGATTCTGACTTCTGACTCCGATCTCGATTTCGAGTCCCATCCCGATTCGAATTTCGACTCAGATCCTGACTGTTACTACGATTCCGACTCCGATTTTGATTCCCATTTCGATACAGTATTCGACTTCCGACTTCGACTGACTAGGACACTGATTCTGACTTCTGACTCCGATCTCGATTTCGAGTCCCATCCCGATTCCTACTTCGAATCAGATTCTGACTCTCACTACGATTTCGACTCCGATTTTGATTCCCATTTCGATTCAGTATTCGACTTCCGACTTCGACTGACTAGGACACTGATTCTGACTTCTGACTCCGATCTCGATTTCGAGTCCCATCCTGATTCGAACTTCGACTCAGATTCTGACTCTCACTACGATTCCGACTCCGATTTTGATTCCCATTTCGACTCAAATTCTACTTCCGACTTCGACTGACTTGGATACTGATTCCGACTTTTGACTTCGATCTCGATTTCGAGTAGGAAACATCGACCCGGACTTAGAATAACTCATTATGTAGCCTACACCAATATTTTCAAGTATCTAGTCATGTTCACCTATGTACTGATTGACTATCTCACAAGCAAACATTCTCATGGAGGCAGATAAAAAGTTAATTTTTTCTTTCACGATTCATGTCAAAAGAAGTGCTTAACATATACCGGTACAAGATTTGGCCATTCGACCGCAATTACGAGGGCCGTAAAAAGTAAGTTCGCCAGGAACCGTTAACAGAAAGAAAACACAATTTTATTGGAAAAATTTATTGGAACAGACACAGCAATTGTTGAGCTATTTTTGATCATATTCCCCACCGGAATTGAGACATTGTCACATCATGGGATCGACAGAGAGATGCAGATGGCTGTCAAACGCTGGTTCCGATCCCAGGCGGCTGACTTCTACGACACAAGGATACAAAAATTGATCCCATATTATGAAAAATGTCTCATTTCCAGTGTGGGATATGTTGATAAATAGCGCAACAATTGTTGCATCTGTTTCAATAAATCTTTCCACGCAATTGTGCTTTTTTTTTTCTGTAAACTGTCCCAGGGAAATCACTTTCTGGAAGGTCTCGTAATTGCGGCCGAGTGGCCAAAATTTGTATAAACATTTGTTTGACATTATTAACATGGTGAAAGAAAAAAAAGTAACTTTTTTCATCTGTCCCCATTAGAATGTTTGCCTGTCAGCCTGTGCACGAGTGTATCTGATTTAATAATGTAATCTGTTCATAGTCTGATTGAATAACTTAATGAATAGAACGGACTAAATAAGTCATGTGGGAAATGGTTTGTTATGCTTGAATAACTCATTCAGTTGACAAAAATGGTATGTCATTAAATAACTCCATAACCCTTGCCCATGTCCTGGGGACCTGTCCACACGGTGAACTTCTACGAATACGCGGCATCATACAGTAAGATCTATAATAGCAACTGCCTTAAGGAACAAAGGTTATTCAGCATATGAAGAAGTACACGGCATAGCCAGTGAGGGCAGTAATCGAAGAATCGACATAATTGCATTTAAACCTCCCTCTCTTGAAGGTTACATCATAGACCCTACTGTGAGATTCGAATCGCATGAACCCAGCAGAAGAAGTACACGAGGAAAAAAGGAATAATATATATTATATTATAATATATGAACCTTACATCAGTTTTTATAAGGACAAATACGATCTGGAATCCATCGTCATTACGGGACTAATGATAGAAGCCCGTGGGACCATACCCCGGTTCCTAGTCGACTTCTGTAAATCTTTTGGCCTGCATACAAATATTTTAAGAGATCTAACAATTGCAGCACTCAAAGGATCAATAGCTATTTTCAGGCATCATACATATGGAGCTTGACTTTAATTCGCATCTTCTTGACGTTACTTCGTTTATTATCATGTATTCCAATCTAATTCAAATTGTTATTTTTCACTCTAACAACAATGTATCACTAAGCCTCAAGGCATTTAGTCTTTTTATTGTATCATGGTACTCTTTGTCACTGGCAACCTGTAGTAGTTACAGGAAGAAATAAATAAATAAATACACCGTTTTAAATTCTCTAATATATTATTCTGTACATCCAGTAGACCAGACTGAATCTAAATAAATGCACCAATATGATCTTAATGAACATCATTCCATACATAATTGATATAATTGAATAATTTAATCAGTTTTCCGATAGGAACTAACAGCATAAGTCATTTTGGTTAGTAGAATGGTGTGACTGAATAACTGATTGTCTGCACTAGTATGATATTCTTTACTAACTTCAAATCTACACATTTGTGGTTTGATCAAATTATTTAAATACACATAGATATCATCTCATTCTATATTCTCTGATGTTATTTATGTTTTATTATTATTGCGTTAAATTATATTGTGTATTCTTATTGTATTGTGTATAAAATTGTATTATGTATTGTAAATTTATTGTGTATTGCTTATCATTTTATTGTGTATTGTTTATATTGTGTATACCACTGCCACCGGATGCTTGCCCACTTGCAGTGTAAATAAATACATACATGTGATGTGATTGAATATGCCACATCTTTATAAATGAGTGATGTAATTGAGTAGTTATATACATACATATCGTTTACTGTGTAAATGGAGTTTGTAGAAGGATATGATCTGATCTAGTTTCTAGATCTGTGCTCCGATATGAGCTGAATCTCAAATTGAATTCAGTATATTGTCAAATAAATTTAAGTTCTTACTTTTATTCGCCACAAGAATGCAAATTAAATTGTAACTTCGTCTTTAGTGTAGAATCACACAGTAACTATTGAGCTCTTTTATGAATGTTGTTGGGAAGTGACTGTACTGAGGTAGAGAAATGGTCGGTTCAGGTCTTTTATTCCTCCCTCCATTACTGTTGAAGGGACTCCGTCACGAGCTCTTGAGTTACGGATGCCTATACCTGGGTTTAGGTTTACACCTCGGCGACGCACCAAATGTCAGTAAAAATTTTAAAAATTACATAGTACAGTACATTCGAACCTACACAGATGATTTTCGATAGTCATGGAAGCTGGGAAACTCTTCGACTATAATAAAAGTTGTTAGTTACAATGTGGAGGAATGTGTGGCCCTATTCCTCTGAGAAATAAAGGAATGCAGAGTGCACAGTTAAAGTGCTATAAGAGAATGACAATGCCTACTATAGCGTTGGGAAAAAAAATGGATCGGACAGGAAAAAAGAGAAACAGCTGAAATGAAATTGTAAGACTCTTGGCGTGATATATAAATGAAGGGGTGAGAATGAGGTAATCGAAATCCATACTTTTAACAAAAATAGACATAAAACGAATTTAAGGGGTTAGGTACAGCTTACAGTAGTAAAATTTTTGGAAATATTCAACATTTTTTTCCCCTCCATTACTGTATCTTGTACATTAATGAAAATTGGTATGTGTAAAACACTGTCCTTCTGCTATATGAAAAAAAAATATTTTTACGATTAAAAAATATATATACAGTATATATATATATATATATATTTTTTTTTTTTTTTTCAAAATTCAAAATGGTGGCAGTTCACTGTGCAGTGATGCAGCGTTTCCCTCATAACTCAAAAAACGTGTTAACTTTTTCATGCTCTCTCTCTTATTTTATTGCTGAAACTCATGTTTACAATATCATGTTCTTTCAACTACATTTCTTAATAAATAATATATTTTTTTATTTTTGTGTTTGAAGAAAATACTGATATTTGACCATTTTTAAATGAATTTATTTTTTATCAGCCAATCTATCAAAGGTAGAGAAGTGATTTTACATCATACTGTAGATATGACATGCATAAATAGTCAAAAAATTTCATCACAGGATGCCGGATACATTTTTAGCAGGTATTTTTTTTATCGTAAAAATATGTTTATAATAGCAGAAGGACAGTGTTTTACACATACTAATTTTCATTATTGTACAAGATACAGTAATGGAGGAAAAAAATGTTGAATATTTCCAAAATTTTACTCCTTTAACTGTATCCGAAGAAAACTACGGAATTAACAATTTATTCTCGTTAGCAATAGTAGTTGTTTCAATTTTTTAAATTTTTAATTGTTATGACATTAAAGTACCCCATAATTAACAACAACATTATTATTATTATTATTATTATTATTATTATTATTATTGCTAGTAGTAGTATTATTATTAATAGTAGTAGTAGTAGTAGTAGTGGTGGTGGTAGTAGTAGTAGTAGTAGTAGTAGTAGTAGTAGTAGTAGTATCTTCAGTGTTATTGAATAATTTCGAGGGAAAAAATTGTTCCCGGGCCGGGTATCGAACCCAGAATCTTTGGTTAAACGTACCAACGCTCTCCCAACTGAGCTACCCGGGAACTCTACCCGACACCGATCCAATTCTTCCTTCTATATCCACAGACCTCAAAGTGGGCTGACAACCGTCAAGCAACCAACATTTGAGTGCACACTAACTCTGTGTGACTTTAAATTGTGGTTTTCTGTTATGTACGGTGACGTGTATTATACAAATTAAGCTTTCAGGAATAACTCCCTGTAAAGCTAATTTGAATAATTTCGGGTAGCTCAGTTGGGAGAGCGTTGGTACGTTTAACCAAAGGTCCCGGGTTCGATACCCGGCCCCGGAACAATTTTTCCCTCGAAATTATTCAAATTAGCTTTACAGGGAGTTATTCCTGAAAGCTTAATTTGTTCAATGTTATTGTATTTAATCACATAAGCCCCTCTCTCATGTAATTGCCCCCTTACGATATTACAGTAAAAATGTAAAATAATTTAAATTTTGCACATTTCCTCCCCTAATAACTTAACATTGGAAAGACACAGGTATTTTCCATCAACCATACTGTGTTGACAGGTTTCCTATTTGTTTGGCATCTCGTTTCACTTTCGTGATCAAAGGCCCAGGGTCAGCGAACTCATTTCTAAAAATGCTCTTTACCAGTTTCGTCTAAATGTTTCTTCTTTTATGGAAAAGGTTTTAAGATTTACGACTTCAAAGCAACTTGGGAATTGTCACTTTCTGATCACCGTTCAGATATTTAGGAAACCATTCAACAGATAATTTTGTCATACCCAAACCGTAATGTACGGAATGAAAGATTTAAGATACGCTCGTAGAACATTTTTAAAGTATACGCTTTATCACAATTCGTCGAAGCACGGCTTCGATATATACAGAGTGTTTCAGAAATCAACCGAATAAATTTAAGGGGTAGTAAATGGGTCCTATAGTTGAGTATATTGGAAAAGGAACTAGGGGTCTGTGCTTCATACTTGTACATAGTGGCGTGAAATATATGTTTTGGGCCAATACACCACTGATTGAAGCTGCATGTGGCATGGCAATACATAAAAATGTGTCGGATACAATATTGATACATCTCTCTGGTAGAATCGGTAAGCATTGTACATGGTTTCTGTCAGATGATGAGGTCGAAAGTTCAGACTTCAGCAGGTACTATTTTTTAACTTACGTAACTGTAAACTGGTGTTGTAACGTTAAAATTGCAGTTCTAGTTATTTGTAATGTACGTAATAATGGCAATAATTATTTAGAAGGATGAAGAAGGTATGTAGTTTGAGAAATGGATATCTATTACTCTGGACAATTCACAGTATTTACAATACATATTGAATAGTTGAGATAAATCTTTGTTAATATTCAAATAATTACTTGTTTAGGCCTAATTTCCGTCAATGATTTATCATACTGATATCACAAAAGGAAATCTTTGCTAATTACATGTTATACATATTTGTAGTATTAACGTTTTCGCCGTGCTTTGTGGCATCATCAGATACTTTAGATATTTTCAATAACTAACCTCATGTATACAATGTCTTAGATTTTATGTAATAATAGCCTACAAATGTGTGTGGTGATCATACTGCGTGTTCAGTTCAAAGTGTGTCATGGCTCGCTGTATGACGTCATGTGGCTAGCTGATGAGCCTAGACAATTCAGTCTTCCTACATTTCCGCAGAGGCGTATTACCTATGTGCAAGAGAAGTTGCCTGGCAAGTACGGCGTTCATTCTGAAGAGTACTTTCCGATACGTACGATAACTCAGTAGTGGCAGGAATATGAACTGTTTGGAAACACGTACTGTGGTGAGTTTTTATTCTTACTGACGGGATATGGGGAGAGGGTTAAGACGATTACTTACGTACAGTATTTGTTGACATTAACTTCGACGGTCAACATGGACACGGAGCATTTGATTTGTGTTGTGGAATGTTGCCGTACGCAACCGATGATAACAAATACCCTGCGTACGACTTGCCCGCACAAAACACAGTTCGAAAGAGGTTATGGTAGCACACAGACCGTACAGACCGCCATCTGTTGCTACGACGTTGAAGTCATACCGTACACGTTTTCAAGTTCAGATTGAATGTCTTGATTAATAGGCAACTTCTCTGATACAAAAGCTGAAACTCGCTTCAAATCGCTGACTCACAACAGTGACGCCATGACACACTTTGAAATGAACACCCAGTGTATTTGATAATCCGAACGAGTTGATAATTCAACTATCCCCTGTCCCAATTATAGTCGTTCGATTTATCGGGGTTCAACTGTATTATTGTTTCAATACATGACACTGTGATTTTACCTGCTTTGGTGATATGTGGTAACAGTTGGCAACGTTGAAAGTACGGCTATATTAATTTCTTAGGAATTAATTTTACGTAAAGAGGAAGAGAATGCCTGATGGCCTTATCTCTATGAGGTGAAATAAATAAATACTAAATACTATATTACGTTATCAGTATCCAAAGACAGAGTTGCATCAACTTTACCTGAAAATGTGTCCGTTTCATGCTAGTGACCCTTGAATAGTAACGTTATCCAAGTTAAAAAATATTTCAAACACTGCTGTTTGGACCATCAATCCAGAAGGTTATGCCTTCACCTTAAATTTGCATTCTTCGCACGCAACCCCAGATGAACTGTAGAGATGCTTAAGTCAAGGTTGAGGCAGACGCTTGTGTCTTCAGATAAGATAAGTAAATGGAACAACCCGCCCATTGTTCTTCTTCGTTTCCTTGTGAACTTATTTTTTTTAATTGCTATTGTTGCAGCCAGGTGCGCGTAAGGAAGGGTCTATGAGTCTTGATTACTCTAAGGGTCACGGGCTCGGGGGACAGGAATGAATGCGGAAAATGTCCGCGAGTTCATTAAAAGGATGGCATTCTTTTCAGACAGCTGTGATGCAGCTTTGAAGGTAGAAAGTTATGCTGGTGTGTCACTTTGCAGAATTTATTTTGTAAATAAAGTTCAACAACCAAAAATCGAGGTAAGCTGTAGGCCAGCGGTGGAGAAAATGAAATCGTGCGCCGAGCCACACTCAAGATATGATAACCATATTTGTCTCTCTTGGATAAAAGGACATGATGGTCACACTGGAAATGAAAGAGCTGACGAACTGGCGAAATTAGCAGCATCCAGCGAAGGTGATTTTGCGTACAAAAAGTGTCTTTTATCTCGTGCAAAGGCTGAGTATAAAAAACAAATAATAAATATTTGGAATTCACAGTGGAAGAATAGTAATAATGGCTAAACCACAAGAGATCTATTCTTACCCGATGTACATAGCCGCTTAAAGTGCACATTATTTATACCTGATTTCATTCTCACACAATTTGTATCCGGCCATGGTAAATTTCTTTCATATTTCAGGAGATTTCATATTAATGTAGAGAACGGAAATGAATGCGTTTGTGGAAGTGAAGAAACAGTAGAACATTTTTTATTTGATTGCCCACTTTATGGATATAGACGCTACAACATTGAAATACACCTAAATAAATGTAATATGATCTACAATAATCTATTGTACAACATTTTCAGTAGAAAATGTTGTCGCCAAATATTCATTAATTTCATTAACCATATCAATAGAAAATTCTAAGTGTCAATATTGTTCTTGTATTGTGTGTATTATTTGAAAATTTTAACCTTAAGTAATATGAATTGTCCATCTATCCTATGCTATGAAAGGATGTGTGTGAGTAAATTATAAATTTACTTGTGTATCAAATATTTGTTTATATGATTATGTCTGTATATTCCACTTTGCTCTAGTATGTATCATAATATTTGTTGACTTATGGAGCTATATGTATTATTTCATGCTAAATTCTATGTTACTGTTATTCAATTATGTTTTGTATTTACAGATATTTTTTTAATGTATTAAGCGCTTTCTTTATGATTGGTGTAGACTTCTCATGTGTTTGTGTTGATAGTTGTAACTGTCGTAAAATTAAGTTTACATTTCTCTTATTCATAACAATGACAGAAAAAAAAATGTTCAAAATGTATTCATGTTATATTATCTCAAGTAAGTAGAAAACTTTAACCCTAATATACTCATGTAAAATAGGGTTTTTTATGTGGAAAATAAAAAAAAAACCTGCAACGTGCATAGCACCTATGGAGGGAGACGGACACCCGAAGAGGAAGTGAAGCAACTTTCCGACTTATTAACGGATTTTCATTTTCCTTACGCCAAGCACTTAAATATAATTTTATACAGTACAAGGCTACAAACTAATGTTTAGTACGTGTAACGAAGAAAGAAATGAACAATATCACAACCCAAAATTAACTGTCTTCAGAATGTTTCTGCGACAGAGTTTCAAAATCAGGAATTATGTCACTTACTGCCAGTCGTAGTTGATCACGATGGTAATTGTCTGTCAGTCGTGATCTAAATTTGGTTTTTACTGTTAATATTAAAATAGATTTCAGGGAGATGGGATATGATAGTAGGGACGATTAATTTTGCTGAGGATAGGGACCGATGGCGGGCTTATGTGAGAGCTGTAATAAACCTCCGGGTTTCTTAGAAGCCTTAAGTATAAAGTATTATTTTGTCTTAGGAAACAGGAACCGCTCATGATTTCCACTAATATAACGAGTGACATGTTCCCTTGTTGTACTTAATTCTCTAGTCGGGGGCGTGGTAAGGTTGAAGACACTGTTTGCTCTCAGGTACCTGCTTGGAACGGGGGGTCGGTTTCGTCGTGCACAAAAAGGAAATAGGCAGGTGTGCAAAGATGTGCCAAATTCTTCTGAACAACTATACCTACATACCGTGAAGGAAGGTACAGGAGTAATATTTCTTAAATAACGATGTTTAGTCTTCTTTTGAATATCTCTGAAGTAAACACTCTGCGGCAGTGGTTCCCAACCTTTGGTCAGCGGACCGAAATCACTTGCTCTTGAGATGGACAATCTTTGGAGACGTGAATAATAGTGATAGATCGTGTAGCTGACAGTGCATCTTTAGGCGTAACTTAGCTAAGTAACACTAAAAACAGGGAAGTTTATATTTTATTGACGCATCGAGTATAACATAACTCGCATCGCTGAACTTTTTAAAATTTAAGAAGAGTTTCTTTTTTCATTTTTATGTCTATTTTCTTTCTTTCTTACTTACTTACTTTCTATTTCTTCCTTTATTTATTTTTTATTTTTGTCTTTCTACCTTTCTTTCCTCTTTTTCTTATTTATTTCTTCTTTCTTCCTTCCTTTATTCCTTTCTTTCTTTTTTCTTCTTTCTTTCCTCCTTTCTTTCTTTTTTTCGCACTTTCATTCTCTCTCGTTTGCTTTCTTTCTTTCTTTCTTTCTTTCTTTATTCCTGGCTTCCTTTCTTTTCCTTCCTTTCTATCTTTCTTTCATTCTTCCGCCCTTCTTTCTCTCTTCTTTCTTTCCTCCTTCCCTTTCTTTTTTTCGTTGCTTTCATTCTCTCTTGTTTGCTTTCTTCTTTCTTTATTCCTGGCTTTCTTTCTTTTCCTTCCGTCCTGTCTTTCTTTCATTCTTCCGCCCTTCTTTCTCTCTTCTTTCTTTCCTCCTTCCCTTTCTTTTTTTCGTTGCTTTCATTCTCTCTTGTTTGCTTTCTTCTTTCTTTATTCCTGGCTTTCTTTCTTTTCCTTCCTTCCTGTCTTTCTTTCATTCTTCCGCCCTTCTTTCTCTCTTCTTTCTTTCCTCCTGCCTTTTCTTTTTTTCGTTGCTTTCATTCTCTCTTGTTTGCTTTCTTCTTTCTTTATTCCTGGCTTTCTTTCTTTTCCTTCCTTTCAGTCTTTCTTTCATTCTTCCGCCCTTCTTTCTCTCTTCTTTCTTTCCTCCTTCCTTTTCTCTTTTTCGTTGCTTTCATTCTCTCTTGTTTGCTTTCTTCTTTTTTTATTCCTGGCTTTCTTTCTTTCTATCTTTTCCTTCCTTTCTATCTTTCTTTCATTCTTACGCCCTTCTTTCTCTCTTCTTTCTTTCCTCCTTCCTTTTCTTTTTTTCGTTGCTTTCATTCTCTCTTGTTTACTTTCTTCTTTCTTTATTCCTGGCTTTCTTTCTTTTCCTTCCTTTCTATCTTTCTATCTTTCTTCCTCTCTTCTTTCTCTCTTCTTTCTTCCTTTCCTCCTTTCTTTCCTTTCTTTCATTGCTTTCATTCTCTCTTGTTTGCTTTCTTTCTTTTCCTTCCTTTCTGTCTTTCTTTCTTCCTCCCTTCTTTCTTTCTTTCCTCCTTCCTTTCTTTTTTTTCGTTACTTTTATTATCTCGTTGCTTTCTTCTTTCTTTCTTTCTTTATTCCTGGCTTTCTTTCTTTTCCTTCCGTTCTATCTTTCTTTCTTTCTTCCTCTCTTCTTTCTCTCTTCTTTCTTTCTTTCCTCCTTCCTTTCCTTTTTTTCGTTGCTTTCATTCACTCTTGTTTGCTTTCTTCTTTCTTTATTTCTGGCTTTCTTTCTTTCTTTTCCTTCCTTTCTATCTTTCTTTCTTCCTTTCTCCCTTCTTTCTCTCTTGTTTCTTTCTTTCCTCCTTTCTTTCTTTCTTTTCGTTACTTTTATTATCTCGTTGCTTTCTTCTTTCTTTCTTTCTTTCTTTCTTTCTTCCTGGCTTTCTTTCTTTTCCTTCCTTTCTATCTTCCTTTCTTTCTTCCTCTCTTCTTTCTCTCTTTCTTTCTTTCCTCCTTCCTTTTCTTTTTTTCGTTGCTTTCATTCTCTCATGTTTGCTTTCTTCTTTCTTTATTTCTGGCTTTCTTTCTTTCTATCTTTTCCTTCCTTTCTATCTTTCTTTCATTCTTACGCCCTTCTTCCTCTCTTCTTTCTTTCCTCCTTCCTTTTCTTTTTTTCGTTGCTTTCATTCTCTCTTGTTTACTTTCTTCTTTCTTTATTCCTGGCTTTCTTTCTTTTCCTTCCTTTCTATCTTTCTTTCTTTCTTCTTCTCTTCTTTCTCTCTTCTTTCTTCCTTTCCTCCTTCCTTTCCTTTCTTTCATTGCTTTCATTCTCTCTTGTTTGCTTTCTTTCTTTTCCTTCCTTTCTGTGTTTCTTTCTTCCTCCCTTCTTTCTTTCTTTCCTCCTTCCTTTCTTTTTTTCGTTACTTTTATTATCTCGTTGCTTTCTTCTTTCTTTCTTTCTTTATTCCTGGCTTTCTTTCTTTTCCTCCCTTCCTTTCTATCTTTCTTTCTTTCTTCCTCTCTTCTTTCTCTCTTCTTCCTTTCCTTTTTTTCGTTGCTTTCATTCTCTCTTGTTTGCTTTCTTCTTTCTTTATTTCTGGCTTTCTTTCTTTCTTTTCCTTCCTTTCTATCTTTCTTTCTTCCTTTCTCCCTTCTTTCTCTCTTGTTTCTTTCTTTCCTTCTTCCTTTCTTTTTTCGTTACTTTTATTATCTCGTTGCTTTCTTCTTTCTTTCTTTCTTTCTTTCTTCTTGGCTTTCTTTCTTTTCCTTCCTTTCTATCTTTCTTTCTTTCTTCCTCTCTTCTTTCTCTCTTTCTTTCTTTCCTCCTTCCTTTCCTTTTTTCGTTGCTTTCATTCTCTCATGTTTGCTTTCTTTCTTTATTTCTGGCTTTCTTTCTTTCTTTTCCTTCATTTCTATCTTTCTTTCTTTCTCCCTCCCTTCTTTCTCCCTTTTCTCTTTCTTTTTTTTCTTCCTTTCCTCCTTTCTCTCTTTTTTTCGTTACTTTCATTTTTCTTGTTTGCTTTCTTCTTTCTTCCTTTCTTCCTCCCTTCTTTCTCTCTTCTTTCTTTCTTTCTTTCTTTCTTTCCTCCTTCCTTTCTTTTTTTTCGTTACTTTTACTCTCTCGTTTGCTTTCTTCTTTCTTTCTTTCTTTATTCCTGGCTTTCTTTTCCTTCCTTTCTATCTTTCTTTCTTTCTCTCTTCTTTCTTTCTTTCCTCCTTCCTTTCCTTTTTTTCGTTGCTTTCATTCTCTCGTTGCTTTCTTCTTTCTTTCTTTCTTACTTCCTAGCTTTCTTTCTTTTCCTTCATTTCTATCTTTCTTTCTTTCTTCCTCTCTTCTTTCTCTCTTTCTTTCTTTCCTCCTTCCTTTCCTTTTTTTCGTTACTTTCATTCTCTCATGTTTGCTTTCTTCTTTCTTTATTTCTGGCGTTCTTTCTTTCTTTTCCTTCATTTCTATCTTTCATTCTTTCTTCCTCCCTTCTTTCTCTCTTTTCTCTTTCTTTTTTTCTTCCTTTCCTCCTTTCTCTCTTTTTTTCGTTACTTTCATTTTTCTTGTTTGCTTTCTTCTTTCTTTCTTTCTTCCTCCCTTCTTTCTCTCTTCTTTCTTTCTTTCTTTCCTCCTTCCTTTCTTTTTTTCGTTACTTTTACTCTCTCGTTTGCTTTCTTCTTTCTTTCTTTCTTTATTCCTGGCTTTCTTTTCCTTCCTTTCTATCTTTCTTTCTTTCTCTCTTTCCTCCTTCCTTTCCTTTTTTTCATTGCTTTCATTCTCTCTTGTTTGCTTTCTTCTTTCTTTATTCCTGGCTTTCTTTCTTTTCCTTCCTTTCTATCTTTCTTTTTTTTCTTCCTTTCTTATTTCTCTCTTCTTTCTTTCTTTCCTCTTTCCTTTCTTTTTCATTGCTTTCATTCTCTTTCATTTGCTTTATTTCTTTTTTTCTTTATTCCTGTCTTTCTTTCTTTCTTTCTTTTCCTTCCTTTCTATCTTTCTTTATTCCTTCCTCTCTTCCTTTATTTCTTTATTTCTCCTTTCCTTTCTTTCCTTGTTTCTTTCTCTTTCTTTCATTAACCTCTTTAATTTTTCTTTCCTTTTTACTCGTTCTCAGCTACTATCGCTTCTCCTTCCATCTCTCAACTCATCCACCTTGACCACTTACAGTCAGCTCTGACTTGTTGGCCATCACGAACTCTTTTTCCCTCAAGTTTGTTTTCTGTATCTGCTGTTTTCTTTTCCACTGTCTTTCCCATGAAAACTTCTCATAACAAAGAGTCGAACCAGGTCCTGGACTGGACGGCAGCAACGTCTCGAATAACGGACGCTTGTCTGTAGACGTGGCCAATTAGTTGCGTTGCCATGACAACGCCCTGCTGTTGTTTACCGTTAATAAATGTATCATGACCAACTCGTCCGTAACAAGTAGGCAATTTGCGAGAAGATCTTAAAAATTGAACTCAAATACACGCCCAGTAACAGGATCGCAGATCTCGAGTTGTGCTGCAGAGTTGATGTGGATGTGTAGAACAAGGAGGGAAATTAGTTTATTTGGTCTCCAATTTGTGTTTTCCGGGTCTATTAAAAACTCAGACTTTAATAAATAAAAATTGCTCAGAGAGAGAGAAATAACTCGTCCGGCCTTAATTAAGGATGACCACGAGGATCCGGAAATTAATAGCAAAGAAATATAATCAATAAATATGAATACTGTTATAAAAATAAAATGTAATAATTAAGCACCATTGATTATCAATTGGGTCATTCCATATCAAATCAACAAGGCGCTCAAACCGACCGACTCAGATTTCTTTCAAAATTTGAGGGTTTGTTTTACCTGCCGCGCTAACTAAAACTGCCGAGTTTCATATGTCCTGTGCTTTTCGTTTTCTGTCAGTGGCGTTTCAGACATGAAGAAAAATCATATTTTTGTAAGCACACCGCTTCAGTTAAAATTATATATCTCAACAACGTCTCCAGATAAATTTACAAAAATTGAGTGATACATTCTTAATATGTGATAGTTTTTATTGCTTATATTGTTTTCTGCATATATTCAATTACACTAAAAAAAAAAACACGGTGAAACAATTTTCATATATTCATATATTTAAATATGCGGGGTTTCTATTTTAAGTAAAAAAATATATAGTACGCCTCAATTAGTGATATGATGACCTGATAAGTTTCAACTTGGAATCATCATAGGTTACAAAGATAAAAATTGTTACGTCACTGCAAGCGTAAGCTAACCGTATAAGTCGCGATAATTATGTTCCACACATTCGTTGTATTTAATTATATTTGATCATATTTTTTAATGTCGCTATGTAATTTAACATGTAGTACATAATTCGAATTTTTTTAATTATTACCTCAATTAAATTATTGTCACATGAATTCAGTTAAATCTGAAGTTCTGTAAGAAATGCTTACCTTTCATTGGTGAGATGAAATAGCCTGATCATCTTTCCAGACAGGATGCGGCGTTGTTTGAACTGCATTTTAAAACTGCTTAGCAAGTATAATACCCGTCCTAAACAGCAGGACTGTATGAAACTTGTGTTCCAGGCACTGCGGTGGATTTTGCAAATCAAAGAGCAAGCATTTTTTCTTCTTCAGTATAGCCTTTTTCAGTCACATAAACGGTATTAATGTTTGGGAGATGATCCCTTGTCCAGTCGTACAATTCCCTAGGTGTAGTTATTTGTTTATCGGATGGTCTCTGCAAACTAGCAAGAGCCGCAAACCTTTTAAGTGTCCCACCTACAACGTCTCATGCTCTTTTGCCATGCGATATGCAAAAATATGCAATTCTGCTGGAAATCCAAAAACTTCTTCCTGTAATGTGAGGTTCAGAAAATGTTTTTCTATTTTTATACTGAGGAGAGAATTCATCAGAGAAATATATAATTTTTGTGGTGAATTACAGATGTTTGTTTTAATGACTCCATTAGATATTTTTGAAACAGATGTACAGCTGTAGTGTCATGTTTCGGGCAGTGTGAAATTATTACCAGATTTTTAATAGAAACTGTATCGGATGACGAATCTTTATAATATATTACGAAAGTATGAATGGTTGTCTGCACATTATAATTTTATAAAATAAAATCATAGAAGATGACTATAAAATTATACTTATAAATAAAAGATTTTATTTAAAATTACAGTATCCTTAATTAAGGCCTTCTGAGTGGTGTAAATGAAATTGTATAATCGGCAGGGAATCTTTAAGAATTTGCGAGATGATTTTTTGAATTTCAAAAGATAAGTTATTGATAATTGTTTTAAAAAATTATATGTAAATTTTGGTAAAGAACTCCGAGCACCAAAAAATAAACCTGTCACTGACCAAATGAAGAGAGGGATGTTATACTTGGCACTAAGGTAGGGAATACAAGGTTCATAAATGGCCCTCTTTTCCTGATCAACCTGATGAGCTTGGTTTAGATCTCTCTCCATGCATATAGTTGGAGAGAAGAGAGAAATTTTGTAAAGATATAGAGATAATTTGTAGAAACAAAAGCCGCCCTAAATAAGGGTTCGATAGATCGGCCTACTAATCAATTCATAAAGAATAATAAGTAAACAAAACAATTTTGTGACACTTGGAAAGAAAAAGAAAAAAAACATTAAGATAAGAAAACGTAGGAAATCATTTACAATAAAAATTTTGTTGGGTACAAATGATTACTAATTATAGCTAAGGATGATTTTAACACGTGAGATCCTATGGCATCAATCGTTGCATCAGAAATTGTATATAGTTTAAGTTGTTTTAAAGTTTCACGTGGGATCGTGCCACGGGCACCGAACATGAGCCCAAAAACTGTCCAATGTGTAATGTGGTATTGTGCTCCAAGATGCTGACAACAAGGCTCATATATGACTTGTTTTTCACGACACACCCTTAAATTGGCAAAACTTAATTTCTCACATTGATTTATTAAACCGTGTCGGACTGTAAAGAAAAAAACTATCGCTATGTCCATATTTTATATATGGACAAAAATTGAACATTTAGCCTTCGAAGAGGTTGAAAAATTCAAATATCTTGTATCAACTGTAACAAATATAAATAACACTCGGGAGCAAATAATACGCAGAATAAATATGCGAAATGCGTGTTATTAATCAGTTGAGAAGCTTTTGTCATCCAGTCTGCTCTCAAAAAACCTGAAAGTATGAATTTATAAAACAGTTATATTAGCGGTTGTTCTGTATGGTTGTGAAACTTGGACTCTCACTTTGAGAAAGGAGCAGAGGTTAAGAGTGTTTGAGAATAAGGCGCTCGGGAAAATATTTAGGGCTAAGAGGGATGAAGTTACTGGAGAATGGAGAAAGTTACACAACGCAGAACTGCACGCATTGTATTCTTCACCTGCCATAATTAGGAACATTAAATCCAGACGCTTGAGATGGGCAGGGCATATAGCACGTACTGGCGAATCTAGAAATACATATAGAGTGTTAGTCGGGAGACCGGAGGGAAAAAGACCTTTGGGGAGGTCGAGACGTAGAAGGAAGATAATATTAAAATGAATTTGGTGGAGGTGGGATATGATGATAGAGACTGGATTAATCTTGCTCAGGATAGGGACCAATGGCGGGGTTATGTGAGGGCGGCAATGAACGTCCGGGTTCCTTAAAAGCCAGTAAGCATGACTATTCGGCGAATTAGCATTTATTATTTATTTATTTTCATTTATTTAATGTGGTAGAGATAAGGTCATCAGGCCTTCTCTTCCCCTCTACCAATATTTGAACAATAATTATTCTTCCACATCTCACGGCGTCAGTCACTTCTATATTTCTGAACTGTAGCAGAGTGACTACTGCAGGCAATTGTTTGAAGGGATATTGAAACTTACCAACATCGTACATTGGTCGAGAAAGGTAAAAATTATGTCTTTTGAGTCAAATTTTGAAGTAGAATATTTCTCTTGATTGTCGTATCCACCATGTAGAGAAAAATATTCCATATAAATATGTCATAGCAGAGCGTCCCTGAAATAATATTCCTTCTTTACATTTTGTATACAAATATTACATAATTTCCATTTAATATGTATCTCACTTTGCTGATAGGCTTTTATTACCAGTATATCTTGAAGTTCTGTATTCAACTTCATGTGACTGGAAGATTTAAATTCTGTCATGTTAAAAACCGCTCACTAAACTGTACAACACCGTTGCAAATGTTAGCACGTAATGAAACTGCTTATCTACTGTGTATATTGGTGTAATGTAGTTAAGAAAGTCATCCATCCACAGTTGCCGATATACTGTGAGTTGTTTATATGAACAGAGTAAAATATACACAGAAGACAACTAGTGAGATGATCTATATACGTGACCGCACAACCTAAATCTATGTTTTGGTACGAACTTTCCACCTCTTATCAGATTTCACAACATTTAATGGTAAAGGAGTAACCATGGATGAATATATAATAGGATGCGAAACTTACCGATTTTCCCGTAACACATACTAGAGGCGCTGTTGTAGAAAATGATCTTGCTGCCACCTGTTAGAGGGAGGGGCGTTATTGCATCTAGCAGCGCACCAAGTAGCGAAAAGAGTAATTACTCCATGCATTTAGCAGCGCACCTGGTGTCGAAAATGTTAAATTGTGCAGAAAGTATTCCCTCCCACCCTCATCGATATTGAAAAATAACCCAATTTAAAACAAAACATTTACATTTTTATCCCTCACAGCAGCTTCTACTGAAAATTCTTACCGGAGCCAACAGGAAGATAAAAGATACGATCTAATTTACACTATCCAATTAAAATATAACCAGACACAGACAAAAAAATAAAGCAAAAGGTTAGATAATTGGGATTGTATTCTTTGGATATTTATTGCACAGCGCAATTGAAAAGTCTGCAAGAACTACTTAGATTGTTCAATTTATTATGTTACTATTACTTTACAATACATTCAACAACACTATTTTTACAACGTCCATAAACATCACTGTTTAACATGCACTGTTTATACACACACGTAATAGCACTTTATGTTCACTTATTAGCAAGTTTCTGTCTGCCATCTCGTCTCCTCGAGCAATATCTCGAACGGATAAATAGAGAACTCTGGGTAATGTACCCAACACGTAGTTATAATGTTCACCACCTACAACGTTGGGCGCTGATCATCTTATTTCAGCCCCCCACTGCCAGATGGTACTGACCGCAGTTTCGCATCCTATTATATATTTATCCATGGAGTAATCATAGCAACGGTGATGCGAGAAGTTGAAAGGAAGGAAAAATGTATGAGTGCGTGGGGAGGTGTGTATGGTCACCCCTGATCTTCAGTGTGAGATTTCTTCATAGGCCCGAATTCCATTCTCTCTTATAACTAAATTATACGGAGAGCAGATCATTAAAACATTTTGTTCTGGAAGACAGCAGGTGATGCTGCGGCTTCCATCAAATCATGGTCTTCTCTCGACACGTCATGTCAAGGCTACGAGAGCCAGCAACTTATACTTGCAATCCGAGACAGACATCAGTAAAGAAATCTTAAATCAAGCATCAGAATCATAGCTTTCCCGTAACTTGGAAGTTTTAATACACGATCTAGTGATATAGTCAACTCTGAAAAATTTGTAAGAAATCTGTATTTTCTTGTTTTTATTTCCATAGCAACGTGTACAGTATTGTACCTAATGCTCAAAGCCTTATTGCAGGATCGGGTTTATTTGTTATAAAGACGAAAATGTGACTGAAGGATGCACCAGAAGTAGGCATATGTACTGATTTTATCATATCAATAAATGTGACTAATTTATGACAGCAAATTTGTCGCTAATTTTTGCAAAAGATTCGCTATTTCTGCAAAAAATCTTAAAACGAAAAAGGGGCAATTCTTTTGAAATTATTTTAAAGAAATAGGCCTATTGCATATTAGTTTCGAAGATGTGCACTGAAAAAGAAAATGGAGAAAAATTATTTGGTAATTTTTGTTCTCTTTAATGGCATATAGGACCGTTAATTTATGACTGGGGTTTTGTACAAAAATGACTTAAGTAACAATATTGATTTATAGACGGTACAAATAATAATTATTATTCTTATTAACATTTTTATTTCGCAACGAGTGTTGCAAATACAATGCCGTGTATGACATTGTTACAAATTAAGGTTGTCAGAGTATGACATTACTTACTTACTGGCTTTTAAGGAACCCGGAGGTTCATTGCCCCCCTCACATAAGCCCGGCATTGGTCCCTATTCTGAGCAAGATCAATCCAGTCTCTATCATCATATCCCACCTCCCTCAAATACATTTTAATATTATCTTCCCATCTACGTCTCGACCTCCCCAAAGGTCTTTTTCCCCCCGGCCTCCCAACTAACACTCTATATGCATTTCTGGATTCGCCCATACGTGCTACATGCCCTGCCCATCTCAAACGTCTGGATTTAATGTTCCTAATTATGTCAGGTGAAGAATACAATGTGTTGTGTAACTTTCTCCATTCTCCTGTATGACATTACATAGTAAAAAAAAATTACAAAATTATTTTCACATTTTAACCTTAAGAACGATACCTTATTTACTTTTTAAGAAATATTTGAAAAGGTTTCATCACAACCTGGTCTTACTTACTTTTTTTTAATTGGTTATTTTACCACGTTACAATGGTTATCTAGCACCTGAATGAGATGACGGTGATAATGTCGGGGAAATGAGACCATCGCCGAAAGTTACGCATTTGCTCTTAATGGGTTGAAGGAAAACCCCGGAAAAAATCTCAACCAGGTAACTAGTCCCAACCAGTATTTGAGCCGGTGTAACAAATGACTCAATTCCGGGGAGAGGGAGGATTATCTTTAAAAATAGTTCAACAATTGAGGACCTAACACTCTAAATGTGCTAAGTGCCATAAACAACTTTCTGAGATATTGATGAAAAACACACTGACGCACGAATGAGTCACTTACAGTTGAGCTACGACGAAGACATTTTAGTATGATATTCTCATATGGTTTTTCCTCCCTTAGATTGAATAAAATGAAATTTGAAAAATTGGGACTTAACACATTTAGAATGTGTTTCTCCTTAGGATATTAAAAACTGTTGTACCTGAAAACTATATTCGTGATGCTTAGTTTGCTTACCTTCAAAGTACTCTTAGCTATGGAATATTGCTATGGGGCAACAGTGCTTTTATAAATAAGGACCTATTGCTTCAAAAAAGGACCTTAAGAATTTTATCAAATGCAGCTCTTAATGAACATTGTAAACCATTATTTGTGAAAAACAAAATCATGACTGTAATTAATTTATAGGCCTATATTCTAGAGTTAATTTTCTATGTTAAAGATAATCTTCCAACTTTAATATTAAGAAATGATATTCATTCCTATGACACAAGACAAGGAAATGTCCCCCCCCCCAAAAAAAAAAACTTTTGTCAAATGTCATTGGAGGTTGCAAATAAATTTCCATCCATATTTTTAATTTAAGCAGAGCTGCTCTCAAATTTTACACCTCTAGTTGGTTAATTTTAAATCCATTATATAATCTTGAATTTTTTTTATTTTACAATCTTGTAATTTAACTGACCTTGTCTATAGGCCTACATTTTGTTTTTGGACATGTAATTTAATCTGCAAAAATATTAAATTATTAATGTTAGGTCTTCAATTGCTGTATCTGTTTCAATAAATTTTCCCACGAAATTGTGTTTTCTTTCTGTAAACGGCCTTAAGGAAAGTTGCCTTCTGGACGGTCCTCGTAATTGCGCTCCAGCGGCCAAAATTTGAATAAACACTTGTTTTGACATTACTAACATGGTGGAAGGAAAAACATTAACTTTTTTATCTGCTCCCATGAGAATGTTTTCTTGTCAGCACCAAATATTTTCCCAAGCATCGTATTTTCGGACATCCTTAACATAACTAGTATTTTTCTACTAATAGTAATTTTATACCATTAGGAGAGTTCAGGATAACAGACAGGGTTTGGAATTGAACGGGTTACATTATCTTCTTGTCTATGCGGATGACGTGAATATGTTAGGAGAAAATCCACAAACGATTAGGGAAAACACGGAAATTTTACTTGAAGCAAGTAAAGCGATAGGTTTGAAAGTAAATTCCGAAAAGACAAAGTACATGATTATGTCTCGTGACCAGAATATTGTACGAAATGGAAATATAAAAATTGGAGATTTATCCCTCGAAGAGGTGGAAAAATTCAAATATCTTGGAGCAACGGTAACAAATATAAATGACACTCGGGAGGAAATTAAAAGCAGAATAAATATGGGAAATGCGTGATATTATTCGGTTGAGAAGCTTTTGTCATCTAGTCTGCTTTGAAAAAATTTGAAAGTTAGAATTTATAAAACAGTTATATTACCGGTTGTTCTGTATGGTTGTGAAACTTGGACTCTTACTTTGAGAGAGGAACAGAGATTAAGGGTGTTTGAGAATAAGGGTCTTAGGAAAATATTTGGGGCTAAGAGGGATGAAGTTACAGGAGAATGGAGAAAGTTAAACAACGTAGAACTTCACGCATTGTATTCTTCACCTGACATAATTAGGAACATTAAGTCCAGACGTTTTTGAGATTGGCAGGGCATGTAGCACGTATGGGCGAATCCATAGATGTATATAGAGTGTTAGTTGGGAGGCCTGAGGGAAAGAGACCTTTGGGGAGGCCGAGACGTAGATGGGAGGATAATATTAAAATGGATTTGAGGGAGATGGGATATGATGGTAGAGAGTGGATTAATCTTGCGGGCTTATGTGAGGGTGGCAATGAACCTTCGGGTTCCTTAAAAGCCAGTAAGTAAGTAATTTTATTACTACTATTATTATCCCTGGAGTCCTTGCATTGCCTCGGCGGTACATGCTCCAATTTCCTCCACTTACAAAGACTGATAGATGGTTAGATTTACACTAGTGGATATCACCAGAACGCAAGATGTCATTAACAAGGATTAAATATCAAAACTTTAAGTAAGATCGTGGACCCCATGTAACGTCAGATACTCCCCGGATTACAGGATTGAGTTCTTCCACGTGAAGAGGTCCAGCCAGGTGTCGCGGATCACTGGCAGCATCTCGTGTTCGTGCCCCGGGCAGCGCTGTGCTCGGCCTTGGCTGTTTTATTGTAGCAGGTGCGAGCCCGCCTCGGCCCGCGGCCGGCACGCGACTACGCTGACCTCCACAACTGCGTATAGGGGGCGCGTACGTGCATGTATTCTTCCTCTCAATTCGGGCAATGAAGTCTGAAGCCTTCACACATTTCCGCGGTTTATCGCACCAAGAGATCGGAGTGAAATCTTCCATCGATGTTCCTGACGGACTAAGAGGCGAGTTTTTTAACAGGTCTATTGCTTGTAACCTGAAATTATCACCATATTCATTACTCGAGCATTGAAAAACATCTGTAGCCCAAAATGGTCGTTAAATAAAGTTCCAGTTAACTGTACGTTCTAATTTCCTCACTAATGGTCTCATGAATTAATGAGTTGCTGACTCGACTCACTGAACTCATCCACACCTGTCATTTTCTCAGTTTTATTTAATTATATGTCAATAAATAATAGTACACAACTCATTAAAACTTCCGTTAGTTGTACCACAAAAAACTTCAGCGACTTCATGATTCGACTCACTAAAAATGAATCATAATCTTAATTTCGAGTCTTGCAACGATATTTTTTGTATTGAAAATACAGAGTAAATTTATTTTTCAAGGGCTTTGCGTATTGTTTCATTGCAGGCCAATAGATAACTAAGAAAAAGGATAGCAATCGCCAAGGAAGCTTTAATAGAAAAAGGAGCATCATCTGCGGTCCTCTGAAAAAACAACTGACGAAAATACTAATGAAGTGCTTTGTGTAGAGTGTGGAATTGTATAGGGCAGAAACATGGACATTACGACGAAGTAAAGAGAAGCTGATAGAAGCATTTGATATGTGGATATGGAGAAGAATGGAACGTGTGAAGTGGACAGACAGAATAAGAAATGAAGCTGTGTTGGAAAGAGTGGGTGAAGAAAGAATGATGCTGAAACTGATCAGGAAGAGAAAAAGGAATTGGTTGGGTCAGTGGATAAGAAGAAACTGTCTACAGAAGGATGCACTGGAAGGAATGGTGAACGGGAGAAGAGCTCGGGGCAGAAGAATATATCAGATGATAGACTACATTAAGATAGATGAATCATATGCAGAGACAAAGAGGAAGATAGAAAATATGATAGATTCTCACTCATGCAAAAATTATTATGAACTGACGTTAGATTCTTGCAAATAGCAAAACTCCCAAATTAAGGGGTATGCTTTGCGCAATTCACTTGTTAAGACATCGTAGCACACACCCAGGACAAGAAACGGGAGTTACATTTCTACTTCTTGCCTGGAATCGAAAAGCCAACCTATGGATTTTCAACCAGGTGAGCTACCATTTAAGCCACGAGAAAGAAAACTTGTTTTGTGAATTATAATGACATTCAACAGTTCATTTACAAGTATTCTTGGTCTGACAATTTCAACGAAAAATAAATAACTTTAAAAGCTTCCTGTACAAGGGGCAATCAATAAGTTTCCGGACTGCCCTGAATGTAGGCAATAGACGGGACATAGGAAGCCCAGAAGTTAACTAAAACCAGGGAAACGCCTGGAGTCTCTACTAAACGCATCACTTGAAAGGAAGAGAAGAGGACTAGCTATAAGGCGTAGGTATTTGGACAGATTTCAGGAAAAATCGCAATAGGTCCTTGACATGTTTGCACAAAATCACATGTTGAAGCTCAGTTCTTAAAGATAATCTGACGCTGTTTCACAGACTGACTTAAAAGTCATGGAAGCAATGATCTTCAGTGACACACTCATGTATATTTAACGGAACAATATTTTTTTTTTAAATTTTACTTGGTTATTTAACGACGCTATATCAACTACGAGGTTATTTAGCGTCGATGGATTTAATGGTAGCGAGATGAGAACGAGGATTCGCCATAGATTACCTGACATTTGCCTTACGGTTGGGGAAAACCTCGGAAAAAACCCAACCAAGTAATCAGCCCAAGCGGGAATCGAACCCGCGCCCGCGCGCAACTCCGGATCGGCAGGCAAGCGCCTTAACCGACCGAGCTACGCCGGTGGCTGGAACAATATATACAAGTGCAGTTCGGAAATATATTGATTGACCCTTGTACAAATCTCGTTACACATTATCACTAAATGAAACAGTGAAATGATTTCAACTCCCTCATTGCTGTACTTTTCTCAATATGAAATTAATTCTAGCATGTTTTCTGTTCCAGGATCGCCAGAAGCGTCATACATCTCTCACCAACTGTAAGTAACCATATGCTTTAAACTTGACATTTCTCGAAAGATTTCTTGATAGTCTAATATTAAGATACTTATAATAAATTAGAAAGAGATCATACTGAAAAATTGTCTAGTGCGATGAACTGCAAAAATATCATGAGAGACGAAAAATCATTACCTCAACGACATCACAGTGGTCGTGATCGCCGAAAATAACATTCCTATAATTACCAACACCATCACAATCACAGTCGTTAAAAAAACAACACCAATTACTGTTACCATAATTTATTTATATATAGTATTATAATGTGCCGAAGTACATATGATATTTCCATGCAGATATTCTGCGTCATCATATGATTTAAGACGGCTCTTATCCCGGCCAACTAGTCACTCATTACGAGTGCACCTCAGCACAAGTGTGGACTTCGGTCCTAGGTTCATAGACATCTATGACGTAGTGCAGAGGGCGGCCACTAGAGGGAACCCAAGAGTTGGAACTTAAAACTGAGACGATTCTTCCGACGCCGGAGTGGAATCCGGTGTGGCTTAGTGGATAAAGCGTCAGCACGTAGAGCTGAAAACCCGGGTTCAAATCCCAGCGCCGGAGAGAATTTTTCTCCGTTCCATTACTCTTTCATCGTATAATTTATTTAGTTGTTTCGTATCACGTTTCATTTCAATTATACAGAGTGGTTAAAAATATTTCTACAAATTTCGGAGGTAATTTTTCCGTTTCAAGGAACATTAAATAATTTAGTAATGGAGCGACATAAGCGAAGCACATTACACAGATAATGGAGCGAGACGGACCTTGTGGAAAACCACGAGGCACGAAGTTCATCTTACACTTTTGTTTCCATGGTGCCAGGAGACACTACAGAGTAAACTTTACATGTCCAAACATTACAATAATTTTTCTTTCTTGAAATTCAAATACAGACGTTTCAAGCGAAAGTTACTTTGTGGTTGTATGGAGACCATTGTCATGAGTTCGAGTCCCATCTAATGCACGGATGTCTGTCCGTTGTCAGTGCTATGTGCTGTATTGCCTCAGTCGGAGGTCCATATCAGTGCTGAAGCCATGTCGCTGGCGCTACACAAAATGTGCGTCTAGTATAAAATACCTGAAAGGGAGGCCAAGGCCCTTCGAAGGTTGTAGCGCTATGGATTATTTATAATGAGAAACTAAAAGTGCCCCTCGTCATGCATGCGTTCCCATTTCTTAGTTTCACGATGTTGATTTACATATCACTGAACACAGGTCCGTCAACATGCTGCCAACATGCAGTAAACTGCTGTTATTGTCCACTGTCGGGGCACGAGCCGGGCCCTCATGAGGGTACCCGTATGTCTTTACATGTCGGCAAATTGCAGCACATGAAGCCTACTTTACTCAGCTACAACAAGCCGTTTAATAGGCTGTTGGTATTACACTTTTAACCACAATTTTAATTATAGCAGTTATTCAGAGTATTAAAGATGTTGAAATTAAGATTTCAGAAAAGTGCCGAAATGAGTATCATTTGTTATTCAGGTATATAACGACGCTGTATCAATTATGAAGTTCTCTAATTTAATGATAGCGAGATAGTGTATCTGCAAAATTAAACCTAGGATTCGACGTTAGATTCATCTAACACAGTGGCGGTCGTTAGAAATTAGAGCAGGGCCAAAAATGAAAAAATAGTAATTTGCTTACAATCACAAAGCATTTCACAATATTGAACCTTAACAAAATGCGCGGATTTTTAATGACTAAGTAGTATTTGTGGAGCTGGAAAAGGATTCGACAGAGTATATTGGAATAAGCTTACGTTGATACTGAAGAAAATAGGTGTGAATTGGAAAGAGAGAAGGTTATCTTTTTATGAAACAACGAATCGAATTCTGTCAGAGGGAAGCGGAATAGGGAAAGGGGTACGAGAAGCATGCTATTTACGCATATCCTGTTCAATATCTACTTCAGGAATTTAGTGAAGAACGTTTTAGTGAGGTGATAGTAGGAGGAAGAAAAATAAAGTGCATAAGATTTGCTGCGTTGTTAGCAGAAAAGGAGACGATACTAAGGGCTTAGCTACTGAAGCTAAATGACGGCTGTGAGCAGTATGGGATGAAGATAAATGCAAACAAGACGAAGATCATGGTTATCGGAAGAAAAGTAAAGAAGGTAAACTTGTGAATTCTAAATGAGGCAGTGGAACAAGTGGACAGCTTCAAATACTTGAGTGTACTGTAAATGGTAACATGAGCTGCTGCCAGGAAGTTAAAAGGAGGATAGCAATGGCCAAGGAAGCTTTTAATAGAAAAAGGAACATCTTCTGCAGACCTCTTGGAAAAGGAACTAAGGAAGAGACAGGTAAATTGCTTTGTGTGGAGTGTTGCATTGCATGGGGCAGAAACATAGAATTAACGACGCAGTGCAGAGAACTAACTTGAAGCATTTGAAATGTGGATATGGAGAAGAATGAAGCTTGTGAAATGGACATACAGAATAAGAAATGAAGCTGTGCCAGGAATAGTGGATGAAGAAGAACAATGCTGGAACTGGTCAGGAAGAAAAAAGGGAAAAGATTGGGTCACTGTCTGAGAAGAAACTGCCTACTGAAGGTTGCACTGGAGCAGTGGTGAACGGAAGCAAAGTTTGGGGCAGAAGAAGATATCAGATAACAGACATCATTAACATACTCGTATATATGGATCATATGCGGACACTAAAAGGAAGGGGGAGTTCTATCCGGTGCTGTGAATGCAGCCCCGGCGTAGCTCAGTGCTAGAGCGCTCAGTACTTAGAACTGAGGGTCCTGGGTTCGATCCCCAGTGCCGGAGCGAATTTTTCTCCATTATTAATAAATAATAGTCCCACGCCGTGGCGTCGTGGTCTAAGGCATCCTGCCTAGGACTCGCGTTACGGAATGCGCGCTACTTCGAGTCCTCAAGGGGGAAGAAATTTCAACCAGTCTATGGGACCGGTGCCCACCCAGCTTCGTGATGCACTTGGGGAGCT
The DNA here is from genome assembly GCF_040183065.1 of Periplaneta americana. Lineage (NCBI taxonomy): Eukaryota > Metazoa > Arthropoda > Insecta > Blattodea > Blattidae > Periplaneta > Periplaneta americana. Next base: position 13,739,480 of record NC_091121.1, read on the forward strand.
ACAATAGATAGCGAAAATCCAGTTTCGCAAACCAGCTATAACGGCTGGGGGGATCATCGTGCTAACCACACGATACCTCCATTCTGGTTGGATGATCGTCCACCTCTGCTTCGGCATGTGGACGTGAACCCAGTAGCCGGCTGGTCGGTCTTGGCAGTTCACGGGCTGTAGCGGTATGGATTTACTTTATTAACCTCAACAGAAAAATCTGTAGGATCAAATAATGAATATCATTGATATAGATAAGGTAGGTGTCCCTGATATGGCCATGTTAAGGTTTGAGAATTTTTCTAGCCGCCATTTTGAAAAAAAGAATGTAAACCACTTTTTTCTTTCTCGTTCTCAGTCTAATGGACTTTCTTAAAACAATTTCCTTTCCCCATAAAAATAGCTTTAATTGTCCAAAAAGTCCCAAATTCCAAAAGTCTCCTAGTCGCCATATCAGGAACATGTGCACATGATTGGCAACCCTTGTTCCATGTTCTACAAATCGTGATTGTTTTCAGTTTGATAGCGCAGTTGTGTTAAAATTAAATAATTTTGGTGTAAAATGAATAAAAATGACACAATAATCTTTTCTATAATTCAAAAGTGTAGTCAAAACAGGTTTTTCCATAAAAAAAATACGTTGTTTTTCTTAAAATACAAACTTTTTGCGTAATCCCAGCTATATGCATGTAAATTTGTCAGGTGAAAAAATAAAAGTGAAATGAACTTGATATGGCCATGGTGCATTTGATATGGCCATATCAGGAGCAGGTAAGCTTTCACGAAAATCGTTTGATTATGAACAACTCGTAAAAGATACGCCATCAACGACAACACCAATCAACAGAACATTAAAAACTGAATGGAATACTATGGTTTTCATGAAACAAGTCTTTGAAAAACATGCATAAAACAAAGGAGACTTACCAGAGAAAAATAAGAAGAGGTCACATGAAAACCGCAAAACAGGCAACTGACGCCATATTGCTCAACATGACTGGATGGAAAACGATCAAGTGACATACCAGGATGCCCTTTCACTGGATGCTGCTGCAATTTAGCGGATTTTTTGGTTAACTAACGCACAATAGGGGGGTGGCCATATCAGGAACATGGCACCCAACTTCTTTCTTGTTGTCTTGAAAGAATCTTTCAATTTTCGGTATTTACCTTTCGAAAAATCACCAGCCTTATTTACAACATTATATTTCACTAATTTTTTTAATAGTAGTAATTAACAGAGGGAACTAATTGCTTAGGCGTAATAAGCGTCATCTAACAGTAATCACGTATGATTTATCGGAAATTTAATCCGAAGCTCCTGCAATTAATTATAGGCGTCATTTTACTGAGAGTTTCACGGCACTGAGATCATGTAACTGCAATTTCATTATTTGGCAACATAGACCAAATAAACTGATGCTATGGCTTGTATTTCATATCGATCAGTTGTCGTATGTTACACTAGCTTCCTTTTCGCTCTATGCCTTGAGTTTTACTTGAAAGACATTTTTCACTCCTCTTTTAATAATAATAATAATAATAATAATAATAATAATAATAATAATAATAGAGAAAAAAAGGGAATATAACGGTACAGTACATCAGTTATTCATAGATTTCAAAAAGGCGTATGACTCGGTTAAGAGGGAAGTAATATATGATATTCTTATTGAATTTGGTATTCCCAAGAAACTAGTTCGATTAATTAAAATGTCTCTCAGTGAAACATACAGCAGAGTAAGTATAGGTCAGTTTCTATCTGATGCTTTTCCAATTCACTGCGGGCTAAAGTAGGGAGATGCACTATCACCTTCACTTTTTAACTTCCCTCTAGAATGTGCCATTAGGAAAGTTCAGGATAACAGGCAGGGTTTGGAATTGAACGGGTTACATCAGCTTCTTGTCTATGCGGATGACGTGAGTATGTTAGGAGAAAATACACAAACGATTAGGGAAAACACGAAAATTTTACTTGAAGCAAGTAGAGCGATCGGTTTGGAAGTAAATCCCGAAAAGACAAAGTATATGATTATGTCTCGTGACCAGAATATTGTACGAAATGGAAATATAATAATTGGAGATTTATCCTTCGAAGAGGTGGAGAAATTCAAATATCTGGGAGCAACAGTAACAAATATAAATTATACTCGGGAGGAAATTAAACGCAGAATAAATATGGGAAATGCGTGCTATTATTCGGTTGAGAAGCTCTTATCATCCAGTCTGCTGTCCAAAAATCTGAAAGTTAGAATTTATAAAACAGTTATATTACCGGTTCTTCTGTATGGTTGTGAAACTTGGACTCTCACTCTGAGAGAGGAACATAGGTTCAGGGTGTTTCAGAATAAGGTGCTTAGGAAAATATTTGGGGCTAAGCGGGATGAAGTTACAGGAGAATGGAGAAAGTTACACAACGCAGAACTGCACGCATTGTATTCTTCACCTGACATAATTAGGAACATTAAATCCAGACGTTTGAGATGGGCAGGGCATGTAGCACGTATGGGCGAATCCAGAAAAGCATACAGAGTGTTATTTGGGAGACCGGAGGGAAAAAGACCTTTAGGGAGGCCGAGACGTAGATGGGAGGATAATATTAAAATGGATTTGAGGGAGGTGGGGTATGATGATAGAGACTGGATTAATCTTGCACAGATAGGGACCGCTGGCGCGCTTATGTGAGGCGGCAATGAACCTTCGGGTTCCTTAAAAGCCAGTAAGTAAGTAAGTAAGTAAATAATAATAATTTATTTATTTAATCTGGCAAAGCTAAGGCCAGTAGGCCTTCTCTTCCTCCCAGCCAGACTCTAATTCTAATTGAATACAATTGCTTACATAGTTATTACATTAATATCTAAACCATAAACAACATGAATAGTACATTATGCAACGAGCCTACAATGGTAGTATTTAAGACGCAAATATGTTTGTTTATGAAACGAGCGCAAGCGAGTTTCATAATTTTCATACGAGCGTCTTAATTACCATTATAGGCAAGTTTCATACGACTTTTTATGCTCGGCCATATTTATAACTTGAAATTATTCATGTTTTCATGTTATGGTTATGTTAAGTGACGAACGGAATTGACCTGAATTGTGAGATGTGCGCAGACGCGAAAGTATTGATTTTTTCCGAGGCACGAATATCATTGACCTTGAATAACCTAGAGAACATTAGTCTTGATATAACCTTGAAATTGAATTCGACATTGAAAAACGAGATGACAAATTGAATTTATTTGAATATTATTTACAATTAACGCTAATTATTATAGTAACAGAACATAACCTTCTGCGACAGTATTGGATTTCCGGCCTGCGTGACGTTTTGCTAGTTGTGTTTCGATTGCATATCCGCGAATAATCGAAAACCTGAACTTTAATGAATAGGTGTACTTTAATGACATGCATTAAAGGACTGCTACCAGGTGTATAATTACTACATTTCGGCATGGTCGAGCATAAAGTAAATAATGAAAGTTGGATAAGTAATGTTAGTGTGACAATAATAAACATTGGTAAGAAATAGTTATAATAATAATAATAATAATAATAATAATAATAATAGAAGTAGTAGTAGTAGTAGTAGTAGTAGTAGTAATAGTAATAGTAATAATAATAATAATAATAATAATAATAATGAGATAATTTAGATATTTATCTGTGATATATATAACCATTAAACATTGAAAAACCTGAAACAGCTATAATTGTTAACAAGAATTGTTAGAAAAATATTTCGTTAGCCTATTCTTAAATTAGTTTGATGTCTTTTAGTACTAGGGACAAGGAATGCAGTCGTCTCGATTTCCGTGGCCCCCTATACAGACCCACGTCACGACGACCGTATATTTAGATAGGCACTCACTTTTCGGGGCAGCCTGTGCCGTGCCAGTGGGCCGGGTCGCGGATCCGCGGACCTCGGCGGCAGGTGCTGTGGTCCTTTTCATCTGCTGGCCGGCAGCTGCTCGCCTTGCCATCTGCCTTATCACCGAATCACCAGCTTTTTCTACACTTGCTGATGTATCATGCACATTCCAAATGTCTGCGCAGAGATGACAATTCAGGCACGTTCGGTTTTTAGTATTACGTTTGTACGTCGAGAAGGAACTGAACGGACGTTTATCGTAGCTTCAAAGAAAGCTTCATTTCTTGAACATTAGTAGAGGTACGATTTTATGGTGAACCACGAAAACGCGAAATGTGTTAATATGCATAATAAAAGGTTATATTAATCATTTAAATGGCTCCTAACTGATATTACGTAATTATATGATCGCGATAAGACACGAAATATATTTTTATCACGAAATCCCTTATATACACACTGATCCGTTTGGGTATTTATTTATTTATTTATTTATTCTGGTGTAGATAAGGCCATCAGGCCTTCTCTTCCACAACACCAGGAATACATATACAATAATAGAAAGAAGCAGAAAAAAATACTTAGAAAGCATGATGGAATATTCAGATTGTCAATTTATATAAATGAATACAATATAATATTTTATTACTCAGTCAATGACAAATCAAAGTAAAATAATGACTTAGTTTATAGTCATTAAGTTTATATACATGAATTACAAAATTGCGAACGTTTTCGCCTATTCAGGCATCCTCAGGCAGAGTTATATAATATCTCAATGTCATATACGTAGCTATTGGTGGTGAGTACTATTTAAAATTAATTATGTATAGGACATCTCCATTATTAAAATGTAATATTACAGGTAATAAACTTAAATAATGTTAAAAAATGTTAAAAACCACCAATAGCTACGTATATGACATTGAGATATTATATAACTCTGCCTGAGGATGCCTGAATAGGCGAAAACGTTCGCAATTTTGTAATTCATGTATATAAACTTAATGACTATAAACTAAGTCATTATTTTACTTTGATTTGTCATTGACTGAGTAATAAAATATTATATTGTATTCATTTATAGAAAAAAATACACTATATACAAAGTAAAACTACACAAGAAATAAAGAGAGAGAAAAAAACACTATAAACTAAGTAAAGCCACACAAAAATACACACAAGTTGCAGTCACACAAACTTTAAATGAGTGATTAAGTATCATAATTAATTATATTCTAACTAATTAACTAACATAAACAAGAAACTTGCAATTTTAATCTAGATTAAAAAAGAAAAAGAAAAAAAACACAAATCAATACTTCTAGCAATACCTAAAAACATTACCTAAGACAAAATTTTCCAATTTAATTTTGAATTGCGATAAAGTCCGGCAGTCCCTGACGTCATTAGGTAACGAATTCCAGAGGCGAGGTATTTCTACAGTATAGGACAGCGTTGTCACACACAGCCTAAACGGAGTGGAGCGCTCCACTATTACTGGTTGCGTGCTCCGGTGCTTCCACAGACATAAGCAAGTTCACGGTCCGACTGGACGTCTCTAGCACCACAACAGGTTTCGGAGCTTACAACTCTGACACTGCTGGTATAGAAGAATGAGTATAAAGACGTTCTATGATGAGGGATAGAAAGAAGTCCTTGATGTCGGTTTCGAAGAGTTGTAAGAAATTGAAAGCGCGATAACAGATAATTCGGAGTAGAAGTATGTATGATTCTATGGATAATATCAATTTATTATCATAAAGCTGTTATGATAGTATGAGAAATTTCTTGCTGGTAATAGTCGTAGTTGCAAGGACATATCGTGCAACAAGCAAAATAGAAAGGCTTCATGGATTTTCGCTATTACAGTGCCTTCAAATATAATATTAGGTCTACATGATAAATGTATTATTCTTATTACTTTACTTGCCGTATTTTAGGCAACAGTACATTGATTAAACGCTTTTTAAAATAAATATATCATTTAAATAATATTACGAAGTACTTAACTATCAGTTGTCAATTTTAAATTACCTTCTGTACTATTCAAAATAAAAGTCCGCCGAGTTAGCTCTGTGGTAGCGTGTCTGCCTTCAGACTAGCCGGTTCGGGTTCAATTCCCGGCGGGGTCAGAAATTTTAATATAAAAGAGAGAAGGCATATGTTACTGTTGATAGTGATTCGTCCGTCGGATAGGGACGTTAAGCTTGGCAGCCCCCTTTGTGCTATTCGACAGGAGTAGGCTACGTGCCAGCACCGGGTTTCCCCTTCTCCCTTCCTCCTCCTCATCATCATCATCATCATCACTCATTCCAGACACTACACTTACACATACACTCACCCTAGTACACGACATAACTCTCTTCACATATACACATCATGTACAGTGCGAACCGCCGACGTGGTGTACAATTAAAAAATGGGTCACAGTTCTCCCATCTATCCGCAGCATGCAGAACCCAAATCACGCAAATGAAGTGGGTGGGCATTGGATACACACACACTATTCAAAATATACAATGCATATGTTATGCTTAGCCTAAACCGCATTTGTAAATCTTTTTCGTCCATTGCATTAAAATAATCTTTTCTTTCGGAAATTATCCTCACCTATCTCGGTAAGAAATCATGATTTTCAAATATCAAGTCCATCATTCTGGTCATGACGAAAATTATCTTCGGAGGATTCATTGTTTAAATGACCAAATAGCCTATTGACAAATTAACTTAAATGTAGTTTAATGAGAGTTTAAAGCTCAATTTGTATTGATGAAATGCATTGTCCCTTTAAGTGTGAATTAAAGTGACTTTAAGTAACAATTAAAGTTAAATATGTTTGGTGAAATTCTGCCTTGACTCAACCTCGCTGCAGTTCTGGAAATTTGGCAATGAGAAAAATCCCGACATCACTCGGGAATGAACCCAGGAGCTTACAGTCAGTACCCATTTGCTCTACCAACTGAACTACTCAGCCGCAAAGAATAAAAACATGGTGTATTTCCTCCATTTCTTTGCATCCATTGTAATGTAGCTGTAGCAGTGTAACTTGGTCTGAATAGAATTCACCCGGTGGAAAGCTGTCCTTGACTTGTTTGATCAGGTCGTGACTATTTTCCACAGCTTGGGGCTCGCGTGAGATCCTCACAACTGCTTTCATTGGGATTTCGTAGTTTCGTAGCTGGCAAGGAGAGATAACATCGGCGTGGCCAATAGAACAAGAAGCTGCTGGCTCTTCGAATGGTAACCCATTTCCTACCACAGTGCCTCACAGCTAGCCCGAAGACCATCGTGTGTCGAAGCAAGGACCGCTTTAAAGAACTTACAAAAATCTGCGGAACTGCAGTCTAGTATATACAATCACGAAGCTCAATACGTAGTAAATATGCAGCCATATATAGTTTAACTACTAGGATCGCTACTATCGCCTCATTAAAGACAATACGAAATAGTATCTGCACAGTCTATTGTTCCTAGTATCCCCATAAACTCAAGCTTCGTGACTATATATACTAGACTGTGATATTACGCTGTTATCTATACTAATAATAAATCTGTAGCCGAAATTTTTCTGGTAATTTTCGATTTTCCAAAAATAATTGGTCCTAACATATATAATTAATCACCCTGAAATCGAAAATCGCTTTTTTGAAATTTTTGTTTGTATGTCTGTCTGTCTGTATGTTTGTTACCTTTTCACGCGATAATGGCTGAACGGATTTCGATGAAAATTGGAATATAAATTAAGTTCGTTGTAACTTAGATTTTAGGCTATGTGGCATTCAAAATACATTATTTAAAACGGGGGTTATAAGGGGGCCTGAATTAAATAAATCAAAATATCTCGCTAATTATTGATTTTTGTAAAACATGTTACATAACAAAAGTTTCTTTAAAAATAATTTACGATAAGTGTTACTCCTTGAAAAATTTTGATAGGACTGATATTTAATGAGATAAATGAGTTTTAAAATTAAAATAATTGCCATCTAAGGCTGTGTAATGAATTAAAAAACAAATTACTTCGTCTATAAGGGGCCTTGGACAGCAACAATCGAAAGCTATGAAAGATAGCCTACAGATAATGTTTCTGTTTTTGTATGAAGTGATATCGGAAGCTAAATTAACCGATTTGTATAATTAATTATTAATTCACCATTGGAAAGTGTAGTTTCTCTAGATGGACATAATTCTATAATGTTATTACAGTAACTTCTGAGTGAATCGAGGGCAGGTAAGATTTAAATAGCTTCTTATGTACAGAAAACTTGATAGGCTATTCTGTACATTCGTTTCCTGTATTTCCTAAAATAATTTTTATGACCAAATGAGTGGTCTCTGGATCAAAATGATCGCATTTTAATTATGCAAATACAATTTAAATTAAGTAACATAATAAACGAGTTATCCTTATACCAAACACGAATGTTCCCTGGATCAAATGTCCTATTTTAATTATGTAATTACTTTATATTTATTTCTAACGGGTGCAGCGGAGCGCACGGGTACGGCTAGTATTGAAATAAACCTGTACTTACTTTCTCATAGGTACTTTGTTCTACTGATTTTGTATTGTCTAAACAAGTGCTTATACAAATTTTGCTCATTCGACCGCAATTACGAGGGCCGTAAGTTCCCTGGTGCCGTTTGCAGAAAGAAAACACAATTTCATGGAAAGATTTATTGGCACAGATATAGCAATTGTCGAGTTATTTTTCAACATATTCCTCACCAGAATTAATACATTTGTCATAACGTGGGATCAACTTTTGTATCCCTGTGTCATAGAAGTCTGTTGCCTGGGATCGGTACCAGTGTGTGACAGACATCTGCACTCTCTGTCGATCCCATTTTGTAAATTGTAAATATTATTAAAACCTAATTGTTTTATTATCTCTGAAAGTTTCAGTGTTACATTAATTCACAGGGCTAACGGCTTCGAAGCTGGGTACCTGGTTCTAATGAAGTGCATAGGTAGCAATATAACATGGGGGCATGAGATAGTTACTCTGCCTGCCATAATAAATTCACTTCAATTAAAGTCCCCAATGTAAAAAAAAAACCTACTTTCTCATACTTTGTTCTACTGATTTTGTAACAACTCACAAAAAAACATTCTCGTGGCGGCAGATAAAATGTTATTCTGTTTTATTCCACCATGTTAATAATGACAAAACAAGTGCTTATACAAATTTTGGCCATTCAACCGCAATTACGAGTGCCGTAAAATAAGTTTCCCCGGGGCCGTTTACAGAAAGAAAACACAATTTCATGGAAAGATGTAGCTATTTTTCAACATATTCCCCACCAGAACTGATACATTTGTCCTACCATAGGATCAACTTTTGTATCCCTATGTCGTAGAAGTCTGCCGCCAGTTGCAATCGATCCCATTTTGTAAGTTGTAAATATTATTAAAACCTAATTGTTTTATTATCTTGGAATTTATAACAATAGGAAGTTAAGTGCGTGCATTCACCCCACTCTCCCCTGTTCTTACAATTAGAATTAGAATTAGCCACGAAATCCCATGAAGGGCAAGGGCCTCCTGACTATGCAGGGTGGCTTGTCAAGCAGTTCCCTGTTAGCCACTCCGGGAATGATGGTCACTTTTGTAATGACATATCTGAAGAGTCCACTGTTCACTAGTCACTCTTTAGGTTGAAAGTCACTTTGTGATTAGTTTCCATTGTTGTCGGTCTTTCGCTGTTCTTGACCATAGATGGCCGAATCTTGCTCTAAGTTCGTCTGCCCATCTTGTCTTCTGTCTTCCAGCGTTCCGTTTGAGCGTATTCCGAATCTCACCGGTGAGCAATCCGATGGCATCACGGTGTTCCGAATTCCACCGATGACGTCATTGATGCTCCACCGGTGTCGCACCTGTGCCATCAACTTGCAGAGGTGGTGGCAGTCTCCATCAGCCGCCATCAGTGAATCTGATTGGTTCTTGTATAGAGCGGGAATTAGCAGACGAATAACATCGTGCACTGTTGTGTCATGGTGGTGTGTTCTGCTTTAGTTCTGCTGTATTGTTTGTAATGAGCACAACGTAAAAACAATATGTTAATGGCTTATGAGCGAACATGTCAACGGACCAGTTATTACTACCGGTTCAAGAAATAAGTTGTTTATGATCTCTTTTCTTTGAACGAAATGGCAGTACGAAAATTTCGCAAAATTTTGCTAGCTTAGCACAGATAAACACTTACACGGTCGCCATGACAGCATCGATTCTTCCAGCAGTTTTGTTCCTTATTTTCGTTGCAACGTGACGTCATTGATCCCACCGGACCGATGAGATTCGGAATACGCTGTTTGCCAATCCTTAAGTCCCATGTCGTAAGGACGTGTGTCCACCGGTTCGCGTTGAATCGCATCACGTGTCCTGCCCATTTCTTCTTCAGCTTATCGGCCGTCTTTGCTGCGTCTTTGAGGTGTGTTTGTCTTCTTGTGTCTTCGTTACGTAGTCTGTGTCTGAGTGTGAAGTTCAGCATCTTCCTCTCCATTTTCCGTTGGCACTTTCTCAGCATGTCCCGCTCTCTTTCCGTTAGAGACCATTCAGGCTGATTCACAATAAACCGGGAATGAAAACGACAACGAGATCGAGAACGGAAATAATGTTAAAATAAATGTATTTAAATATGAGCATTCACAATAGTTAATTGTGAATGCTTCCATTTAAATACATTTACTTTAACATTATTTCCGTTTTCGTTCTCGTTGTCGTTTCCGTTCCCGGTTTATTGTGAACCAGCCTTTATGATCTCTAACGGAATGGTTCTTACAATAGATGTCCACAATTGCTATTTCTACCACAGGCTTCATAAAATCAGACAGAACGATCCTCGTCCTGTGACGAAAAGATGTGTCGGTGCTCTATCTAAACGGCTAAAAGTATTTCGTAATTATTATTCCAAAGTTGAAAGCATTTAAGTACTTCCTTATGACGTAAATGACAATTATACAAGGGAACCAAGGATTTTGCCACAGAAAGAACCGGATTTTGAAATGAGTCTCTACACTTGTGGAACATTTAATGTAAATTCAGGGTCAGAGGCTTACAATACAACAGGGGGCTCTAGTCAAAAACACAGATACAGCGGAAGGGGTAATTAAGAGTAAATACATGCAGAAATTCAATAGAGACGCTTTATCGTGTCGGACATTAGGGACTAGAACAGACCATGTATAAAACTTTGAGAGGGCACGCACGCAAGGTTTTCCACTTCAGCCGTGAAAAAGGAAACAAAAATCATAATGTAATCTAAAGCCAAGGCCACTCGATTCGGATGGCTGAGCTGTAATATCTCACTTCTTAGTTATTTACGATAACTTGAAATGTCTGGAAATCTTTCTGCGAGTAAATTGCTGGGTTTATTTTACAACTTCAGTTGAGTGACCCAGCTAGTCAAGATTCCGCACAAAAATATGACAGTCATGACGCGCATTGCAGCTGTAGTTCAGAAAAATTTCCTCAAAGAGACCAGGGTTCGATGCCACAACGATTATGTAAGATTTAGGATGGACGAGTTTTAGTGATACGAGTTTTATACAACTGTTTTCATCGTTTGTATTATTTCACCACAGACCCTTCACCATCTTTATATAATCGGTATAAAAATCCATTTTCACAGTCATCAACTACAAAATTACCTCCACGTACATGATCACCAGTCACCATAAATACCATCACCAACAATGACATCACTATTTCCCTTGACCATGTATTTCTCTTGTTCTCCAGATATTGCCCTTATTCTCCTTGTATTCCGCTTGTTCTTCTGTATTTCCCTTGTTCTCGTTGCATTTCCCTTGTTCTCCTTGTCTTCACCTCGTTCCGTATGTACTTACCTTCTTCTTCTTGTTCTCTTTGTAATTTCCTTGATTTCTTTGTATTCCCCTTGTTCTATTTGTATTTTTCTTCTCTTCGTAATTCCCTTCTTCTGCTTGTATTTCCTTTCTTCTCCTTGTATTTTTCTTCTTCTCGTTGTATTTCCCTTGTTTCTTCTTGTATTCCCCTTGTTCTCCATGTATTCCCATTGTTCTCATTGTATTCCGCTTGTTCTTGTATCCCCGTGCTCTCCTATTTCTCTTGTTCTCCTTGGTTCTTCCTTTCATTCTTGTCTTCCACTTGTTCTCTATATTTTCCCTTCTTTTCGTTGTCTTCTTCTTGTTCTCCTTGTATTGTGTTTGTTATTCTTGTATCCCCCCTGTTCCCTTTGTATTTCCCTTGTTCTCCTCGTATGCCCCTTGTTACCCTTGTATTCCCCTTATTCTCTTCGTATTTCCCTTGTTCTCTTTGTATTTCCCTTGTTCTCCTTGTCTTCTCATTGTTCTCTTGTATTCCCCTCGTTCTCTTTGTATTCCCCTTATACTCCTTGTATTCCTCTTGTTCTCGTTTTCCTTTTGTAATCATTGTACTTGACTTATTGTCTTTGTATTTCTCTTGCTATCCTTGTATTCCCTTATTCTCTTCTTATTTACCTTGTTCTCTTTGTATTTCCCTTGTTCTCTTTGTATTTCCCTTGTTCTCTTTGTATTTCCCTTATTCTCTTCGTATTTCCCTTGTTCTCTTCGTATTTCCCTTGTTCTCTTTGTATTTCCCTTGTTCTCTTTGTATTTCCCTTGTTCTCTTTGTATTCCCCTTATTCTCTTTGTATTTCCCTTATTCTCTTTGTATTTCCCTTGTTCTCCTTGTCTTCTCATTGTTCTCTTGTATTCCCCTCGTTCTCTTTGTATTCCCTTTATACTACTTGTATTACTCTTGTTCTTGTTTTCCTTTTGTAATCATTGTACTTGACTTATCGTCTTTGTATTTCTCTTGCTATCCTTGTATTCCCTTATTCTCTTCGTATTTCCATTGTTCTCTTTGTATTTCCCTTGTTCTCTTTGTATTTCCCTTGTTCTCTTTGTATTTCCCTTGTTCTCTTTGTATTTCCCTTATTCTCTTCGTATTTCCCTTGTTCTCTTCGTATTTCCCTTGTTCTCTTTGTATTTCCCTTGTTCTCTTCGTATTTCCCTTGTTCTCTTTGTATTTCCCTTGTTCTCCTTGTCTTCTCACTGTTCGTCTTGTCTTCTCATTGTTCTCCTTGTATTCCCTTCTTTCTCTTTGTATTCCCCTTATTTTCCTTGTATTCCGCTTTTTCTTGTTTTCCCTTTGTAATCATTGTACTTGACTTATTTTCTTTGTATTTCTCTTGTTATCCTTGTATTCCCCTTATTCTCTTCGTTTTTCCCTTGTTCTCTTTGTATTTCCCTTGTTCTCCTTGTCTTCGTCTTGTTCCCATTGCCTCCATCTTGATCTCATTGTAGCGTCGAGAGCAGTTTGTATTTTTATATGACGGTTAATTCCTAAGTTACACTTCCGACATAGTGAAGAGAAAGAAAGTCTCGGCTCAGAATCTAAACGAATAACAGCCCAAGCCGGATTCGAATCCACACACGAGGGCAAATTCGGAGCACAAGACCCACTCCTTGCTCTAGGCCACCCTAGTGACAAACAAATGGGTTTATGACGCCTAGTATTTTATTTAATCCTTTTGGAGTGAAGAAAATTGAATTGGGATCCATTACTCACAAAGTCAAGTTCCCGAAGGCATGGAGTCTAGACGGAGAAACAAGTCAAAACACGTCAGTTTGTCACGAAAACGAAGTTACGGTAGTTATACTCTCATACGGAAAAGTGCCGTCGCCTTTGGAAAACATCAGAGGAGACCGCAACGCACCTGCAGGCAAATGTCATAGTCGGAAATTGTGACGTCACCGCGCACTTCCCGCAATTACCTGCACAGCGGCTGTAGCTACATAAAGTGCCCTTAATATGCAGCGTAGAGTCGTAATTGCTGCAAACACAACTGCACGCCAGCAAATGTTGGTTTAATTAAGTGAGAGGGCCTAGAAGTCACTCGCACACACGTGGGAGAGAATCAGAGGTTTGGACACTTGTTCAATACATAGAGCAGTGGTTCCCAAAGTGGGGGTCGTTATAAAGAGGTGGAAGGGTCCAGGGGCGGACGCAGGATTTTTTTTCGGGGAGGGATTTGAAGAGATAGTAAAAATAGAGTAATGAGAAATAAGTTTATATACTCACAATTTGTTTCCGAGTCACAAACATTTACAAGTTGTATATATTATTTTAATGTACCGAAGTACATATGATATTTCCATGCAGATATTCTGCGTCATCATACGATGAAAGAGTAATGGAACGGAGAAAAATTCTCTCCGGCGCCGGGATTTGAACCCGGGTTTCCAGCTCTACGTGCTGAATACAACTCCGACGCCGGTTAGAATCGTCTCAGATTAAGCTCCAACTCTTGTGTTCCCTCTAGTGGCCGCCCTCTGCACTACGTCATAGATGTCTATGAACGCAGGACCGAAGTCCACACATGTGCTGAGGTGCACTCGATATGAGTGACTAGTTGGCCGGGATCCGACGGAATAAGCGCCGTCTTAAATCACGAAGTGATTTACGCATATCATATATATTATTTTAATGTACCGAAGTACATATGATATTTCCATGCAGATATTCTGCGTCATCATACGATGAAAGAGTAATGGAACGGAGAAAAATTCTCTCCGGCGCCGGGATTTGAACCCGGGTTTTCAGCTCTACGTGCTGATACAACTCCGACGCCGGTTAGAATCGTCTCAGATTAAGCTCCAACTCTTGTGTTCCCTCTAGTGGCCGCCCTCTGCACTACGTCATAGATGTCTGTGAACGCAGGACCGAAGTCCACACATGTGCTGAGGTGCACTCGATATGAGTGACTAGTATCCGGTGTGGCTTAGTGGATAAAGCATCAGCACGTAGAGCTGAAAACCCGGGTTCAAATCGCGGCGCCGGAGACAATTTTTCTCCGTTCCATTACTCTTTCATCGTATTTACAAGTTGGCCTGAGTAGCGTAGTCGGTATAGCCTTCTGTGCTCGAAATTTCGGGTTCTATCCCAACCCAGCTCAATGGCATTTAAGTGTGTTTAAATGCGACAGGCCTCATATCAGTCGATTTACTGGCATGTAAAAGAAGTCCTGAGGGAAAAAATTCCGGCACACCGGCGACGCTGATATAACCTCGGTAATTGCGAGCGTTGTTAAATAAACTATAAATTTTTAATTTTAACATTTACAATGACTGCAATACAAAAACAATGACAATGACATTTGCAAAAGAAGGCGACGAGGCTTCTTAGACATTTCATCCGTACTTCATGAGCTTTTACTTCTACATTTTTTATGTATATACATCAAGGCCAGTCCATTTAATCTGTCTGCTCCCATCGTGCTCCTCAAGTAAGTCTTCAAATACCGCAGTGTTGAGAATGACCGTTCTGGTGTTGCTGTAGTTACAGGCAACGTGCAGAAAAGTTTCAGCGCCTTGGGAGTGCAGGGAAAAATAATTTCATTGCACCTGTACAAAGATGATATAAAGTCAGTAGGTATTGGGTGAAGATTTTTCTGATCAAGGAAATTTCTTCTCCACATCTTCAATTCATTGAAGAAAGACTCTGGTGATGCATCAACATCATTGGGCCACTGATTTACTATAGCCTCAACAGCAGTTTCTAAATCTTCATCTGATGCTGGCACTATGTTTTTAGGCAGCAAAGTTTGTATGGACTTTAGGACTCTCTTATGATTTAAAAACCTGTCCTTGAGCTGACTAATGAAATAGTCTAAGAAGAGAAGGAAAATTAAAAGTCTAAAATACTCTTCATGACTCTCTGTCTTGAAGTAAGAACGCTGTGTTTGTCTTCCTGCAGTTCTTGGAATTTAACACTTTAGCAAAGAGAATTTACGTGGAAAACTCTCTAATTCCTATGTACATTCACGAATTAAAATTAATATTGTTTTTGTTTCTTGTTTCGTATTTTTCTCAAAATTTCGGGAGGGGATATATCTCCTTAATCCTCCCCCTTGCATCCGCCCCTGGAAGGGTCTATTCTTTTCTATCTGTCCCCTTTGAAGGTCGTGGCACGGGTTAGGATTGTCCTCCGACAAAACTTTTTTCTAAGACTGTACAATGTACATTGTACATATTTCAAAGTTTTTCCTCCAAGTTTTTACAGAGATTTGTATTTTTCGAATGAAGTTAAGTACCGGTACGGTAGTGGGGGTCGGAAACAAAAGTCTCTCCCAAAAGTTAGTCAAGCTTTCAGAACATTTGGTAATCATTGCCATCAGGGTTGGGACTTTATGCGTAAAAAGGTTATTTACATTACAGTAAAATACGCGTAAATAATGCGTAAGTAACGTAATAAATGTAAAATACGTAAAAAAATCCTCCAAGAACTTTTATTTTTAGTCTTTCTTTGTTCAGTTTGTGATGAAAATTTACCAACAAAGATAGTAATGCTAGTGCAAGGGAAGATTGAACAAATAAATTTATTAATGTTCTAACATACAAAAAGTCTATTCAGCCATCAACTCGTTGATGATTAGTCATTAACCACATAAAATTTGGAAAATTATTACATTTAATGAGTTATTATGTTTAAATCGTAATGTTTACCTTAAACTGTTATACTATAAAAAGGCCTTTATCATTAAAATAGTTTATTTTTAAAACCCCACAAGTGACAAAAACAAAACTTTCGGAAAATCAATAAAAACTGTTTAGTTCAATTAATTTTATTTTAATTGCCAAAATGTATTTAACAAGTTATATTAGTTGCTAAATGTTAGGTTTATTCACTATTAGTTGTGTTTTGTAATATATATGAAGTCCGCCCCAAAAAATTAATTAGTTAGGATGTTATGTGTTTCTTCTAACAAACAAACTGAAAGTAAGAAAAGTATTGCTAGTTTTCTAAGTATTAAAATGATTGAAAGTATGACAAATGTTATAATCTATGTAAAAACTACAGTATAAAATCACAAAAAAAAAAAAAAAATTCTGCTGCAACAGACATTCTTTTTATCACGACTTAAAAGGAATGAAGGAATTAATTTTTAGATTGTCAAAATCAATAAATGTTAGTTTATTACTCCGTGTATAAAACAGTTTTCAACATTACGTATTTTACATGTAAATTACACGTACAGGTAATTTACTCGCCCAACCCTGATTGCCATAGAGAATTAGCTATGTCGTTGTTCCATAGCGGCAAAGACTAAAATCTGATGGTGTTTTTCATAATACAGTATTTCATACTTAATTCAATTGGTAATTTAATATACGAGTATTTTGATTTGCAAATTAGATTGTAAGCTTCTATAAATTTCACTATATTTTTTGACTAGGTTAAGGAATCAACTTTAAGTTACCATTTTCAACCGGTATTAATTTTGTTATATGTATTTGCAAATCTATTGAGAGTAACATAACAAAACCAAATAATTTACTGTGCATCTCCGCTCAGCTTTTCGGGAATCGCATCCGAGACGGGTCCATGCACATGGGTAGGATAACCAAGTGGAAAAGAGAACAGTACTGTGGGAAAAAGAAGATACTGAGGAAAAAAAATTAAGGACCAACGTAATGCAAGTAATGGCGAAAAAGGGATAATATTCATAAACTAATATCATTTAACAATTTATTTCATAATATCGATATATTAACAAATGTAATAGGTCTACAACAAATTTAAGCGCTTCAAAAAATTTACGAATAATATAAAACAAAAGGTGCCACTTCATTGAGGACGATATTCTTTGCAAGAGTTTAGGCTTCTCTAATAGACAGGAGTATTGATTAATTTTTTTTTTTTTTCGGAATATGTATGATAAGACTTTCTTGTGTTAAATTCTAACGTACCTTGTTTACATGTTTCGACCTATTTATGGGTCATCCTCAGAACTGGTCGTTGCTGGTCTTGGCGCCTCTTGTTTTGTTTCCTGTGAGGGTGTGTTCGTATGGTATAATGTAGAGTCAAAGAGTGTGTGTGTTCTGAAATTGAGTTGTGTGCTGAGAATTGCGTTGGGGTATGTTTTCGTGTGTCTGTATATTCCATATTGTTCTAGTGTGTTTAGTTTCTGGCTTTTTGGTTGGATGTGTAGTATTTCCATGTCTGTGTAGATGTCTCTGTGGGTGTGATTAGCATTTGTGATATGGTCTGCATATGTGGAGGTGTTTTGTAATTTTGTTATGACTGTGATATGTTCTTTGTAGCGTGTTTGAAATTATCTGCCTATCTGTCCTATGTAGAAGTTGTTGCAGGTGTTCCATTTGAGTTTGTATACGTCTGTGTGGTTGTATTTGTTTGTTTGTGTTGTTTGCGTGTTGAGATATTTTGTAGAGTGTTATTTGTTCTGTATGTGATGTTGTAATTTAATTTCTTGAATGAGGTTACAATTTTGTTTGTGTTTTTGTTTTCGTATGTTAGTGTGATGTATTTTTTGTGTTCTTGTGTTTGTGTTGTATTCTTATGTTTTTTGTGATTATGTTTTGTCTTACGTATTATGTTGTTTTTTGCTGTTATTTATACTCGCTTTAACATCTCTGTTCATATCGCGAGTTAATCTTTTGGTTGGTGAAACCCGAAGGCCTGTGTACTATTGTTGTGTACTAGATGACGTCTGTAGATCTATTACTGATTTGTTATGGATATGATTTTGGTGATGAATGAAGCCGGTGATAATCAGGGATGTTGTGGCCCGAATTTCCTAGCATTTGGCTTACGGTTGAGGGAAAATCCTGAAAATCTCATCCAGGAAATTCAACCCGACCGGAAATCGAATCCAGATTCTATCGTCAGCAGAGTAAACAGCTCCTCTCTTTTTTTGCGATAGAGAATTTTTTGTTCGGCAAATTTTTTGTCTAGCCATTACTGCAGCATTTAGTTATCAGTTCGCGTAATCCGTCATTCCAAGGACAGTTGGCACCCTTGTAACTTCACGGGGGACGAGTGATGAAAACGGTATCATATTTTGTGCCATCACTCTGACTAATATCACGTCCAAATGCCAAGGTCTGAGCGCAAACTGAAACAAAGTGACTCATTTTGCCACTGGAATCAGCCGAGCAAATCAGCGAGAGTGGCTGGAAATTGCACGTGTGGAACCGTGTCATCCAGTTGGTCGTGATGTCGTAACACACCACACGTGAAGTAACTCCAGATCGTGAATTTCATCGCAGGAGGGATAAGGGATTTCTGATATTTCAGATTATAAAGCTGTCGGTGTGTTGCAGAAGGACTGTGAACTTCCAGCCCTTGCGTTGGGACTTGTATGTATTTCCAATGTTTAGAAACCGTGCGTAGGCAGAGTTGCGGAATGGGTACACACAGCTTTCGAATTCGACTATTGCATTATAACTCAATATATTATGTTAATTATGGTACACAGCTATTGCATTGCTAAATGTTGCCATGCAGTATTTCTTCACAACCACTGAAATTAGTAGGCTATATTTAAGATTGGTCTAATGGTTATTATAAACTATAGCCATATATCAAGTCGGTTCTTAAAGTAAACTTGAAAAGCATTAATCCCAGGCGATATGGTCCAATACGTTGGATATTCTTAACAATAACTTACTGTTGCCGACGGGGCATATTGTGGAAAAGTCTTAAGAATATAATTATTTCCGTAAAAAACAATTCGGCCTATAATTTGACCCACAATTGCTACCGACTACAGTTTCCATAGACTATACACAAGTCCAACAATCACACTCTATGACTCCGACTCTACGACACTATGACTATGACTCAGACTCTACGTCATTGTGACTGTGACTCCGACTCTACTACACTGACTTCGACTCTACGTCGCTGTGACTATGACTCCGACTCTACGTCACTATGACTATGACTCCGACTCTACGAAACTATGACTCCGACTCTACGAAACTATGACTCCGACTCTACGTCACTATGACTACGAAACTATGACTCCGACTCTACGAAATTATGACTCCGAATCTACGTCACTATGACTATGACTCTTAATCTACGGCACTGTGACTATGATTCCGACTCTACCACACTAAGATTAAGACTCCGACTCTACGTCACTATGACTATGACTCCGACTCTACGTCACTATGACTATCACTCCGACTCTACGAAACTATGATTCCGACTCTACGTCACTATGACTATGACTCCGACTCTACGTCACTATGACTATGATTCCGACTCTACGAAACTATGACTCCGACTCTACGTCACTATTACTATGACTCCGACCCTACGTCACTATGACTATGACTCCGACTCTACGAAACTATGACTCCGACTCTACATCACTATGACTATGACTCCCGTCACTATGACTATGACTCCGACTCTACGAAACTATGACTCCGACTCTACGAAACTATGACTCCGACTCTACGTCACTATGACTATGACTCCGACTCTAGGAAACTACTGTATAACTCCGACTCTACGTCACTATGACTATGACTCCGACTCTAGGAAACTACTGTATAACTCCGACTCTACGTCACTATGACTATGACTCCGACTCTACGAGACTGTGACTATGACTCCGACTCTACAATACTGTGACTATGACTCCGACTTTGCGACACTATGTCTCCGACTCTACGACTATGACTCCAACTTTACGGCATTATGTCTATGACGCAGAATTTAGATACTGCGTAACTATGACACCTGCTCTGCGTTACTCTGACTCCGATTCTACGACATTATGACTCCGACTGCAGAACACTCACCCTACGACACTGACTCTACGACTACGGCTCTACGAACTGACTACGAATATACGACACTGACTCTACTACTGTAGGCTATTATATTGAATATGACTCTACGCTCTACGAATCCGACTCTTCCACTACAACTCTGACTTTACAACCCCCAAGACTCTGATTCTGAGACTCCAAGAGTCAAATTCGACGACTTCAAGAATCCGACTCCACGACACCAGAATCCGAATTGCATCACCTCTAACTCGAACTTCTGCGATCTACTGTAGGACCGAATAACCGGATGACCTGCTTGTGTGTAAACCCAGAAATATCGCAGACACGACAAAGCTAGTCCCAGGTAAGACAACGCTTCCAGAACAACTAGCGGGACGCCAACTAGGCGGCTCCTGACAGGCATGGTCGACCAGTGTTGTCAGATCTTTAAAAAATATTTCCGGAGGTTGTAATGAAAAAAATCCGGAGATTTGTCCACAATTTCCGGAGGCACTTTCGAAAATCACATAAAATGTTATTTTGACCTTCTATTACAAAACATGAACCTATAATAAAAAGATTTCTACTTTAATTTTTTTAATCACCAATTTGATTAGTAGTTACCACCTTCTTCTCCTCATAGATGTTTCTCCAGATCAGATATGTTCATTTTTACGTGTTACATATTTTATATTTAGGGAAACTTTAATAGTCAAGTTATAAAATATTAACAAAACTTTAACTATATAATGTTCATCTATCAGTTTTAATATATGCCAGAGATTGATTTTTCTAAAAAAGTAAATAATTTCCTACATTAAAAAATCCGGAGATTACAACATAATTTCCTATTTTTCCGGGAAGTTAAAAAATTCCGAAGATCTCCGGAAATTTCCGGAGACCTGGCAAGGTCGACCCACGAGATGCCACATGCCGTTCCACTTTCACACCGAAAATGTCTCTCGATTCGTCGGCAGGTATCGCTAGAGGCACAGATTGAATGGTGCACAGAACAGAAGGAACTGGCTATCATCCATCGGCATCACCGAAGCTCTTACGCGTTATCTTGAAGCTTTATTTTTAAAAGAAATAAAATGATTTGAAATGAAAGGAACAGGACGATGAAATGGAGAATATCAGTGCCGTGGATCAAACTTCAGTGTGTTAATAAGACTTCGCCCCAGCACAGGGAGGCCGAGGGGACTTTGTGCACCCTTACAGAGCACGGAGACATGATTGCTGTAGATTTCTGTATTACATCATGTTCGCACCGTCGTTAAGTTCCCCGCTCAACATGCGATCTGACACTGAAGCGCTGCATACAGCAGCTTTATGCCACTTGTCACGTGAGACGGAATCTTGGCGGAAGGCCGTGGCGTATTTTGGGACCACATTCTGATAAAGAAATAATCATGCAGCAATTTGAGGGAAAATGTTGTTCATTAAACGAACCCGTGAAAGGGTTCATTTATTGCGTGACCCCACCGAAACTGTGACAGCGGCACAAACACAAGACAAGGTCAGTTCAGCGCGGAGCGGAGAGAGCATTTGTTCAAACAGAGTGGTCCGTCAGTTATTACATGGAATGTATTACCGCTCTTGTTTGTTCTGTTTCTCAACTCCACATCTGCTTTCTCGACGTGGAGTCTGCCTATTTACAGAGTGTTTCAAAACTAATAATATCACATCGTGACTCTGCTCACAGACTCACAGAAGTTTATTTTTTTAACTCTTCCAAATACAGCAGTAGTGGAATTTCGAGGCTATGCTTCTACTAAGGGTGTCAGTGATGATTTCAGGCTCATTCCGAGAGCTTCTCACCCTTTAGATGTACTTAATAACCATTTAAAGATAATTACAACAACGTAGGACAATTAATATTAATTTCTCACTTATCTAGAAAATGAGTAATCCTTGAAGAACATTCTGTGAAAAAGTCTCTGTTAGTCAAAAATTACTTACCGACCTTTCAACAGTCAATCGGTCATTGAAACAGTTGTAGTCAATTAGTCACGCAATTAGTCAACCACTTAAAACCCAATATGATAAGTCTATCAATCGGTCAGTTTCACAGCTAATCTATCAGAGCAAATAGAACGATCAATATATCACAGTTGAGTATCACGATCAATCTATCATTCAATACAACGATTGGCCTATCAGAATGAGTACGAAAATAGATTTGTCAGAGTCAGCACGGTCAAATTATCAGAGACAGTACCACGATCAATCTTTCAGAGTCAATAGGATGATTATTCTATAAGACTACGATCAATCTATCAGAATCAATACGATGATTACTCTATCAAATTACTACGGTCAAATTATTAAAGACAATAACACTAGCAATATGTCAGAATCAATAGGGTGATTATTCTATCAGACCACGATCAATGTATCAGAGTCAATACGATGGTTAATCTATCAAAGTACTACGGTCAAATTACTAGAGACAGTAACACGAGCAATTTGTCAGAGTCAGTAGGATGATTATTCTATCAGGCCACAATCAATTTATCCGAATCAATACGATGATTAATCTATCAAATTACTACGGTCAAATTATTAGAGACAATAACACGAGCAATCTATCAGAATCAATAGGATGATTATTCTATCAGACCACGATCAATCTATTATAGCCAATACGATGATTAGTTTATCAAAGTGCTACGGTCAAATTTTATTAGAGACATTAACACGAGCAATCTGTCAGAATCAATAGGATGATTATTCTATCAGACCACGATCATTCTATTATAGCCAATACGATTAGTTTATCAAATTGCTACGGTCAAATATTATTAGAGACATTAACACGAGCAATCTGTCAGAATCAATAGGATGATTATTCTATCAGACCACGATCAATCTATTATAGCCAATACGATGATTAGTTTATCAAATTGTTACGGTCAAATTTTATTAGACATTAACACGAGCAATCTGTCAGAATCAATAGGATGATTATTCTATCAGACCACGATCAATCTATTATAGCCAATACGATGATTAGTTTATCAAATTGTTACGGTCAAATTTTATTAGAGACATTAACACGAGCAATCTGTCAGAATCAATAGGATGATTATTCTATCAGACCACGATCAATCTATTATAGCCAATACGATGATTAGTTTATCAAATTGTTACGGTCAAATTTTATTAGAGACATTAACACGAGCAATCTGTCAGAATCAATAGGATGATTATTCTATCAGACCACGTTCAATCTATCAGAGTCAATACTATGATTAGTCTAATTTGTCAGAGAATAAATCTACTACGATCAAATTATCAGAGACATTACCACGATCAATCTATCAGAGTCAGTACGATGATTAATGTATCAGAATACCACGATCAAATTATTAGGGACAATACAACGATTAATCTATCACAGTCAGCACGATCATTATCAATGTTGCACAGTTATGAAAATTATTGCATTTGTTCGATTGTTACCGTCTTTTGCTTCCTCCAGTGCCTTAATCTTATAGACGAAAAACTTTAAAAATTGTATTTTCGTCTGGCACCAATATTACATTTATACCTCTATTCAAATATTCGTCCAAAAAATATAATCCTCTGAAACCTCACAATGATTTTTGTAATTTTTCCATGATAAATCACTTGAATTGCCGCTATAGTCATAATTTTTAATCTATACACCATATAGGCCTATATATCCTATTGAGATTGAAACCTCTGAGAAGGCTTCAAACCTGCACATCAGAGTTATGTAATATGGAGTTTATCTCGTTATTTTGGCATTATTTCGTCTCCCAGTCTGAAGATCAAAGTCCGTGGTTCGAGGCTTCGTGCATTTTCCCATCGTCAATAATTACAGCAACTGACTGGTTCCGCCCTCCTGCCAAGAGATCGCATCGCGCTGCTACCTTGTTACACGCAACGGATGCTTCCGAACTTGGTAATCGTTACAGGCTGCCTCGAAACTTTGAGCATCTATAGTGAGGATCACGTAAGGATGGTTTCTGGAAGGCTAATTTGGCCGTCTCTTCAGTGTTGCCAACTAATACCAGATATCACCAAAGAGAGTAAGATCACATTGCTACTACTGAAGTAATAATAAAAATAATAATAATAATAATAATAATAATAATAATAATAATAATAATAATAACGATGCCTTGCTTATTTACTTATTTACCACTTCTCAGCTTTATGTTGTAAGGTGTTTTCTAAATAGTTCAATAATTTATGACTTCTTGACTTCTCGCATATTATGCTGGCAATTAGGATTAGTATGATCTAATATTAAAATGTATTTTGTCTGATAACATGAAATTCATTGCTTTGACTAAACAGTTTTCGATTCATGAGACCTAACCTAAAAATGTATTTAGTTTGATCACGTGAAATGATTAGTACGGATTACGAAAACAGAATACCACTTTCAAATGTAGCCTATAACCCATTTACAATACATTATAGGCCAGCGGTTCTCGAACCTTTTTTTGCTTTGCATAATTCTGCGTACAGAAAAATGAAGATGACTTACAGAAATCTTTACATGAATTAAATAAAATAACTTATGTAAATTATATGATCTAAAGATATCAGTAAAAAAAAAAAACAAAGACAATTGCATTTAGAGGAAAATATCCAGTGAGATCCAAAATTATTTTAGAAAATCAAAGTATAGAACAGGTGTCTAGTTTGAAATATTTGGGCTGTGATATTAGTTACAATATGGAAAGAGATATTGATTCTAAAATAAATAAATTTCAGACGGTAGGTGGAAAAATACAGAGAACGTTAAAAAATAAAGTTAGAAAAGAAACTAAAGTAAAAATGTATGAAGTTATGGCAGTTCCCACAAATTGTATGGATGTGAAACTTGGGCTCCAACGACAAAACAGAAAGATAGAATACAAACGGCGGAGACGAGTTCCTCAGACAAGTTAAAGGGTGTACAAAACTTGATAGAATTAGAAATGAGGATATAAGGGAAGAATTAAAAGTACAGCCTCTATTGGATAAAGTCACGAATTATAGAATGAATGGAATGAGTAAGGAGAGATATTCATTATTAGCAAGAAATTGTAAAGCAAGAGAAAGACGTGACGTCAGGAGACCTAGAAAACGTTGGGCTGATGAATTATGAAGTCGGAACGGGCAATTGCCTAATCCTTGGAGTGATGATGATTCTGCGTCTGCCCCCCACAATATAAGATAGAAAGGTAGACGAGAATAACCCGATACGCGGGAATTTAAACTTGATTGGTAACACTGGCTTCGCTGCCATGCGCATACTTGTTTTTTTTTATTTAGATGTAATTATTATGTATTGATATGAATCTTATCTAGCAGTAAATATTAGAGATATTGTTCATAAAAAATCAGTTAATGGCCATGTTTCACTACCGTATAAAAGAATACACTGTACTACACTTTGATAAATTCTATATTTAGTTTCCTTTTTTGTAATTTTTCCCAATTATCTCATATAAAGATCTAATTCAGTTTTTTTGCTGAAGAAATTTTCGTCTGTATGTCTTTTTCACATATGCCTGAATTGGCGAGTCTTGACCCTAAATAATTACATGATTCTCACCTTCCATTGGGGACGTCATCTACAGATTTTCTTTTAATTCAGAAAATAATTAGACTCAATCCCTCGAACAATACAGTACAAAAGATACGTGAATCGCTCACTAGTATCCTAGCAACGACTGGGCGATATTTTTACCGGACAGATAGGCGGACCGACAAGAGAATATTGACTCCAGTAAGTGCGGACTGTACAGCTGCTGGTGTCAGAGGTTGGCCGCAGTGCCAGTGTGTTCTGCGCCCCGCAGCTGGTTCCTGTCACTCTTCGTGGAAAGTGCGAGCGACCTTTGGGAGAGGACGTCGGCCTCATGTCAACAAGATCAAGTCCATAGTTCGACTCCTCGGGACGGAGTAATTGCTAGTAATGTTCAGGCGAAGATTATGTGCAGTTTAGTACGAAACATTTATTTACACACTTCAGAAAAATAAAAAGCAATCAACGTGTCAGATATTTTGAAAGAAAAGGAAAGAAAAATATGAATGGATTACGATAACGATAGTAGCAGCAGCACTAGAGCAGTAGTAGTAGTAGCAGCAGCAGTAGTACTAGTAGTAGTAGTAGTAGTAGTAGCAGAGGCAGTAGTATTATTAGTAGGAGCAGCAGTAGCAGTAGTAGTAGTATACTTTATTTTTTTTCATGGAGTGCAGTTTCATAGAAAGGACTTTGCCGACAGACCTTCTACTGCCCCCTACTAATTGGTTGTCATAAATAAATGTCTTCCTTACTATGACGGAAATCTTGTCTTCTCTTGTTAGTAACCAATCACAACCCTCGTTCAGAAGAATTGACAGGTGCCCGTCAAATCCACGTGGAGGCAGAGTTGCCGCATCGTTTCCGAATTCCAAGAATCCCGTCAGTTTCACTGCATAATTTCGAAGGTCATCAGGATTGTGACAACTGTGCAATGTTGGGATTAGGGGACAGGATGGAATTGTCAGAGCTGCTGTGTAGAAAGTCATAAATCTGTAAATGGGTGTTCAAAGGAACCACCGAACTGCACTCCTTGAAATAAAATAAGGTATAGTAGTAGTAGTAGTAGCAGCAGAGGCAGTAGTAGTATTAGTAGGAGCAGCAGTAGTACTAGTAGTAGCAGCAGTTGTACTAGTAGTAGCAGCAGTAGCAGGAGTAGTAGTAGCAGAGGCAGAAGTAGTATTAGTAGGAGCAGCAGTAGTAGTAGGAGCAGTAGTAGTAGTAGTAATAGTAGCAGTAGTAGCAGGAGTAATAGTATTAGTAGTAGTAGTAGCAGCAGTAGCAGGAGTAATAGTAGTAGTAGTAGCAGCAGCAGTAGCAGGAGTAATAGTATTAGTAGCAGCAGTAGTAGTAGCAGTAGTAGTAGTAGTAGTAGTAGTAGTAGTAGTAGTAGTAGTAGTAGTAGTAGTAGTAGTAGTAGTAGTAGTAGTAGTAGTAGTAGAACTTAATAGTGCACTGCCTACTGATATCATCAAAGATCCTACACAAGGGACATGACCTAGATGTTTTTTTGCTAATGGCATGCACTTGATTTTTTGTCATTCGTGTATTTGGACCCAGTTGTGTACACCAATTTACCGACAAAGTCGTTGCATCATTGGAGGCTGGTCTACGCTACACCAGCGATGAGGTGAGATGATGGAGATTCGTTGGGATGCCACAGGGGAACCGGAGCTCCAGGAGAATACTCCTGTGTTACTGGACCACGGACTTCCCCAACACAACTTATGAATCTGGGATACGCTGAGGATTGAACCCAGTATTATGAGTCCAGCTCGTTAGCCACTAGACCTTGATGTTAAAGCATATATAAATAAACTCTAAAAAAATGTATATTATATTGAATGAATTTATCGTATTCTGTGAGGGCAAGAATGAAAGGCTATCAATGGGGTAGATTCTCAATTTTCTTGGGTGAACTTTCCTTTGTATCAAATAACTTTGAGTGAAATGCTTGATTCCCTAATTGAGTCTCCTACACTCATCTAAATAAACTTCTGTTTCTGGTTTTGTTTCTAGTTTGTGATTGAACTAAGGTAATTTTATTCGGAACTGTTCTGTAACGAAGTTCGCCTCTTCTTTCAGTTGCCATGACAACGCATATTCTTGAGAAATCATAGGCTAGCGGCAAGTCTTCACTTGTTTCCTGTTTCTATGGCGACTTTGCGTGTGTTTCTACTAACAAAAATGTATTCTAAAGATCGCTTTTTTAAGAGTCTTGGAAATAAGCAGTTTTATCGAAGCAACAGTTGCGGTATTTGTGGACAGTCAGTAATTTGATACTATTTTCTATTGTGGAGTCCATTGCTGAACATGGCCGACCGTGTAATTTTTTTTTATCTCGGACGGCATTTGTCTCGGCGTCGCTAATTATCAATGAGGAACAGGATTTAATATTAATTTCCAGCTCGTAGCTGTCGGCCACCAGCTGATACCGCAACCACTACAGTTAAACTGGCCTGTCACGCGGGTGTCCTATTCAAGGCGTTAATAAAACAGCAGCAAAACGCTCATTACGAAACCACAAAGTGTTATAACCGAGGTAATGACGTCACAAAAAATATTACGTCAAGTGGGCCTGAATACTGCGTTTTGTAAAGACTAGGAGCTATGTATTTTGTTGTTGCATTGTCCTCTTTCGACTCCCGAACTCGATTAATTACACATCCCAGTTTATTTAATTCCTGTAGCGTGATGCAGATGCCAAAGGTTTAGTGAAATAGTGGGCTAAATCACATAGACTATTTCTAGAACTAATCCATACAAACACCGCTGATCTTTCATCCAGGCCGTCAGGGTTCGATTCTTGGTTAGATTGCGACGGAATTTATTATTATTATTATTATTATTATTATTATTATTGCATATTTTTATTTATTTGGTTGCAGAATGTTGCGATGTTGAATGACAACTTTTACCTCCGTCCATTCAGCTATATAGATAGGCTAGCTTACATAATTTCATACACATACAGCGCCAACCATAAGTAATGCCATTAATTTCAGGGAATTATTCTTTGACTTATTTCAAACAAAAAACTTAATACAGTTTTGCTCATTTTTATTTTCTTTTCGAGAAAAATCTGTTTTGTATGAAACATTTCATAGCGTGTCTTGGGAAAGCCATGGTTTAATTCTCAGTATGGTCAATCAGTTTAAGAAAGCAGTGTATTATGATCAGTGACGTACGCAGAATTTTATCAAAGGGGGGTCATTATTAAAATTGTTTACAATTTACATTACCGATATTTTAAATTTTGTGTATAATAATAATAATAAATTTTATTTAATTATTTATTATAATATTAATATGCTGGTCAACAACTATGGGCCAATTATTATTATTATTATTATTATTATTATTATTATTATTATTATTATTTACATTATATTAATTCAGATCCGTTTAATGTATAGTTTGTTGTTTCGCCATTCTTATATTAAGCACATTCATTTTAACTTCGTTTGTGTTGTTTTTAGCTTTTCTGTATCATGTATTTTTGTAATTATATTGTTTATCTGTATTTGTCTCTATTTTAATAAGTATTTGTATGCACTGTGTCTTATGCTATTCCTGTCTTCATTTATATGATTTCATTAATTCATTTGTAATTCATTATATTTATTTATTTATTTATTTATTATACTCCAATTTTACAAAGAACCCTATTTTACCTGAGATAGGTATGTTAGGGTTATACATACATGATAGTAGGCTAATAATAATAATAATAATAATAATAATAATAATAATAATAATAATAATAATAATAATATGATATAGGTTAATGAAGTCTCCTATTGAATTAGTCTTACGTGTCAATTATGAAATTAATACAATTTAACAAATCTATATATTCAGCAAATCTGTACAATGTTTTTTAAGTTATACACATGAATAAATGAAATGGAATGAGTTGAAATTAAATCCTAAAATACAATCTTATATTTCTATTAATAAGTTTCATGAAATGTATGCTATATTATAACCTAAGCAAATATCTAATCCTAATATTCACTAGAATGTAGTTTAAATTTCTGTGGGTTGAAATCTCTGAAGACGTTACACAGTTTTCCGTTAAACATCGTTGTCACAAGCAATTTTTAAATTATATACATCACAAACACAAAAATACATCACACTAACATACGGAAAAAAAAAAAAACGCACATAATTACTACCTACATTCAAGAAATTAAATTACAACATCCCATACAGAACAAATAACACTCTACAAAAGCATCTCAACACACAAACAAATACAACCACACAGGCGTATACAAACTCAACTGTAATACCTGCAACAACTTCTACATTGGACAAACAGGCAAATTGTTTCAAACAGGTTACAAAGAACACATCACAGCCATAACAAAATTACAAAACACCCCCGCATATGCAGAACACATACCAAATGCTAATCACACCCACAGAGACATTACCACAGACATGGAAATACTACACATCCAACCAAAAACGTCAGAACTAACACAGTAGAACAATATGAAATATACACACAAAAAACACATCCCAACGAAATTCTCAACACACAACTCAACTTCAAAACACATACACTCTTTGACTCTACACTATACCGCAGGAACACACCCTCACAGGAAACAAAACAAGTGGCGAAAAAAAATAAATAAAAAATAAATAAATAATTCAGTGGATATATACAAATTTTATCATGTGTTCAGATTACAACTTTTGTGAACGTAATTTACATATCTCATAAAATCTTGATAACAGCATTTATTTCGGAACACTTGTATTGGTGGGGAATTATATTTAATTGCCATTGTTTTAATTATCTCACTGTACTAATTTTAATAATTATTTGTGCTATTTTACTTTGTTGCATTTGGTCAGTGATTAATGTAGACTATTATATTGTTTGTATTTTCATCTCACTGCCATTTCCTACCATTCATTCTCATCATCATTTGTTGTTTTGTTCTGTTCTGTATCGTGGTAAACTGTAATTGGCCTTGTGCTGTTGTTTTGCACGTTAATATTTTAAATAAATGAATAAATAAATGAAATAAATAAATTAGGAAGGTTGTTCCAATAATTACGTGTAATCCGTAGATTCCTGTTGCGTTAAAGAATGTTGATCCGTAAAGTGAGTCTGCAATAATAATAATAATAATAATAATAATAATAATAATAATAATAATAATAATTTTATTTACTATTGTGTTGAAAGTTAGAATTTATAAAACAGTTATATTACCGGTTCTTCTATATGGTTGTGAAACTTGGACTCTCACTCTGAGAGAGGAACATAGGTTAAGGGTGTTTGAGAATAAGGTGCTTAGGAAAATATTTGGGGCTAAGAGGGATGAAGTTACAGGAGAATGGAGAAAGTTACACAACACAGAACTGCACGCATTGTATTCTTCACCTGACATAATTAGGAACATTAAATCCAGACATTAGAGATGGGCAGGGCATGTAGCACGTATGGGCGAATCCAGAAATGCATATAGAGTGTTAGTTGGGAGACCGGAGGGAAAAAGACCTTTAGGGAGGCCGAGACGTAGATGGAAGGATAATATTAAAATGGATTTGAGGGAGGTGGGGTATGATGATAGAGA
The DNA here is from genome assembly GCF_040183065.1 of Periplaneta americana. Classification (NCBI taxonomy): domain Eukaryota; kingdom Metazoa; phylum Arthropoda; class Insecta; order Blattodea; family Blattidae; genus Periplaneta; species Periplaneta americana. The sequence continues at coordinate 13,771,082 of NC_091121.1, forward strand.
CTGGATTAATCTTGCACAGGATAGGGACCGCTGGCGGGCTTATGTGAGGGCGGCAATGAACCTTCGGGTTCCTTAAAACCCATTTGTAAGTAAGTAAGTATTTACTATTGTGTATTGTACTGTACAAAAGCCATTAGGCCAATAACAGTTCAGCACAGAGCATAATTACAATATGACGAAATAACATTATTATTATTATTATTATTATTATTATTATTATTATTATTGTTAAAGGTAAAACCCCGTAACATGCCATGAAGGCACTTGGGGGGCATGAAGGTAGAGCCCCACACTTTCCATGACCTCGGCACTAGAATGAGGTGGTGTGGTCGGCACCAAGCTCTGACCGCCTTTTACCCCTCGGGAAAGACCCGGTACTCAATTTTATAGGAGGCTGAGGGAACCTCGGGGCCGTTCTGAAAGTTTGGCAACGAAAAAGAATCCTGTCACCACCTGGGCTTGAACCCCGGACCTTCCAGTCCCTAGTCAGCTGCTCTACCAACTGAGCATCCCTACTCCAGGGACGGCGGTTTGCGTCAGCCGAAGAGGTGAAAATTCATGACACGCGCGCTCTGCGGGAAGTGACCAAAGATGGGCTTCAGGAATGTTTTGACAAGTGGTATGGACGCTGGCAGAAGTGTGTCACTGCCAAGGGGGCGTAGTTTGAAGGTGGTGTTGTGTAAATGGTTACATGTCATCTGCAACTATACCCATGTTCTTACTGAGTCTATACGCTTGGAGAGTAGGTTACGTACCACACGGACAAGGCAGAGAAGTTGCCTATAGAGCATGGCGTTGCCAACTGAAGTTCCGATACTTTCTGACTTTACTAGTAGGATCGATGTATGGGTAGATTTTGCTACTCTGACAGTTGTAGTGTTAATATGTTTTTTTTTTATTTAAATTTAAATATACAGAATAAAGAAATATAATTACAAAACAAAGAGAAATACAAATAAAATAATACAAGCAATATAAAAAGAAGATAAAGTAGTATTAACAAAATTTGAGACCGAATGAGCAGCGCTCGTGCTCGGTCGCAGTTCAGATATAATATTAAAAAAAAAATAATAAAATAATAATAATAATAATAATAATAATAATAATGACAGTGAACATAACTATCTGGAGCTATACACTTGCTCTACTGCTCCATTTAGAATTCGCAAGTTACCTTCTTTATTTTTCTTCCTATGAACATGCTCTTCGTCTTATTTGCATTTATCTTCATTCCATATTGCTCACAGCTGTCATTTAGCTCCTGTAGCATATCTCTTAGTATCATCTCCTTTTCTGCTAACAAAGCCATATTATCAGCAAATCTTATGTACTTTATTCTTTTTCCTCCTACTACCACTCCTCCTATATTCTGAAAACAGTTCTTCGCTAAATCCTCCAAGGAGATGTTGAACAGGATAGGTAACAAAGGGCATCCTTGACGTACACCTCTCCCTATTTCACTTTCTTCAGACATTTCTTCTCCTATCCTGACTTTGACTCATTGTTTGATATAGAAATTCCTGAACAGTCTTCTCTCTTCCCAATCAAAACCTACTTTCTTCAGGATCCCCATCAGTTTATTCCAATCCACTCTGTCAAAAGCCTTTTCTAAGTCCACAAATACTGCATACACTTCCTTGTTCTTCTTCACGTATCTTTCGCCAATTATTCTTAACAGTCCAATTGCATCTCTTTGTATCTTTTCCCTTCCTGAAGCCAAACTGCTCTTCTTCCAACTGTTCTTCCATCTTAGAATATAAATGTCGATTCAGTATTCGCAGGAGAATCTTCGCCGAGTGCGATATCAGGCTAATAGTCCTGAACTCGTTACAACTGTTCATTATTTTTCTTTTTTTCTTTTTTTTATTGGGTTATTTTACGACGCTGTATCAACATCTAGGTTATTAGCGTCTGAATGAAATGAAGGTGATAATGCCGGTGAAATGAGTCCGGGGTCCAGCAACGAAAGTTACCCAGCATTTCCTCGTATTGAGTTGAGGGAAAACCCCGGAAAAACCTCAACCAGGTAACTTGGCCCGACCGGGATTCGAACCCGGGCCACCTGGTTTCGCGGCCAGACGCGCTGACCGTTAATCCACAGGTGAGGACCTTTTATTTTTCTTCAGTATTGGAATCAACACTGTCTCCGTAAAATCTTCAGGCCATCCGCCTTTTTCATATATTTCGTTGCATTATTATAGAATTTCTTATTATCTGTAAAAGTTGACAATGTAGTCTGTACGTTAACCCACTCTTAGACTAAACCTCACAGACAAAAACATGAATTTGAGTACATTGAGTCGCGGTAGAAGCCCCGGGGGCCTCAACAGGTGCTCAATGGCGAGGGAACTGATTGTAGTGGTTATTTTTTCGTAGAATCTGGACACAAAGGGACATGAGTGCGTGCAGCATTCAATTCAAAGGCTAGCCCGCAGACCTGTCGCTCACATCTTTCCTTACCAAGCTCCACCTTCATAATTGGCATGATCTCGTGGCCTGCGAGATTGTTCTCGTAACATATGTGTGTAAAAACAAGTTCTTCCTCCTGTGTTTGAAAGGTGGGCGGGTTTATAAAGCTTTTCCTTGTACTTCAAAAGAGGAAAAATGAATCGATAACAAGATCCCTGTTTATACTTGTTTCAACGATAGTCTAGGTCCCTGCCCTTGTCGTAATGGTGTCTGCTGCCGTCTATTAGTGATCTGAATCTAACTGGCAACAAGAGGTGGACAGATTTAGAGCTGTCTAACACAAAGGATTGTTCAAGATGTACAATATAATATTAGTACATTATGCAACGAACCTACAATGGTAGTAATTAAGACGCGAGTATGTTTATGAAACGAGCGCAAGCGAGTTTCATAATTTTCATACGAGCGTCTTAATTACCATTATAGGCAAGTTTCATACGACTTTTTATGCTCGACCATATTTCTATCTTGAAATTATTCATAAGTATTCATGTTATTCTTATCTGATTGGGGAGCGGAACTGACCTTGTGCAATATCTCGTAAATTGTGAGATGTGCGCAGACGCGAAAGTATTGATTTTTTCCGAGAAAAAAATGTCATTGACCTTGATATAATCTAGAGAGTAAAATAAACATTAATCTTGATATAACCTTGAAATTGAAATTGACATGGAAAAACGAGATGGCAAATTGAATTTATTTGAATATTATTTACAATTAACGCTAATTATTATAGTAACAGAACATAACCTTCCGCGACAGGATTGGATTTCCAGCCTCCGTGACGTTTCGCTAGTTGTCTTTCGATTGGATATCCAAGAATAATCGATACTTGCGCTTTCATATTGCTACAATGGTGTTTTCTGATTGGTGGAACACCTGAACTTTAATGAATAGGTATACTTTAATGAGGTCCATTAAAGGGCTACCAGGTGTATAATTACTACATTTCGGCATTGTCGAGCATAAAATGTAATATAATATAATATAATATAATATAATATAATATAATATAATATAATATAATACAGTCAGATCCGTTTGGGTATGGATAATATTAATTTATTATGATAAAGCTATTATGATATTATGAAAATTTTCTTGTGGGTTATATTATGATTAAAAGATGGGAGTTTCCATATATGAAAATCAACAGTGCATGGTATTAAAGCACAAATGAAAATCGAAGATGATTAAAATGGCTACTACAAATCATCAGCGGGCACAATGTGTTCTTTGGTATTCTAAATTTGAGAGTGTTAAAAGACTTCAAAGGGAATTTCGACGTGAGCATGGTGTGCGTAATGTATCTAAATACGATTCCATAATCATTGATTAAAGATCTCGTTAACACTTTGTTAAAAACATAAAATTTACTCTGTCACACGTTAAAGGTGTTAAAATTGTTGAAAAGGTATTTACCTTCGACAGACGGCCCGTTTCGACGCTATTTGTCGTCGTCTTCAGTGTCTCTTGAACCACTGAGACACTGGTTCAAGAGACACTGAAGACGACGACAAATAGCGTCGAAACGGGCCGTAAATTTTATGATTCCATAATGTTGTGGTATCGAACATTTGTAGAAACAGGTTCTGCGTTAAAAAGAAATGCAGGAGGTCGCAGGCGAAATCCAGTACGAGAAGCAGCTATCTCTTGACTTGGTGCCCAAACTTCCCAGATCTAACCCCTCCTGACTTCTTCGTGTAGGGTTTTGTTAAAGACATTGTCTGTTCAAGGAAACCCAGGAACATTAATGATCTGAGAGTAGAAATTACTCAAGCTTTTCAACAAGTCACCATTCTTATGTTACAACGGACATGGACTGAATTGCATCACCGTTATGAGTTGTGCAGGGTGCGCAATGGGGGTCATGTTGAGCTCTGAGGAATCTCCCATCTTTCAGTGTTGTATGCACAAAGTTTCAACAAATAAAGTTCAGTAGTAAATGTTTTACGGCGTTTTTATTTTATCCATACCCAAACGGATCACCCTGTATATAAGATGTGAATATGGAGATGAATGGAGCGTGTGAAATGGAGAGACAGAATAAGAAAATAAGCTGTATTGGACAAAGTGGGTGAAGAAAGAATGTTGCTGAAACTGATCAGGAAGAGGAAAAGGATTTGGTCGGGTCACTGGCTGAGAAGAAATTGATTACTGAAGGATGCACTAGAAGAAATTGAATTTTTATTGTCTTTCGTAAAAAAATTACAAAGTGTGATACACTTCATGACACTTCACTGTAAAGGCTGGTTCACAATAAACCGGGAACGAGAACCAGAATGAAAACGAGAAGCAGAGGACGTGAATATGAACATTTTTTATTCACAATAAACCGAGAACGTAGACGACTATGCATATCGATATGCATGTCAATAACGATATCTAAAGTCGATATTACGCATTCTGATGTTATCTGTGTAGCCTATAATTGATCAATGGCGTTCTTTCATGAGTACAAGGCAGCCAACATAAACACAGGTTAACCAACTTCGAAATTTCAACTGAAACATTTCATTAGGTACACTTAGCGGCAAAAAGAATGGGCCGACTCTTGGTCGATAGAAATGCTAAGTTCTATCGCGCGGTTCACTCGTGTAAACGTAACCCACTGCAAGGCATTGCTGTGGTGTCTCTTCATTGAAAGTCGTCCGTCTATAATGTAGCAAACCTTACGAGCAGTGTGTGGCCCAGTGGTAAGTCTGGTATCCGTACCAGAGGTTGTGAGTTCGCCTCGCGGTACGGTAAAATTATTATTTTTTTATTTTTATTTAATTTATTAGTTTAAATGTGAAATGGCATTTGTTGACAAACTTCGTTATGCCTGCCTTGTAAAAATATTATTGCCCATCACCTGTTTGCTATTAATAGGTGAGACCTGGCTTGTATAAACAAAAATACTTGTTTCACATCCTAAAAAACCGGACGAATATCAATCACAAATAAATAATTAAATAAACAAAAACAAACAATTTTTAATATATTAACAAAACAAGGCCTGTGGTGGGGGCTAGTATCTCGTCCAAAAACCACCTGCGTCAACAACTGCCCTCATTCTGCGCGGCATGGAGTCCACAAGATTATGGAACAGGTCTAAATTCTTGGCCATATCCTCCCACGCATCTAGAACTCTGTCCCACAATTCCTCAGGTGTCCGAACGGGTGGTTGTCCTGCCCAATTAGAGCGTAGGATCCTTTTGACTGCAGCCCACAAATTTTGAATCGGATTCATATCTGGTGAATTTGGAGGCCAGTCGACTGGGTCGACATCACGCCTCCTCGTAAACCATCTTTGAATCCGGTTGGCGGTGTGTATCGGATGATTATCCTGCTGGAAGAAAAGTGTTCCTTCTGGACATCTTCTTCGGGCGGAAGGGGTCATTACATTTGCCAAATTGTGTTCGTAGACTTCTGCCGTAAACCGCCCGTGGATGCGTTCCAGAAGTCCTGCCCCATCGTATGACATCCCCTCCAACACGCGACCCTCACGCAACCCGACTTGTTAATAATTCGTCTCACGAAGCGTTCATCGTATCGGTAGGGCAGTACTATCGTTACTATTGGAGACAATTACCTCATCGGAGAAAATGACATTTCTCCAATCGAAGTCCCGTCGGAGAGTAGCATACGCAGAATAACCTATGCGAACCAGGGCAATGAGTTATTGTTTCTGTGCCAACTTCAAGCGTAATGACGAGACAGAACGTTGTTTTAACAAATAGCAGTATTGCTTGAAAGCGAGAGGGAGGTTTATTATTTATTAGAGTTTGGGCATATTCTAAGAGATATCGCCACATAATTATAGCTTTGCGAGACACATATGATGCCAAATTTGTAATTAAAAAAAATAGATGCGGGGGAGATTCGAACATTGAGCTACTTACTATCAACTTGTTCAATAGACCAATGCCGTAACGACTTACGCTACTGTGAATGGTAATATCAGTTCGGCATAATACGTGGTTTTCCTGTTCATATTCGCTCCGGTTGATTTTGTATTTATCAATTTTATTATTATTTCACTCTTCAAGGGCCCTGGTGTATCTAGAATCAACACGCCATTCCATTTTATTCATATTTTAGACTCTTAAACAAAATACAGCAAATTTACATGGTTTAATTATGTGTTACCTAGTGTACTGTGGCTTTGACGAGACGAGCATGCGCAATGTTATGTCTCTGGAACTTAGAAATTGTCTGCCGACCCATTCTTTTTGCCGCTGAGTGTACGGTACTATAAATATGCATATGCATCTTTATTATCACAACCTATTTTAAGTCTACCATGACGTAAAATAATTAGAAAAGAAACATTTATAATAGAACAAAAATGAACACAACATTAGTTACTGAATTGAAGCGTGAATACGGTATGTAGTGTGTAATACAACCAATACAGTAATAAAATATGAATCACTTACGATCGGTGTTCAAAGATGCAGCTATTTCTCATCTTTATGCGAGGGGCGCAGCTTATCGTAAACGTGAGGATTTTCCTCAACACTCAATATTAGAATCTCATCAAATAAAACTTGCTCCATGATGCACAGCACAGAACAAAATAATGCATAGGTTATGTCACGGTCTTCTTACTACAAAATATACGACGACAAAACAGCTTTTAGATGGCAATAGAATGAATCTAGTGGGCTGTGATCGGAAACGTGAACGCCGAAGTTGAAACTTGGCCAACTCTCCGTTCCCGATCCCGGGCTCCGGCAAGCTTTTCGTTAATTGTGAATGCTCATATTTAAATGTACACATTTTAACAATTTTACCATTTTCGTTTTCATTCCGATTCTCGTTTCCGGTTTATTGTGAACCAGCCTTAACACCTTCATCATTATATTGTGCCAACATGTTGTTTTTGCAGGATACATATCAGGTGGACGTATTTACATTTTTGTCTTTCTCCAGCCTTGAATGGAACAGAAATTGACTGCGCCTCTATTTTGTTTATATCACGAAAAAATGCTCGCTCTAGACAGTGATATTTGATAAATTCAAAGCTATTTCGTAGAAGCTGTGTATAATAAGTCTGGCTCTGATTCTGGCAAGTTAACGTGGGCGCAAAGTAACTGTGACGCATCTGTGCGTATTTGCGGAGGTGACAACATGACACAACGCAGGTGTTCGACTCCTGTTTGCGCGCCCGGGGTGAAGGAACCGCTGACTCCACCACTGGCCCCGTTACACCCGAGCCCATGTTGTGGCAGGTCGCGGATCTCTTTCGAATCCCAGGAGGGACGATCTGATAATCACCTGCCATTAGTACAAGTGTTTTGCTAGCTCTACACAGCAAGGAACCCGCGATTCTGAAGAATAGATAGGCACGTGACATGCTCAAAATTGCGGAGAATGTTTAGAGATCCACAACGTGGATACATTATTATGCTGCATATTTTTACGTACGAACTACGTGTAGATCCGATCACTTGTCGACTACCAGAACAAGGGGAATAGGGGGAGTTGAGCACAAGAAGAAAAGAGGGAGACAAGGATATCAAGGAGAAGAAAAGGAAAACTAACTGAGCACAAGGATAACAAGGAGAAGACAAGGAAAACAAGAGGAAGACAAAGGTGACAAGGACACGATAAGAGGAACCAGGGAAAAGTCAAGGAGAGTGGGAATATTAAGAGAAATTGGAGAAAACGAAGAGAACAAAAGGACGACAAGGCTATTAAGTGGGGTAGAAGGGAAACAAGTGATCAAGGGGAACAGAGGAAATGTAGGGAGAACAAAGGGATACAAGGAAAATAAGGGAGAGACAAGGAGAATAAGGGAAAAGTGAGGAAAACAAGGAGAATACAAGAAGAATGCGTCGGCGACAATAAGAACAAGTGAAATAGAAAAAGAAAACAAAAGGAAGAACGAGATGAATACGAGAAGACAAGGAGATAGATAGATAGATAGATAGATAGATAGATAGATAGATAGATAGATAGATAGATAGATAGATAGATGGATGGATGGATGGATGGATGGATGGATGGATGGATGGATGGATGGATGGATGGATGGATGGATGGATGGATGGATGGATGGATGGATGGATAGATGGATAGATAGATAGATAGATAGATAGATAGATAGATAGATAGATAGATAGATAGATAGATAGATAGATAGATAGATAGATAGATAGATAGATAGATAGATAGATAGATAGATAGATCGATGGATGGATGGATGGATGGATGGATGGATGGATGGATGGATGGATGGATGGATAGATAGATAGATAGATAGATAGATAGATAGATAGATAGATAGATAGATAGATAGATAGATAGATAGATAGATAGATATATTTATTTATTTGTCATCAACATTTATATTAGTTATGGTGTACCACAACTTATGTATACGGGTTTCACAATAACTTTCTATTACATATACCTACAAATAGCATGCAATCCCGACAGCTGTTAAACTCATAACTCATCTACTCCCGCTATTAACTTAACTCTAATCAGTCAATTTCTTCTTATTGATCTTAACTGTCCACCATCTGTTCGTTCCACACTTACGTTCCTTTCAGCATCCTAATCTTGCTAACTGAATTTATATATAATTCCGTCTTTCTACCTTACATCTAAGTCGTAACACTTCACCCGGTTATTCTCATTGGGATCTTTTTTTCTACCTAATACACGTCATTATAATCTTACTAAATCTTGACATGAATATATAGTTCACTTTAGATTGATCATTCATTTCTTAACCACAATCAACACTCAGAAAAAAAAACCATAGAAAATTGTAAATACTATCACTAAGATCATCTTTCACATACTTCACTATATCACTGTCTAAGATTTACTTCTTTACAGTAGCCACTTTTCAATTTCCCAACATCTTTTTTTTCAATTTTATAACTTCCTAACTGATCTCTATATCTATGACCCCCTAAACATTTCCATCACACTAAACACGATTTACGAAATTAAATCACCAAACTTCCTGTTGTAATTTCATTCAGATCTTTTATTTATGAGAAGACAAGGAGAAAAAGTGGAATAAGCGGATGACAAACAAAACGACGGGAATACAAGGAGAACAAGAGGAATAAAATGACAACAAGGGGAATAGAAGGAGAGGAAGGAAATGCAAGGAAACCAAGTAGACAACAAGGAGAACAGGGAAAATTCAAGGAGAACAAGATAATAAAGGAGAATAAGTGAAAGACAAGGAGAACAGAGAAAAGATAAGGGAACCAAGGTGAATACAAGAAAAACAAGGGGACGACAAAGAGAACGAGTGGAAAAAAATAAGAATAAAGAGGAGGAATACAAGGAGAATAGAGGATGACAAGGATAATAGATTACAGTAGATTAGATTTTATTAAAGTCATGAGTATTATATAAATACTATGGACATAGTCATAATAAAACAAAACAGAGTGAATAAGATTATATTAGAAACATAAGTTATTAACAGAGGACTCAAAGGATTCATTAATACTATAAAAGGGGTTATTAATCATCCAGCGTTTTAAAACATTCTTAACTGTGTTATAGTTAACAGTGTGTGCAGACTTATGTAATCTATTAAACATAAATACTGCCATGGACATAAATCGTTCTTTAGTTGTTTCCAATCTAACATTAGAATCAGTCAAGTGAAAATTATATATTGTATTATAATTATGATGATTAGTTCTATGATAATGACTTCCTAAATTTTTCTTTACCTTCAGCAAAGAGGTGAAGATGTAAAGGTTAGTAACAGTCAGAATAGCCTCATTTATGAATAGTGGCTTACAGTGAGCATCATAAGCAGAACCAGTTAAAATACTAAGTTTTTTTTTTTTTTTTTTTTTTTTTTTTTTTTTTTTTTTTTTTTTTTGCAGAAAGAGAACATTAGCTACACTAGAACTGTTTCCCCATACATAAATGCCATAGGTTATTATTATTATTATTATTATTATTATCATTATCATTATACTATTGAAGAAGGAAAAATAAGAGCACTTCTTACATATCTTACATATGTTTTAGGCACCAGTGATTTCAATTTGCTTAATAAATAAATAGCCCTTGAGAGTTTAGTACGAACATAATCAACATGTGGGGCCCAAGATAATTTGGGATCCAGTACAATTCCTGAAAGTTTAGCAGACGGCTGAGAGTTGTAATATACTGTAGGGAAAACAAAGGGAATACAAGAAGAAGGATGGAAAGACAAGTAGAAGAGGGAAAATGTAAGAGAAACAAGAGGAATACAAAATGACGAAGTGGATGACAAATGGAATAAGAGAAACAGAAAGAAGAAGGGGGATACAAGGAGAACAAGGGCAATACAAGAAAAACGAGGGGAATGTAAGGAGACAATGCATAAACTAGGAGAAACAGGGAACAACGAGAAGAAGGGGATGAGAAGGACAAGGGGAATACAAGGAGAAAAAGGTGATGACATGGTGAGCAAGGAATTCGAACTTAAACGCCTGAGCGTCACTGACGATCACGAGTTCAACCGTCTGATGCACTGTTGGTTGAAATTGTTAACGTCTACTTTATTAATATAAAAGCAAAACAAATAGCTTTATTTAGACCACTAACCAAGCTCAAAGGTCATGTTGAAGGTGTTGATCTCCAACTTACACATTTTTGTGACATCTGCAAAGGAAATTTCATAATATCCGGTGTAATTCTTCTCTTGTTACGGAGCGATTTTCTCGACATATGTTTTCCTACAGCTGTAAGGAATGTGTCCCTGCGGTAACTGAGTGTTCTGGCATGTAGGCGGCGCGAACTCGATTCCCGGTTAGGCCTGGGATATTTTTCATTGCAAAGTACGTAGTGACATTTAAGGCATACAAGATCACAGTTTGTTAGGGATCAACATAATTTCTTCCTGTTTCCATTCTACTGTATTATCATTCCATAGCATTCCCCAATTGCTGGCTAGCTACACAGAAAAGAGGCTGTTCTTGGGGACGAATGGAGTTGCCTGTTCAAAACGAGATTGCTCGATGAACCTTAGTACGAAATCAGCAGGTATGGGTTTGAGAATGCGACTAATCCTCATTTCAGTTTGGTTGATAGGCTTTCCCCTCTACTCACACTCTTTACCATCCGTGAAGATGTTACTGTCTATCTTACTAACGTTCGAGTAATTGACTTTGAACATAGTGAAAATTCTTATTATTGAAAATGTTTACCGGTAATCTATATTTCGAAAATCTATACTAAGCGTTTGTATTTCATTTTATTGTTGTTTATATCAACTGGCACATTAAAAAGCCACTGACAGCAGAAGATAAATGTTTTCTCCACCGCTAGTTGCTACTCTACAGCATACACAACGGGACAATCTGCACTATGTCGCTCCCCCCTAACTTCATAACACAAACTAACATTCCTTAATTTAATTAATTATTAGTTGAAAATATTTAAAAAACGACACTAAAATATACTGAAATATGTAATCGTCAAACATCTGTGTCACTGTATTTTATATCCACTTATGTAGTTTATTTAATATTTTGTTTTCTTGTGTGTACAACTTGGGGGGTGCAGGTATAAGAGGTAACAGCTACCGGTCTGTTACTGACGGACTCTGAGAAAGTAGAAGGGGAAAGAAATTCCTTTGCATCCTCTCAACTTAAATGAAATGTCGTTTAGACAGAAGTCAGCGTAATAGTAATGGGGATTTGCCTTGACCTTTAACGTAACAAAATGGTGATTTGTAGGGATGTGATTTTGTGGTGACTATTACACTTTAACTACGTCATACTTCTTTTGACCAATAAAATTGTACGAAAGGACGTCTTTCAACTAATCATGATTGCTTATAGCACAATTTTACCACTTCCCTAGCATTTGTTTAATTTTATCGCTTCTCTAGCATTTGTTTGTTTTTATCACTACCCTAGCATTTGTTTCTTTGCCAACATTTCAAACTGCAAATTCTTTACGGTACTATGAAACATGCATTGCGATCGTAATTTGTTTCCCACATAGTCGACTGAAAATAGCGGCTCCGTTCAAACATTTTGGTGAAGGTAACATTAGTGAAATAGTATTTTAGTAAGTCAATTAATATTTATTTTATTGTATTAGAGTACTTTAGTTCTTCTAATCTTATATTCTTTCTTCTGTTTTTATCACCTCCCTACCATTTGTTTCTTTGTTTGCCAACATTTCAAACTACAAATTCTTTACGGTACTATAAAATATGCTTTGCGATCGTCGTTTGTTTCCCGCATAGACAGTCAACTGAAAATGGCGACTCCGTTCAAACGTTTTGGTGAAGCTAACATTAGTGAAACAGAATTTCAGTAAGTCAATTAATATTTTATTGTATTAGAATACTTTATTTTTTTCTAATCTTTATGTACTGTACTTAGGCGGCTGGGTAGCTCAGTTGGTAAGAGCAGCTGGCTACGGAATGGAAGGTCCGGGGTTCGATCCCGGGTGGCGACGGGATTTTTCTCGTTGCCGAACTTTCGAAACGACCCCGAGGTTCACTCAGCCTCCTATATAATTGAGTACCGGATCTTTCCCGGAGGTAAAAGGCGGTCAGAGCGTGGTGCCCACCACACCACCTCATTCTAGTGCGTAGGTCATGGAAAGCATGGGGCTCTACCTCCATGCCCGCAAAGTGCCTTCATGGTAACTTATATGTCGGGGATACCTTTATCTTTACCTATGTACTGTACTTTCTTTTAATCGTGTAATAGTCAATTAATCCCACTCGAGTTTTGATTTTCTCTAGATAAAATCAAAACTTCTAGTTAAATTACTGTTGATAATTTTACCTGTATTTCGGTGTTTATTTTTTTATGATTTCGGTGAATATTTCATGAAAATATGAAGCTTTGGTTTAATATTTCGTAAAAAATATTTTTTTCGTAAAATTATTAAGTACTACATGCATTAAATTATTTTTAAATTTCTTTATATTGTGACAAAGTTTCATTTAATTATCTTTAATAGTTGCCTATTAAAAATACAAAGGTTCAAAATATTTTTTTGTTTTTAATTTGTGAACACTCAAAGCAATCCTCTAACTGCCCACTGTAAGGTCTCAACTTTAATAGCATAAAACTTTAATTTATTTACCGATATATTGTGTCCTAAACAGTGAAAATACGTCAGTTAAATCGCAAAACATTTCTGTAGTACGTAATTTCACTGTTTAGAAATCATATCGTCCAATCTCCATCTTTTTCATGTCAAATTTTGATGTTTCTTTTTTGCCTCCTGTAGTTTCAGCTGTCTGCGATATTCTTGGTTAAAACAATGTGTTGATTACGTTTCATCGTCCTGCTCATTTAACCAGTTACGTGGAGCTTGTACCTCATATAGTTATCTGATAATACAGTTCATGATACAATCTCTTGTTAATACCCTGTAATTTCCCTTAATATCTCCGTCTCGGTGGCTTCATTTCTCAGTTTATTTTTTTATTACTACACCACGCTCACATCCGTACGAACATCGCAATTATAACAGACATGAGGATTGTCTTTATTTCCATTATTTACTTTCTCATTAAAGACTGCAAGTATAATGAAGAAAAAGATGATGCTTCAGAAAGTAGCAAGTATTCCAGATTTTTATTAAAATAAACATTTCCAGCATCCCTGATACGAGTAACTATTAATTGATTTCTGGCACGTTATATTGTGTGTCTGTGTATAAAGCAGCCGTTGCGAGAGCGTGACTCGCGAGACATTGTGGCTCGCAGTGATACCTGTGCATTTCGCTTGCTTCTAACCTCCGCCAACCCCCACCCTCTTACTCACTGGAGTCAAACTCCGTTCCATTTGTATTTGTCTCTGACCTGCGAGTGGCATATGTCTCTCTCGAAACCATGTACGAAAGTTCCAAGTAGGATGGGAGGACGCATTTTTTTGCTGTCAATATGATGAGAATATTAAATGTATGATTTGTTCACAAGTATTACGAGGAAAACGGTTGTATAACATAAAACGGCATTATACTACATGTCATTCATGAAACATTAAAAGGTTAAGTGTTATTGTTGTTATCATCATCATCATTATCATCTTCATCATCATCATCATCATCATCATCATCATCATCATTTCTGTACGTCGACCCTTTTTCAGCAGATGTACGAATAATGCGATTAGCTCTTCAATTTGAACTCACTGATTTACTATGTGATGTCAAATGAAAGCTAGATCTAAGGACTTGACAACTATTGAACTTTCAAATCTTTGCCAAAAAATAAATAGCCGAAGCTTCGTCCTTTCGCTTGCTTCGTTGAAGCCATATTCGCTACAACTTACGTTTGTGAAAAACTATTTTCAACAATTAAAATAGTAAAAACCAAATTTAGATCACGACTGACAGACAAATACCTTCGTGATCAACTACGACTGGCAGTAAGTGACATAATTCCTGATTTTGAAACTTTGTCGCAGAGACATTCTGAAGACAGTTAATTTTAGGTTGTGATAATGTTCATTTATTGTTCATTTCTTTCTTCGTTACACGTACTAAACATTAGTTTGTGGTCTTGTACTGTATAAAATTAAATTTAAGTTCTTGACGTAAGAAAAATGAAAATCCGTTAATAAGTCAGACAGTTGCTTCACTTCCCCTTCGGGTGTCCGCCTCCCTCCATAGGTGCTATGCACGTTGCAGGTTACACAGTGGCTCGGCGCACGATTACATTTTCGCCACCGCTGGTATAAAGCAATGTTTCCCAAACTTTTTTGAAGGCGTCACCCACTTTTGGGCGAGATATTTTTTGGACCCCCCCCCTTCCCATTACCGTACCGATACCTAACCCCATTACAAAAATTCAAATCCCTGTAAAACCGAAAACAAAGATAATATTACCCAAAGCCAGTGGATACCACCCAATTTCTAATACACCGGCACCTGCAAGACGAGAAATTGGAATATGCAAACTTGCCGTATTTTCTAATTCTCTTTGACTTCTTAGATTGGGGCTCCTTGTTGATATACAGGATGTTTCAGAAGGAATGTAAAATACTTCAGGATACTATACTTTGGGTTAATCTACATCGATTTTACCTTATATACCTATGTCCGAAGACTAACGGCTGGAGAGAAATACTGAAACATTTTGCGGTTCCGTGTATTATACGCCAGATCTTTTCTACACGGCAGCATCTGAGCACCGCAACGTAAGCGCAAACACATAACTGAATACACGTTCTCTTGACATTTAATTCGTGTATTCGCATAGTGAATATGCAGACATATATTTTGCTTGTGGATTTTGTGATGGCAGTGTATTGGCTGCTGTTGAGGAATACAGAAGACTTTTTTCCAATCTGTTACACCTTGTCGTTCAGTAAAACAAGTGGTAGTGATAAAAGTGAGACAAATGGTTGTGTTTTACGCAAACCACGCACAATTGTTATTTAGAGTTCAGAAATTATTTTTTTCTTAATATTCCAGCGTTCTTCCTCTTTTAAAAGACAAAAGGCTGAATCTTGAGTCCTTCGATGAAGCGATAATGATCGTTTAACTCGTCGTAACTCGGAAACCAGTAAAGATTTTGAATATCAATAACTTTTAAAAGTAATTTCCATTCTTTTTTAACATTTCTCTCGCTTTGACCCCTCCCCCCCCCCATCTAGCGAAAAAAAAAAGTTTGCCGCTTACCAACTTCTGAAGGTATAAATGTCTATTTTGAGCAGACCACTTTGAAGTTACTATTTCTTCTCTTTGTTTCCAAAAAATATTTTGATTTCGATTTTTTTTTCTATACTTTCCTCAGATATTCACCTATCAGTCATAAAAATTACAGTGCGATTGATTGACTATCTTAGGAGCTACAACGTGATAAATATTTAACGCAGTGGGAAACTAATTTCTCCCTTCCTCTGGCTCCGGTATCGCCGTCTCTCTCACACTCTAGACGTCACTCTCTCACACAAGCCATCTATATTACAACGCTACAGCGATCTATGATTCGTTCTCCTCATATGCAGGAAATTTGCCGCGGAGAATAGTTCATTTCCGAAACCGAATGACGTAGCTCAGGGTATTATTGCATTCTTTTGATTCCACCAGTAGGCATATATTTCAATGAGTCTTTCCTTAATACAGGGTGATTCACGAGGATTTACCGTCACTTAAGAGCTTATTTCCAAAGACATTCTGAGGAAAAAATGTCATATAAACATTTGTCCTACTCTCAGTATTTTCAGAGTTACACTAATTTAAAGGTGTTAGTAAAATACCATTTTCTTTAGTTTTAAGAGTAAAAAAAAATATTACAAATAGAGAATGAACTATTCAGAAGTATCATTTCTTTAAT
Organism: Periplaneta americana; assembly: GCF_040183065.1. Taxonomy (NCBI): domain Eukaryota; kingdom Metazoa; phylum Arthropoda; class Insecta; order Blattodea; family Blattidae; genus Periplaneta; species Periplaneta americana. Next base: position 13,787,823 of record NC_091121.1, read on the forward strand.
TGGCTAGTGTTCTGAAGCTAAAAATGTGTTGTTAATTGCTTTGTACAGATTTTATTTTTCAATTTTTAACTAAAAATTACATCATTCTTACGCACTTATCACAAAAATAATGTTACAAATCATACGAGTTTTGGGACTTGATTCTTTGCAGTTTAATTAAGCATCCTATACAGTCTTAAATAATTTACAAGAGTGGCGTGATTTGTAATAATTTGCTGTGAGAAATGCGTAAGGAAATGTAATTTTGTAGTTAAAAATCGAAAAAAAATTCTGTACGAAGCAACTATTGGATCCACAGCTCATTTTTTGCTTCAATATACTAGCTAGTTAAAGAAATGATACTCCTGAATAGTTCATTCTTTATCTGTGATATTCTTTTAACCTTAAAACTTAAGAATAATGGTATTTTACAAACAACTTCAAATTAGTGTAACTCTGAAAGTGTTGAGAATAGGACAAATGTTTATATGACATTTTTTGCTCAGAATGTCTTCGGAAATAAGCTCCATAAGTGACGGTAAATCCTTGTGAATCACCCTGTATATTTTAAATTTCAGCTAGTTGAACGTGACTATTTGAAAATGGATTCGGTATCATCTGTCATAGCAGGCCTTAATAATTCATGTATGCCATGGGTTAACACTCTACTTTCACATTTTGTGGAGGTTGTATTCCTAATTTTTGAATCCCGACAGATTAATTTAACGCAACTATACACTAAAGTACCCACATCGTAGAGTTTTGGTTGTTATCCTCGAGTCCGCAATTGCTCACGCTAAAGATGATAACCAACAGTTTCAACTTCTCAAAAGGATCCATTTCTAAAAGGCTTCTACCTGTTTGTTTCGATACTGCGGAATCTCTGTACTGGTTAAGTTGCGAGAGAGGATTCAGTATCAATTAGTTGATTAGCAAGTGGCTGAGTCTGTGATGAAGAAGTTAGCGGGGCCGCGGACTGTGACTGTGAGGTTAGCCGCCAGGGGGCGGGGGAGAGGGAGCTGCGGTCTGGATTTCGCTTCCAGTCCTGGATTAGGGACAGAGCTCCAGGATTTGCGGTGCACAACTTGCGCAAAGTTCCAGCTTTCCGATAAATTATTAATAAAGCCAGGTGGCGGACCTCACAGAAAACTCCCGGGTTCAGCTCTCCGAAATCTTGCTTGTAGTGGTTTACAAAACACACAACTAGTCATCAATTGTTTAGGAAGCATGTGGTCGTCATGGAAACCTTTGGCAAGAGATATTCTTAGCTTTGGGGAGTAATCTGTGTGAATTGCAAAGGCATTAGCGAATATATCCAACCTGTTTAAGTTCATATCTTTCTTTAGACATTGCACTTCCTCGAGTTTTTAATGCGTACGGCGTTATAAAAATTGATAATTCTAAAGTGGTAAAATGTAGATTGCAAAATAAAATAATACAAACATAAAAATATAATATGTGCAGCTCTTGTGAGCGACAGAAGTGAAACTTTTTGATCTAGTGAATTCGTCAGTGAGGTAACCCCACAACCAGACTTGAACATTATTATTCGTACAATATAAATAAATTTGCGCAATTAAAGGGATTTTTTTATTAGTCGTGATCCCTTTAATTGAGCGAAATGAATTATACTGCATGAATACTAATCTACTCTCGCAGTAGACCACTCCTAGAGGATTTATATGAGGAGGTTTTACTCTTGAAAATCTGTCAAAATATTTCATTGTTCATTGTCATATAAGGAGCAATAATTAAATTATTGGCTTTAGGAGTGTAATAATTTAATAACGATACAGTGTTGTAAACGTAATAGACTATTAATAAGTATTAATATTGGTAAATATTTTCATAAATTATTTCATCACCATGTAAATCATCAGTCTACTTTTTTGGATTTATATTGTTATATTTGTTTGTTTAGTCAATTTTATTGTTCTAAGACAAGTCTGAATCTCACAAGAGATACCAATAAGACACCACTTATGAGGCAACCAAGCCAGAAGATAATGGGGTAGGGTGGCAAATTTATTTCCCCCTATATATTGTTATAATGACGACTATTTTAATTGAGGTGTGATAGTGTTGCAATAGGGGGAAAGGACCTTATTGGTGTCACTTATGAGGTTCAAACCTGTCTTCAGACAATATATATACTAGGGCATTCAAAAAGTAATGGCAAAGTAGTTACTATTTCACACTAAATTTATTTAGGTTATTTTTGACATTACATACTTCAAATATGGTATCCTGCCATGTTAACAATACATTCCAAATTCTTAGAAGACAGCGGACTCCATCTGCAGGAGCATTTCTGGATATCTCTCTCACTGATCAATCTAAAGCTCTTCGGAGTCAATTCTTGATTGAAAGCGAATGCAATTGTTCAGTATGGTAGGACTTCTCTCCCACAGGCTTCTTGTAATGCCCTAAAGCACTGAGTTGCATGTTTTTTCTCTTGCAACTTTGATTTTTATGAAACACCTTTGTTCGTACCTTTAGGACTGTATTGTTTACCACAAATCAGAAACATCCACTGTATTTACAAAATATGGCTACTTGGAGACTTTCAATATTGCATATTTATGAAACAATCGCTACTCTATTACATAGTACAAGATTTCAATGGTCACCGCTAGGTGCACTGATTTACAACATTGTTGCCATTAAATGTAAATTAGAAAAATATCTTATGATGAGTTGCCAGATCTAACGCGTTGCAAATATTTAATGGAATGTGTTCCACTGTATTTTTTTTATTTTTTTATTTTTTTTTGTTTCTTATTTTTATTGTGTAATCATGTAAATCGTGTTTATTTATCACTTAACGCCAATATGTATCCGACTGTGTTGTTTTTTTATTATTAATCTATTTTTTGTGTACATTTCATTCAATTGTCGGTTTCTGGTTTAATTATGTAAATCCTACTTAATTGTGATATAATACTAATACGTATACTAATGTGTTTATTTTTATTTCTACTGTGTACATTTTTTATTGAATTATCGGCTTCTGTTTTTATGTGATTCGTATTTGATTCTAACAACATTAATATGTATTCCACTATGTCTATTTTTATTTTATGAGGTAAATTTTTATGTAACTACCTCTTTTGATCTCATTATGTACCTAAATTGTATCAGTATGTAATTACTTAATTCTGACCCAGTTTTCTGTTCAACTATGTAAGCAAGTTTTAATCCTGGTTGAGTGTAAGAGAAGTCACTCATATCGAGTGCACCTCAGCACATGTGTTGACTTCGGTCCTGCGTTCATAGATATCTATGACGCAGTGCAGAGGGCGGCCACTAGAGGGAACCCAAGAGTTGGAGCTTAATCTGCGACGATTCTAACCGGCGTCGGAGTTGTATCCGGTGTGGCTTAGCGAATAAAGCATCAGCACGTAGAGCTGAAAACCCGGGTTCAAATCCCGGCGCCGGAGAGAATTTTTCTCCGTTCCATTACTCTTTCATCGTAAGAGAAGGCCTTACGGCCTTAACTCTGTCAGGTTAAATAAAGCCATTATTATTATTATTATTATTATTACTTATCGAATGCTCTACAGTACCGGATTTAGGCCTAGGCAACCTAAGCAGTTGCCTAGGGCGGCAATTTCCAGGGGGCGGTATTTTCTCTCTCTCTTTCTCTTCCTTTTTTTTTTCTTTTCTTTTTTCATTTTCATTTTACAGTGATTTTTTTTTTAAATACTTGTTGGTAAATATCATCTGAAGTTTGTTCTTGAACACCTTGTAGAAGTCAAGATATTGTTTTGTTATCGCATTGTCGTGGTCGTGGCGAGAGTAAAAGAAAAGTGTACAGCTGCATAGTTATATTGTAATACCCGTATCATGTTATTATACTATGAAACTGCTTAAATTCAACTGCTTGTATAAACAAGAATACATTGTTCAAATTGAATTGGATGTGTTTATTATTTATCGCTATGTATAGTAACCACAACTCCCAGTTACATGACCAATATAATATATCGTCAACAATACTATTTAATCGCTTTCCAGCATGTGCACTACATAATTCGATATGAAAGGTTTATTTATTTTTCAATTTCCTGTGGAAGTAAGAAATAGTCCTAATAGTTATACCACCAATAAAACAAATGCTTAAAAATAAACCACAGCCTGTCTTTCACAAATCAATTTTGTTTCAACAATGAATAAGTTTGAATATATTTCTATGCATCGAGTCTAATATGCTTCATCAGATCGACTTTGATGACATCATCATTGCTTTCCCTATGAAGAAAATGAGAGGGAAATCTTTATAATTCATAAGTGAGATGCATGTATTTTGATACCTGTAATTTATTGTTTTCTGAATTGTAATACACTCAGGGACAAAAAAAACCGGACACTTTAATATTTGCTGGTATTTTGCAAAACATTATCTTCTGATACAATATTATGGCAGCCATCTGTTGTTAAGGAGACGTGTATACATTGTTGATTGTTTTTTGTTTTATAAACAAGCCATTACAACCAAATATTCCAATTTTTCTTTCGGAGTCTCAGCTATAACAATTCTCTCTCAACCATTTTGTGCTTCATTATCGTTATCATTCGTTATTTCTTTATTTTTACATTTTCTGAGTTTAAGTGGGGTTGTAATATTTGTCTTAAAAGAAGATGCGACCTGAAGATGTGGCTCGAGCTGTAGCCCTTTACGATGATGGACGCAGTGTACGTTACATTGCAAATGTTATGTATATGGCTAGAAGCACAACCCATGATGCCATAAAACGGTATAGAGAGACCCTAGAATATACCAGAAGACCAGGTTCGGGTCGTCCAAGAGCTACAAATTCAAATGAAGACAGGTATATGGTGTTGAGAGTTCTTAGGGAGCGCAATTTGTTAACATGCATGGACGCCCAATTTCGGCCAAAACAGTTAGAAGGAGGTTGAAAGCAAGTGGACTGATATCAAGTAGACCTGCAACTGGTCCCAGACTTCTCAGGATGCATCGAGTTGAACGAATGCGTTTTTCAAATAATCACAGGGATTGGAGAAATGGACAGTGGAGCTGTGTTCTGTTCACCGATGAGTACCGTTTCAATCTGTGCTCACCTGATGGACGTGAAAGAGTTTGGAGAAGGAGGGGAGAACGATTTTCACAGTGTTACATTTCCGAAAATGTGCCGTATGGAAGTGGTGGAGTAATGGTTTGGGCAGGAGTGTGTACGGATGCTCGTATAGAGTTGGTTTTTGTTGAAAATGGAAGACTAACAGCTGATAGGTATATAAATGAATGTTTGGCTGATCATGTTGTGCCATTTGGCCAATTTGTAGGCGATAATTTTGTTTTAATGCATGATAATGCACGGCGCATATTGCCCATGCGGTCGGAGATTATCTGCAAGAAGTGGGAATCCATGTTCTTCCATGGCCAGCAAGGAGTCCAGACATGAACCCAATTGAACACGTGTGGGCCATGCTGGGACGGCGTGTTAAGAATAGACGACCGAGACCAGAATCGTTACAAGAGTTGAGGCGAGCACTTGGCGAAGAATGGGAACTTATTCCTCAAGAAGACATTGCTAACCAAATTGAGAGCATGCCAAGAGTTATTAAGCCAGAGGGGGTAATACCCGTTACTAAAAAGAGTTTTTAATGTTTAAGGCACCATAAAATGAAAAAACAGTTAGACCAAACGATGCCATAGTTATACGCCCTTTGTAATTTTTTGTAAATTTTCTCAACAGAGATTTTTATTTTTTTTAAATGTTGTCGTATAAGGTGCTAAATGAAACATTATTTTGTTTAAATGTGTTTTGTTTCATTTTGAAATAATTGGCAACAAAATACAAGCAAATATAGTAGTGTCCGGTTTTTTTTGTCCCTGAGTGTATTTCATTTAAAACTAATTCAAACTAAACATGACCTGTGTAATAGCTGCTTATAAATTGTTTGTGAGAGTTTGGGGGGGGGGGGCGAATAAATTTTACAGTGTCTAGGGGCGGCACTATACCTAAATTCGGCCGTAGTAGGCTATGTCAATAGTATGTTACTTTTTTTTTTTTTACAACAGCCTATATAGTACATTCTCATTGCCTGCTATATCGAATTATACATGATTCCACACCCAACTACCTTGCCTCTCGGTTTACTCTCCTAGCTTCACATCATAATCGTAATACACGTTCACAGCACAATCTGTTGCTATCAATACCACGTCATCAGACATCTCTGTACCCAAGTTTTTTCTCAATAGCCATGGCCCTCTCATGGAATTCGCTGCCGCTGGAAATCACGGGTAGTCTTAGTCCTCAGTTGTTTAAAATTAGGTTGTTTAGATATATTTTAAATGCACAGAATTAGTTTGTTAGGTATAATTTTTATTTTTTATTATTATCATTATTATTATTATTATTATTATTATTATTTTACACAGTCATTACTTTATTTTTCCATTAACACTAATATCTAGGTAATTGTCATTGTCTCAATGTAACACGTGCTGTGCTGATCATACTAATTCTACTATCCTTTAGTTGTGAGATTATATTCATATGTATTAATTCTTTCTTTTTTAAGTTAATACTTCTATACTAGAATGTATTTTCCTGTTTGTGATTATGTATTCAGTCTCTTTTTTTTTATTATATGTATATATGTATGCATTATTGTTATTTTAAAGTTAATGATTGTGCATATGTATTCAATCTCTCTTTTTTTACTTAATTCTGTTTATTATTATTTTTAAGTTAATATTTGTATGCCGGACTGTATTTTTCTGTATGTGATTTGATCCTGGTTGAGTGGAAGAGAAGGCCTAATGGCCTTAACTCTGCCAGGGAAAATAAAACCATTATTATACTATTATTATATATTCTTAAATAGAAGATTACTTAGTTACTTACTTACTTACTTACTTACTTACTTACTTACTGGCTTTTAAGGAACCCGGAGGTTCATTGCCGACCTCACATAAGCCCGCCATTGGTCCCTATCCTGAGCAAGATTAATCCATTCTCTATCATCATATCCCACCTCTCTCAAATCCATTTTAATATTATCTTCCCATCTACGTCTCGGCCTCCCTAAAGGCCTTTTTCCCTCGGCCTCCCAACTAACACTCTATATGCATTTCTGGATTCGCCCATACGTGCTACATGCCCTGCCCATCTCAAACGTCTGGATTTAATGTTCCTAATTATGTCAGGTGAAGAATACAATGCGTGCAGTTCTGCGTTGTGTAACTTTCTCCATTCTCCTGTAACTTCATCCCTCTTAGCCCCAAATATTTTCCTAAGCACCTTATTCTCAAACACCCTTAATCTCTGTTCCTCTCTCAAAGAGAGAGAATATTAAATAGAAGATTAATCTTTAAAAAAATGCTTAAACGTACAAGTTTGAAAAGACACATTTTTTTAGTTTTTAATAAAGTTTGAAATTATTTTTTAATGAACCTATGCTCGGTATATTCTATGGTGTTCGATTTTTCGTATCTGCTTATGATCTGGCATCCAGACCAAGAAATATGCGAGCTTTGGTCCATCACGTTTCCGTGGCAACCGTGCCCGGGACGTCGTTGTTTGTGCGACCCCAGGTTGTCGACCCTGTTTGCCCGTCACCTTCGCAGAAGTCATCACCCCGCCCGTCGTAGTACTGCGCACCTCTGTAAAAATATCGGCACAGCAGCTCGCACAAGGTCACTGGGTTATTGTCGCCTGATGATGCAATCTCCGCGGCTGGGCTCCCACACCTGTCAATAGCGACACAACATGCTGCGCTGTCTCAAGTAACGTAATATACTCCTATATCTGTTTAGAACTTCTGCAGCTAACGCCTGTCTTTCGTATCGTGGCATTTATCACGTCTCCACTCCACTCAATTATTTCAGCTCTTTTCTCAGTTCACGCGTTTCTTCCTCGTTCCCACAATTTCTCATCTCGTTTTCGCTATAATATTTTTCCTTTTTCTTTTGACATGGATACATCTTCGGCAAGGGCCGGCTTTAGGTATAGTGCCGCCCAGGGGCGGCTCGTCCATAAGAGCTGCGGAGCTGCAGCACTCCCTGCTTTGACAGGAAAATAAAAATAATATTTATTTTAATTTGTAGAAGAATTGTTACAGCTTTTATTGGTAAATTGCTTTATATTTCATCTGACCGGGAATATGTACTATTATCTTATGCATTATCTTTTTGCGCGTCGACTGTATTGGAATTGACACTGCATTCAAAGTCGTCCTGGGACCTGCAGGGTGGTGGGCAGCTCATAGAGAGTGTGCCTTGCATGGTCAGGGGGTAGAGAGGTGAAGGGAAGCAGAGGGAAACTGCCGCTGTTTAAAACCCATATCTCGCTGCAGTGGCTTGCAGAGCCAGGCCACAAGGTGTCTTTCCTCTCCTCCCACATCGCTATTGTAATGCTGCGTCAAATGGATCCTCTATTCTCTAATGACAAAATTTTTATTTTCTCTTCACATATTTATTGTTGTAGAATCTTATCGAGTTAATATAACGAAATTAATATTCTCTTTTGCCTTATTATTACGTATATATCCAGCCTCCAGCAGAACCTTATATTTGCCTTAACTCAAAATGATTGCACGAGTAGAATCCTTTTGATATAGCACGTAAAATACGAAAGAGACTTCTTTTCCAGTTTTAGAAAATTGTTGACCATCAGTATATCCGAGTGTTGCTTTGGTGTGACGTTTTAGTACCGTAACTTAACCAGTCCCAATGTGCAAGCATGAGTGTGTGTGAATTACAGAATATTAATTTTATTTTTCTCAACTTTCCCTTGGAAAGAAAATTGATGTAATGAAGTGAAATTAAAGAGTCGTTCGTTACCCAACTTAAATCTTACTCAAGCTTTATCCAGCCGAAATAGTGCATATATTGTAAGGAAGTATAACAATGAAATTTACGCTGAGCATTTGTGGTTGTCTCCTCTTCGGTGGTGATACTGCATGGACTAGGAGTGGTGTGACAGATTTAGGACATTTGCCCCTAAAAATTAAATGCACGAATCTTCGCAGTCTCACCTGAAAAATGTTGTTTCATTGGTTATGTTACGCAACTCATACTGCTGTGGAATTAAGTGAAACGGACAGAACAAACATTCTCAAACATAATCAAGAAGTGAGAAAAAATCGTGAAATTATTTTAAAAAAAATATTGATTGTATCAAATTTTGTGGCCAATATGAACCTCCCCTTAGGGGACATGATGAAAAACAATTCGAAGAACCCTGATTTGTTTCGTAGGTTGCTACAGTTCGTGAGTAATCTAAACGAGCCTCTCAAAAATCATTTGGAACATGCCACTGTTTAAGGTTATTCTAAGACAATTCAGAATGAACTGGTAGATTGTAAGTTGAGTGTCTGCCGATCTGAAATTCAGACTGAAATCGATGGTATTAGTTTTTCTTAGGGATTAGCAAATGGTCCCACAGACATCTCCCAACTAAGTCAGAAAGTTTTGGTTTTTCGATATGTAGTGCATTTATTTTTGTCCTATACTTACTAGTAATGGTATCAAGAAGTGAAATTTGTATGTATCGAAATCTACTGCAGCTCTCCCAATCCACAAGTTCACGAGCCGCCACTGGTACCGCCCATAGGCAGTGCTAAAATTTGTCGCCCCCAACTCCCACAAACAGTTTAAGAGCAGCTATTATACCGGTCATATTTAGTTTAAATTACAGGGTGATCCGTTTAAGTATGGATAAAATAAAAACACCGTAAAACATTTACTACTGAACTTCATTTGTTGAAACTTTGTGCATACAACATTGAAAGATGGGAGATTCCTCAGAGCTCAACATGACCCCCATTGCGCACCCTGCACAACTCATAATGGTGATGTAATTCAATCCGATGTAACATAAGAGAGGTGATTTGTTGAAAAGCTTGAGTAATTTTTACTCTCAGATCATAATGTTCCTGGGTTTCTGTGAATAGACAATGTCGTTAACGAAACCCTACACGAAGAAGTCAGGAAGGGTTAGATCTGGGGAGTTTGGTGAACAAGCCAAGAGATAGCTGCTTCTCGTACTGGGTTTCGCCTGCGACCTCCTGCATGTTTTTTTTTTTAACACAGAATCTGTTTCTACAAATATTCGATGCAACAGCATTATGGAATCGTATTTAGGTACATTACGCACACCATACTCACGTTGAAATTCCATTTGAACTCTTTTAACACTCTCAAATTTAGCATACCAAAGAACACATTGTGCCCGCTGTTGATTTGTAGTAGCCATTTTAATCATCTACGATTTTCATTTGTTCTGTCAGATTATGCATTGTTGATTGTCATGGAAACTCCCATCTTTTAATCATAATACATAATATAACAGCTAGAAATTTTTCCTACTATCATAATAGCGTTCAAGAACAAACCTAAGAAAAGTTTTACCAACAAGTGTTTTAAAAACAAATTTCATTGTAAAATGAAAATAAAAAAGGGATGGAAAGAAGAGAAAAAAATAGAAAATGTCGCCTACCTGGAAATTGCCGTCCTAGACAAATGTCTAAGAAAGGAAAAGCAGTATAGAGAACCCCATATTTACCTATTGACCACATAGGGCGGCAAATTCGTAAGGGTGGCAACATTTTGAGAACATGAAAAAATCTACCTTCAAATGAATTTTCACATTTACAAAAACAGTAAAAACTTCCTGTAGGCAGGAATTTTTATTTGTGAGAGATAGGAGGAGGGAAATTTGTATTCGATTATGTTATTGGCAACACTGTCATCCTAAAATACAAACGCTTGAGAAGTTTTCGTTGCTTCAATGATTTATTTATTTATTTATTTATTTATTTATTTATTTATCCATTCATTCATTTATCTATCTATATTTATTTTTAGTTCGTTATTTAACGACGCTGTATCAACTACTCGGTCACGTGGTTCCCAAACTATGAGTAGCGACTCACCAGGTGTTTTGGTGAGTCGCGGAACGACCCGTCAGGTCTAGAAAACATTTTAAGAACCATTTTTTTAAAGTTGTCATTATCAAAATTCAATTAAGTTCTCAGCTTGCACCACACGAGAATAACTTGGGAAGCCTATTGGAACAAAAGTGTACTAGAAGATCATCATCGACAAATGATGAAACGGTAGTAGCCATCCGAAGAGCATTTGTTCACAGTCCAAAGAAATCAGTTCGTAAACGTGCCCAACAATTAGGAGTTCAGAAAACAATAGTTCATAGAGCTTTAAAGAAAAGTCTTCATCTGACTCCTTATAAACTTTAACTGTTACATGCACTTCATACAGATGATTATCACAAAAGATATTACTTTGCTCGTGTGATGGTTCTTCGTTAAATACGCGACGAAATTCACGACGCACGCTTGTCGCAGATTCACATTTTGCCAGCCACAAAACACATTGCACTTTTCTTTTGAAATCCATGTTGTATAATTAATTGTAACAATTAAAATTATTACATCGCCACCCGTCCGCCGTAAACGAACACGAGATGGCAGTACAGTCGCTAATGCAATTCAAATGGGAGTTATGACGTGACTCCTTATGTAACAACTAGATGGCAGCATAATAAACCTGACAAAAGTTGTTACCGTCAAAGCCTATAAGACCGAGCGATCTGAGTATGCATGATCTAGCTCAAACTTCCTTCCTTACTTAGAATTGGTTTTTAGAGAACCGGAGGTTCATTGCCTCACTCACATAAGCCCGCCATCGGTCCCTATCATCAGCAAGATTAATCTAGTCATATCCCGCCTCCCCCATATCTATTTTAATATTATCCTCCCATCTACGTTTCGGCCTCCCCAAAGGTCTTTTTCTCTCCGGTCTTTCAACTAACACTCTATACGCATTTCTGAATTCACCCATACGTGCTACATGTCTTGCCCATCTCAAACGTCTGGATTTAATGTTCCTAATTATGTCAGGTGAAGAATACAATGCGTGCAGTTCTGCGTTGTGTAACTTTCTCCATTCTCCTGTAACTTCATCCCTCTTAGCCCCAAATATTTTCTAAAGCACTGTTTCAAACTTACAGATGAAAAACTCTGGCACCAATATAACATTTATACCTCTATTCATTCAAAAAGTATAATCCTTTGAAACCGCAGCGTGACTTTTGGACAGAATGTACTTCAGCGAGTTGCAGAGTGTCCGAAGATTATTAAAGTTTTGTGATCTATGTAAGTTGGGTGCTCCTGTTATGGCCATGTTCCTGATATGGCCATCCCCCTATTGTGAGTTAGTTAACCAAAAAATCCGCTAAATTGCAGGAGCATCCAGTGAAAGGGCATCCTAGTATGTCACTTGTTCGTTTTCCATCCAGTCAGGTTGAGCAATATGGCGTCAGTTGCCTGTTTTGCTGTTTTCAAGTGACCTCTACTTATTTTTCTCTGGTAAGTGTCCTTTGTTTTATGCACGTTTTTCAAAGACTTGTTTCAAGAAAACCATAGTACTCCATTCAGTTTTTAATGTTCTGTTGATTGGTGTTGTCGTTGATGGCGTATCTTTTACGAGTTGTTCATAATCAAACGATGTTCGTGAAAGCTTACCTGCTCCTGATATGGCCATATCAAATGCACCATGGCCATATCAAGTTCATTTCATTTTTATTTTTTCACCTGACAAGTTTACATGCCTTATAGCTGGGATTACGCAATAATTTTGTATTTTAAGAAAAACAACGTAATTTTTTTATGGACAAAACCTGTTTTGACTACACTTTTGAATTATAAAAAAGATTATTAAGTGTCATGTTTATTCTTTTTACACCAAAGTAATTTAATTTTAGCGCAACTACTCTATCAAACTGAAAACAATCACGATTTGTATAACATGGAACAAGGGTGGCCATATCATGTGCACATGTTCCTGATATGGCCACTAGGTAGACTTTTGGAATTTGGGACTTTTTGGACAATTAAATCTACTTTTATGGGGAAAGGAAATTGTTTTAAGAAAGTCCATTAGACTGGGAACGAGTAAGAAAAAAGTGGTTTACATTTTTTTCAAAATGGCGACTAGAAAAATTCTCAAACCTTAGCATGGCCATATCAGGGATACCTACCTTATTTCTAAATGAAGCCTTCTGCAGTTCGTGGTTCGTTATCGACTTTATTTGCAGGGATTGTACATGGATGAAGAAGAAGAAACAGAAATGTGTATAAAAAGCAGTAAACTCGGTAGCAACATCGGAATTTGTTAAATACCCAACTCATACAGTAGATTTCAGGACGGAATTTATTTCTCGGCAACAGATTGCTGGATGTTGCTGCCATTACGCACCGGGTAAACACTTGCGTCGCTATTTAATTAGTGCCTTACCGCCTGTCTTACCGGTTCAGTGCTACAAGCTGAAAGGATAAATAACGAAAATAAATTATTATTATCCCGCAGAAAATTCCGCTGTCGTTAAGAAATGTACACGCCGCTAGCTTTTCCAAGAAGTTGCACTATTCTCTGTGCTTTATCTTCAAAATTACATTGAATTAAATATTTAAATATTTCCCCATTTCCTCCCCCACTCTCGCAAAGAGCGAGATAACGCCGGTTGTAAAACAATGGCTGTGGATAAATTAGTCCTCCAGATCTCTCACGATAATGACAATTGCTGCTCCCGTCAGTGTCGGCTGTAAAGAAAGCAGAAAGCGAACACTAAAGTAGGTATAAAAACGGGAATGCGTCAGTAGACCTTCCTTGTTACACGTGCAGAATTTGGCATCTGAAAATTTTAACTGAAAATAAAAGGCCTCTAAATTCAGAGACGGATATAATTATGGATGTGTCCTTGAAAACCAGACACTTACTACATTTTTAGATTTCATTCTATTGTTTCGTAATTTTCGTAAAAATATACTCTCTTTTGTTTTATCTCTCGTTAACAACTAGCCTATATATTTAAAGCCTTATCTGTACTGATATACTCCAATGGAAAATTTTAGCAGTAATTCTTTTGTTTTACGTTTCTATAGCAATTTATGTTATTATCAAAGCGTTGTCTTGTATTCATATATTATTCAGTAGGTGTTAAAAAGGCCACCTTTTATTGTTTTACATATTCAATGCAACTAGCAATTTAATTTCTATATGAAGCCTATAGCCTAGTAATTCTTAATAAATCTGTATCTTTTTTTCATGTATCCGTAGCAACTAGTATTTCAATTTCTGGTTAAATCTTATTTATATCAATTATTTCAGTCAGAATTCTACCTTATAGCCACAGTTACTTGTGTTTATACATCCAAAGCTTTAGGTGCTTTTAAATCGAAATTTAGCACTGGCATTTAAAATTAGAAATGCATGCCTATTTTAGAGATTCTAAAAGTGAAAACTGAAAACATAACACAATAAAAGTTAAAGTACTTCAAAGACCATTGGAATTTTTTACATTTTACAAATATACATGGTGAGCAAAAGTTTGGGACACTGTTTGTAGCTTTCCTATTTTCAATTTCATGAACAAACTGTATATACAAAAGTTGTAAAGAATGGAAAAGGTAACATTTCGAACATGTTCCCATAACCTGTGTGCAAGGAGTTTATTTATTTTAAATAACACTATGTAGGCCTAATAATTTTTCCGATTTTGGATTCTTCAGGTTTCAAAACATATAAAATTATATTTTTTTAACAGGTATAAACTATTATTTTAATAAAAATTGCCTCAAATTTATGATTTCAATGTGTGTGTACACAAAAAAAAATATATATATATATATACAGGATGTGAACCGTAAGTAATGTCATTAATTTCACGGGGTTATGCTTTGAGACATTTCAAACAAAAAAAGTTTTATACAGTTTTGCTTGTTTATGCTTCCTTTTCCAGATATAAATTGTTATATATGAAACATTTTATAGTGTGTTATTGGAAAGCCATTGATTGAATTCCCAAAATGCTCAGTAAATTTAAGAGAGTAGTGTATTAGGATAATAAATGATTGAAAGAAATTTAGCGTTGTCCTTTAAATTTGGAGAAATTTGTTTCGAACAAAAACGTGACTTTTCGTTCTGCAAAGGAAGTTTTCAATGTTACATTTGTACAGATCAAATTTCTGCACATTTGAAAGACAAAACTAAAATTCTTTCAATCATTTATTATCATTTGATACCGTAAGTCATAATTTATTATTACAGGAATTAAATTGTGTTGGAATTAAAAATAATGCTCTTAATTTATTAAAATCTTATTTAAATGATAGAGTTCAAGCTACTAAAACTGATAAAGTATTAAGTGAATCTATTAAAATTAAAATAGGTGTTCCGCAAGGAACAATCCTTGGACCGATTTTAGTTTCAATATATATAATAATGACCTTTTAATGATAGACCTTAAAGAATATGAAGGTGATTTATATTCGTATGCTGATGATACTGTTTTACTGGTTCGATTTAAATTCACTTGTAATTAATAAAGATAAAACAATAGCTATCCCATTTTCTTTAAATAATAAAGGTAATAAAAACCAATTTCATCTATACTACAAATTCAAATGCATAATTCTGATGTTCCGATATAAATTGCAATTGTTCAGTTATTAATGAAGTTAATGAGGTTAAATACTTAGGTATAATAAGATAATCATATAAATGGAATACAGTAATCATATTCATTATATTTGTAATTAATTACGTAAAACATTATGTTACTCTGTTATTCTAAGAAATATTTTGTCAATTAACTGTTTACGTGTAATTTATTTAGCATTATTTCAATCTATATTTATGTATGGTATTATAGGTTGGGGTGGAACTTATAAATCCAACCTTTATCCGTTAATTTTACTACAGAAAAAAGTATTAAAAATTTGTTTAAAAAAGCAGAAAGATTACCCAACTGAATTTGTTGTTTAAACATTTCAAAGTTTTCAACATTAAACAAATGTATTACTTTATTTTATTAAAATATTTTCATAAACATTTTAATAACTTTGAAAGGTATATACATAAATGTAGAACCAAAAATATGAATTCTCTGCATTTGTCTGAACCAAAATGTAAAACCAATGCAGCTTTTTATCATAGCATGAGTCAAGGTCCCAGATTATTAAACAAATTTTATTCCAATAATATTTCAACCACGAATCCTCTCCAAATTAATAAAAAAGTTGTATTGGATTTATAGTTTGGGTTTAAACATATTAAACACCATTTAATCTGTATTCACTCTCAATTTTAATTTTATTTTTGTCTGTATTGGAGTCCCCTCTTGAGCACGAGTCTTACTCATTCAGGAGTGGGCTAGTTTATCTTGCATTGTATTTATTAATTGGTATTCATTTCAAACTTACTAGCAATAAAAATAAATAAATATATAATACACTTCTCTCTTAAATTCATTGAACTTATTGGGAAGTAAATCAATGACGTTTCCAAAATACGCTATGAAATATTTGATATAAAACAATTTTTATCCCGAAAAGGAAGCTAAAACAAGTGAAATTGTATTAAAATTTTTGTTTGAAATTTTTTCAAAGAATAACCCTCTGAAATTAATGACATTACTTACGGTTCTCTCTGGCTAATAATACATCTAATTAGCAGAAAATGTCATCTTTAATTCTGATTTCCGTTAAATTATGTGTCTACGGTTTATACATAAACTAGTGGCTTGTGCAGCAAATGCTGCAAACTAAGTTCATTAACGTTCAAATAAACATTTTTCACGTTTATTTTCAATGACGAATACCAGACATTCGGAAAGTTATTTGCTTCCATAACAATGAAAGATACTCTCTCTCGAGCCAATACTGTAGAGAACCACGCATATAAATATCTACACCACACCGCCATTAAATGTATGAAAAAGACCCAACCCCACTTGATTAATAATTATAAAAATATTTGATTTTTAATAATATTATTATCTTACGTAAGTTTTATAGCTTTCAGTAACATATACTATATAGCCGCCACTCAGTAAAATATAGAAATCAAAATCTAATTTAAGTTATTCTCTACATCTACTTATATAACCCCAAAACGTTTCACTTTCATATCATCAATATAGCATTAATATGTATAATTAGTGAAAAATAGTCACATCATGGCATTAACTACAATAATATTTCATTTCTAATGGTAACAATGTCATCAAACGACCTCAAGTTTTGTAGTTTTTAATGTCCAATACACAGCTGTACCCAGAAAATTACACACCACAGAATCGAACCTGTAAATTAATTTTAGTAAGTTAAGTTTTTAATAACCAATTTAATTTGAGCTCTAAATATGTCAGCATTCGTGCAGATCATGGCCTTCGTGTAATATTGTTTACTGTAGTGTGTGTTTTGTTTTATTCTGAAATGCAACACGGCCGACCTGATGCTCGCTTCGCTTCTCCTTTACAAAAAAGCGAAGATAATATCAAGTCGGCCGTGAATGCTATTAGCTAGTTCTCAAAACTGACGACAGATGGATTTTGGAAAATAGGAAAATTATGTTTAAAAATTGACATTTCACTGAAAACTACTATTTTTCCGAAAAGCTTTGAGTTCCAAGCTTCAAAATGAGGGGTCATCTATTAAAATCCGTCAAGCCATTTTCCCGTAATTTCCATTACCAGTTCAAATTATATGGTATATAGATTCATATACATATTTTTAGTAATCATTCACTGTTTGTGTCCACGCCTGTGGAGTAACGGTTAGCACGTCTAGCCCCGAAACCAGGTGGCCCGGGTTCGATTCCCGGTCGGGACAAGTTACCTGGTTGAGGTTTCTTCCGGGGTTTTCCCTCAACCCAATATGAGCAAATGCTGGGTAACTTTCGGTGTTGGACCCCGGACTCTTTTCACCGGCCTTATCACCATTTCATTCAGACGCTAAATAACCAAAGCTGTTGATAAAGCGTCGTAAAATAACCTACTACTTCACTGTTTGTAGTTTTCCACCTCAGCTTCTATTTGTCTTTGTGTACACACAAGATTCCTCAGCACTTATTTTTAGCAGCTAGTCAGCACTTTCTTGTTCCATATTCCCCGTACAACTTGTATTTTGCCGTCACTTTTCAAAGCTTATCTTCACATAATTGACTCGGACTTCCATGCAACAAATCAAGTCACTTCCAGTTTTATACTTCGGAAAGCTCTTGTTATAGATTTTATAAGTCATATCCAAACTAATTTATTCCGTTCCTTATATTTAAGCAATAAATATATCTTACTCATTTTGTTATCCATTGTCTTAAGTGAGTGCCCGTCGTCCTTGAAACTTTAAAACATGAACATGCAGAAATTCCGTATTACTGTACATAAATGAGTTTTCTTTTCCTCTACATTTTAATGTCAGGGTTGTCGAGCAGAGTTTTCAGTTTGCTGAGTTGGGATTCACAAGTCTTGTTATGAAGTTTGTTTTGTGCTGCAGTGAATCGGAAATCTACGTCTGGAGGGACCATTACAAGTGGAATCACGGCTTGAAGTGCTCAGAAAACAAGGAAGTTGCATGCAGATGCAAATGGTCAATGAATCATCTTTGCACAATGGCAGAGATTTCAAAACGCTCTCATACTTAAACAATTCAGTGAGAGGCCAAACTGCGTAATTTTTGGGAACCCTGAAAATTCGCAGCCTCTGTCACACTTTACCAAATTATAAACTTCTTTTTCTAGCAAGGACAAATGTAAGAATTCGTCCATTGTTCGATGCCCCGATAAGGCCCTCGCGCAATACCACACTTGCAACAAAGCATTCTTGCATTAATTTTAATAATTTCATAATTGTGGGTAATTATTCCATATTCTTTATCTAGTTTGGATATTTTTCAGTAGCGGTTTCTGTAAACTCCAGATATCGGTCTTTGTGTCATACCGTTCAATTAACAATAAAATTTCTTCCGTGCAGTCATGAATTTAAACATCGTCGGCTTACTTCTAAACCCCTGTAAGTCCAATTTATTTCAAATGTCGAAATCTGTCTACACACACACAGAGAAAAAAAAAATATATATGTATACAGGGTGAACCATAACTCTACCGACAAATTTTCACAGGTTTTTCAGGGATGTTCGCAGTGATCGCCCCTGCCTCCACTCAAGCGTAACCATGGCATCATACCCCCACCCTGTGTTTACAGCCTTCACTTCGATATAAGTAAAGACATTTATCAGCAGCGGACGTACACATGTAATGTTACAAGTGTGTAGGATAATATGTTTCGATGTCTCTAATAAGTAAAAAGTTAATTTTAAGGAGCATGGGAGAAAAATTATTTATTTTATGCAGATGGCAAAAATATGAGATGCTTAATTTGTTGTAAAAATTTTAATGAAATATAAAAGAACAATGTACGTTGTCATTATT
Organism: Periplaneta americana; assembly: GCF_040183065.1. Taxonomy (NCBI): domain Eukaryota; kingdom Metazoa; phylum Arthropoda; class Insecta; order Blattodea; family Blattidae; genus Periplaneta; species Periplaneta americana. Next base: position 13,807,060 of record NC_091121.1, read on the forward strand.
CTTCTTGTTATGAAGACTACCACGCCCTTACCTGTAACTTGAATATTTCATTACTAAACGAACAATAAAAAGTATCGGCTTCTATGTCTTAATCGGGGTAAAATATTTCGACGTTTTTTTATGTATGTAGTGTAATTTACAATTTCGTGACCAGCCTGGTACGTTTTTCAAATTTCAAATATCTGCTAATGTAAAGTACACGTTCTTTTTAAATAATAATAATAATTCTTTATTTATACTGGCAGAGTTAAGGCCATAGAGCCTTCTCTTACACTCTACCAGGTCACAAGATATACAAGCAGTTAAAATTTAATAAAAAGTTAAAGAACAGAATACTAACATATTACAAAAAAAAATAATAATAGCATAATAAAATCGACACTAAACAACATGAAAAAATACCATAATAGAAAAAAAAAGAAAGTAAAATACATTAGAATATAGTGAAAGTAACTCATTTAGTACAAATGGTTAATATGGAAAAACGTAAGGAAGAATATATCAAAATGGAATGTAATAAAATAATAATAAAAAGAAAGAAATACGAAAATTAAATAAAATTCACGCTAAAAAGGCTATGATAATAAATTCATCGGCTGATAAAGAGAACAAAAAGGGGAAAGGAAGGAAAAAGAAATATATAGCCTATATTTTTACAAAACTATCGCAGAGAAAAAGGGCTTACAACTGAAAGGAATCTAATTCAAAAAGTGGAATTTTAATTTATTTTTGAAACTAGACAATGTCCGACAGTCTCTGACATGTTGTGGTAGAGAATTCCAGAGATGAGCTGCAGAGACGGTGAAAGATGAAGAGTAGAAGGATGTTCTTTTTATGGTAAATAAGAAAATAAATTTATTTTATTTTATTAATAATACAAAAATAATGAATAGGAGGATAAAAAAAATAACATGGAAAAAAGTGTGTAGCTTATAGTTAATAAGTAGAAGAATATTATATTGCTTTTGTTTTCTGGTCACAGTCCGTCTGTGCAATGTCACTGCATTACCTGAGGAGATACCCTATCCCTGCGATAGTGGTGTGAGGGTTGCATTTCTATTATTTATTTATTTATTTATTTTGTGGTGTTGGCAACCACTGGTCTACGGTGACTTATTACTGAGTGATGTTCTGAATGAAGGGAGTGCGAGCAACGGTGAATTGATCAATGATTGAGATGTTTGGACTTTGTCCATTGGTAATTATCAAAATTGTAGCACAACGTTTCGAAGAGTGGATCTCTCTTCCTCCGCTCTTCGAAACGTTGTGCTACAATTTTGATAATTAGCAATGGAAAAAGTCCAAACAGCTCAACCATTGAACCTAGTAATGTGTTGTTGATGTGTCTACTTGTAGAATGTCATATGGACGGTGATAAGATGGGTTCTGATAGATTACAAGGAAAATTAAAAAGTAATCAACTAAGTTCTGAAATAGGTACTGTAATATCATAAACTGTAATACAAGCAATATATAAATTCCATAAGTAATGAAACAAACATTAGAACAAAACGCAGACTTGTTTGTTAAACACTTCACTGTACAATGCACTGTGTACCCTTCACTTCGTTTAAAGCAGATGCTCAAAATGTCCACCGCCGTAATCTCTACAAACTGTACAGCGACGTACCATGGAGTATCGCATACTTCATCCCTGGCGCACCTATTCAACGGCTGCGAGAATTCTTGCAACAAGATCCATTTCAGTGTCGACTGCTCGATCACCAGATCTAACGCTGATTGACTTCTTCTTGTGGGGTCATATGAAGAACCTCGTTTATGACACACTCCCGTTGACACTGAAATGTATTGTATTCTTCATCTGATATAATTAGGAACATTAAATCCAGACGTTTGAGATGGGCAGGGCATGTAGCACGTATGGGCGAATCCAGAAATGCATGTAGAGTGTTAGTTGGGAGGCCGGAGGGAAAAAAGACCTTTATTTATTTATTTATTTATTTATTTATTTATTTATTCATTTATTCTGGTGTAGTTAAGGCTATCAGGCCTTCTCTTCCACAACACCAGGAATACAAGCACAATAATAGAAATAAACAGAAAAAAATACACTATATACAAAGTAAAGCTACACAAGAAATAAAGAGAGAGAGAGAGAGAGAGAGAGAGAGAGAGAGAGAGAAACACTATAAACAAACACAAAAATATACACAGGTTGTAGTCACACAAACTTTAAATGAGTGATTAAGTAATCATAATTAATTGTATCCTAACTAATTAACTAACATAAACAAGAAACTTGCAATTTTAATCTAGATTAAAAAAGAAAAAAAAAAATACAAATCAATACTTCCAGCAATACCTAAAAAACTTTAACTAAGACAAAATTTTCCAATTTAATTTTGAATTGTGATAAAGTCCGGCAGTCCCTGACGTCATTAGGTAACGAATTCCAGAGGCGAGGTATTTCTACAGTATAGAAAGATGAGTATAAAGACGTTCTATGATGAGGGATAGAAAGAAGTGCTTGATGTCGGTTTCGAAGAGTTGTAAGAAATTGAAAGCGCGATAACAGATAATTTGGAGTAGAAGTATGCATGATTCTAAACAGAAGAGACAGTGAATGTATTGTTCTTCGTTCCTTCAGACGCACCCATCAAAGTAACTGAATGGAAGGTGGTATATGGTCAAATTTACCTTTGGGGAGGCCGAGACGTAGATGGGAGGATAATATTAAAACACATTTAAGGGAGGTGAGATATGATTTAGGAACTGGATTAATCTTGCTCAGGACAGGGACCGATGGCGGGCTTATGTGAGGGCGGCAATGAACCTCCGGGTTGTGTAAAAGCATTTGTAAGGTTATCTCCCATACTGTGGACATATGAGGCCTTCTTTACACTCAGTGGTTGAGTAAATACTACTCACAGTTGTCGAATATGGACCACAGACAATATTCCCATGCACAGACCAAAAGATACCGTTCTTAGCTCTTTCCAAAGTCAGTCAGTTGATCTTGTTTGCTCAATATATTTAACATTTGTATTAATTTCACCTATATTAGTTAATCTATACTAATAATAAATCTGTAGCCGAAATTTTTCTGGTAATTTTCGATTTTCCAAAAATAATTGGTCCTAACATATATAATTAACCACCCTGAAACCGAAAATCACTTTTTTGAAATTTTTGTTTGTATGTCTGTCTGTCTGTATGTTTGTTACCTTTTCACGCGATAATGGCTGAACGGATTTCGATGAAAATTAGAATGTAAATTATGTTCGTTGTAACTTAGATTTTAGGCTATATGGCATTCAAAATACATTATTTAAAAGGGGGGTTATAAGGGGCCTGAATTAAATAAATCGAAATATCTCGTTTATTATTGATTTTTGTGAAAAATGTTACATAACAAAAGTTTCTTTAAGTTTGCGATAAGTTTTATTCCTTGAAAAATTTTGATAGGACTGATATTTAATGAGATAAATGAGTTTTAAAATTAAAATAACTGCCATCTAAGGCCATGTAATGAATTAAAAAACAAATGACTTCGTCTATAAGGGGCCTTGGACAGCAACAATCGAAAGCTATGAAAGATAGCCTACAGATAATGTTTGTGTGTTTGTATGAAGTAATATCAGAAGCTAAATTAACCGATTTGTATAATTAATTATTAATTCACCATTGGAAAGTGTAGTTTCTCTAGATGTACATAATGCTATAATGTTATCACAGTAACTTCTGAGTGAATCGAGGACAGGTAAGATTAAAATAGCTTCTTATGCACAGAAAACTTGATAGGCTATTCTGTACATTCGTTTCCTGTATTTCCTAAAATAATTTTTATGACCAAATGAGTGATCTCTGGATCAAAATGATCGCATTTTAATTATGCAAATACAATTTAAATTAAGTAACATAATAAACGATTTATCCTTATATCAAACACGAATGTTCCCTGGATGAAATGGCCTATTTTAACTATGTAATTACTTTATATTTATTTCTAACGGGTGCAGCGGAGCGCACGGGTACGGCTAGTTTATAATAACCCTGCAATATATAGGCCTATAAAATATGGTGTCTTATAGATAGTTCTAGGTTCTATTCGTATATCAAGTTTCACCAACTTCAGAGGATGAATTTGTATTTCTTGTCGTCATTTATGTAAACTAGCAACTCATCATTCGAAGGTGTCATTATAAGACGCTAAGTTACGCATGAACGAGCTAAGAGTTTAACAACTCCTTGGGTGCTCTGACAGTTTCACATGATTGCATTTGCCTCGCTGATGATTTGTTTCGCATTTGTCATTGACCTTCTTACGTCACTAGGAGCCTGGTTCATGGTATAAGCTTAGAAGGGAAGTTGCGACCTGAAAAAGCTAATTTCAAATGAAACGCATTCAAGGTTGTGCTGTTTGAAGTGTAAATCAAATTTTTTCGGTTATACTCATGACGCCAAACACCACAAATATGGCGTTCTGGTTCAGAAACGTTGTTTGCGAGTTAATTCAATTATATATATATATATATATATATATATATATATATATATATTACTCTGTTATTTAACGACGCTGTATCAACTACGACGTTATTCAGCGTCGATGGAATCGGTGATAGCGAGATGAACTCTTCTCCCGTTCACCATTCCTCCCAGTGCATCCTTCACTAGGCAGTTTCTTCTCAGCCAGCGACCCAACCAATTCCTTTTTCTCTTTCTGATCAGTTTCGGCATCATTGTTTCTTCATCCACCCTTTCCAACACAGCTTCATTTCTTATTCTGTCTGTCCACTTCACACGCTCCATTCTTCTCCATATCCACATTTCAAATGCTTCTATTCGTTTCTCTTCATTTCGTCGTAATGTCCATGTTTCTGTCCCATACAATGCCACACTCCATGCAAAGCACTTCACTAGAGTCTTCTTTAGTTCTTTTTCCAGTGGTCCGCAGCTATTAAAAGCTTCCTTCGCCATGCTATCCTTCTTTTGACTTCCTGGCAGCAACTCATGTTACTACTTATAGATGAAACGCATGTGGTGATTTAATATTTGGTGTTCTTAATTTTTAACATGCCCCTTTTTTAATCTTCCGGGATATTTAGGTAAAAATTTGGAAATGTTCCGGTTTTTTAAAGAAAACATTATGCGAACCCTAAAATATTGTTTGATATTTATTTATTTATTATTTTGCTAATAATTGTAACATAAATTATAAAATATACAGAGAAACTTTAGCTCGCCCTTGAAAGATTAGAACTCGTGCTCAGGGGCGGATTCCTGAATTGAAATTAGTAATTATACAATACAATTTGCAGTTATAGTACCGGTATATAAATTTAAATTTACAATTTTTCAATTTTTATAAAATCCATACATAACTTTTTAAATTTAATACTAGAACTATTAGAATTGACAAGATTAGGATATTTAAATATAAATTCGTTATATATTCTTGGGCCTAAATTACTACTATGATTAAATACTGTAACAGTGTTGCATTTTGGTTCAAACAATCTTAGAGAATTCATACCTTTTGTTTCATAACTATGAGAATACAATTCAAAAGTCTATAAACAAATTTTGAGATCGAAAATCAATAGGTTTATGAAAACATATTTTAATTATTTTCTTCTGTAATAAATAAAGTGGATTAAAATTGGATTTAAATGAGCTACCCCATCCTGTAATTCCATACATAATTACCGATTGAAATAAAGTTAAATATATTGTACAAGTAATTCCTCAATAAAACAAAATAATATACTATTTTACGTAATTTATTACAAAGGTAACTAATGTGTTGGTTCCATTTTAAATGATTATCGAAAATTATGCCTAAATACTTAACTTGAGAGGACTCTTTAATAATCGGACATTTACACTGTATAAGACAACAATCATAATTATGTAATTTAATACTTAATATAGATGTAGGAGGTTTGTTACATTTTTCAGATAATGAGAATGGAATAATGATGGTTTTATTTTCGTTGATAGAAAGATAATTTATGTCAAACCATTTTTTATTAATTTATTTAAGTCCATTATTTGAATTATTATATGCATCATGCCAGGTTTTTCCACCAAAAAGTAAAACTGTGTCATCTGCATAAGAATAGTGAACATCATTGTATTGTTGTAAGTCAATTATTAATAAGTCATTAATATATATTAAAAATAGAATAGGGCCTAGAACTGTGCCTTGGGGAACACCTATATTAATAGTTAAAGGTTTGCTTCAATAATTGTCAATTTTCGTTATTTGAATTCTGTCGTTAAGATATGATTTTATTAAGTTTAAAGAATTATAGGCTAGTGTTTACGTTTGAATCCTACCTTCCCCTAACGAGCGAACTGGTGTGGGGTGAATTAAAGTAGTGACGTCATCTCTAATTGAGAGACAGTCGCCCATCGATGCTTATACCGTATTTTAGATTTCTCAGGCAGCAAATCATTCCTTATAGGCTACTAGCCGCCGCTTCAAGCACCTCGGTTACAATTTCAATTAATCTTCATCTCATCAACCTTCTAAATATTTTAATAAAATCAACAATAAGTAACAACAGACTAACGGGTAACTATACAACCATATGGACAACTATAATCGATTAGATATTTCTAGTTCTCGTTATTCTTAACTTTCCAAATTAAAATAAAACCTCGGGTTGCAACCAATCACATTCGGATGTGCAGTGCGTGCCTTTAAACACTTATATTACGATGTACTATTTCAGTATTGATCAATCTGTGACAAGTTTTCTTGTGAACTATAGAATTTCATATAAAAACTTGATCGTATGCAAGTAAGGGCACTAAAATTCCATCTTAATATCAATCCTGGAAAGACACAAGCAATTATATTAGGAAACAAACGGCAAACCGACGCTGTAAAGCACCTCGACATTTCCCCCGTTAAAGTAAGTACAGTGCATATCCCTTTCAATTCTTCGGTAAAAAATCTTGGCATTCACATGGATAATAATCTCAACTGGGACATGCAAATCACAGAAACCTGCAGAAAAGTATATTCTATTATACATGTGCTAAAAAGGATAAATGTTCATCTTCCCTCTTGCTTAAAAAAGTCCCTTGTGCAGACGCTTGTATTTCCCTATTTTGACTATGCTGACATTTTACTGACTGACCTTTCCAGCGACAACAAAACGAAACTTCAACGCGCTCATAACTTGTGTGTACGTTTTGTAAGCAATGTTCGTAAATATCATCATATTACCCCATCCCTGGAAACAATAGGTAGGCTTAAACTAGATAAGAAAAGAAATTTACATTCACTTCTCCTTCTCTTCGAAATCTTGAACTCTTCTATTCCTTCGTACCTGTCGTCTCGCTTCACTTACCTTTCTTCCCACCACAATCTGGACACACGCTCTCGCCATGAAACAATACTAACAATACCATTCCATCGCTCCTCCTCATACTCATCCTCTTTCACAATAGCCCTGCCAAGACTCTGGAATTCGTTACCGGTACCTACTAGCATCAGGGACTGTCGAAATAAAACTGAATTCAAACGCAAACTTACTAGGCACTTGGCCAGTAATTGAGACTCGTTCAGACATGGTTTCTTGTAAATAGTTATCTTAATTTATCACAAAATATTTCAATATCCGGTAATTTCATTACTATAGATTTTTGTTATTTTAGGTTTAATTTGTAATTCAGTAAATACAAAAATATTCTTTGTGCTTAACTTCTATGATAAAATGTCTAGCTTTCATTAATCAGGTAATCTTGTCGTACTTTAATTTTTATTGTAATTGTAAATTTAATGTTAATTGTAATTTTATTGTTCATATTATAGTTGTAATCCCCTGGTAGAGGGGCAGAGAAGGCCTGACGGCCTTATCTCTACCAGGTTAAATAAATAAATACTAAATACTAAAACTAATAAAATAAAGAAAATTTATTGGCATTAATTAGAATACATTTACATAAGATTCCGGTATTTTATCGGAGATAAATTTGATATTACATAATAGTTCTTCTCATTTCTTGGTCTCAGTTGTTCGGTGGCCCCTGGGGAACTCGAGGGTCGTGGACTGACCCCACTCCCCCAGGATCGTAGTGTGTTCCTGTGTTCCCGTCATATCTAGGATGACCGACACGGGATCCCACTTTTCTTCCCTGCGTCTTCTGACAATTCCCTCTTCATGTTTCCATTTTTCTTCTGTCGTCTCCACTCTCCCAAAGAAGCTTGCAAGTCTCAAGGCTGTGCTTTGGCGAACTTGAAACTGCAGCCTCATGTCTAGGGAGCTGATTTTTAAGTGCTAAAAAATTAAATATATTTATTTTTATGTGCTAAAACGTACGAAAATATTCGCTAAAAATAAAAAATAAAATATTTTTTTAAAATATGACAAAAATACCTTACTTAGCTTGAAAAAAAATGTTACTAGGTACTCACCAACCACATTTCACTGCTAGTAATTGGCCGAGAATTGCAGTGAACAACAAAGGTCATCTCCAAATTCTCCATCACAAATGCATGCCGATTATCTCTGAACAACAACTTATACTGTGAAAACGATCTTTCCACATCACAGGACGTCAGACGTGCATATATAAAGAGAGGAATGTCACAAACACATACACCGTCAATTTCACCTACAGGCACATCTTCCAATACTAAAGCAACTTTACACATTTTTTTATATCCACTGTTTTTCCTAAACACATTCTGGAATTTGTCCCTTAGTAATTGTGCTTCTGAACCTGGTAGCGAGTCTAGTTTAATTTCCACGGCACGCACCTCCCTGTTTCAGACAACAGGTTTTTGGATGTTTCGAGTTTTTTTTATGGTGTCACACAAAAAGTTTAAATTTGCTAATAGGGAAGCCAAATCGTTTTTTAAATAACCATCTTTCAGTACATCTTGAAGGATATCGATTAACGAAGCCCGATAACAGGGAATCACAAGATGTATTGCCTTACTTGATAGGCATGAGCGAGAGGCGAGAGATTAGTTTAAATTAAATAATATTTATATCCGAGCTCTTATCTGTTGTGTTTCATAAACAAAGCGTGCAATGAAATCATCTTCAGCAACAATAAACATTCCTAATTATGTGTTACAAGATCTCTCCTCCTTGTCCATGTTAATTTATTCTCTAATAATAACACTGATATGCTGCCTAGCAGTTCTCAGAACTTGAGGCGATACTATTACGAAAATGGCTCACGGATACACCACACAGCGCTTAGAAACACGAAGCAATCAAGAATTCTTAAAAAAGATAACGTACTTCTGAGTGATATAATTGGTTTAGTTTTAAAATATTTAAAAGTTCTTGTAAAAAAATTATTTAAGTAAAAAAACTCAAAGGTTTAAGTGTTTATAATAGATTTCCTATAAATATGTATTTACATAATTTTTTTGTGAAAATATGTGTTTTTATGTGAAATAAAATTCGGGTTTTAATCTCGAAACTTCATTTTCGGAATTTTTAACTTTGTTAATTGTTTTACAATGTCAATTTTTTATTTTCCACCTTTGCTTATCTTATTGTTTTTGGATTTATATTAACGTTTTCGATACTCAGTGTGTATCATCTTCAGTTATGTATGTCAAAAAGAATATTTAATTACATAGGAATCCGCTCCTTACTCATGTCTGTCGGTTGTCGTTTACTTGATTGGAATACGTCGTGTAGTTTATAAATTATTTATACGAGCAACAAAATTGCCCTGAAAATGTGTCGGTATTCTTTTTCTGGGATGGCATCGAACAGATACTGGACCGAACTTATAGACGTATTTACTTCAAAAAAATCTGGGCTGTGTCAGAGATATAATGGCAAGTAATAAAACTTCATCCAGTTTCGAGAATGAAGCTACAGTTATGTTAGTTTGTTTTTGTTTCGGTTTACATATGGAAAGAAGGATCTATGATAAGAATAAAAAAAATGACTGGCGTATGTGGAACACATTTACATAAAATAGTAATGCTTTATCGGAGAGGAGTTTGAAATTACGTATTTCCTATTTCTTGGTCGCAGTTGTTTGCTAATAATTATATAATTCATGAAGTTAAGCGCCATTTTTATGCCAATATTATTGATTTTTTGTCCTACAGAATTCATTGTTATGGTTATTATTTGTTAATGATGGAGAAAAATTCATTTCGATACCGGGGATCGAACCCAGCACCCCAGTTCTACGTACTGGGTGCTCTACCACTGAGCTACTCCGAGCTCAATCCACAGCATCGGATCGAATATTTTTCCTTTCGGTTTTTTTCCCCGTTTCTTATGCGATTTCAAATATTTTTTTATTTTTATTTTAGTGGGTTATTTTACGACGCTTTATCAACATCTTGGTTATTTAGCATCTGAATGTGATGAAGGTGATAATGCCGATGAAATGAGTCCGGGGTCCAACACCGAAAGTTACCCAGCATTTGCTCATATTGGGTTGAGGGAAAAAACCCTGGAAAAAACCTCAACCATGTAACTTGCCCCGACCGGGAATCGAACCCGGGCCAACTGGTTTCGCGGCCAGACGCGCTAACGGTTACTCCACAAGTGTGAACGATTTCAAATAAGGAATGTTAATTTTTACTATAATTTTTTTATTTCATGTATATTGTTCCCGAATGAATTGAATATAAACAAAATATTAGAACAAATTGCTGTTCTGTACACAATAGGTTAATCAGAGGTATGCATGGAATGGAATGGAATTTATGGGAGGGAAACATTATGACCCAGCACTGCGATCTATTGCGCTAACCCCCAGGCCCAGCGCATTCCCAAACCCACACCGGCTGTCTACACTAAGTTTCGCTGCATACCAAGTTTCGAGCAGGCAACCGGCGATCGGAAAATGTTATGGAATTTTGACGAAATGGAAAAATGGCGACGGAATGATATAGATGCCTATATGAGAAAAAAATGTATTTATTTATTTATTTATTTATTTATTTATTTATTTATTTATTTATTTAACCTGGTAGAGATAAGGCAATCAGGCCTTCTCTTCCCCTCTACCAGGGGATTACAACTACAATATCTATATATAATTTGAACTGGTAATGGAAATTACGGGAAAGCGGCTGAACGGATTTTAATGAGTGACCCCTCATTTTCACGCCTGGCATCCAAAGTTTTTCGGAAAAGTAGTAGTTTTCAGTGAAATGTCAATTTTCCTACATAATTTTCCTATTTTCCAATATCCATCTGTTGTCAGTTTTGAGAACTAATTTTATTGAATCACGGCCGACTTGATTGAATGAATTTCAGAACAAAACACACACTACAATAAACAATAGGGTATTACACGAAGGCCATGACCTGCAGGATTGCCGACATATTTAGAGCTCAATTCAATTTGTTATTAAAAACTAATTCTGCAGTGTATAATTTTCTGAGTACAACTGTGTATTGAATATTCAAATCTACGAAACTTGAGGTGGTTTGATGACATTATTACCATTAGAAGTTAAATATTATTATAGTTAATATCATGATGCGTCTATTTTTCATTAATTGTACATAATAATGATGCTATATAATGTTGACATGAAAGTGAAACGTTTTGAGGTTACGTAAGTAAAAGTAGAGAATATCTTAATTTAGATCTTCATTTCTATAATTTACTGAGTGACTGCTATATATAACTACAAAACTTAAGTAATATTGTTATTAAAAATTAAATATTTTTATACTTATTAACCCAGTGGGGTTGGGTCTTTTTCATATACTTAATGGCGGTGTAGTGTAGATATTGATAGGCCTATGTGCCATTGTCTTCAGTATTGGCTCGAGAGAGCGATAAAATTACAGTTCCTAAGGAAAGATAAAAAGGTATTACTTACTGGTAAAATAAGAGACCTAGAAAATTTTGTAGTTTCCAGATCATTTCAGCAAGATCTCTTAGTAGTATAAAATGATTTTACGCTCTACATTTCAAGTTCTACGTGCAGCAGCTATACGAAAATGCTATTGTTCGAAAGCTTAGCAAACCTGACATTTTTTTTAACTTTTGCCTACTATCCACAATGACCTGAAATAGCTACTGCTATCGTCCTGACATTGATACTTGCGTTTTCGCGTTGAAACTCAAAAACTGAAGTTGGATAGGTTCAAGAAAAAGTATTTGGCCTAAAAAAATCCATTCAGAGGGAGTATGTTTCATTATTATGGAAGCAAATAACTATCAAAAAGACAAGTATTCTTCATTGAAAATAAATCTGAAAAATTTTTATTTGAACGTCTAACGAACTTAGTTTGCAGCAGCATTTGCTGCACAAGCCACTAGTTAAGAATAGAATTACAATTAATATTAAATTTACAAATACAATAAAAATCAAAGTACTAAAAGATTAACTGATTAATAAAGCTAGACAGTTTATTGTAAAAGTTAAGAAGAGAGAAGCATGTCTTTTATTGATTAAGTAAAAATTAAACCTACTCTACGCAGTAAGAAAATGCTTAATAAGTTTGCTTTTGAAAGCTACAAAATTCCGACAGTCTCTGATGTCACTGGGTAGGGTATTCCACAAGCGCGAGAGCGAGATAGTGTATGATGATGAATACGATGATGTCTTATGTGTTGGTATGGCTAGTATGCGGCTATTTTGAGTGCGAGTGAAGAGATTATGGTATGATGACAGGTAACTGAAACGGGAGGCAAGGTAGGTAGGTGTAGAAGTGTGAAGGACTTGGAAAAGGAGAACAAGAGAATGAAAATTTATACGTTCGTTAAGCCGTAGCCAGTGAGCTCTGAGAGCTCTGAGAAAAACACCAACTCCGTCCTTGTCCGCCAAAAGTATCACTGTGGATTTTCCAATGAAAAAAATCCCAGACCTGACCGAGACTGCGTGACAGCATGGAGATCTGGCCACAGAGCCACAACAAGGGTAACAGTATGCATAAAACCATATTTCCTGATATCAGGGATGCTTCTGAATACGTAATGTTGCCATGAAACTCTCGAAATAGATCTTGGCAGCATGGCCATAATTTCGTTTCGTATACCTTGAAGTATGAGGCTATAAATATAAACCATTCTTAAGTAAATACGTGCATTACACTACGCATTTTACACAAATGAAATCACTGCGTTGTTCTTGACATTAAATTTCGCGTTTGGCAAATACATGAAGGAAAATTACGCAGAGTTACGTTTTTATCAGGCTAGTAGAAGAGGAATTTACACGAGTAAACAAGATACTAAGAGAAGCAATCTCAGTGGATTCAGAGAATCATTGAGCAGCAGTTGTGGAATGAGTCATTCCCCAGCATGCCCTTCTGGTCTGAGGAAAGACTTACGACATAGCCGAGCAAATAAAAATGGCGGAAATACCATTCACCATTCAGCTTTAGAATGTTTTACATTTACAGTGTTTACCTTCTTCGTACACCGGTTTTGCTTGCTTATGTATGACTGACAAATATTGAACAGATTATGTAGAGATTATACATCCATTCGCATGTAACAGACTTGTATGAATCGTATCTGTTTGTCCGTCCGTTTTTATCTTGTATGTTTGTATGTATGTACTCGAATCTAATGCGCACCTCAATTTTTAAAGGCTTGAAATAAAAAGAAAATATTTACTGGCGAATGTAATACGCAGCTGAAAAGCTGATGCGAAATTTAATCTTGCTTTACCCATCTACCTATCTACACTTGCCTTGATATACCACAAGCTGTAACCACCTCATTAGGTTTTCCAGTATTTCTAGTCTAATTGTGTCACTGCTCACAAGGAACCCATTTTTCCTCCTTCCCTGTATGAATTTCAAAACCTTTACCTGAGGATGTCTTCCTTTTCGTGGACCGGTGAACTTCCTTGTCGCTTTAGAAGCAATATCTTGCAATACTTTGCATACTTCCACTCGATAATGAGTTTTGGAATAATATTCTGGGGAAATTCCACAGATAGTAACAGTATATTTCTATTACAAAAAAGAGTAGTTAGAATAATGGTAGGTGCAAAATCTAGGGAATCATGTAGGACTATTTTCAAAAAACTACAAATAATGCCCATGGTTTGTCAGTATATCTTTTCAATAATAATCTTCCTCGTATGTAATCGTGAAAACTTTGTAAATAATTAATTCACACGTCAAAAAATGACTTTCATACTCCATCGGCAAGTCTATCGTGCTATCAAAAAGGAGTGCGTTATATGGCAGTAAAAATTTTTAATAGCCTCCCTATCGATATAAAAAAATGAAACTCAAAACATAAGATTATTTAGGACCAAATTAAAGAAGTACCTAATTTCTCACGCCTTCTATTCTGTAGATGAATTCATGACATTCAATAACACTTCATGAAATTGATACTAAATTTTGTGTTGTACTAGTAGACTATATTGTAAATCTTGTCTGTATATATTTCACCTAGACTCTGACTATAAATTAAGATTTTATAATAGTATTAAGTTTTTGACTTGTTCCATATTCTAGCTGTAAGCATGTAAGAATACCATGGAATGTTAATAAATACAATACAGTACAATACAATCACCATTCTGTTTTGGCGCCTTAAGGAAATGTTGCTGTCTGTTACACCGAATTCTCTTGCAGCCTGCCTGTTTCCATTGTTTTCAGTATAAAGTATAACCTTTCGTTTGAAGCTTGTTTTATACGACACCCTTCGCTTTCTATCTTCAGTCTCCTGATCAAGCAAAACTCACTTTGGAGTTTTAGAAACGCTCCAAACGAGGAACGAGGTAACTCGAACAGAGCCGAAGCACACGCAGGACATAAGCAAAACGATAAGCAGAATTTTCGAGTTTGAATACGAATCTAGTGCCACATTGATTCTAATGCGTACCCGATTTTGGAGACTAAATTCAGCTGAAAAACTGCGCATTAAATTCGAGTAAATACGGTAGGTATGTATGTTTAATTTACTTCCAAAATGCTCCATTATAAAGTAGTGCTAAATGTTTAAGTTCAGTATATGCTCCTTGTGTCACACGGCACACATGAGGGCAGTAGTCCAGTTCTCTAGTTTATCCCAATCTAATTAATTTAATTTAAAGATCTGTTCAGTGTGTCTTATCAAAACGTCTGTAATCAAATCTAAGAGTGAAAAATTCATGTCGCTATCACAGATAGCAATCTCGGCTATTTTCATTGCACCGGCGCAACAATACCATCAGTAAATCTTATCGAAACTTCTACAGTCCAACCTAACAGTGAAAAATGCACGTCGCTATCACAGATAGCAATCTCGGCTATTTTCATTGCACCAGCGCAACAATACCATCAGTGTGTCTTATCGAAACTTCTACAGTCCAACCTACAGTGAAAAATGCACGTCGCTATCACAGATAGCAATCTTGGCTATTTTGCTTGCACTAGCGCAACAATACCATCAATGTGTCTTATCGAAACTTCTACAGTCCAACCTAACAGTGTAAAATGCACGTCGCTATCACAGATAGCAATCTCGGCTATTTTCATTGCACCAGCGCAACAATACCATCAGTGTGTCTTATCGAAACTTCTACAGTCCAACCTAACAGTGAAAAATGCACGTCGCTATCACAGATAGCAATTTCGGCTATTTTCATTGCACCAGCGCAACAATACCATCAGTGTGTCTTATCGAAACTTCTACAGTCCAACCTAACAGTGAAAAATGCACGTCGCTATCACAGATAGCAATCTCGACTATTTTAATTGCACCAGTGCAACAATACCATCAGTGTGTCTTATCGAAACTTCTACAGTCCAACCTAACAGTGAAAAATGTACGTCGCTATCACAGACAGATAGCAATCTCGAATATTTTCATTGCACCAGCGCAACAATACCATCAGTGTGTCTTATCGAAACTTCTACAGTCCAACCTAACAGTGAAAAATGCACGTCGCTATCACAGATAGCAATTTCGGCTATTTTCATTGCACCAGCGCAACAATACCATCAGTGTGTCTTATCGAAACTTCTACAGTCCAACCTAACAGTGAAAAATGCACGTCGCTATCACAGATAGCAATCTCGACTATTTTAATTGCACCAGCGCAACAATACCATCAGTGTGTCTTATCGAAACTTCTACAGTCCAACCTAACAGTGAAAAATGCACGTCGCTATCACAGATAGGAATCTCGAATATTTTCATTGCACCAGCGCAACAATACCATCAGTGTGTCTTATCGAAACTTCTACAGTCCAACCTAACAGTGAAAAATGCACGTTGCTATCACAGATAGGAATCTCGAATATTTTCATTGCACCAGCGCAACAATACCATCAGTGTGTCTTATCGAAACTTCTACAGTCCAACCTACAGTGAAAAATGCACGTCGCTATCACAGATAGCAATCTCGGCTATTTTCATTGCACCAGCACAACAATACCATCAGTGTGTCTTATCGAAACTTCTACAGTCCAACCTACAGTGAAAAATGCACGTCGCTATCACAGATAGCAATCTCGGCTATTTTCATTGCACCAGCACAACAATACCATCAGTGTGTCTTATCGAAACTTCTACAGTCCAACCTACAGTGAAAAATGCACGTCGCTATCACAGATAGCAATCTCGGCTATTTTCATTGCACCAGCACAACAATACCATCAGTGTGTCTTATCGAAACTTCTACAGTCCAACCTACAGTGAAAAATGCACGTCGCTATCACAGATAGCAATCTTGGCTATTTTGCTTGCACTAGCGCAACAATACCATCAATGTGTCTTAACGAAACTTCTACAGTCCAACCTACAGTGAAAAATGCACGTCGCTATCACAGATAGGAATCTCGAATATTTTCATTGCACCAGCGCAACAATACCATCAGTGTGTCTTATCGAAACTTCTACAGTCCAACCTAACAGTGAAAAATGCACGTCGCTATCACAGATAGCAATCTCGACTATTTTCATTGCACCAGCGCAACAATACCATCAGTGTGTCTTATCGAAACTTCTACAGTCCAACCTAACAGTGAAAAATGCACGTCGCTATCACAGATAGCAATCTCGACTATTTTCATTGCACCAGCGCAACAATACCATCAGTGTGTCTTATCGAAACTTCTACAGTCCAACCTACAGTGAAAAATGCACGTCGCTATCACAGATAGCAATCTCGGCTATTTTCATTGCACCAGCACAACAATACCATCAGTGTGTCTTATCGAAACTTCTACAGTCCAACCTACAGTGAAAAATGCACGTCGCTATCACAGATAGCAATCTCGGCTATTTTTATTGCACCGGCGCAACAATACCATCAGTAAATCTTATCGAAACTTCTACAGTCCAACCTAACAGTGAAAAATGCACGTCGCTATCACAGATAGCAATCTCGACTATTTTCATTGCACCAGCGCAACAATACCATCAGTGTGTCTTATCGAAACTTCTACAGTCCAACCTAACAGTGAAAAATGCACGTCGCTATCACAGATAGCAATCTCGACTATTTCCATTGCACCAGCGCAACAATACCATCAGTGTGTCTTATCGAAACTTCTACAGTCCAACCTAACAGTGAAAAATGCACGTCGCTATCACAAAATACATGTCGATATCAGAGATAGTTTTTGTTTTATAGAACATTGAAATTGTCTTTTTCTTTTGTAGTAACCCTGTATTTTCAGTTATCTTCTTACAATACGGAGGCAAGAGGCTGTGAATTTTTGTACTTGCTCAGTAGTATGAACTTTGTTGAATCCGCAATTAAAAGAAGAAATAATTTTACACATAATGATAATTTGTCTTAGAAAAACATTTTGAGACTCGTCTGTCTTGTTTGGCATTTATTATAAGGAAAATTACAAAGACAATTGGTGCAATGAGTTATATA
Organism: Periplaneta americana; assembly: GCF_040183065.1. Taxonomy (NCBI): domain Eukaryota; kingdom Metazoa; phylum Arthropoda; class Insecta; order Blattodea; family Blattidae; genus Periplaneta; species Periplaneta americana. The sequence continues at coordinate 13,824,821 of NC_091121.1, forward strand.
GCCTAATACAAATTAGGTGAAACTTTAAGCCCAGTGATATAGCCTACAGTATATTAATGAGGCTTGCTATAGTTTCCCCGTTGTCACTTGCAGCAGTTGAATCATGTTATCAGTCTAGTTATTACGTGACATAGTAAACAATATGAAGACTTTATGGAAGTTGCAGCACCTAACTGGAAATACCTGCGAAGTGACACATTTACAAACGTAATTAAGGGGAAATCCGTTGAGCACGTGCACGCCGGCAGATTTTAGATCGGACTACTAAGACAAACATCTTTGTTTGCGCATTTCAGCCCTTCTGACAGCGTGTGAAGGTTATATTTTTAACTTTCTGTTTGTTTTATATATGAAGATAAAGTATTGTATCACTATAACAGGAAAACATTTTGAAACGTTGCAGGAAATACAGGTTATCTCCATCCCCGATATTGAAAATTTTATTTGTGGTATTATCTGTCTGTGTAATTATCTGTGTATATCGAATTCTCAAAAACTAGAAATAAAATTATGGAAATATTTTGCGATACTATAAAAATAAAAACCATGGAAATTTATTGCGAAACTATATAAAAATAAAAACCATTGAAACGTTTTGCGATACTATAAAAATAAAAACCATGGAAATTTGTTGCGAAACTATATAAAAATAAAAACCATTGAAACGTTTTGCGATACTATAAAAATAAAAACCATGAAAATATGTTGCAAAACTATATAAAAACAAAAACCATTGAAACGTTTTGCGATACTATAAAAATAAAAACCATGGAAATTTGTTGCGAAACTATATAAAAATAAAAACCATTGAAACGTTTTGCGATACTATAAAAATAAAAACCATGGAAATTTGTTGCGAAACTATATAAAAATAAAAACCATTGAAACGTTTTGCGATACTATAAAAATAAAAACCATGGAAATTTGTTGCGAAACTATATAAAAATAAAAACCATTGAAACGTTTTGCGATACTATAAAAGTAAAAACCATGAAAATATGTAGCAAAACTATATAAAAACAAAAACCATTGAAACGTTTTGCGATACTATAAAAATAAAAACCATGAAAATATGTTGCAAAACTATATAAAAACAAAAACCATTGAAACGTTTTGCGATACTATAAAAATAAAAACCATGGAAATTTGTTGCGAAATTATATAAAAATAAAAACCATTGAAACGTTTTGCGATACTATAAAAATAAAAACCATGAAAATATGTTGCAAAACTATATAAAAACAAAAACCATTGAAACGTTTTGCGATACTATAAAAATAAAAACCATGGAAATTTGTTGCGAAACTATATAAAAATAAAAACCATTGAAACGTTTTGCGATACTATAAAAATAAAAACCATGAAAATATGTTGCAAAACTATATAAAAACAAAAACCATTGAAACGTTTTGCGATACTATAAAAATAAAAACCATGGAAATTTGTTGCGAAACTATATAAAAATAAAAACCATTGAAACGTTTTACGATACTATAAAAATAAAAACCATGGAAATTTGTTGCGAAACTATATAAAAACAAAAACCATTGAAACGTTTTGCGATACTATAAAAATAAAAACCATGGAAATTTGTTGCGAAACTATATAAAAACAAAAACCATTGAAACGTTTTGCGATATTATAAAAATAAAAACCATGGAAATTTGTTGCGAAACTATATAAAAACAAAAACCATTGAAACGTTTTGCGATACTATAAAAATAAAAACCATGGAAATGTTTTGCGATACTATAAAAATAAAAACCATTGAAACGTTTTACGATACTATAAAAATAAAAACCATGGAAATTTGTTGCGAAACTATATAAAAACAAAAGCATTGAAAAGTTTTGCGATACTATAAAAATAAAAACCATGGAAATTTGTTGCGAAACTATATAAAAACAAAAACCATTGAAACGTTTTGCGATATTATAAAAATAAAAACCATGGAAATTTGTTGCGAAACTATATAAAAACAAAAACCATTGAAACGTTTTGCGATACTATAAAAATAAAAACCATGGAAATGTTTTGCGATACTATAAAAATAAAAACCATTGAAACGTTTTACGATAGTATAAAAATAAAAACCATGGAAATTTGTTGCGAAACTATATAAAAACAAAAACCATTGAAACGTTTTGCGATATTATAAAAATAAAAACCATGGAAACGTTTTGCGATACTATAAAAATAAAAACCATGGAAATGTTTTGCGATACTATAAAAATAAAAACCATGGAAATGTTTTGCGATACTATAAAAATAAAAACCATGGAAATGTTTTGCGATACTGTGAAAATAAAAACCATGGAAATGTTTTGCGATACTATAAAAATAAAAACCATGGAAATGTTTTGCGATACTGTGAAAATAAAAACCATGGAAATGTTTTGCGATACTATAAAAATAAAAACCATGGAAATGTTTTGCGATGCTATAAAAATAAAAACCATCGAAATGTTTTGCGATACTATAAAAATAAAAACCATGGAAATATGTTGCGAAACAATACAAAAATAAAAACTATTGAAACATTTTGCGATACTATAAAATTAAAAACCATGGAAACGTTTTGCGATACTATTAAAATAAAAACCATGGAAATGTTTTGCGATACTAAAAAAATAAAAACCATCGAAATATGTTGCGAAACTATATAAAAATAAAAATCATTGAAACATTTTGCAATATTATGAAAATAAAAATCACGGAAATGTTTTGTAGTATTATGAAAATAATTATCAAGAATTTATTTTCCGATATTATAAAAATGAATACCATAGAAACATTACAAACGAGTATCGTGTGACAATCCTGCGACAAAACTGTATTATGAAGTATTAAGTCCTTTGCCGAATAGGCTACAATGTGTAATGAATCAGATGTATGACGAGAAATTCGTGACGAATGATCCGGACCCCACATTGTTTCCCTCTGTACTTAGACCCTTATTTCGGGAAAGTATTCAATTATTTATCTCCTATTTCTCTATCTGTCGATTACAACTATGTATTCTCTCTTAGTGGAGCCTTCATTTGAGACGTTTACTTGCAAAATCAGATACATCACTAAAACATCATTTTTCAGTATGAATGAAAAATGTTTGCAAGGAACCAAGGATTTGCAACCAATACTATTCTTTCATCATACAAATCCTTGTGATGTATCTGGCTTTGGAGCATAACAGTGCTATATCAGTTGTAGAATCATATGAAGATATGAAATATAACATTAGGGGAGAGTCAGGTAGTATCGGACATCGGGTAGTATCGGACAGTGCGTTTCTTTCATCTACCACCATATGGTAGTACCTGAATGACATGGTTACGTTTCTCTATGCGACATCACAGAAACGTAACCGCGTCAATCAGGTACTATCATCGTGTGGTAGATGAAAGAAACTCACTGTCCGATATTACCCGATGTCCGATACTACCCGACTCTCCCCTAACTCATTTAAAAAAAGTGATGTATCTGATTCTGCAACTACACGTCTCATTTGAAGTATAATGAATCTCTTCATGCACTTCAAACTTGTTACATTCTCTGAAGCAGTTTTTTTTAGAAATATCATTGAGTAAATATTCTTCTGTCACTGAGAGTACTCAAACTCAAAACACTGATCTCAATAATCTAGCTGGAAACAGGAATGGACAAGGTACTTTGAATGTTTTATAATATAGGAACCTGAGGAGTTTATTTTGTATCAACTCAATTGAATCAACGTTGTTCTTGCAATGAGGATTCCAGATCAATGTAGCATATTTAAAGTTGCTTGTAACTGATGATAAAGTAAAATAAAAACAGAAGATTGCGTGAATAATTTCGAATTCAAAATCCCAGGGAGTCCGAGATGTAACTCTCTACTGACACTACATTATGCTACGCGATCCTACAGTGAAATGAGCTGATTTCTCAGAAAATAACTTCACCTTGTAGAATATCAAGGAAACACACTCGGTCTCTGTGAACGAAAGTCTTTCATTATTTTTTTTTCTAAGAATCAAACTCAGATTCGCTGTGTTTGCAGACGGAAATGCTCACGCGTTGGAAATACGTTAATGTGTAATTTTCTTTCCCTTGTCGTAGTTGAAGTGTTACTTGGTTTTAACTAATTACATGGGTTTCCCAATTAAATCAATTCTCGAATGCTCGATCGTGATACTGTAGTTATTAAATTATATATTCCCGCGATTCGGCGCCGAAAATGTATCACATCCCGGGAAGTTTCCGCACTTGAGAGTTGCAAGAAATCTGTGAAATGTGGGCACTCCGCTGGGCTAACAAGTACTTCCCTATAATTAGCCTCTATAGATCTGGGCTGTCCAACTGACAGCCCACACATCATTTGCGTCTTTCCGCGGTAACACATGGGAGTTTCTCGCTGTGTTATTGATTATCTTACTGCCACCTCCAACATGAGATTAATTTAAAATGAGAACAAAAACGTTACGCTTTATATATGTGACAGTGATGCCAACCTTGAGATTATTTTCTTAGTCATACCTTCATTTTCGTTTTTTATAATGTAAAACAGTGCTGTCCAATGTTCTATACAGAGTGATTCACGAGGATTTACCGTCACTTACGGAGTTTATTTCCGAAGACATTCTGAGCAAAAAATGTCATACAAACATTTGTCCTAATCTCAATATTTTCAGAGTTACATTAATTTGAAGTTGTTTGTAAAATATCATTATTCTTGAGTTTCAAGAGTATTACAGATAAAGAATGAACTATTCAGGAGAATCATATCTTTAATTAGCTAGTATTCTGAAGCTAAAAATGTGTTGTGAATTCCAGAGTTCCTTCGTACAGAATTTTTTTTTCGATTTCTAACTACAAAATTACATTTTCTTACGCATTTATCACAATAATTGTTACAAATCACGCCATTCTTGTAAATTCTTTAAGACTGTACATTACTTACTTACTTATGGCTTTTAAGAAACCCGGAGGTTCATTGCTGCCCTCACATAAGCTCGCCATAGGTCCCTATCCTGAGCAAGATTAATCCAGTCCCTACCATCATATCCCACCTCCCTCAAATTCATTTTAATATTATCCTCCCATCTACGTCTCGGCCTCCCCAAAGGTCTTATTCCCTCCGGCCTCCCAACTAACACTCTATATACTTCTGGATTCGCCCATACGTGCTACATGCCCTGCCCATCTCAAACGTCTGGATTTGATGTTTCTAATTACGTCAGGTGAAGAATACAATGCTTGCAGTTCTGCGTTGTGTAACTTTCTCCATTCTCCTGTAACTTCATCCCTCTTAGCCCCAAATATTTTCCTAAGAACCTTATTCTCAAATACCCTTAATCCCTGTTTCTCCCTCAAACTGAGAGTCCAAGTTTCATATCCATACAGAACAACCGGTAGTGTAACTGTTTATAAATTCTAACTTTCAGATTTTTTGACAGCGGACTAGATGACAAAAGCTTCTCAACCGAATAATAACAGGCATGTCCTATTTTTATTCTGCGTTTAATTTCCTCCCGAGCGACTGTACATTAGGATGCATAATTAAACTGTAAAGAATCAAGTTCCTAAAGTCGTACGATTTGTGATAATTTTTGTGTTATGTGCGAAGAATGATTTCATTTTTAGTTAAAAATTGAAAAATTAAATTTTTACAAAACAATTAATAACACTTTTTAGCTTTTTTAACACACGTAATCCAGGTTTTCTATTCATTTAAGTATGTCCTATCATTCCTTTCAATGTACAGGATTATTCCACTTCCACACTGTATAGTGTGTAGCCGGAACAGGAATGCATCATCTAGATATGAGTCTGTGAGGAAGAATCGATTTTTATTTTCGATTATGTTCATGGACGAAAACGTGTTTCACCTAGATATATTGAACCAAAACACGAATATAACTTCAGAGAAGCACTTCGAATCAGAATATGTATTCTTGTCCATCAAAGCCCAGACGTTATTAGACCTACATATGGTATAGATTGATTTCAAAGATACCGGATAGATCTTCTTGGAGTTTTAAAATTTATAATCCTAATTCTTCAAGATTATTATTTTCTAAGATTCCACACGTCCAACTTCGCAAGTTCACTAACATCAACAGAAAGGAATGAATAAATGATAAGCATTATCACTGGTTCAAGTGTTAAAAACTGACTAAATCTGTTACCAAATTCGATTAAAATAGTTTCAAGATGCTGGACAAAACGAGAAAAATCACATACACCGTCACTGACAGTTTGCGCAATAGGTTTCAAATTTGGAAAATGAGAAAAGGAATTCTTGTTTAAATCTGCAATCCACAGATTTATTTATTTATTTATTTGTTTATTTATCTATTTATTTATCTATTTATTCATCTATTTATTCATATATTTATTCATCTATTTATTTATTTACTTACTTATTTACTTACTGACTTATTTATTTATTTACTTATTTACTTACTTACTTACTAACTTATTTATTTGTTTATTTACTTGTTTGTTTGTTTATTGTTTTATTTATTTATTTATTCACTTATTTATTTATTTGTTTATTTATTTGTTTGTTTCTTTATTGTTTTATTTATTTATTTGTTTATTTATCTATTTATTCATCTATTTATTTATTTACTTATTTATTTATTTACTTACTAACTTATTTATTTATTTACTTATTCATTTACTTATTTATTTGTTTATTTATTTGTTTGTTTATTGTTTTATTTATTTGTTTATTTATCTATTTATTCATCTATTTATTGATCTATTTATTCATATATTTATTCATCTATTTATTTATTTATATACTTACTTATTTTCTTACTGACTTACTTATTTACTTATTTATTTATTTACTTATTTATTTGTTTGTTTATTTATCTATTTATTCATCTATTTATTTATTCATCTATTTATTTATCTATTTATTCATCTATTTATTAATCTATTTATTCATCTATTTATTTATTTACTTACTTATTTACTTATTTATTTATTTACTTATTTATTTATTTACTTATTTACTTACTTACTTATTTATTTATTTACTTATTTATTTGTTTATTTATCTATTTATTCATCTATTTATTGATCTATTTATTCATCTATTTATTCATCTATTTATTTATTTACTTACTTTTTTACTTACTGACTTACTTATTTACTTATTTATTTATTTACTTATTTATTTACTTACTAACTTATTTATTTATTTATTTACTTATTTATTTGTTTATTTATTTTTTATTGTTTTATTTATTTGCTTATTTACTTACTTACTTGCTTACTTACTTAGTTATTTATTTACTTATTTATTTATTTGTTTATTTATTTATTTAATTATTTATTTATTTATTACATATTATTTATTTATTTATTTATTTATTTATTTATTTATTTATTTATTTATTTATTTATTTATTTATTTATTTATAGTTTAGGTGGAAGTGTTGTCTGCCAAAAAAAAAAGTTACATCTTGTAACCAAGATATTTCATCAAGTTTCTCGTAATATTTCCCGGAAGATGGTTGAATAAATTCTATGATCTCATTTAGAAGACTCCAGAATCGTTTCAGTGTTTCCCCCTACCAAGTCACCTTGCTTCTGCATGAAGTATTTCATCACCATGTTCAACATCTGATGTATTCAGAAGAATCTTGAACTCTCGATGTTGAGTGGAAGATGATTTGATGAAATTTACATCACGTGTTACTACTTTCATGACATGGACGAATTTCAGCATGAAGATTTCTGGTGAATAATACAGTGATAGGAAAAGATCCATGCTTAACACAAAGAGCAAGAAAGCCATTATGCTTACCAGTTATTGAAAGTGCTCCATCAGTTGCTATAGCAACATGTTTGGAAAATGATAAATTACTCTCATTCGGAAATTGAAGGAAAGCATTATCAGTAGGCCTATACTGCGAAACAATTGAGGAGCCGGCGAGTTGGTTCAGACGGTTACGTTTGAGGCTCGCATTCAAAAGGTTCCGGGTTCAAATCCCACAGTCTACCAATCTGATTGGGTTTTTTTATGGTTTTTCTCAGTCACAAAGACAAATTCTGGATTAGAAATTTACATACCATGATTCGTCACTGTCTCAATGATCAATATCATAAACATTAATCAAAATCTAAAATCAGTTACATGAACAAAGCCATCTACAACACACGACAATAGAAACAGGAACTCAACAATAGTAACAACGGCCTTGATATACCCAAAGATCCTACACACGCGATACGATCACAGATGTTAAGGGGAGAGGATGGTATTTTTTGGTGAAAAATGAGTAAATTTTCAAAAAAAAAAATTTCTTTAAAATACTCTGTGATATGTGTGGAATGCATAGCATAACATTTTGTGGGTATTTGTGCCCATATCGGATACTGAGTCGCCATTTTTAAACTTCCTGCGTTATGGATTTTTAAATCACTCGCCCACTTTTATTGTTGTTTCCGGTAAATTAAATTTTCAAATTTTTTTTTCTTTAAAATACCCTTTGATATGTGTGGAATGCATTGCATAACATTTTGTGGGTATTTGTGCCCTTATCGGATGTTGAGACGTCATTTTTAAACTTCCTGCGCTATGGATTTTTAAATTACACGCCCACTTTTATTAGTTTCCAGTAATTTCATTTTTTTTTTGCTACATTGCCAGACAAAAATGGATATAATTTCTGAACTATTAAAGATACATGCATGAAATTTAGAACACATTCTTTAGACTATTAGGAAACGTTTCTCTGTAACAGAATTTTGTTAATTGATTTCATTTTCAAAATACGTCCGTTTGTTTGCAAGAAAGGAAATCAGAAAATTGTTATTAAATTTTAATTGTTTATTTTACAAACGTAGAGACTAAGCTCAAAATTCTGTTACAGACAGTTTGTAGAACATGCATTTACAAATACATTGCAAAAAAACCGTTTGAATCTATCTTTAAAAACGGTTTAGATATATCGAGTTTAGTATAATCCTGCTTTGGGTATTTTTTTTTTTTTCAAATTTGGGCCCCCAAATTTTTTTTTCAAAATATTTATATTTGGTTGAGTTGCTACAGCTATGAGCTCTCTACATACAAAAAATTAATATTTTACACCAAATAGGAAAAAAGTTTAAAAAAATACCATCCTCTCTCCTTAAAGAGTGTATAAATAAACTTAACAAAAAATTGTATGTCAAGTGCGTTATTACAGAATCGAGGAAAAAAAAAAAAAAAAAAAAAAAAAGGAGAGATAAAGTTGAGTTTTCTATTTCCGAGATTCTGTAATGCACTTACCACGCGAATTGCATACTATTTTTAGACGTATTATAATTAAAATTAATTAATTATATGATTATGATTTTAACTTTGTATATTAAACGGTAATGTAAAATCTTAAACGATAAATGTATAAGGGGAATTTGAGTTTTGTTGCTATGACAATATGTTTCTTTGTCTGGATGAAATAAGACTGCGTTATAATTAATGAACCATGGATGTTACTGTGCCCAAGGAATCAAAATTGGAAGCAATACAATTGAATTAATTAGGCCTAACATTCGTAGATTTAGAAACTGAAGAAGACCGAGACATTGAAGAGGCATCGAAAATCGGCTGGACGTCAATGATTTCCTGAAAAATCTAGAATGAGTATGAAAATAGACTATATAAACTAGTTCCAGAAAGTGGCTTAACTTCTTGAATTATTAACGTACGTTTTGAAAACACAAGTTATGTGACATAAGTGAATAAACATCAGTGGCGTAGCATGAAATTTTGAGCAGGGGAAGCTAACTCAAGTTGTCTTTCATGCAATATGAGAAAATGTATTACAAAAATACAATCCTAAAATAAATAGTAGTCAATTTCAAGTCAGCAGTCGAAGATTGGTTGGAACATCGTAACACCAATAAGGCATGACCTCAAATGAGACGTAATAAAATACGATTTCACGGTTTACACATATCTCTAACAAATAGACACGTATACGTATAACATTAGCCCACTCCCTGTCATACTTAGAGAAATCACAATATTAGTATCATTACGTAAGTATGCGTCTGTCTTTTGGTTGTGTCCTTCATTGACAGCAAGGGAGTCGGTCATTTGTTTTTTAAATCACACTTTTGTTCGTAAGTCAGTCTTGATAATACAATTGTCCTAAAAAATTCAAGTAAATTAGTGTCAGGAACTGTTATTTCGCTCATATTTATTATATCAGCCACAATGCACACTAACACTTCAACTGAACACAACTGACGAAAAGGGATAACTTGGAAACTACTTATTTTAAATGTTAAAGCTAGCTTCTTTTCGAGCCTTGCGACTAGGGTAGTTTAAAAGGGATGGAAAATCTGCGGGGTGGATTACACAGAAGAAACCAGTCTGCTTGGAAGCTGGTGTGTGCAGGCTTCTTGTTTGCTGCTGCATCACAAATAATCCTGAGCTGCCGCATCACAATATTTAACGCGTAAATATAAATTCTATTAAAATTAATAAATAATTTTCTCCATAAACTGCAGGTTTATTATGAAATTATTATTAACTGGGGGAAGCTAAGGTTTTTAGCTTACATTGACGCTACGCCACTGATAAACATGCCGATTCAGTGAAGAGACAGTGTGACTCATGTGCATGTTTATGATCATACTTCAGATATTGTAAATTTAATTTATAGTTCAATAGATTTTTGTTCATTTTGCTTCCCACACTGCGTGCTGAAGTAGTCATAACAACGCTGTTTTGCTTTTGTGCGACTATGAAGAGGAACCAAGCGAATCGTCTACAATTAAACTGCACTTTATCTAAAATTATGATTTTTTTTCAGAAAAGACGAAAAACTAGTGCTGTTACACTCCAAACGATGATTTTACTACTAAAGTTAAGGCAGATAAATTCCAGTTTGACTCCAAACGAGCAGTTTATCACATTCCCTGCAAAATTCTACACTGAAACTTACCTTAATCCCAAATTATGGCGGAGGAGACGAGATTTGATAGCTATAAGGAAGACAAGCAAGTGAAGAAGGGGCCAGTGAAAGAGGTAGAGATAAGTGCTGATAACGACCTGTTTTACTACGGAAAAAATTGACTAGTGAATAGTATTTCTACAGGATGAGTGACCAATATTAGTGAACTAGTAAAATATCAAGAAAAAAGTAATGGGAACTGTGCTGTGACGCTGAATTAGAGAACTGAATAACGAATCGGCTATAGAAATGAATTGGTATAAACAGTAAGGCATATGTGAACTTGTGAATAAATTTTAATAAATAGAGAAAGAAAGGTAGGGTAAGTATTAAATTGGCGATAGATTGAGCACTGACAGAGGATATATCTAGTGGAAATAGGATAGTTTTAATAAAGTGTATTGCAAAGCAGTGTTATTTATAAAGATTCTTAATGGTGGCATCGTATACGTGAAAATGTGAGGTGCACCATTAGATGTAAGAAATGCTGTGTTGAAATATATATCGTATCATATCATACCTTAAGGGGTTAGGTACAGCTTACAGCAGTAAAATTTTGGAAATTAATATTCAATTTTTTTTCTGCATTACTATATCTTGTACAATAATGAAAATTAGTATGCGTAAAACACTGTCCTTCTGCTATATAAAAAATTTTTTTTAATTAAAAAAAATATATATTATTATTAATTTTTTTTTTTTCAAAATTCAGTTCACTGTGCAGTGATGAAGCGTTTCCCACATAACTAAAAAATATCCAACATTCAGTGATGAAATTATTTGTGTGTATTTATGCATGTCATATCTACAATATGATGCAAGATCACTTCTCTGCCTTTGATAGTTTGTCTGAGAAAAAATAAATTCATTTTAAAAATGGTCGAATATCAGTATTTTCTTCTAACACAAAATAAAAAAGTATTATTTATTAAGGAATGTAGTTGAAAGAGCATGATATTGTAAACATGAGTTTCAGCATTAAAATAAAAGAGAGAGAACATGAAAAAGTTAACAAGTTTATGAGTTATGAGGGAAACGCTTCATCACTGCACCGTGAACTGCCACATTTTGAATTTAAAAAATATATACAAATGATTTTTTTAAATCATAAAAATATTTTTTTCTTATAGCAGGACAGTGTTTTACACATATCAACTTTCATTATTGTACTAGATACAGTAGTGGAGGAAAAATATGTTGAATATTTCAAAAATTTTTACTGCTGTAAGCTGTACCTAACCCCTTAATCCCGTATTTTATAATTTGAACGAAGTGCATTTTGATTCTAGACAAATCAATTTAACAAATGATTCCTTTACCATAATATCTGGAAAAGTCATTCTAATAAATACAGGGTGAACTGTAAGCAATGCCATTAATTTCAGGAAGTCATTCTTTGAGTTGTTTCAAGCAAAGGAAATTTAATATAATTTTGCTCGATTTTGCTTCCTTTCCCAGATAAAAATTGTTTTGTATTAAACATTTCTTAGCGTATTTTTGGAAAGCCATTTATTTAATTCCCAATGTACTCAGTCAACTTAAGAGAGCAGTGCATTATGATTTAAATAATTGAAAGAATTTTAGTTTCGTCCTTCAAATGTGCAGAAATGTGATGCGAACAAATGTAAATTTTCGTTCTTCAAAGGAATTTTACAGTGTTACAAACCTAAAATTCTTCCAAATGTTAAATGTTATGTTTTATTTAACGACGCTCGCAACTGCAGTGGTTATATCAGCGTCGCCGGATGTGCCGGAATTTTGTCCCGCAGGAGTTCTTTTACATGCCAGTAAATCTACTGACATGAGCCTGTCACATTTAAGCACACTTAAATGCCATCGACCTGGCCCGGGATCGAACCCGCAACCTTGGGCATAGAAGGCCAGCGCTATACCAACTTGCCAACCAGGTCGACTAAATTCTTCCAATCATTATTATTATCATAATAACTGCTCTCTTAAACTGACTGAGTATATTGGGAATTCAATCAAAACACGCCATGAAATGTTAAATATAAAACAATTTTTATCTCGAAAAGGAAGGACAAAATAGTATTAAAGTTTTTTGTTTCAAATAGGCTATCTCAAAGAATAACACTTATGTAAATCATGTTAGTGGAAAAAGCTCTGAATGTTGCTGAATATGGTTGATGGCTGTGCAAGTGATTGTGATATCGATCTCTTTTCGTTACCAAAATATTTCTACGTAGTAATATATTACTCTAAACGAAATGGGTTTGCCTTGTGCAAGTCACTAATTTGAGGACTCTGCTTTCCCACTGAAACCTCCACGCCCACGCGTCGCAGCGATCAGCTGACGGAACGCCGTCGGCTGTGTTTGCCGAATCCGCAAATATCTGTAATTACAGCGCAGGCCCGAGCTGTTCGCAGAAACCTGGAAAACCCTTTCGTATCAAACTGAGACGCGGGCCAAACACTGTTATCTCGAGTAGCGACCTCACGACCTGCAGCCAGATTCTGCGCAGAGCGCTGCGTCATGGCATCACGGGTCTCTAAACCGCGTCGGAGAAATTCGATGTTAGAAAATTCCCCCAGTCCACTTATTTTCCCTGCCCTTTCGTGAGAATAAGTCACCACGCATTTAACAGTTAATTTTAATTGCGTGATGATGAACATTTTAGGTCAGTGGTTTGAACAGGGCTGTCCAAAGGGCAAAATTTGAGAATGTAACTCCGTTATGAAAAATTGTGTTCGTGACATTGATGGATTGTGATAGGGATAAAAACAATTATATAGGTACTCAGCGTAAAAATGTATCGAATAATATTTATAAAAAAACTTTACAACGAATTCTGTTCTTGAGAAAAATAAACTGGCATTCCTTAATGCCAAAATTACGCGTCAGGGACGCTACTGTTCTCCAACCAGGAGATCAACCGTGAAAGGAATGTGCTTACTATTGCGTCATCTATTGGAGCGAAGTAGATAGATAATAGTGCCGTTATAATGTCAGTTTAAAAACCATGCGCTCTCCTGCAAATGTTATTTCCTGTATGGAGAGATTAAAAGACCAGGGGTGCTATCATAGACATTTCGCAGCACGCGCTACGAGCATATTAAGCTAGCCCCGGCTATCCACTGGTTACTAGTACAGAATTCAAATCATATCCTATCGCTAACACTGGTTTGTGAATACGAAAAACGCTGATCATCCACCGAAAGCCCGCGCTAAAAATGTCTATGAATACGGCCCCAGGAGATTAACAGTGATCTAATTTTGTAACTAGGGTAGTATCAATATGTGTGTGCATCAATGTTATTGTTTGTGGTGTGAGAGCTAGCCAATACAGATACGAGTACCCACGTGTGTGATCTTATGGCATCTTATGACATCAACATTCATTCACAGCATTACCCAGCTTCGTCTCAGTCCCCAAAGACTTTCTCGTGGTTGGAGTGCAGTATGTCCTCTTGCTAAAAATCAATAACCTAACATTTCTAAAAAAAAATTGTATTTATTTCTGCAACTTACTTAGAAATGGTTTTTAAGGAACCCGGTAGTTCATTACCGCCCTCAAATAAGCTCGCCATAGGTCTCTATCCTGAGCAAGATTAATCCATTCCCTACCATCATATCCCACCTCCCTCAAATCCATTTTTATATTATCCTCCAATCTACATTTCGGCCTCCCCAAAGGCCTTTTCCGCCTCAAGTCTTCGAACTAACGCTCTGTATGCATTTCTGGATTCGCCCATACGTGCTACATGCCCTGCCCTCAAACGTCTGGATTTAATGTTCCTAATTATGTCAGGTGAAGAATACAATGCGTGCAGTTCTGTGTTGTGTAAAGTTCTCCATTCTCCTGTAACTTCATCCCTCTTAGCCCAAAATATTTTCCAGAGTTGGAGATTTATCCTTCAAAGAGGTGGAAAAATTCAAATATCTTGGAGCAACAGTAACAAATATAAATGACACTCGGGAGGAAATTAAACGCAGAATAAATATGGGAAATGCCTGTTATTATTCGGCTGAGAAGCTTTTGTCATCAAGTCTGCTGTCAAAAAAACTGGAAGTTAGAATTTATAAAACAGTTATATTACCGGTTGTTCTGTATGGCTGTGAAACTTGGACTCTTACTTTCAGAGAGGAACAGAGATTGAGGGTTTTTGAAAATAAGGTTCTTAGGAAAATATTTGGGGCTAAGAGGGATGAAGTTACAGGAGAATGGAGAAAGTTACACAATGCAGAGCTGCACGCATTGCATCCTTCACCTGACATAATTAGGAACATTAAATCCAGACTTTTGAGATGGGCAGGGCATGTAGCACGTATGGGCGAATCCATAAATGCATATAGAGTGTTAGTTGGGAGGCCGAGAGGTAGATGGGAGGATAATATTAAAATGGATTTGAGGGAGGTGGGATATGATGGCAGAGATTGGATTAATCTTGCTCAGGATAGGGACCAATGGCGGGCTTATGTGAGGGCGGCAATGAACTTCCTGGTTCCTTAAAACCCAGTAAGTAAGTAAGTGCCTTATTCTCGAAGACGTTTTACCTCTGTTCATCTCTCAAAGTGAGAGCCCAAGTTTTACATCCATACAGAATAAACGGTAATATAACTGTTGTATAAATTCTAACTTTCAGTCTTTTTTAGGCACATTTCAGTGACCTTCCAAAATATATTGAGTACCGGTACTTGGAATCTTCGTCGCTACAACTGAAAGTGATTCGCTTCTACAGAAACAAGTACCAGGACCCGTGGGTGAAGCCGACACATTAAAACTGAAGGAAGCATTGCAGAGGAATCCAGGGTTTGAAAAAATGAAAAATGTGTGCTCCATTCTCCAGGGAGAAAGCTTCAATTATCAGTTACCATGAGTACCTACTGCAGTGGCAGCGATGAAATTTGCACCTATGACGTCATGTGCTGTCAAAAGAATCTTTCCGTTCTTCAGATGTATTTTCAGAGACAGTCGAGAATCTTGAAAAGTACTTGGTCATATATTGCAATCAGGAACAGTACCAGTAAATAATGTCGTTTTTTGTTTTTTTTTAATTGGGTTATTTTACGACGCTGTATCAACATCTAGGTTATTTAGCGTCTGAATGATATGAAGGTGATAATGCCGGTGAAATGAGTCCGGGGTCCAGCACCGAAAGTTACCCTGCATTTGCTCGTATTGGGTTGAGGGAAAACCCCGGAAAAAATCTCAACCAGGTAACTTGCCCCGACCGGGATTCGAACCCGGGCCGCCTGGTTTCGCGGCCAGACGCGCTGACCGTTACTCCACAGGTGTGGACCGTTTTTTGTTTGTTTGTTTGTTTGTTACTTTTTAAAATAATGTTTGGTCAAGTTTGAACAAATTTAATTCAAAAGTTGTGTGTGTACTGTACCTTTTATCTATTGAAAACTGAAATTTATGTAGTTATATCAAGGCAAATTATATTAGATAAAATATTATTTATTATATTATAATATTATATTTATTATAATATAATTTATTCAAACTGCAAATGGTGTTAAAGGGGAAGGAGCAAAGATTTCGAATTTTATAAATTGTAATAAATAGTTTGGTTCTTGAAAAGGTCAGTTTCGTGGTCCATGTTGCCTTAATAAATATACGGTATATTTATTTTTATGCTCGACCATGCCGAAATGTAGTAATTATACACCTGGTAGTAGCCCTTTAATGTACCTCATTTAAGTACACCTATTCATTATAATTCAGTTGTTCAGCCAATGAGAAATCACCATTGTACCATTATGAAACCGCAAGTATCGATTATTCTCGGATATGCAATCGAAAAACAATTAGCGAAAAGTCACGGAGGCTGGAAATCCAATACTGTCGCAGAAGGTTATGTTCTGTTACTATAATAATTAATTAGTGTTAATTGTAAATAATATTCAAATAAATTCAATTTGTCATCTCGTTTTTCAATTATAAATCAATTTCCAGGTTATATCAACACTAATCTTCATGTTATTCTCTAGATTATATCAAGGTCAATCACATTCGTGCCTCGGAAAAAATCAATACTTTCGCGTCTCCGCACATCTCACAATTCAGGTCAGTTCCGCTTCTCACATAACCATAACATGAATACTTATGAATAATTTCAAATTAGAAATATGGTCGAGCATAAAAAGTCGTACGAAACTTGCCTATAATGGTAATTAAGACGCTCGTATGAAAATTATGAAACTCGCTTGCGCTCGTTTCATAAACAAACGTCTCGCGTCTTAATTACTACCATTATAGGCTCGTTGCATAATATACTATTTAAGAATAACTGTAAGAAAACAGTTTTAACGATCGGGCAGTTTTTGCGACCCCTTTCACAGGTTTGACATAAAAAAATACTACATGTATTTAAAAACCCTAAAATGGTCTTTTTAAAAACCTAAAACTTCGGCCCCTAGAATAAGAAAGTGAAATGAGAGCTGCCCACCGATGGACGTACACCTAACACATTTGAAAGACAGTTGTTTTAAAACTAAAAACTTGTAAAAGTCACTTGTTCCTTGTCAACGAGCATTCTTCTAAGTATATCAACTCCACAGGAAGTTGTTAAATAAATGAGAAGAGTAAATGTACACGTAAAACCCTGACTCGGGAGAACAAGAAGAAGAAAAGTCTCGATATCAAAAGTTGGTATTTGAGAAGATTCTCCGCCCGAGAAGAAACAGGTTCCCGTCTCGGGCGAGATTTATGCAGGTGGATATCGGTTGATAATGCGATGGGAGCAGAGTTTATCCATGTACAATCGAGACGCAAGCAGCACAATAAAACGGTTGGTTCACCATTAATAAACTGTAGCTATACGTGTACTTGCTCTGTTTTTACTTTGCATAAAATGTTGCATGCAGCATAAACAGCGTCTTGTTAGTGGTTTATAGACACAATAAAACTTGTTGATGCGTGAGTCCAGAGCGCTCATTGGTGTTGCCTTAGTTACCATTGCTGCAACTCTATAATAAAGATGAACCCACACGATCGGGGACAAAGAGAAGAAAGAGTGAAATAAAAGAAGAATGAGAAAACTAAGAAACACAAAAACCTCCATCTATAAGTCACTGGTACAAAGTAACCAAGGAGATGCACTATCACCTTCACTTTTTGATTTCGCTCTAGAATATGACATTAGGAAAGTCCAGGAAAACAGAGAGGGTTTGGAATTGAACGGGTTACATCAGCTGCTTGTCTATGCGGATGACATGAATATGTTAGGAGAAAAATACTGAAATTTTATTTGAAGCAAGTAATAAGATAGGTTTGGAAGTAAATTCCGAATAAACAAAGTCGGCCATATGATTATGTCTCGTGTACGAAATGGAATTATAAAAATTGGAAATTTATCATTTGAAAACGTGTAAAAATTCAAATACCTTGGAGTTAGTTATAGTGAGGATCAGGTAAGAACAGTTCCTAAACAGCAAATATTGCCGTCTTGTCAGTGCTGCCAACTGTTACCAGATATCACACGATCCTACGTACTGAATGACTTATTTACGTACCGTACTTTACCTTAATGTTGAAAGGTTATTCTAAATAATTCAATAATTAATAACATATTTTCGTAGGCAAACTATACGAGAAAGTCATCAACATGTTAGGTATTTTGTCTGGCAATATGAAATTCATTGATTTGACTAAACAATTGATTTACGAGACGTAACCTAAAAATGTATTTTGTTTGACCACTTAAAATTGTTAGTACTAACTCCGAAAACTTACCTGACTATAGTCTTGAATTATAACCACAACGAACACATAAAATAACTATTATGTATTAATATTAATTAATTAGTATGTTCAAATTTCACTAGCTTCAAGTAACCGGCTCAGAAATCTAGTAAAATTTTAATTTCATGGAACTCCAGTACAGAAAACATTTGTCTCATCTGCCAACATAACAGTTACAAAATCACTACCATTTGTAGTATTTATCAGTATCGAAATTCTAAACGAAGATGGTAAAAGAAATTTCAACCTGCAAACTAGAAAATCACCAAAATCCAGCATATGTAGTAATAGTGGAAAAATGGTTAGGTTTCACCCTTAGGGTATGAAGTAACCTGATCCGGACTATCATTAGTTAGTTAGTTAGTCAGTTAGTTAGTTAGTGGGATTTAAAAAGGGCGCGTCAGCTAGTATGGTTATTTGCGCCCTTATCTAAAATCCTTCACAAAACAGAAACACAATATAATAATCAGAATGCTTAAAAGGACTAAAAAGCGTTGCCACTGTTAAAACGAGGTGCACAAATGCAGTTTCAAATACCTTGGAGCAACATAAAAAATATAGATGACACTCGAGAGGAAATTAAACGCAGAATAAATATGGGAAATACCTTCTATTATTCAGTTGAGAAGCGTTTATCATCTAGTCTGCTTTCAAAAAAGCTGAAAGTTAGAATTTATAAAACAGTTATATTACCGGTTGTTCTGTATGGTTGTGAAACTTGGACTCTGACTTTGAGAGAGGAACAGAGATTAAGAGTGTTCGAAAATAAGATGCTTAAGAAAATATTTGAGGCTAAGAGGGATGAAGTTACAGAAGAATGGAGAAGGTTACACAACGCAGAACTGCACGCATATTATTCTTCACCTGACATAATTAGGAACATTAAATCCAGACGTTTGAGATGGGCAGAGTATGTAGCACGTATGGTTGAATCCAGAAATGCATATAGAGTGTTAGTTGGAATACTTATAGCTTTGAAGAAACCCGGAGGTTCATTGCCGCCTTCACATAAGCCCGCATTCGGTCTCTATCCTGAGCAAGATTAATCCAGTCTCTACCATCATATCCCACCTCCCTCAAATCCATTTTAATATCATCCTCCCATCTACGTCTCGCCTCCCCAAAAGTATTTTTTCTACGACCTCCCAACTAACTGACTCGATTGTGACATGGACAAAGAAATTCCATCTTAATATCAATCCTGGAAAGACACAAGCAATCATATTAGGACACAAACGGCAAACCGACGCTGTAAAGCACCTCGACATTTCCCCCGTTAAAGTAAGTACAGTGCATATCCCTTTCAGTTCTTCGGTAAAAAATCTTGGCATTCACATGGATAATAATCTCAACTGGGACATGCAAATCACAGAAACCTGCAGAAAAGTATATTCTATTATTCATGTGCTAAAAAGGATAAATGTTCATCTTCCCTCTTGCTTAAAAAAGTCCCTTGTGCAGACCCTTGTATTTCCCTATTTTGACTATGCTGACATTTTACTGACTGACCTTTCCAGCGACAACAAAATGAAACTTCAACGTGCTCATAATTTGTGTGTACGTTTTGTAAGCAATGTTCGTAAATATGATCATATTACCCCATCCCTGGAAGCAATAGGTTGGCTTAAACTAGATAAGAAAAGAAATTTACATTCACTTCTCTTTCTCTTCGAAATCTTGAACTCTTCTATTCCTTCGTACCTGTCGTCTCGCTTCACTTACCTTTCTTCCCACCACAATCTGAACACACGCTCTCGCCATGAAACAATACTAACAATACCATCCCATCGCACCTCATACTCATCCTCTTTCACAATAGCCCTGCCAAGACTCTGGAATTCGTTACCTGCTAGCATCAGGGACTGTCGAAATAAAATTCAATTCAAACTCAAACTTACTAGGCACTTGGTCAGTAATTGAGACTCGTTCAGACATGGTTTCTTGTAAATAGTTCTTTTAATCTACCACAAAATATCTCAATATCCGGTAATTTCATCACTATAGAATTTTGTTATTGTAGGTTTAATTTGTAATTTAGTAAATACAAAAATATTCTTTGTTCTTAACTTCTATGATAAAATGTCTAGCTTTCATTAATCAGGTATTCTTATCGTACTTTAATTTTTATTGTAATTGTAATTGTAAATTTAATATTAATTGTAATCTTATTGTTCATGTTATAATTGTAATCCCCTGGTAGAGGGGCAGAGAAGGCCTGACGGCCTTATCTCTACCAGGTTAAATAAATAAATCTAATCTAATCTAATCTAATCTAAAACTAACACTCTATATGCACATATGTTGTCAGCAGGGGGAAATGAATGACTAACCCACCCCATTATCTTTTGGCTTAGTTCCCTCATGAGTGATGCCTTATTCGTGTAACTTATGAGTAGAGACGAGAATTTCATGCATTATAAAATTACAAAATATGCATGCATTCATGCACTATCAAAATATGAAACATGAACGATCAGGTGAAAAATACATTAAAACATGCACTTTCAGTTTTGTTCCAAAATTCTTATTTCACTTGGCTTCTATTTTTTGCATTGTTAACTAAGGTTCCTGCTCTTGTCAGTCAATATGTGTTTGTAGGCAGAGAATGACCTTCCTACATCGCAAGAAATTATGGGCGCAAACTTGAATCAACCTTTTTCTGTTACTTAGTTGTTTTTTTTTTTTCAGTCCTGATTCCTGAGTCCTGAGCGTCATTAAAATCGAGAAACTGAGGTGTCCACACAAAACCATTAAAACATGTATTTAAACTGAATATAATGTATATTAAATGCATGATTAAGCTAAAAATTGCTTAAATATGCATTATGCATGTTCTTATCTCCAAAAAGGCCAAAACATGCAAACATGCACGGAAAAAGTACACATATTTGGAACCGGAAAGTAATGAAATGGATAAGTACTAAGTTTGAGCTATGTTATATATTCCTATAAACCATGCATTTGCTTGGATTTCTCGTCTCTACTTATGAGGTTCAAACCTGTCTTGTGGCAGCTAACTACTGAAGTCAGTGAACATCAAAACAGTTAACTTTGTTCGATGAAATTGCCACATAAAGACACGAAGAGTTTCTTTAATAAGCATAACGCACATACAGGTAGCGTTACACCAAAGGTTTCACTCATATCTCATAGATAGGAAACAGAAAGTTGAAATCAATACAACTATGAAATCTGCATCGACATGGGGAACTATTAATAATGGAATTCCTCAAGGATCAATATTAGGTCCCCTACTTTTTCTAGTGTTTATAAATGATCTTGCCTCCCTAATAAAAGATGTAGGTCATCCCATATTATTTGCAGATGACACAAGTATAGTAATTACAGCCAATATTTCGAACACATTCCAATCTTCAACAGAGGAAATTATCTTCAAAATATGTGACTGGTTCTCAGTCAATAAATTGGTATTAAATTGTAACAAAACTAACATAATTCAATTTAAATCTTGTCCAAATTCAACGTCGCAAATTTCTAGCGCAATAATTAATAATAGATCCCTATTAGAAACAACAACAACAACCAAATTTCTTGGCTTAAAATCGATAATGTGTTAAATTGGAAAAATCATATTAAAGAAATTATCCCCAAACTAAATTCAGCTTGTTTTGCTATTAGATCTATGCAAAAGATAGTAAATATCAATACCTTAAAAACAATATACTTTGCATACTTCCACTCGGTAATGAGTTTTGTAATAATATTCTGGGGAAATTCCACAGATAGTAACAATATATTTCTATTACAAAAAAGAGTAATTAGAATAATAGTAGGTGCCAAATCTTGGGAATCGTGTAGGGCTATTTAAAAAAAACTACAAATAATGCCCATGGCTTGTCAGTATATCTTTTCATTAATAATCTTCCTCGTATGTAATCGTGAAAACTTTGTAACTAATTCAACAGTTCATAGCATAAATACACGTCAAAAAATGACTTTCATACTCCATCGGCAAGTCTATCGTGCTATCAAAAAGGAGTGCGTTATATGGCAGTGAAAATTTTTAATAGCCTCCCTATCGATATTAAAAATGAAACTCAAAACATAAAATTATTTAGGGCCAAATTAAAGAAGTACCTAATTTCTCACGCCTTCTATTCTATAGGTGAATTCATGACATTCAATAACACTTCATGAAATTGATACTAAAACTATGTGTTGTACTAGTAGAATATATTGTAAATCTCGTCTATATATGCTGTATTTCATCTAGACTGTGACTATAAATTAAGATTTTTATAATAGTATTAAGTTTTTTGACTTGTTCCATATTCTAGCTGTAAGCATGTATGAATACCATGGAATGTTAATAAATACAATACACTAACGAAACAATATAGCGAAACTATCATTAGCTACTGCGCTCAGATAAGACATGGATTGTTTAAATTCTTATGCTTTCTTGTTTTATGTCTACTTTAATAGCAGAATAGAGAAGATTCGAACCAGCGACGGAGCAATAAAGCGCGTCTTAAGATTTTCGTCTGTTGATTCTTAGCGGGTGTGTATGGCCTCTCTCTAAATATAGCAGCGCCACCACGCACTCCAATCAGCTGGCAGCTGCTTCGACACTTGTTTGCCTGACCCCCGCTACAGCCTCATCTCAGCTGATTGCGATATCTCGACTGTCTGTTTCCCACGCAGCCATACACAGCCAGGAATTCTGCAGATTCTGACATCCAGCCAACGACCTTGAGATTGTTTAGAAAACATCAGCTGCGTCATTCCAACTGCCGAGGTTACTCCGTGTCGGTGAGATAAAAGGGGGCTGTAAGAAGAAGAGATCGTGGCTTGTTGAAAGACAGAATTTACCAGGAAGATATGCAGTGTTATTCCGAATAGATAATTTGGGGGGGGGGGGGGAAAGACTTTGTATGCATCTCAAATACTTTATGTGTGTATATGCAGTAGAACTTGGTTATAACGACATCCAAGGGACCTTAAAAATTATGTTGTTATAAACGAGTGTCGTAGTAACCGAGATTCACATTATCAATCTAGTGAGGTGGAAAATGAAAAATAACAAATTTAATTAGACTTATTTCAGATTTATATATTGACTTTTAAGCCTACCACGAACATAATAAAATACACGTAGGCCTACAATTATAAATACAGTATTCTGTATTAAAACAGTTTGTTCAGTACTCACCAAACTACTTTACTTAGAAGTGAAGTAATCAGTCATTTTACTCCGTTGTCTTCTACTTGCCCAATACACACTTTCTAGGGCTAAATTACGTTCTATGTTCATAATTTCAGTTGCAATTTCACTGCTCCCTTCCCTAGCTTCATAGAACATGTTCATAATTCTAATGACTTCTAAAGCGTCACTCACTTCTTTTAGTGGCCATACTGCGTTAAAATGCGTGCACTTAGTGAAAACTTCCTGTCGAAACTGATCTAATACCGCATGAATTCGGGCAGGTTACAGTGGGGTGGGGAATCCGCCTGCATTCCAGAGGTCTATGACAGAAGGGGACAGTAAAGAATTTGTCAGGGCCAGATTTCAACAAAATATTTCTTAAAATACTTTGGTTCTTAGAAAATCTTATTCCAAACTGAGGTTTAAAATGACGTTATATGCGAGGTAGACGCATATACGTTTGTCGTATTAAGTAAGATAGGAAAGCATATGTCTTATGGGGAATTAGTTTGGACCACAGAATATTTGACGTTATAGGCGAGGTGTCGCACAAAACGAGGTCGCTATAACCAAGTTCTACTCTATTTATTCACACTGCAATGGGTATATACCTGGTGGCAGTGGTAACTAATTACACTCAATAATGACAATAATAAACTTATTAATTAAAATACAATTAATAATAATACTAATAATTAATACTAATAATAAAGTATAATAATAATAATAATAATAATAATAATAATAATAATAATAATAATAATAATAATAACAGGGAATATCCTAAATTAAATGAAACACGATCACTTAGAATAACATTTAAAAATAAATCTAATTTGTATCTTAAACCTAAGTTCGAACTAAAACCCACGAGTATGATATGTTCATATCTGCACAAGTACCTTTCAACATTACATTCATTTTTTTAGACCGTCCGGAGGCCGTTTACCAAAGTTATCTATTTTGTTTTCTGTTTTACTTTGTTTCCTTTGTTTTACTTACACTCATACAACACAACACCCATGCCCGAGGCGGGACTCGAACCCACAACCTTTCGGACCAAGCGATAGGGACATGCCGTGCCCGTACCGCTTGAGCCATCCAGGCCATATGCTCATACCTGCACAAGTACCTTTCAGCACTGCACTCATTTCGCTGTCAACTCACTCACTGCACTGGAACTACGACACATTTCACTGAGTCTATCCTGATTTCACTAACACTTCAAAAACATTTCACTGTTCAAATATTTTGCACTGCCACTATAAACTATAAAGCTTCACTGACAGGAACACGTTTCACTTACACAACACACTTCACTGACACAACACACTTCATTGACACAACATAATTCTTCACAGATACAACACTTCAATAAAAAATATCATTTACACCCTTTAATTACTGTGTATAATTACCGTCTATTAGTAAAGTCCTTAAGCCTATTTTTAAATACATTTTTGGTTGTTGGTAAAGCCTTTAGTAAGTCTGCAGGTAAAGCATTCCAATCCCTGATAGTACGATTGAGAAAAGAAAACTTTCCAGTGTCCGTCCTCTGTCTTCTTTCCCTCAATTTATATGAGTGGTTGTTCCTTGAAAAGTAATTTGGCGGCTGCAACCTATTTTTTATTTCTCTCCAGGCAGGCTCACCTCTGTATGTTTTGAACATTGCGCATAATCGAATTCGCGTTCTCCTGTCCGTGAGTGTGTCCCATGGTAGTATTACCGGGTTTTAAAACTGAAAATAAGACAGATTTTGGAAATGATTGCCAAAATCGACCCATCACAGCATTATCGATATGTTTTACCTTTAGTTTAATCGTGAGGATCACATAAGAACAGTTCCTAAACAGCAAATATTGCCGTCTTGTCAGTGTTGCCAACTGTTACCAGATATCACACGATCCTACGTACTAAATGAGTTATTTACTTACCGTAGTTTATGTTGGAAGGTTATTCTAAATAATTCAATAATTTGTAACATATTTTCGTACGCAAACTATACGGAAAAGGGATCAATTTGTCAAGTATTTTGTCTGGCAACACGAAATTCATTGGTTTGGCTAAACAATTGAATCACGAGACCTAACCTAAAAATGTATTTTGTTTGACCACATGAAATTATCAGTACTAACTCCGAAAACTTACCTGACTATGGTGTTGAATTATAACCACAATGCAACACATAAAATGACTATTATGTATTAATATTAATACTGATATTACTTAACTATTAGAAGATTCGTTAGGGAAGCTTCAAGTTTACCAACATAAAAAAGATAGAATAAATTCAAAGAAAATGAACGGGAAATATCGACTGTGATTCGGGAAAGATAGGCTTTGAGTGATGCAGACTTTTTAGGGATGAAATGTAAATAAATAAAACAATAAACGCGCAAGTAAGTAACTAAATAAATAAATGAATACGTAAATAAACAAATAAGCAAATAAACAAATAACTAAATAAATATATAAGTTAATAAACAAATAAACAAACGATAATATAAGTTTTATAAATTATAACTTTCAGCTTTTTCGAAAGCACACTGGATGACAAAAACTTCTCAACCGAAAAATAAGGCATTTCCCATATTTATATATATTATTATTTTTTTTGTTGCTTATTTAACGACGCTGTAGGTATCAACTACTAGGTTATTTAGCGTCGATGAGATTGGCGATAGCGAGATGGTATTTGGCGAGATGACGCCGAGAATTCGTCATAGATTACCTGACATTCACCTTACCGTTGGGAAAAATCTCGGAAAAAACCAAACCAGGTAATCAACCCAAGCGGGGATCGAACCCGCGCCCGATCGCAACTTCAGACCGGCAGGCAAGCGCCTTAAACGACTGAGCCACGCCGGTGGCTTATTATTATTATTATTATTATTATTATTATTATTATTATTATTATTATTATTACCGATAAAGGATATTCCCTGCTAAATTCCCATCTCCCGCATTTCATCTCTCATAGGCTGGGAGTTCTGATGTTTCACGTACTCTGCGATTGTCAAGTATGACGTAAGAGGTTTAGTTCAGCATTTCGCCGATACCTGCTGTCTTCAAAATTAAATTGTGGTATCCTTTATTAGCTTTATTTTAATTGTTCATTTATGTTACTAAGACTATGTTAGTTTGGTGGTTGTGCGTATATTCTACTACATTTTGCGGTAGTAATACAAAATAGTCCCGCGCCGTGGCGTCGTGGTCTAAGGCATCCTGCCTAGGGCTCGCGTTACGGAATGCGCGCTGGTTCGAGTCTTCACGAGGGAAGAAATTTTCTCATGAAATTTCGGCCAGTGTATGGGACTGGTGCCCACCCAGCATCGTGATGCACTTGGGGAGCTACGATATGTAGCGAAATCCGGTTGCGAATGCCAGCTATAACGGCTGGGGGAATCATCATGCTAACCACACGATACCTCCATTCTGGTTGGATGATCGTCCACCTCTGCTTCGACATGTGGGCGTGAGGCCAGCAGCCGGCTGGTCGGGCTTCACGGACTGTAGCGCCACGAATTATTATTATTATTATTATTATTATTATTATTATTATTATTATTATTATTATTATTATTATTAAAACAAAATTAGTAATACTGTAGTATGTTTTGTGTCAATCAGTAGGTAACTATTAAAGGTTCAAAAGCCTTGGAACTTCTAGGTAAAGAATCTCCAATTTTTTTCCCCTACATCTGGAAAGTGGAAGTTGGCAGCCCTGATTACTGATCGTTAAATTATGTCAAAATCTTCGGCATACGTTAACATTTGATTCGACTTTCAAAGGTATTGCAATCTTTGTTTAAATACCCGGGTTTCTTATAATCTTCTAATGGTGGATGAGAACTACAATAGTTACGATTTACATTCTTACTCAATCCCTAATCAGTACGATTATTTCTTGGCTTTCTTACAAAATCCTTGAACAGAGGCAGCCATGCATCGCGAGGGTCTGAAAAAATGGTTTCAGTGAATATAAAAGTATTGGGACTTCGAAAAAATGGAAGTGAACTTTGTTCATTAAAGCAAGCTGTGGTAATTTATCGGTCTGAAAACAGATGCATTTGTAACAGACGGGCGAGTGTGCGTGGCTTCCTAGAAGAGGACTTATCTGACGACCCCTGAACTGCATCTGCTACTCTGTGATACATGACGTCGCAGTCTTGACCTGTCCCATGTCAGACTTCAATATGTGTGGCACTTTGCAGTGTTGAAACTACAGTACAACCGGGTTATACAGTATGTAACTCAGTAGTCCCGACCAGCATACTTAATACCCCAAGGGTGAAACCTAACCATTTCCCCCCTTATTACTACATATCCTAGTGCAGCGTTTCTCAAACTATGGTCCGCGAGGTCTGCCCTTGTGGTCCTTAAAAAAAGACAGAAGAAAAAATAAAATTCAAACGAATTGCGTATCTCACTATAGCTGAAAATCTCAGTTTGGAAATGACACATGGCAATCGCCTTTCACTTTTTCTCCCAGTATTGACATTTTTTAATGAATTTATTACCCTACCTGTCTACAGACTTCGCACTCTACTCTCAGCAACAAAAGAGGAATTTGAAGCACTATGAACGTGATGTTTCTCGCCATCTTTTCCCTGCACATCTGGCGCCTGTAACCCAGCCAGGGACCACCCCGAATTCATAACAGAGGACCAAAGTACCGAACCTTTTCATGTATTTATGACTTTTTTAATAGTTCTGCCGACACCCAGTCTGCACATTGAAATGGTCACGTACTGTACGTCGTACACCAATAATACAACTCTGAGGTCACAATTTGAAACTTATTTTCCAAGTAAATATGACGAATTTCCATGGGTTCGTGATCCCTTTCATTGCGATATTGAAAATAATAAACTTTCATAGAGTGAAAGAGAACAGTTAATTGAAGTCTCGAATGACACCGGACTTAAAATAAAATTCGAAGCGGAAGGTATGGTTAATTTCTGGACCTCATCACAAGTGAAAAGAGAATATAGGGAACTGTACAATGGTGCTTTAGAGATTATAATTCAGTTTGCTTCTACGTATCTGTGTGAAAGAGGGTTTTCATCAGTAACTCTAATAAAAACAAAATACCGAAATCGACTTGATGTATGTGACTATCCCCGACTTAAGCTTGCCAGCATAGTCCAAGTATAGAACAACTGTGCAAGAATCTCATTAATGTGAATACCAACATTTATTTTTTTTAATTAATTAAAAATTATCTAAACTCTAATACTTTGGATTATTAAAAAAAACGAAAATGAATTTTCTTCTATTAACATTAACTTAATTAGTTAATAATAATAATAATAATAATAATAATAATAATAATAATAATAATAATAATAATAATCTTCTTATTCTTTCTTTCCCTTAGTTTAACCTCTCCCTTTTAGGTTCATTTACACGACCCACGCCACCCGGGCCTTACAGGGCCGCGACCTGTCGGGAGAGGAATTAAACTGTGGATCACATACATACTTTTTTGACCACACAAGGACATGGAGGGCCTCCCCGGACGAGGGATCAGCTCTATGCCAGGGCCACCTCCGATACAACACAAACATTTAAGACATTACACAGCATTCACTCACACATATGAAAGGATTAAGGGAAGGATCGCCGTCCATGGCCGGACTTTCAAGAGGTATAATCCCGGCATTTGCCTGGAAATAACTGAGGAAACCATGAAAACCTTAGTTAGGATTGCCGGCCCCTGGGATCGAACCCCGGACCTCCCGAATGCAAGGCCAGCCCTCTACCACTCCGCTAGCCCGCTCGGTTAATAATAATAATAATAATAATAATAATAATAATAATAATAATAATAATAATAATAATATAAAATTAATTCAATTAAATTAATTTTAATTAATTGGTTCTATTTTAAAATATAAGTATACTGGTATTAAAATATGCTAAAAAAATGATAAATTTGCTTTCGAAGGGAACAACAGTAAGGTTGTCCGTGAAACTGCTCTGACTTAAAAAAGTGGTCCCCACTTCAGAAAAGTTTGAGAAACGCTGTCCTAGTGGATTATAGTGATTTCTAGATGTTAGGTTGAATATTCTTTTACCAACTTCGTTTTGAATTTCGAGTACTGACGAATGCTACAATTGACAGTTATTTTCTGTTATTTTTGCAGCAATAATTTTGGTTTGGAGTAGAAAGAATTTGTTGAAATGGAAATACCTAATTAAGCTTGTGAAATTTGAACGTAATTAATAATTAATTAGTAATACCGGTATTTATATCAATACTTAATGGACAGTATTGGGAATTAAATCAATGGCTTTCCCAAAGCACGCTATGAAATGTTTCATATAAAACAATTTTTATCTCAAAAAGGAAGCAAAATTGTATTAAACTTTTTTTGTTTGAAATATCTCAAAGAATAACCCTCTGAAATTAGTGATATTACTTACGGTTCACTCTGTATAAGGTTTTAGACTCTTTTAAGTGATTCCTTCCGTTGGTTCTCAAGCAGAATTTAGTGCAGTCGCCTTGATGCCTCATTTTGATTACTGTGACACTCTCTACACTGACCTTAACATGAGACTGACAGACAGACTACAGCGTGTTCATAATGCATGTGTTCGATTTATTTGCAACGTCCGTAGATCTGACCGTATCACACCTTCACTAAATATGCTGTCCGTCTCAAAGAGCGAAGAACTATTCAATCTCTCACGTTACTCTTCAGTATTCTTCAGAACTCTAACCCTAGCTACTTAGCTTCTCGTTTCCAACATTTGTCCTCATATCACGAAATAGATACTCGCTCACAACACCATATCACACTCTCCATTCCTAAACACAGAACATCCTCCCACTCTTCGTCTTTCATTGTGTCTGCAGCTCATCTCTGGAATTCTCTACCACATGTCAAAGACTGTCGGACATTATCTAGTTTCAAAAATAAACTAAAATTCCACTTTTCCAATTCAGATTCCTTTCAATTATAAGCCTTATAGCCTATATCTGTTTCTTCCTTTTCCTTTTTTTTTTCCTTCACTTGATCACCAGATGAATTTATTATCATACCCTTTTTATTGTGGATTTTATTTAAATTTCGTATTTTTTTTTATAATTTTATTACATTCCATTTGTTGTAGTCTTCCTTACGTTTTCCCTGTTAAGTATTTGTACCAACTGAGTTGCTTTTATTGTATTCCTGTCTTTGGATCTGTATTCTATTTTCTTTCTTCTATTATGGTATTATTCTCATATTGTTTAGTGTCGATTTTGTTATGCTATGCCACGGCATGGCGCGTCCTCAGGTTGCGGATAGAGGAGACGGCCTCCAGATATGGAGGGTAGCTGCGAATATATTGAATAAGCAGTCGTGGACAGCCGATAAGGGGTGGTCCTCCAGCTAGGGGGTTGGGCGAAGGGCTAACAACCCATCACCGTAAAAAACAGCTTGTTACGAAACCTAACAATAAGTTACACAATGCAGAGGTGCAAGCATTGTATTCTTCACCTGACATAATTAGAAACATTAAATCCAGACGTTTGAGATGGGCAGGGCATGTAGCACGTATGGGAGAATCCAGAAATATATATGGAGTATTAGTTGGGAGGCCGGAGGGAAAAATACCTTTAGGGAGGCCGAGACGTAGATGAGAAGATAATATTAAAATGGATTTGAGGGAGGTGGGTTATGATGGTAGAGACTGGTTTAATCTTGCTCAGGATAGGGACCAATGGCGAGCTTATGTGAGGGCGGCAATGAACTTCCGGGTTCCTTAAAAGCCAGTAAGTAATATGTTAGTATTCTGCTCTTTAACTTTTGTTAAATTTCACTGCTTATATAGGCCTACTTTGTGATCTTGTAGAGTGTAAGAGAAGGCCCTATGGCCTTAACTCTGCCAGTATAAATAAATTATTATTATTATTATTATTATTATTATTATTATTATTATTATTATTATTATTATTATTGTGTACATAAGAAGAGATATGGTGTAGTACCTAAAAAGAATAATTATTCTATAGGACTACTATTGTTTATTAATTAATTAATTAATGTATTTGTTTGCCACATTATTAAGCATCCTACGTTGTACGCGGCAGAACAAGCGTAGGCAACTTGCCACACCAGTTGAGTTCCTTATTTACAGCAAGTGCGACATCTTTCCTTACGATTGTTGACGGACGATTTACAATTGTAATTCCTTTTGTCTGTCGACACGCTTGTATGTACATTCCGCCTCTTATAAGTTCAACAGCTGACCTTTCTTCAAACTATTTTATAATGACAGCACATTTGTCCTTCACTACGCATAAATTTTCCACATTTCGCTGGAAGACCTTTTCGACTTCTCGAAATGATTTTTTCTCCTCCGAGTTCTCAATTGCAATGATGGGAATCGTTAGCGAACCGTTCACTTATCTCTTCGACCTTTCACTTCTCCGTTAGAAATTACTGTTACGGATTTTATATGCCATGTTTATCTGTCCATTCCTCAAGATATGATAGAATGCCTTTTGTGTTCCGGGTTTTTAATGGGTTATTTAACTACGCTGTATCAACTATGCCTTTATACATAGTATAGTATTAATGAGCGGACTTTTATGTGCTAAAATTATAAATTACTAGTGGTTTGTGCAGCAAATGCTGCAAACTAAGTTCATTAGACGTTCAAATAAAATTTTTCAGATTTATTTTCAACGAATAATACCAGATATTTATATAGTAATATACGTTACAAGAGCGGTATGTTGACGTTTTCATGTTCGAGGAAAAGATTGAAAAAGCGAAACGTAGTTGAGCTTTTTTAATTTCCGAGAACATGAAAACAAACATACCGCTCGTGTATCGTACATTATTTTGTGCAAAGATCGTTTATTACATACCTGAAAGACGAATTTCTAATTAGTTGCAATGAAATTTCCATCTTGGTTTCTGTTTAATGACGGCAACTTCGGAAAACCAAAATATCTTTCTTCAACATTGTTGCTATAAAATGTTTTCTGTGTTTACTATACTCCAGCAGACCGTGATATACGTCTGTCTTTTTTTTCCCCCCAGTCTATAAATGCGAACTTAAAACAAACGGTAAGGTTATGTAATGATTTATTTTTCATTTTAATATTTTAACAATATTATTTATATAACATATTGCAGTAATAACATCGGCATCTGGAATCTTGTTGATTTTTTCACGGCTTCCTTAATGTTACTTGTATCAGGAATGCGATAAGTTTCGTGGAGTAGTAGAATTTACTTAATTTTTGCAAATATTTAAAAACAATAATTAACATTGCAATTTAGGTGAAATTGCAGTGGTAAGTTTCCAATTTATAATTATTACTATGTTAAACGTCTCTAAAAATAATATGTTAAAAGCCTAAAGCAGTAAAATGAATGTCGCGCTTAAGCGGTAAGAAGAGGGAAATTGTTACGTGTGTTACGTTGGGAATACTGAATGTGGTATTTCACACTTACCGCGTATTGGTTCTGTGCGGAAAACAAGCAAATACGCACGATCTCGCACTAAAGTTATTTGCTTCCGTAATGATGAAACTTGCTCCCTCTCAATGGTTTTTTTTATGCCAAATATTTTTTCTTGAAGCTATCCATCTTCAGTTTCCGAGTTTCAACGCGAAAACGCAAGTAACAATGTCAGGACGATCAGTGGGTTTTTCATGTGGGAGTAAAGCAATAGCTATTTCAGGTCATTGTGAATGTAATCAAAATTGTGATTTCCATACCTACGACACTCGTAACAAAAATAGTTTAACTATTCCAGCTCACCACCTTACAAACACTAGTAGAACATATATGGTCTTTGGTATCAAAATATACAACAGTTTGCCTGATGACATCAAATATACAAAAAATTCTTTGAAATTTAGGAATTATATAAAAACGAAATTAATAAAATTGTGTCCCTACAGTCTTGAGGATGCACGCATGGGCCCTTGAAATGAATAATGTTTTTTTTTTTTTTATATTTGACTTATTTTACATTAAATTGTAATTGTATATATTTGACCATGTCTATGCATACATTATGCCATCGACAATAAAGTTCTATCTATCTATCTATCTATCTATCTATCTATCTATCTATCTATCTATCTATCTATCTATCTATCTATCTATCTATCTATCTATCTATCTATCTATCTATCTATCTATCTATCTATCTATCTATCTATCTATCTATCTATCTATCTATCTATCTATCTATCTAACGACATGGGTTTGATGAGTTCTGGTTGAACATCCTGTGTAATAACTGGGGCGGAAGACCGGAGGACGGCTGCAGAAGGGTCCGAACACTTTCCCACAGGTTCCCGCTGGTTGCGGGTGAGTGGTTCGCATCCCGACATGCGAGGCGTCTCAATCAGGTTTCCATTAGCACGCAAAATCGCCGATATTCCTGGAACGGATGTGCCCGGTCCGGGACGGGCCGGTCACGGAGTCCCCCGGCCAGCGGTGACCTTTATCAATAGAGCGTGTAATGAACTGCAGCAAGTTCAAGTTCTTGAGGACTGGTTCAGGCCATGCAGAGACGACGCACATCTCTGGCTGAAAGTCTGTTCATACAAGATTTATACATCAATTAGACGCTGCCATGGAAACAAAACAAGAGAAGACGGATTTTTTCTGCTGTCAGTTACAGTATGCTGCAATGTAAACCACGTTCATTGTCAAACATAATTAAGTCTTAACCACTTTTTATGACTATATATTGTTGCTAGGATAGCAAATCTTTGCATTTATTAATTACAATTGAATTCTGAAGACAGTCCTTTGTGTAACACGTACCACAAACTACTTTGAGTGGATACACTACTAAGTTTTGGTCATTCTATCCATTTTTTATTTTAAATATGATGCCAAAAAATCTACTTTTTCTTGAATACTGTGTGAAGATTTCACCGCTACATCTTTAATCCAAGTTTATCCCATATAAATGATTACTAGTAGCTTATGCAGCAAATGCTGCAAACTAAGTTCATTAGACGTTCAAAATAAACATTTTTCAGATTTATTTTCAATGAAGAATACCAGACATTCGGAAAGTTATTTGCTTCCATAACAATGAAAGATACTCCCTCTCGAGCCAATACTGAAGAGAACCACGCATATAAATATCTACACCACACAGCCATTAAATATATGAAAAAGACCCAACCCCACTTGATTAATAATTATAAAAATATTTGATTTTTAATAATATTATTATCTTACGTAAGTTTTATAGCTTTCAGTAACGTATACTATATAGCTGCCAGTCAGTAAAATATAGAAATCAAAATCTAATTTAAGTTATTCTCTACATCTACTTATATAACCCCAAAACGTTTCACTTTCATATCATCAATATAGCATTAACATGTATAATTAATGAAAAATGGTCACATCATGGCATTAACTACAATAATATTTCATTTCTAATGGTAAATATGTCATCAAACCACCTCAAGTTTTGTAGTTTTTAATATCCAATACACAGCTGTACCCAGAAAATTACACACCACAGAATCGAACCTGTAAATTATTTTTAGTAAGTTAAGTTTTTAATAACCAATTTAATTTGAGCTCTAAATATGTCAGCATTCTTGCAGATCATGGCCTGCATGTAATATTGTTTACTGTAGTATGTGTTTTGTTTTATACTGAAATGCAACACGGCCGACTTGATGCTCGCTTCGCTTCTCCTTTACAAAAAATCGAAGGGCATATCAAGTCGGACGTGAATGCTATTAGCTAGTTCTCAAAACTGACGACAGATGGATTTTGGAAAATAGGAAAATTATGTTTAAAATTTGACATTTCACTGAAAACTACTATTTTTCCGAAAAACTTTGAGTTCCAAGCTTCAAAATGAGGGGTCATTTATTAAAATCCGTCCAGCCGTTTTCCCGTAATTTCCATTACCAGTTCAAATTATATATATAGATTATATTCCGAAAACTTATATCTACAGGGTGGAAGTGAAATAGTCTTGCAGATTTCCAGAGCGAATAGCTCATGTTGTATGTAACAAAAAACTATAATATCATATTGGTGGAAAGTTCATAGTTTTTTTTTTTTCAGAAAAAATGTTCTTTTCCCAAATGTTTAACAATCTCTTATTCGGTAACTATTGTGAATAGAATCGTGATTTTCGTCCATATCGATAGGAAATCTAATAAATAATAAATTATCCATCTGTGGTATTTCAATAGTGTGGACTGTTTTCATGTAAATTTCATTTTAAGAACCTCTAAATTCAAGCCATTGCACGATGCGATCAAGTGGCAACGTCTTGGCAGAGAGCATCTGTATCACGAGTAGAGTGTATTAGCGATGATGTTGCTAAAACTTAATTTTCTGATTAACCGTGCATTTAATCACAAAACGTAATATAGGTTTTCTATTCATTTACGTGTACCCTATCGTCCCTTTCAAGATGCAAGGTTATTTCACTTCCACCCTGTATATACAGAATGAACCGTAAGATGTCATTAATTTCAAGGGGTTGTTCTTTGAAATATTTCGAACAAAAAGTTTAATACATTTTCTCTCGTTTTTGCTTCCTTTCCGAGATAAAAAAAAAACATGTTTTATTAAACATTTCAAAGCATGTTTTGGGAATCATTGACTGGATTCCTAATAATGTGCTCACTCAGTTTTTTAATTGGTTATTTTACGACGCTTTATCAACTGCTGTGATTATCTAGAGTCTGAATGAAATGAAGGTGATAATGCCAGCGAAGTGAGTCCGGGGTCCAACGCCTGAAGTTGCTTAGAATTTGCTTTTAATGGGTTGAGAAAAAACTCGGGAAAAACCTCAACCAGGATTCGAACCCAGACCCTCTCGTTTCACGGTCAGGCAGGCTAACCGTTATTCCACAGCTGTTGAATAACCTCCGAAGAAGCTCCAACCAGATAACTTGTCCCAATCAGGATTTGAACCCAGGATCTCTCGTTTCACGGTCAGATATGGTAACCGCTAGTCTTCAGCAGATTATAAACTTTAAAGTATTTTTACCGCAAATCAGAATTTTTTGCATTTTAAAAATTTGTAGTAACATTGTATCGGATTCACTTTTTATAAGGAATTAACAACTACTCTTAAATACGCATTTCCGAATGATCCATTTTTTTACTGTCCATAATATTTCTTTCCTTCCTTTCCCCTTTTTGTTATCTTTATCAGCCGATGAATTTATTATCATAGGCTTTTTATTGTGAATTTTATTTAATTTTCGTATTTCTTTTCTTTTTTATTATTATTTTATTACATTCCATTTTGTTATATTCTTCTTTACGTTTTCCATATTAACCTTTTGTACTAAATGAGTTGCTTTTACTATATTCCAATGTATTTTTCTTTCTTTTTTTCTATTATGGTATTATTTTCATGTTGTTTAGTGTCGATTTTATTATGCTGCTATTATTATTATTATTATTATTATTATTATTATTATTATTATTATTTTGTAATATGTTAGTATTCTGTTCTTTAACCTTTTGTTAAATTGTACCTGCTTGTATATTTTGTGACCTGGTAGAGTGTAAGGGAAGGCCCTATGGCCTTAACTCTGCCAGTATAAATAAAGAATTATTATTATTATTATTATTATTATTATTATTATTATTATTATTATTATTTCTTGACTGTCATGTTGTACCTAAATAAGATGCATGCCATTTGCAGAGGACATGCTCCCCCATGTTATATCTAAGTAGGTAAACATATCCTATATCGACGGAGCAGTGTATAAATCTTTTATGAATAATCAGTTTTCTATTTCACTTGTGTTCTTAATTGTTTTGCATCTAACTCCCTAGCGACTGCCATCGCCTTGTAGAATTTTATCTCCGTCGAGATATGAATCTTGTTCTTCGAAAATCTTCGTGTCACTCCACACATCTATGAATTCCTATCTATATAATTCATCTAATACCACTGTTACTAATAATAACAGCTGAAGATTAGGATGCGTCCTTCTGATTACACAGCACGTTTTCTTCGCTTCTAAGTGACTATTTTTAGTTGTTCCTTGCCCCAGGGCGTCTACTAGAGCACACGTGTTCTTTCAGAACTCCAACCGGCCTTCTGATAACAGCTCGCAGCCATTTTAAAACAGAGAACAAGAAGCTGGCCGGCACTTCACACTTCCGTAACTTAATTTGGGTTGAATTAGGCAACTTCCAGCAGCGATCGTGTTGCTTTGGACACGGTCCGGCTTGGAAGCCCTTTCACTGCGGGTTCATGCGTACAGCGGGGCGTGACATTCGTCTGCACGCACGAGTGTCTGTCCGTCCGTCCGTCCGTCCGTCTGGCTCTTTTGTTGAATTCTGTTAAATTGATTTTAATGCGATGTTAATGGGTTCGACCGTGAGAACTTGAATGCCCTGCTTTTGTTTTCTTGCTGCTTCTAGATTTATGTGTCGAGATCAAGTCTCTCTGTTGTTCGCTGCCCTTCGATCGTGGAGAATGTCCGTGCCCCCCCCTCGCGCCCCTCAACGCCAATTTTGCATTTCGGTCTATTTATACAAACTTAATTTAACGTTATGGCAATTTCAACACTATAGTTTATAGAGTACATCGACCACGGTGAAGGAAGAATAATGCTGTTTTAACTCTGCGTGGAAATCACTGCGTGTATCCTACAAGCGGAGGAGAATGGGAAATTAAAAATAAGGTAGGTGTCCCTGTTAAGGCCATGCTAAAGTTTGAGAATTTTTCTAGCAGCGATTTGGGGGAAAAAAAATGTAAACCACTTTTTTCTTACTCGTTCTCAGTCTAATGGACTTTCTTAAAACAATTTCCTTTCCCTATAAAAATAGCTTTAATTGTCCAAAAAGTCCCAAATTCCAAAAGTCTACCTACTGGCCATATCAGGAACATGTGCACATGATATGGCCACCCTTGTTCCATGTTCTACAAATCGTGATTGTTTTCAGTTTGACAGCGCAGTTGTGCTAAAATTAAATAATTTTGGTGTAAAATGAATAAACATGACACTTAATAATCTTTTTTTATAATTCAAAAGTGTAGTCAAAACAAGTTTTTCCATCAAAAATTAAGTTGTTTTTGTTAAAATACAAAATTTTTGCGTAATCCCAGCTATAAGGCATGTAAATTTGTCAGGTGTGTGGGTGGGATGTCGTTATTGAGTTCCCACGTTGGACGCCATTTGAGGGTGAGTGGTTATTGTGACCACACGTTGGGCGCCATTTGAGGGTGGGTGCGTCTCGATGTTGCGTGAGATTCACTCAGGGTAGCCGAGGTACGGTTGTGGTGTAGGTTGATGTCGGGAATAATCGCAAGCCGGCTACTTATATAAAAGGCAGTGTAAATTCCAAAACTATAAGTTTATTGTCGTATTCACTTGGTAAACCCTAGAGTATGTATTTCCGGCTGACTTATAATTCAATCGTTGGTCGCAATTCTGTATCGACTCAGTTGCAGCTCTGAATAAGCTCTATCCGATACTATAAATTCAATACTCTGTCCCGTACACTACGATCGAAGCTCCTAAATGTTGGCGAGTAGTATTGCCGATGACAAAGTTCAATCTATCGAGTCTTCGCCTGAAGAAAGACTATTAAGTTGGGCCGCCGACACGATGAGATCTTGTGCTTGTGCCCTGTATGTAGGGCCGCCGACACGATGTAAAGTTGTTTTGATGATCTCCGCTCCGAAGCGGAATAGTAGTCGTTATCTCCGCTCCCCGTCACCCTTATTTATAAAAACCTATCCTACGCTATAACTAACTATTCTATTGGTTAAAAACTACGTCACTAACTGGCCTAAAATCTATTCCCTATTGGTCCAAAGTGACCTCATAAGCTGGACCAAGATCTCTTCTTATTGGGCGCGAGATATGTCATCTCTAAATTTAGACTTTGGATTTCCCATAACCTCAAATTAGTTTGTATATCTCACAAGAATACCCGTTCTTTGGAAAACCCGAGCTTGGCAGTATCTTTCCCACGGGTCCAGTCTAACTTTAGGGTTTTATGCTTCATCGAGTCTCTATACGAAACCCCGCTCAAGGTGGCCCTAAATCTGTCCGATGCTGACAAGTGACGAAACACCTGTGTGGGGAAGCTAATTCTAACGAAGTCGCCAGAACATCCCCGCGAATACATGTAATAAAAATATGGAGGTATCACTTCGCTAATAAATCGGTCTCTCCCTCTCCTAATTACTGCTTCAGGTGAAAAACTAAAAGTGAAATGAACTTGATATGGCCATATCAGGAGCAGGTAAGCTTTCACGAAAATCGTTTGATTATGAACAACTCGTAAAAGATACGCCATCAACTACAACACCAATCAACAGAACATTAAAATCTGAATGGAGTACTATGGTTTTCATGAAACAAGTCTTTGAAAAACATGCATAAAACAAAGGAGACTTACCAGAGAAAAATAAGAAGAGGTCACATAAAACAGCAAAACAGGCAACTGACGCCATATTGCTCAATCTGACTGGATGGAAAACGATCAAGTGACATACCAGGATGTCCTTTCACTGGATGCTGGTGCAATTTAGCGGATTTTTTGGTTAACTAACTCACTATAGGGGGGTGGCCATATCAGGAACATGGCCATAATAGGAGCACCCACCTTAGACCAAATACAGTATAAGGAAAGAAAACAACAACAACGATGTGGCAAAGAAAACTGCAGGTGACCTGCATTAGGATTTGCAGGGTTGCCAGCTTTTAAGGGGAGATTAACTGACCTCTACCCCCAATGCTTATTTAATAATGACTAGAGCCCGTACTTTGTCCCAGGAGACTACAAGATTAAGTATTACTGGAGTTTTTAACTTGACAACACACGTGTATCTAGCAAGGGAAGTACAGGGACATCATTTTATTTTTACTTCAATTTTTATTGTACCTGAGTTTTTTAATGTACTTCACTCCCACCCCGTCTACTAATGAAGTTCAACTGTCCTCCACACAGATCCAAGACCGCATATACAGTCATAGTAGCCTTACGGTAATAGTAAACAGTACGTTCCAAAAATATGTTCGAGTTTTTTCAGTGACGAAAGAGCTTTCAATATTGCATCATTTTCCATTTGCCTACGTCGCATCCCGGTTTCCCCCACCTGCTTCTATTCGCCTCTCTGTAAATTCTAGTGGCTGGGCTGTCTTTGCTCTTTTCTGTGAACATTAATTTCTGTTAGGAATTGGACGTGTACGTAATATTATACAACTGTTTAAAGTAACTTAAATAAAAGGACCTCGTTAAGTAATTAACTGCCACGTGATTTTCTCCCTTTCTACGACGCTGAGACGTAACCACTTGGACGGACAGTAGGTAGTATGTCTGAGTAATTTTATCTTTTCGGATCGGGCAGAAGTGAAGACTGAATTTACAGTATGTAAGGTCTCTTTTATAGAGTAGGTACAGAATTATTTCAACATGAGTTACTGATACGAAGTACGAACCTGGTAATCGGAATTAGATGCAATAGCCTATAGTGCGATAATATGCACAAAAGAACTGAAGCCTGTATCGAATTGTACGGCCACCATTTTCAAAAATGTGTTTAAATATCCATATTATGATTATTTTTCAATTTAACTTCATTCTCTATAGTGTAGCCTACGCTAATGTGTTGTAGACAGTATAATATACACTGCATAATGAATACGTCCGCATGGATAGCTCAGTTCGTGAGTAAAAACACTTGTTGTTAATACTGTATCTTGATTAAACGAAAACCTAATGAAAATTATCAAACTCAAAATCGCGATATTTCCTAGTTACGTAAATGGATGAACTACTTTTCTTCCTTCCTATACCTAGTAAAGTGATTTGTTTGTATATTACGCCAGTGTCATCGAACTCCAATCGTGGAAAGGGGTAGCAAACGGAGTTTCCGGTTCTTAATCGTTGATCCAAAGGTATAGCCAGGTTAATATTAGAAATGTTAGTAAAAATAAAATGATGTCCCTGTACTTGACTGGCGGCTAACGAGACTCTTGTTTCGTAAAGTTGGGCAGAACAAAACGTGGCCCACTTTAACAAATACATTAATATTTAGAATTTAAATTATTTACACTACGTACACTAGAATATGCTATTTTTACTATTTACACTATAATAAATAATGTAGACCTAAATTGATCAAATAATATTTTCACTATTAAGTTTTATGTATCCTACAGTTTTGTGTATTGTAATGCAAGGTATCTTATTTCATAATAATATGGCCTACTTTTTTTGTAAATTGTGTACAATAGTGTAAGTAATATTTGATCATTGTAAGCCTTCATTGTTTGTGATAGTGCAAATAGTGAAAAATAGTGTATATAATGTAAAGGGCTGTCAGACTTGACTACTTTCAAAAGTCGATTGTCAGAAACACTGCTTTTCGCCTTTACTATATGATCTTTCTTCAAACATTACTTTTGTAATATATTCATTTTGTTTACTTATCGATGACTCGAATCAAGTTAACTCGATACGTCACATAGTAGTTTCTATAAAGTTTTTTTATAGGCTAATTTCAGTCGTTTGCCAAAGTTCACTGTACGCAGTGCTTCAGTTCTTTAATTGCTGACTCGACTGAGTGATTCAACTCACTCTCAGTATCGGTTTCTTTTTTCGACACTCCGGTGAACTCGTAACTCGGAACAGAATCAAATCCACTGATTCGCCCTGCTGACGACCTTCCAGTGGTGACGAAATCCTCTGGCGATGGTATCACTCGGCCGCTACTCTCCAATTATGTTCCTTGGCCTTGACATTTCCGTGGCGGCTCGTGCCCGAGATTACCTCAGTGGTGGCTCGTCGCATTTCTTTGGAGGATGAAGGTTCAATTCCTGGCCACCTAATATGCAAAGACACTCTTCAGTTGGTCCATTTACATTGATAAATAAATTATAGAAGTTGATTCGCAAGTATTTATTTCTCCTTTGTTTGGTCTCCAAATTACATTATCTTACGCAGAAAAGCAACACTGTATAGGCCTTTGTTGTCTCCACAGAATAGCGGAACCGAGT
This sequence comes from Periplaneta americana, assembly GCF_040183065.1. Taxonomy (NCBI): domain Eukaryota; kingdom Metazoa; phylum Arthropoda; class Insecta; order Blattodea; family Blattidae; genus Periplaneta; species Periplaneta americana. The sequence continues at coordinate 13,867,619 of NC_091121.1, forward strand.
TGAACGCAGTAACTGGTGACGATGAGAATTAGATTATCATGAGTTTGATGAGCAACGATGATTAGTAGATTGATGAATTTTTAGTAGGTTATTTTACGACGCTTTATCAACATATCAGGTTATTTAGGAGATGAAGATGATAATGCCGGTGAAATGAATCCGGGGTTCAGCACCTGAAGTTACCCAGCATTTGTTCATATTTGGGTTGAGGGAAATCCCCATAAAAAACTCAACCTGGACCTAGATTGATGAAAGATTGTAACAACGTTGTTGCGTGACGAAGGCAGAGATGGTGAGAACGGTGGTCACAAGGTTGATAGGTGATAATGAGAATGATGGTAACAAGATTAATAGGTGATGATGATAATGGGAATGATGGTAGCAAAGCTTATAGTGATGATAATGGGAATGAGGGTAAAAAGGTTGATAGGTGGTGATGATAATGGGAATGAGGGTAACAAGGTTGATAGGTGGTGATGATAATGGGAATGAGGGTAACAAGGTTGATAGGTGGTGATGATAATGGGAATGAGGGTAACAAGGTTGATAGGTGGTGATGATAATGGGAAAGAGGGTAACAAGGTTGTTAAGTGACGATGATAATGGGAATGAGGGTAACAAGGTTGATAGGTGGCGATGATAATTTGAATGAGGGTAACAAGGTTGATAGTTGGCGATGATAATGGGAATGATGGTGACAAGGTTGTTAGGTGGTGATGATAATGGGAATGGGGGTAACAAGGTTGATAGGTGGTGATGATAATGGGAATGAGAGTAACAAGGTTAAGTTTCGATGATAATGGGAATGAGGGTAACAAGGTAGATAGGTGGTGATGATAATGGAATGAGGGTAACAAGGTTGATAGGTGGTGATGATAATGGGAATGAGGGTAACAAGATTGATAGGCGGTGATGATAATGGGAATGAGGGTAACAAGGCTGATAGTGATGATAATGGGAATGAGGGTAACAAGGTTGGTAGGTGGTGATGATAACGGGAATGAGAGTAACAAGGTTGATAGGTGGTGATGATAATTTGAATGAAGGTAACAAGGTTGATAGATGGCGATGATAATGGGAATGATGGTAACAAGGCTGATAGTGATGATAATGGGAATGAGGGTACAAAGGTTGGTAGGTGGTGATGATAATGGGAATGAGGGTAACAAGGTTGGTAGGTGGTGATGATAATGGAAATAAGGGTAACAAGGTTGATAGGTGATGATAATGGGAATGAGGGTAACAAGGTTGATAGTGATGATAATGGGAATGAGGGTAACACGGCTGATAGGTGGTGATGATAATGGGGATGAGGGTAACAAGGTTGATAGGTGGTGATGATAATGGGAATGAGGATAACAAGGTTCATAGTGATGATAATGGGAATGATGGTAACAAGGATGATAGGTGGTGATGATAATGGGAATGAGGGTAACAAGGTTGATAGGTGGTGATGATAATGGGAATGAGGGTAACAAGGTTGATAGTGATGATAATGGGAATGAGGGTAACACGGCTGATAGGTGGTGATGATAATGGGGATGAGGGTAACAAGGTTGATAGGTGGTGATGATAATGGGAATGAGGGTAACAAGGTTGATAGTGATGATAATGGGAATGAGGGTAACAAGGTTGTTAGGTGATGATGATAATGGGAATGAGGATAACTAGGTTGATAGGTGGTGATGATAATGGGAATGAGGGTAACAAGGTTGATAGGTGGTGATGATAATGGAAATGAGAGTAACAAAGTTGATAGGTGGTGATGATAATGGGAATGAGGGTAACAAGGTTGTTAGGTGGCGATGATAATGGGAATGAGGGTAACAAGGTTGATAGGTGGTTATGATAATTTGAAAGAGGGTAACAAGGGTGATAGGTGGCGATGATAATGTGAATGATGTTAACAAGGTTGATGGATGATGATAATGTATATATAATATAAGTATTGTCATTAATTTTAAAGGGTTATTCTTTGAGATATATCAAACAAAAGACTTTAATACAATTTTGTCGTTTCTCCTTCTTTCTCGAGATAAAAATTGTTTTATATGAAACATTTCATAGCGTGTTTTGAAAAATCCATTGATTTGATTCCTAATGTGCTAAGTCAATTTAAGAGAACAGTGTATTATGATAATAAATGATTGAAAGAATTTTAGTTTTGTCCTTTAAATGTGAGAAATTTGATCCAAAAATGCAACATTTTAAAATTCCTTTGCAGAACGAAAATTTACATTTGTTCGGATGAAATTTCTGCACATTTAAAGTACAAAACTAAAATTATATCAAGAATTTATTATCCTAATACACTGCTCTCTGAAATTGACTGAGCATATTGGGAATTAAATCAATCGTTTTTTTTTTCAATAAACACACTATTAAAAGTTTCATATAAAGCAATTGTTATCTGAAAAAAGAAGCAAAAATGAGAACAATTATACAAGGGTTGGATAAAAAGTAATGGCAACAGTTCGATATTTCTGACATGGCTTTATTCACAGGGGTACAACATTTACGTACCTTCTATATAGTCGCCCCCCCTTATTTATTACCTTTTGCCAAATGTTTGGAAGGCGTCGTACACCATCAGCGGTCCATCTTTGTTGATGTTCCGTATTGACCGCCCTAAAGCACGGATAAGTTCATCTCTGGTATTGTACCGGGTCCCTCGCAGTGGTTCTTTCACTTTGGTGAAAAGATCGTAATCGCATGGATCATATCGGGTGAGTACGGAGGATGTTCCAGAATCTCCCATTGCCAGCGACGCAAGAGGTCCTTGACAGCAGCAGCGGTGTGACTCCTTGCATTATCATGAAGAATGATGGGGTTCTGTACCACCAAGTGTCGTCGTTTTCTCCTGAGGGCTGGACGAAGGTGGTGCTGCAGGAACCTGCAGTAGTAGTCCGCGTTTACCGTCTGCCTTGGAGGTACAGCGTGGTGCAGTATTACCCCATCAATGTCATACGCCACAATGAACATCACCTTCACAGCACTTCCAACAAGGCCTTCCCGAAACGCTTTAACCCATCGTGCCACTGTGCGATTTGGCAACGCTGCATCGGCACATGCTTCACGCAGTCCCTGAAAACATTCTTGTGCACTACGACCTCGTGCCACTTTACTTTTGATCCAGGAACGTTGCTCTAGTTTTGTAAACATGATCTTAGGGCGCTCGCACTATCCCTATGAAAGTCAACGTTCTACACACTGCAGTAGATTGACAGAGTACTGTCGCCGCTGGCTACACTAAGTCATCTAACAGTCTTTGTTCATGTCCATACAGCTGGCAACTCTCTAACGCACCATCGTCACGTGACAGCAGTGTTGGAGTTACTTTTTATCCAACCTATGTATTAAACTTTTTTGTTTGAAATATCTCATAGAATAACCTCCTGAAATTAATTACATTATTTACGATTCGCCCTGTATAAAATTGTTGAGAAAAGAACGCTATTTAATATAAAGAAATAGATTTTTTTTGTCAAATAATCACCCCCATTAACGACCTTCTCCCCTTATATATGCCATAAACTGTATGTGCTTACAGAAACCCGGACTCTGAGAGGAAGAATTCTGGTAGGTAACAGTCTGACGATGAAGACGCTTGGCATGGTGCTAGATTAAGTTGCAATAGCGTCGCGGCTACACGAGGAAACAATGACCCCGGCCGCCTGTGAACAGGTTTTAGTGTAGCTGAAATTTATGTCACCGCGAGGTGCGACAACACTTGCTTCGATCTATCACGAGGTCCAGATATTCCTGTGCACTGGAATACCGGCGAGCAGGCGGAAGATGGGTGGGAGCTGGGAAAAATAAATAAATAAACGGTACCATGCAAACGGCATACTTTGATGTAATACACAGCAAGTAAAACTGATATTTCAAGTGAAGTTCTGTTAAGTGCTTGCTTGTTTATAATGACTGGGGGTATTTTTATATATTTTTTTCTATTCCGAGTGTGTTTCAGCATGAAAGCTTACTGTGCTTGTCTATAGGATTTACCATAGCGAGATGCTATAGTCCGCACAAGTTATCTTGATGGCTGACAAGTGAGTTCTCTAGTGTAGTGGTTCCCAAAGTTTTCGAAGGCGCGACCCACTTTTGGGTGAGACTTCTGTATGTGACCCACACTACCGAACTGGCAGGATGGATACTTAACCCCATTCGAAAAATACAGGATGAATCAAAAGTCTGAAATCATTTAAATATCTTCCATATGCTTGATTTTCGATTACTATAAGCGTTACCAGTATTTATAAGACCAAATGCGAAGAGATGAGACGGAGTTTTTCTAGCACAGCTTAACAGTTGTTGGTAAACGAAATTCGAAGTTCTCCCCATACAGGGCTTTCATTTCAAAATTTACCAATCTGAATAACTACCGGCATTTATTTCAATCAAATTTAATTCAAACAAAAAAAAAAAAAACGTTAATTTAGATATTGAAGAGGAAGTTTAAAAGTAACGCTAATCGCATTTTAGGTTTCACCATCTCACCTCCCACTCCCCCTTTGAAAGTTGAAATGGCACCTCTATATTATGATACTGCTGCGTAAAATAAATTAAATATTACATAAAACTATGAAGTTTCATATGATACTGGAAAAGCTGAAAATGTTGTCATTACGCACACAGGAATAATTGCAAAAACACTTTGTTTCGATAATTTTTTTTTCTAAATATAAGGTTTGATGCTTCAGAGTTTTTTGTCATTGCAACAATTATGCGTTATTCTTAAACATCCTATATAACATCCCTATCCTTACTGTGGATAACCTTAGAGAATCTCGTATTGCTAGGAGACAGTAAGCGAATAAATAAATAACTAATAATAATAATAATTACTTTCAAATGGGTTCTAGAGAACCCGGAGGTTTATTACCACGCTCACATAAGTCCATAAGCCCGCCATCGGTCCCTATCCTGAGCAAGATTAATGCAGTCCCTAGCATCATATCGCACCTCCCTCAAATCCATTTAATATTATCCTCCCATCTACATCTCGGTCTCTCCAAAGGTCTTTTCACCTCAGGTCTTCTAACACTCTATATGCATTTCAGGATTCACCCATTCGTGCTACATGCCCTGCCCACCTCAAACTTCTGGATTCAATGTTCCTAATTATGATACAATGCATGCAGTTCTGCGTTATGTAACTTTTTCCATTCTCCTGTAACTTCATCCCTCTTAAGGTCAAATATGTTCTTAAACCCTTATTATCTAACAACACTCTTAACCTCTGTTCCTCTCTCAAAGTGAGAGTCCAAGTTTAAAACCATGAAGAGCAACCGGTTCAGTTTCTGTCAGATTCTATCACCTTTACTTTTTAACTTTGCTCTAGAGTATGCCATTAGGAAAGTCCAGGATAACAGAGAGGATTTGGAATTGAACGGGTTACATCAGCTGCTTGTCTATGCGGATGACGTGAATATGGTAGGAGAAAATCCACAAACGATTAGGGAAAACACGGGAATTTTACTGGAAGCAAGTAAAGAGATAGGTTTGGGAGTAAATCCCGAAAAGACAATGTATATGATTATGTATCGTGACCAGAATATTGTACGAAATGGAAATATAAAAATTGGAAATTTACATTTTGAAGAGGTGGAGAAGTTCAAAAATCCTGGAGCAACAGTAACAAATATAAATGATATTCGGGAGGAAATTAAACACAGAATAAATATGGCAAATGCCTCTTATTATTTGGTTGAGAAGCTTTTTTCATTCAGTCTGTTGTCAAAAAATCTGAAAGTTAGAATTTATAAAACAGTTATATTACCGGTTGTTCTTTATGGTTGTGAAACTTGGACTCTCACTTTGAGAGAGGAACATAGATTAAGGGTGTTTGAGAATAAGGTGCTTAGGAAAATATTTGGGGCTAAGAGGGATGAAGTTACAAGAGAATGGAGAAAGTTACACAACACAAAACTGCATAATTAGGAACTGACATAATTAGGAACATTAAATCCATACGTTTGAGATGGGCAGGGCATGTAACACGTATGGACGAATCCAGAAATGCATATAGAGTGTTAATTGGGAGTCCGGAGGGAAAAAGACATTTTAGGAAGGCCGAGACGTAGATGGAAAGATAATATTAAAATGGATTTGAGGGAAGTGGGATATGATGATAATGAATGGATTAATCTAGCTCAGGACAGGGACCAATGGCGAGCTTATGTGAGAGCGGGTTCCTTAAAAGCCAGTAAGTAAGTAAAGAGCAACCGATAATATAACTGTTTTATCTTTTTTTTTTCTTTTTCTTTTTAAACCAGACTGGATGACAAATAATATGAGAATAATAATAATAATAATAATAATAATAATAATAATAATATCAGAAGGAATATGGATGGTCGATATAATACTTCGTAGGCCTAGATTCGGTTACTCGTTTGAACGTATTGCGGTACAAACAACAGACGTATATTCCCTTTCTCTGGTCTCCTTATTTCCATGACAACCGTCACTCTCAAACAGAAGTCATGCTCTCTGCCTTTATCGGAGATGCACACGACACAAATGGCTCATCTCATCTGTATCAGTTGCAGAGCGGCAGCGAGCGCAGGTGAGTGTCCCTAGACACAGGTTGTCCTTGCGACTGTGCCCCCTGACCCCCCTCCCCACGCCCTCCAGTCACGAGCTGCGAGACTCCCTCGCTGCTAACAATAAGAGCCGATTCTATTCATCTTACATTTTGAGAGTTTCCGAACAGTAATCTGCAACTGATACTATATGAAAGCTTCAAGTTAGTATGGCGAAATCATGTTATAAGTGTCTATTTTTGAGCTTCATGCTAAACTATTTTCTCACTATAAGGAGCGAACCTTAAGTAATGTCGTTAATTTCAGGGGAATATTCTTTGAGATATTCAAACAAAAAAGTTTGATATAATTTTGTTCGTGTTTGCTTCCTTTTCGAAATAAAAAAATATTTATTTATTTATTTTATTGCTAGTAAATTTCAAATGAATACAAGTTAATATAATATAATATAATATAATATAATATAATATAAACTAGCCCACTCCTGAATGAGTAAGACTCGTGCTCAGGAGGGGAAATTATTTTATATGAAATATTTCATAGTATGTTTTTGAAAAGCCATTGATTTAATTCCCAATTCAATTTAAGATACCTGTGCATTATGTATGCATGTATTTATTTACACTGCAAGTGGGAAGCACCCGGTGGCAGTGGTATACACAATATAAACAATACACAATAAAATGATAAACAATAAACAATAAAATTATATACACAATACAATAAGAATACACAATACAATTTAACACAATAATTACAATTAATAATAGAACATAAAATACCTAATTTTACAATACAACCTACATATGTATAGGCCTTAAATAAGTTTCAATAGTCTTTCACTTTACTCTCATCTCCCTCACTGTAGTGACACTTTAACACATTTCACTGACACTATAGAACACATTTCATTGACGCTATAAATTATCACTGATCGGAACTATTCACTGCACTGTGAAACCATAACTTCACTGACTCACCTCGCTTCACTGATACAACAGTTCAAATAAGTCAAATAATTACACCCTTATGCATACTTATAAACAGAACTACATTTAAGCTAAACATTTCTAGTCTAAGGCCCTCTTACACGCTATTTTTAAATAATTTACAATTCAAACCAAGGAAGTAACTCGTCAGGCTAAATAAATACATGTCACTTTAAAAAATTAAATGTTAGATGTCACCTTAATTTTAATTTGCACTTTATACACAACTTTTTAAGTTATTCTTGAATCTCCTTAAGGAAGGACAGCCCTCAAAGATAATGAATGATTGAGAGAATTTTAGTTTTGTCCTTTAAATGTGCAGAAATTTGAAACTTGATTACAGTATTGCAATCGAGTGTTGTCCATGACTTATCAGGTTCAAAATTTCTTATGTAACATGTGGTTTTCAAATGAAAGTCATATTCACCTTGATGGCTACAGACTCGTGTTTTAGGGTTTGAACGGCCTGATGTCTTTATACAGAAACCACTGCACATTGCGTGGGTTAAGATTTGGTGCGCCGTTTCCTGTCATGGAATATTGGGCCCTTATTTCATCGAGGATGCTGCACAGAATCCAAAAACAGTAAACCAGGTACTCTACAGAGATCTCATTATTACCCCATTCCTGCGGGATTTGCTCTTTTTTTGTCGCGTCAGAAACTTACGCGTCGAACGACAATGGATGCAACAAAATGGAGCTACAGCCCAGTCACTTGTCCTTCTGCAACGACACTTTGGAAATCGCCTAATTTCTCGTAGAATTCCTTTCCCGTACCCTTCCTGCTCTCCGTATGTCACGGCACTAGATGCCTACATATGGGGCATGTTGAAAGAATCAGTTTTCAAAACAGATGACTCACCTAGAAATATTCCCGAATTACGCAAAAAGATAACGTCATACTTATGTCCTTACAGCAATCTTTGTTCATCAATATGTTCAATAATTCAGTAACGTTATGAACAATATGCGGCACGTGATTGTACACATTTTGAACGCAAACTGTACCAATGCAATTAAATACTAAGGTTGGATAAAAAGTAATGGCAACAGTTCGATATTTCTGACATGGCTTTATTCACAGGGGTACAACATTTGCGTACCTTATATATAGTCGCCCCCCTTATTTATTACCTTTTGCCAAATGTTTGGAAGGCGTCGTACACCATCAGCGCGTCCATCTTTGTTGATGTTCCGTATTGACCGCCCTAAAGCACGGATAAATTCATGTCTGGTATTGTACCGGGTCCCTCGCAGTGGTTCTTTCACTTTGCTGAAAAGATCGTAATCGCATGGACCATATCAGGTGAGTACGGTGGATCCAACAGGGAAGCAAGGAGTTGAACTGTGTTGTTCTCCACGCGGGATCGTCCTGTACGGAGGTTGTCCTGAACGGCATCCCTGCCTTCCCGGAACGCTTTAACCCATCGTGCCACTGTGCGATATGGCAACGCTGCATCGGCATATGCTTCATGCAGTCCCTGAAAACATTCTTGTGCACTACGACCTCGTGTCACTTCAATTTTGATCCAGGAACGTTGCTCTAGTTTCGTAAACGTGGTCTTAGGGCGCTCGCACTATCCCTATGAAAGTCAACGTTCTATACACTGCAGTAGATTGGCAGAGTACTGTCGCCGCTGGCTGCACTAACTCATCTAACAGTCCTTGTTCATGTCCACACAGCTGGCAACTCTCGAACGCACCATCGTCACGTGACAGCAGTGTTGCCATTACTTTTTATCAAACCTACGTAACATTTTAGTGTCGTTTGTTTTGAAGCGTATTGTATAATCCACGCAAAAAAGTAAAGGCCCGTTAACAATGGAAATTAAACATAACCGTAACATAAACACAGAAGTTTGCGCCCAGGCTACCAAATGGGAACATTCACAATGATTCACATAAACACTGATATTAACATTGCCGTAAGACGTTAACATGAAAGTTTGCAAACTACAAACTTTCATGCTTATGATTACGTGATTTGCAAACAGAACACAATCGTGGAGGGCTGAAGTATACGACAGAATATGAGGAAATGGCGTCGTTGTTATGTTTCCATGGTTACCAAGTATGTTTGCAGTTATGTTTCTGTCCCCATCGTGAATGATGGTATGACGTCTTGATTTTACCGTAACGTTTACATTCTTAGTTAACGCATACGTTAAGTTTAATTTCATTGTGAATGAGCCTTAAGTTTATCTCTCTAGAAAACACCATATCAATACAAGAATTTGATCCGTTGCTAGGCAAGTGACGTCAGAGTAGAGTCACATAACTCATTGCCTTTGCTAAGCAACCCATATCAGATGCTGAAATGTATGTAACATTTTATTCATTTGACACGTAAACTTTTCACGTTGTAATATAGAGAAATATGCACTCAGGTTTGAGTATTAGTTTTTAGTTTCACGTTTCAGTCTTTGCTATAAACATTTCACGTTAGAAGGAGGTAAAGGAGAAAGGTAGGCTACGGTCTTGAATTCAATAAAACAACCCTCACAGGTACATAGTGTTAGGATTTCAACATAAGTTTCTATACCTACCGACCGGAAACAAGGTATATAGTTGTAGGCCTATGAAGACTCATTCAAACGGAAAAGTAACTGAGAACTTAAGATAGTATCTTTAATAAAGCACGCTGTTTACTGACTGTATGGGCCAAGTATTTTCCAGCGTAATGAAACCCATTCCCAATCGCCACTAACGACAGGCATTTCCTGGAATTGTGGCAACCACCCTTCACCTCCACAGAACTTACGGTTGATGAACTGGTGGATGTAAGGTACCGGTACACTTTCTTTTGTTCCAGAACTTTCCTTAAGGGTAAATAAATTGTCCATTCCTTCTTTCATAATGAAAAGGTCGGGCAACTCCGTAGTTAAAGGTAAAAACAGCATTCGGCTGTGTGTTTAAACCTCTCTTAAGATGGTTACCATGGATAAATATATAATAGGATGCGAAACTGCGGTCAGCACCATCTAGATTTGGTGATCTGAAATAAGGTGATCAGCGCCCGACGTTGTAAGTGGTGAACATTAGAACTACGTGTTGGGTACATTACCGAGAGTTCTCTAGATAAAATAACGCCATGGTCAACGAGATGGCGGCTTAAAATAAATAACACCAAATCAGAGGTAGTCATATTCACAAGACGTTTCCCCCGTATAAATGAGCCACTTCATATTCAAAACCAAGCCATCCCCTTTAGTTCAACAGCAAAATATCTTGGAGTCCTCCTTGACAAGAGACTAACGTTCAGACACCATATTCATTCCGTGAGAAATAGAGCTTTTCAACGATTCATGTTCCTATATCCCATCTTCAAGAGCTCAATACCAACAAAAACCAAATTACAACTGTACATATCCGTCATCAGATCAATCATGATGTATGCATGTGAAGCATGGTCTCACGCCCACCCCCGCCATCTTCGAAGACTCGACGGTATCTAACGTGCAGTATGCAGAACCATCACTAGAGCAGATTACCACATCCGGAATACCCAACTGTACAGAGACCTCAACATCAGTTTATTTAGTGACTACGTTCGAACGTTACGGAAAAATTATCTGGAAAAGCTACATTGTTACATCAACCCTCTCATGCAAGAATTAACTCAGTGATCACCCTCCACCTGCTACACTCAGCTCACCTATCTCCATCATTGATGAAGATAAAAGGAAGATGAAAACGTCAATGTAACATAATCATATTTCTCTACACGACTGCGAAAGGCAAGGGTCCATAAGAGAGCTGGAACTTATTGAAACAGGCATATAAAGTGCCACCAATTAAAAAAAAAAACCGAGAGTTCTCTATTTATCCGTTCGATATATTGTATGGGAGATTCGAGGAGAGAAGATGGCGGACTGAAACTTACTAATTAAGTGAACATAAAGTGATACGTGTATGTCTAAGCAGTGTATGTTAAACAGTGACGTTAATGGACGTTGTAAAAATAGTGTTGTTGAATGTATTGCAAAATAATAGTAATATAATAAATCGAACCATCTACGTAGTTCTTGCAGACTTTTCCATTGTGCTGTACAATAAATACCTAAAGAATACAATCCCAATTATCTAACCTTTTGCTTTATTTTTTGTCTCTGTCTGGTTATATTTTAATCGGGTAGTGTAAAACACATCGTCTCTTTTATCTTCCTGTTGGCTCCGGTAAGAATTTTCAGTAGAATATGCTGTGAGGAATAAAACTGTAAATGTTTTATTTTAAATTGGGTTAGTTTTGAATATCGATGAGGGCGGGAGGGAATACTTTCTGCACAGTTTAACATTTTCGTCACCAGGTGCGCTGCTAAATGCATGGAGTAATTACTCTTTTCGCTACTTGGTGCGCTGCTATTTGTAATAACGCCTCTACCACATATAGAAGGCAGCAAGATCAATTTCTACAACAGCGCCTCTAGTATGTGTTACGGGAAACTCGGTAAGTTTCGCATCCTATTATATATTTATCCATGTGGTTACTGTAGCTGCTTACATTTCTTCCTAGCATTTACCAGCATCAAGTCGAGTGCCAGATTGTCCGTGGAGAATCTTCGGTCTTGCCTGACCAAAATACCATTTCGCTATCACCACTATCTTTCATAGTGTCCACACCTGTGGAGTAACGGTTAGCGCGTTTGGCCGCGAAACCAGGTGGTCTGGTTCGATTCCCGGTCGGGGCAAGTTACCTCGAGGTTTTTTCCGGGGGTTTACCTCAACCCAATATGAGCAAATGCTGGGTAACTTTCGGTGCTGGACCCCGGACTCATTTCATCGGCATTATCACCTTCATCTCATTCAGACGCTAAATAACCTAAGATGTTGATAAAGCATCGTAAAATAACCTACTAAAATAATAAAAAAAAATTTTCATAGTTTCCTATACCTTATTTTATTTCAAGGAGTGCAGTTCGGTGGCTCCTTTGAACACCCACTTACAGATTTATGACTTCCTACACAAACACCTCTGACAATTCCATCCTGTCCCCTCGTCCCAACATTGCACAGTCGCCATAATCCTGGTGACCCTGAAATGAGACTGACGGGATTCTTGGAATTCGGAAAAGATGCAGCAACTCTGCCTCCACGTGGATTTGACGGGAGCCTGTCAATTCTTCTGAACGAGTGTTGTGATTGGTTACTGACAGGATAAGACAAGATTTCCGTCACCGTAAGGAAGATATTTATTTATAATAAAGAAGAAATGCGCACAAGTGTGCATAGGATGTTTGTTCGTTAGTCTTCTGTGCTAAGTTCGGTCACTGTTTTTGGGCACTCGGTACACTGCAGGACGTGGTACTTGTCACACCTTGCACCACAGAATTTACAGACACACTTATCGGACACTGTATGAAGATATTTATTTATAACAACCAATTAGTAGGGGGCAGTAGAAGGTCTGTCGGCAAAGTCCCTTCTAAGAAACTGCACTCCATGAAAAAAAAAATACAGTATACCCATGGGCAGGTCTTTCACTGTAAACCCAGAATTCTCCAATCTTTTCTGCCTTCTTCTTTGTCACCGTATATGATCCATATATCTTAATGTCGTCTATTATCTGACATCTGCCCCAAACTTTTCTCCCATTTGCAGTGAATCCTTCAAAAGACATTTTCTTCCCAGCCAATATAAATTCAATATTTTGGCAAAATCTTCTTCATATTGTGCAGGTCTCTACGTAGTAGTAGTAGTAGTAATAGTAGTAGTAGTAGTAGTAGTAGTAGTAGTAGTAGTAGTAGTAGTAGTAGTAGTAGTAGTAGTAGTAGTAGTAGTAGTAGTTTTATTTTGCCTGGCAGAGTTAAGGCCATGAGACCTTCTCTTCCACTCAACCAGGTTTCAGTAATATAGGGGAGAGTCGGGTAGTATCGGACATCGGGTAATATCGGACAGTGAGTTTCTTTCATCTACCACACGATGATAGTACCTGATTGACATGGTTACGTTTCTATGATGTCGCATAGAGAAACGTAACCATGTCAATCAGGTACTACCATATGGTGGTAGATGAAAGAAACGCACTGTCCGATACTACCCGATGTCCGATACTACCCGACTCTCCCCTACATGAAATACGAAATTAGATTACAAAACAACACAAAAGAAAATACCTTAGAAATTACATAAAATATAGTAGAAAATTACAAATAGTCAAGATCAGTTACATAGGCCTATAATAAAATTACAAATAGTCAAGATCGGTTACATACATACATACACCATTTAGAATTTCCTGTCGCTTTCGTTTTTTGTATTTCACAATTATCCCACTCTCTCCCAATGTTCCAACAATTGAATTCACCACCCTCGTACTGTATGTATACACGAGTAGGTTTATCCGCCGTTCCTCCAAACCCGTCTCGTAGTTCTCTGTATCTTGCTCTCTTCTTACGTAACTCCGCTGGTGTAAACTCCCAGCGGGAGCATATTATCTGACGATGCGCTCTTAGCCACTTTCTCCGGGGAGTACAACCCATGAAAACAAGAGCCCCACACCACCAGGTGACCAGCCAAGGTCGACAGCAAGATGGGGAATTGTGCGTATGCAGGTGGCATTAGAAGGGAATTCGCGTTGGTTGTTTTGTTAATCTATTTTATCACGTAACATTTTATGCAGTTACAGCTCGCGATATACTAAAAGGCTAAAACGCGCAGTTTTAACATTACGTCAAGGTAGTGGTGGTGGTGGTAGTGGTATTGATGGTTATTATTATTATTATTATTATTATTACTATTATTATTATTATTGCCATGTTACTATTGAAGTATTATTGGTAATGGCGTAGCTCAGGCGGCAATCGCGTTTGCCTGTTAATTCCGATTTGCGCTCGGGCATTCTTTCGGTTTCCACTTGGGCTGATTAGCTACCTGCTGGGATCTTTCTTTGCTTAGCCTTTGGGGTTAGGAAGAGAAACAACGAACATATGAAAAGAAATGGAGAAAACATGTACAGCGGATGCCCACCAATAGATATCTATGTAGTGCCCTATTGTTTAGGCCAAATGGGAAACGCGAGCTAGGACGTCCGAAGATGAGGTGAACTGTGTATTCCCCTTGTTCTTCTTATATTTTCCCTTTTACTTTTCTATTCACTTTGTCTTTGCATTCCTCTTGCTCTCCCTCTATTTACGTTGTTCTTGTATTCCCCTTGATTTTGTTGTATTATCCTTGTTGCCCTTGTATTCCCCTTGTCCTCATTGCCTTACCCTTGTCCTATTTGTCTCACCCTTGTCTTCCGTGTCTTAACTTTCTGCTCCTTGTCTTACGCTTGCCCTTGTCTTCCCTTTGTTTTCTTTTATTTCTTTTGCTCACCTTCTATTCTCTTTGTCAGCCTCTTGTTCTCCTTGTATTCCCATTGTTCCTCTTATATTCTTCTTGCTCTTCTTGCATCTTCCTTGTTTTCCGCTTGTTCTCTTTCTCTTGCCCCTGCATTTTCTTCATTTTCCTTGACTTCATGTTCTCATTGCCTTTTCCTTTTTCTCCTATTTCCTTTGTAATACTTGTATTCTCCTTCTTTTCCTGTCGTTCCCTTGTTATCCTTGTATTTCCGTTGTTCCTCTATTAGCCTATTCATCCTGTTCTTTTTGTATTCCTCTTGTTATGCTGTTCTTGTTCTCCTTGCATTCCCTCTGTCCTCCTTGTATTCTCCTTTCCTTGTCGTCCCCTTGTTCTGCTTGTATTACCTTTGTTCTTGTATTCCTATGTTCTTGGTAACTTAATATTACTACTACTTACAAATGGCTTTTCGAGAACTCCGAAGTTCATTGCCGCCCTCACATAAGCCTGCCATTAGTCCCTATCCTGATCAAGATTAATCCAGTCTCTACTATCATATCACACCTCCCTCAAATCCATTTTAATATTATCCTCCCATCTACGTCTCTGCCTCTCCAAAGGTCTTTCTTCCCTCAGGTCTTTCAACTAATACTCTATATGCATTTCTGGATTCACCCATACGTTCTACATGCCCTGCCCATCTCAAACGTCTGGATTTAATATTCCTAATTATGTCAGGTGAAGAATACAATGCGTGCAGTTCTGCGTTGTGTAACTTTCTCCATTCTCCTGTAACTTCATCCCCTTTAGCCCCAAATATTTTCCTAAGCAACTTATTCTCAGACAGCCTTTACCTCTGTTCCTTTCTGAAAATGAGAGTCCAAGTTTCACAGCCATACAGAACAACCGGTAATATAACTGTTTTATAAATTCTAACTTTCAGCTTTTTTGAGAGCAGATTGGATGACAAAAACTTCTCAACTGAATAATAACAGGCATTTCTCACATTTATTTTGCGTTTAGTTTCCCCTTAATTTCATTTATATTGTTACTGTTGCCCCAAGGTATTTGAATTCTTCCAACTCTTCAAAATATAAATTTTAAATTTTTTGTATTTCCATTTCGTATTATGTTCTTGTCACGAGACATTATTATTATTATTATTATTATTATTATTATTATTATTATTATTATTATTATTATTATTATTATTATTATTATTATTATTACAAAGACGTAGAAACTGAGAGAAGGGAATGGCTTTTCAGATGTTTAGTGAAGAAGAATGACAGCATGACCTACATATTTAACCACGGTGTAAAGACCATAATGTAATGGCAATAGCTAATATGCCCGTTTCTTCTTCTTCTTCCGCGATCTAGTCCTACTTCGTTTCTTAACAGAGGCAAGCCGTAGTAATGACTGTGTTAGCATTGTCTGTAAGATACCGAATGTAGCCTAATATAAACGCCATTAAGATGCATATCGCCTCTCCGTTGCGGTCGTGACTTTAGGGAGAAATCAGAGCGCTCCGCGGCACAGTGACATTTGCGCGTAATTCGGCAGCTGCTGACAGGCATTCAAGGAGAACAGTGCGCAGAAATGCAGGGAATTGCGCCAACTTCGCGCTCTGCCCAGACTGAGTTGCGCCGCCTTATGGTCGTCATTTGTTTATGAGGAGTAGCGATGTAATGGCAGATTAATTCCTCTGCCACTCAGCAGGAGCTGAATCATACATTACGACAGGGGTGCACAAAATTCGTATAGAGCTTCATTCGGCCCTATTCGTTGTTTTTTAACGGCTAGACGAATCATGGTGCTAGCCTCACGATATCTCCGTACTGGTTGGATGATCATTGACCTCTGCTGAGGGATGTCGTACCACTGATTTGTGTCTGTAGTTTTTTGACTCATTAACTTTCTAACTCTTTAGCGTGTTAAATGTACGTTTTCCTCGGTGCGACTATTGCGATGATCGTTCAACGATGATCGTGCAACGATAATCGTTGAGCACTATCTCTTTGTATTTTCTAGAGTCGCGGCAGTCGCTCGAAGGAAAACAGAAATAGTGCTCAACGATTATCGTTGCACGATCATCGTTGAACGATCATCGCAATAGTGGCACCGAGGAAATTACCTGGCTGGCTAGTTTCGAAGTGATGTTCTTCATTATCTAAAGCTTAGTGAAGATCCCGCGCTATTATCTGGTTTCCAGTTGTGGTGGGGTGTGTTCATGATTGTGTCGAAAAGGGTGTGTGTTTTGAAATTGAGTTGAGTATTCAGGATGTGCTGTGGGTGTCTTTTTGTATGTTTGTAAATTTCATATTGTTCTAGAATGTCAAGTTTCTGCTTTTGTGGTTGGATGTGTAGTATTTTCATGTCAGTGTCTATTTTGCTGTAGTTGTGATTGGAATTTGTGATGTGTTCTGCGTAGATTGAATTGTTCTATAGTTTGGTTATGGCTGTGATATGTCCCTTGTAACGTGTTTGAAATGATCTTTCAGTCTGTTCCACTTGTTAAGTTGTATTTGTTTGTTACGTCTGTGTGTTAAAAGGGTTTTGTAGCGTGTTCTGTGTTGTATTTTAGTTTCTTGAAAGATTATGCAGTTTTGTATGTGTTCTTGTTTTTCGTACGTTAGTGTGATGTATTTGTTTTGTTCTTGTGTTTGTCTTGCGTTTTGTTGTTTGCGTTTAGTCTTATGATGTCTATTGTGTTGGGGTTGTATCCATTTTCCTGTGCTAAGTATATGATAGTGTGTATTTCTTCCTTTAGTCTCGTTGGCTCATAGGAATGTTGATGAGTCTGTGTATCATGGATCGGAATGCTGCGTGTTTGTGTTGTGTGAGGTGATTCGAGGTGTTGTATATGTGTGCTACCGTGATAGCGTTTCCTGTACATTTTGAACATATGTTTGTTGCCTGTTTTTGTTATTGTGATGTCTAAGAAATTTATGAATTTGTTGTTTTCTGTTTCCAGTGTGTAGTGTAGTTTTAGATGTATTTTTGTACGTATTTGTGTAGGTTTTCAATCTGTCTCTTGTTTCTTTTGTATAGTAATGGTATTGTCTGACCATCGGATCTGTGCCCCTTCAGCGCTGTCGTCGTTCTTGAAAAAGTTAACGCCTGTACTCACTCCATTCCACCCGCTTTCCTCCCACCACGTTAAACAGCAGGCCACAAACATTGCCGAATAGGAATGTTGGCAAACTTCCGTCAAACGTTGTCATAAATAACTGGTCCTCCATGCTACAATATCATTTCTTTCAATCAAAATACATCTTGTATTTCTACATTTTTAAACCTAAATCGCATGTCTCGAATCACTTTCCATAGCGTTTCTCTCCAATCTTGGAAATTATTACTTCCCTCGCAACCTTCAGTAATTTCAGTAATTTCTTCAATGTCGGAACTTCTTTCTGCAAGGTATTAAATTCTTGTATCTTTTTTCTTAAAATATACATCGGTTCATATGATCTACAAGAATTAAAGGTTCCCTTGGTCTGTTCTTCCCTGGTGATTCTAACTTTTCATCTCCTGCACAGAATCCCTCTCTCCTGATTTTCTTTATTAGGCGCTATGACCTGCCTATATAAATTACATAGCATATTGTATTAGTATTAGTTAAGTAAGTAATTTTAATACGTAATCAATTGAAATAAAATAAGCCTCACCTGTGATCGCAGCTGTTTTTATCGTTGCCTTATTTATAGGAAAGAGATGACCTGTTTGTTTCTCTTCACCGCAAAATGCTATTACTTGCTTAATACTATTTTTTCACCACTCCGTCACAGTCTAATACTCCATGCTATAGTATTCATGTTGAGTTGACAACACTGGACTGCAAGTGCAAATAAGCTGTCCTGCAAGAAGGCTCAAAATTGTGAATAGTGGGGGAGAGAAAGGGAGAGAGATAGAAAAGAGAGAGATAGGAATGCAGGGAGAGAAATGAATTACCGAGGCTGAGAAGGAATAAGGTTCAGTTCGCATATCTTACGGGGGCACAGATCCGATGGTCCGATATGTCTTCTAATATGTCTTTTACGTATCTGTGCTAGTAACTGATGTCTGCATGTTTGCTGTTGTCCTTGTTTAGAATGTGTGTCCGTTCTATGTGGTGCATGAAAATTTCGGCTAGGATGCTGGAGATCTTAGGAAAATATTTGGGGCTAAGAGGGATGAAGTTACAGGAGAATGGAGAAAGTTACACAACGCAGAGCTGCACGCATTGCTTCCTTCACCTGACATAATTAGGAACATTAAATCCAGACGTTTGAGATGGGCAGGGCATGTAGCACGTATGGGCGAATCCAGAAATGCATATAGAGTGTTAGTTGGGAGACCAGAGGGGAAAAGACCTTTGGAGAGGCCGAGACGTAGATGGGAGGATAATATTGAAATGGATTTGAGGGAGGTGGGATATGATGGTAGAGGCTAGATTAATCTTGCTCAGGATAGGGACCAATGGCGGGCTTATGTGAGGTCGGCAATGAACCTCCGGGTTCCTTAAAAGCCAGTAAGTAAGTAAGTATGCTGGAGATGGATAGGCCTTCAGTTTGGCTGTAGTACAAGTATTTGTTCTTGTACGTAAAATTGTTTTGCTTGGTGATAGTGTCAGTAATTTGCTGTCCACTTGAAGATGAAGATGTAACTTTGAAGACGTTCCGAAATCATTTCTTCGGCAGCAATTTTATTATGGAATTCCAAATCATAAAGGACGCTGATAGTGGGTCTGTTCGGTGACGTACCCGTCCCGAGCCACTGTCTCGCCGGATGCTGGGTTCATTCACGCAGGACTAGTAGCCCACGTATAACAGTAATTAGCGACGGAGACGGCAAAACCGGCCGGCCACTGCGCTCCACCCCGGTCTGGGATCGCCCTTGAAGCAGTCGAGTAGACGTGACCAGCATTGTAATCACTTGGGCACTCAACACACCTTCTGAAACTCGTCGGTCGTGATATACTTCCCTTCAAAAGATGTTTGATTTCTTGGACCCGAATTAAATCTCTTATACGTCTTGATTACACAACTTACTATATCACTCCGGAATATGTATTATATCTCTTTCTCGTGTTAAATTCTATCGTACCTAGTTAACATGTTTCGGGCCCGGTTTCTTCAACCTTTGTTAAAATGTACCTAACATAGCGTTAACTGTAAGTTAAAAGTATGAATTGCTGTTAAAATATTGCGTTTCTTCAACTTTACATTTCACATTTTAACCTTCTGTTTCTTAACTCTCTGTTAGGACCAGAGATTTTAGAGTTTAACCATAACCTATAACCAGGCTTCGAGACTTAGGACCCAATAGAGCAGTTCAGTGGGAAATCCGCATAACGGCGTACTGAGTATAGTGGCAAAGAGTACAGTGGGTTGGGGTACTGTAGAATGAATGCCAACAAATACGCAAAGGAAAATGCTCTGGATTTGAAGGTTCTGATTAATAATTTGGTTTTCATACAAACTGTGTCCGAAACTATTACACGTTTAGAAAAGTCATAGCAAGAGATGCCGGAAGCCCTCAAATTAATTTAGAAAATGATGCAGAGAATTAATGAGACACTAAGTACACCGGTTACTGAATGTGTAAAGCAGAATTGGAAATCAATTTTATGTAAAAATAACGGAGAATAAAGGACTGTCTCTTAGAGATTGCAATGATGTTAGGTTTTTTCGTTTTGCTCCTATCACGTCATGCGATTTAGAGCACAGCTTTCTACAATACAAACTTCGGCAGACAACCGAAAAAGATTTACGTTTGAGACACTGAGAATGTATCTTGTAGTAGGTACATTGCAATTCTATACTGTAACTGCACTTCCTAAAGACGACCAATAGGATAACTGAAAAAATTAAAATTGCTACATGCTTATTTCCACCATTAACACTGTGTATAATTAAACACAAATGCTTATAAAAGACAGGAGAATACATGCTTTTCACATTCTTTTGACATTATCATTGTGTAATGTATATTTACTTTCAGAATGTACATATGTGTGTTTCACCATACTACCGTACTCTACTCTAAATAGCAACGTTGTTCCCTCAACACATCTCTGTCTACCTGCAGCGAGTCAACAACCTATAGTGCATGCACAGTAAACTTATTGTATCGGGTCCAAAGTCTCGAAGCCTGCCTATAACCAAGTATAGGCTCAATTCTGTTTTCTGAACTCTGACAATAATTGCGATTCTCGCTTGTTTCCGTTGTTTGATTCAGAGAGGATAGAAGTCTTTCTATTCTCTCAGGTTTGATTTCTGCTTCTTTCCTCGTCTATCACAATAGCGTGGAGTGGCGTATTGGTTTTGCTGTTATGAAATGGAAAACACTGGAACAAAAAGAAATCGTGGGACTAATTTCTCTTCGTTCGAAAGAAACCTTCTGCTGGAAATTATTTCGCAGTATAAACCAATTAATGAGAATAAACAAACAAACGGATCTAAGTTGAAAGCGAAAAGTGAAGCTTGGCAGAAAATAGCCTATACCTTTGTATGAACGTCTGATCTGTCAAATCACAGAAATCATCCCCTCTGTTTATGTATTCATTGATATCATTTTCTAAATAATTCAGATCTATAAGTTCAGCATCTAACGCACCAGCCATATTGGATACTTCTATGCTAACAGAGAGTTAAATAATTTAACTGCATGATATTGGGCAGTTAAATTAACATAGGTTTTTAACAGCCTGTTAGTACTAACACCAGTCGAAGAAATGCTTCAACTGTTAAGTTTACAGTTAAAATGGAATAACACACTGTTATGATTTAACAAAGGTTGAAGAAACCGGGCCTCGGTCTGTTATGGACCTTCTTCAGAACTGGCCTTCTGTTTTGTTTCCTGTGGGGGTGTGTTTGTGTAGTGTAATGTGGACTCAAAGAGTGTGCGTGTTCTGAAATTGAGTTGTGTTCAGATTTCATTTGAGTGTGTTTTTGTGTGTCTGTATATTTCGTATTGTTTTAGTGTGTTTAGTTTCTGCCTTTTTGCTTGGATGTGTAGTATTTCCATGTCTGTGTTGATGTCTCTGTAGGTGTGGTTGGCATTTGTGATGTGTTCTGCATATGTGGAAGTGTTTTGTAATTTTGTTATGGCTGTGATGTGTTCTTTGTAACAACGTGTTTGAAATGATCTGCCTGTCTGTCCTATGTAGAAGTTGTTGCAGGTGTTACATTTGAGTTTGTATACGCCTGTGTGGTTGTATTTGTTTGTTTGTGTTGTTTGTATGTTGAGATGTTTTTGTAGAGTATTATTTGTTCTGTATGCGATGTTGTAATTTAATTTCTTGAATGAGGTTGCAATAAATTTTGTGTGTGTTTTTCTTTTCGTATGCTAGTGTGATGTATTTTTTGTATTCTTGTGTTTGTGTTGTATTCTTCTGTTTTTTGTGATTATGTTTTGTCTTTCGTATTATGTTGTCTATTATGTTGGGGTTGTATCCGTTTTCTTGTGCTATGTATTTGATTGTGTTTAGCTCTTCTTTGTAATCATGTTGGTTCATTGGTATGTTGAGTAGTCTATGTACTATTGTTCGGAATGAAGGGAGAAGGGGAACCCCGGTGCCGGCACATAGCCTACTCCTGTCGAATAGCACCAAGGGGGCCGCCAGGCTTAACATCCCCATCCGACGGACGAATCACTATCAGCAGTGACATACTGTACGCCTTTTACATGAAAATTTCTGACCCCACCTGGATTCGAACCCGAGCCGGCTAGTCTGGAGACAGACGCGCTACAACAGATCTAATTCGGCGGATTAAAAGAAGAAATGTTAATACAATAAAATAATAATTCATTTATGATGCCTTTTCCCGCTTACTAATAAATAATCTGAGATGTTACAGCCCTTTAAGGGCCCAGACCGAACAGTCGGCTGCCGGAACAGAGGTGGACGATTATCCAACCAGAATGGAAGTGGTTAGCACGATCATCCCCTCTAGTCGTTATAACTGGCTTTCGTAACCGGATTATGCTACGTATCGTAGCTCCCCAAGTGCATCACGATCTGGGTGGGCACCGGTCCCATGCACAGGCCGAAATTTCATGAGAAAATTTCTTCCCCCATGACGACTCGAACCAGCTCGCATTCCGCAACACAAGTTGCCTTAGATCCGACGCCAAGGCGCGGACCATCCCAATAAGTAGCCTAGTTATATTTTATTTTTATATAGCCTATCAATCAAATGACTTGAGGCTTTCCCGGCGTTTGATGTAGAATAACTCTTCTCAGGTTCTCAGCCAAGTAAGTTGGAGATTTGTTTCCAAGTTTTCGACGGCTAGCTCTGCCATCTTCTTCACGGAATGAAGTGATGTATATATGCAAAAGTAGAGCTTCCCGCTGCGGGCCAATCAGGAGCTAGTTCCTAGTCCCGACTGCCAGGCGCATTCTGGTTGGTGGACACGGCAGCCAATCAAAGCTACTTGCTGGTCCCGACTGTCTGTCGTCTGCTGGTGGTCTAAGCGTATTCATGGCAGGTTTCCATGCTGTACTCAGCTGTAGACCCCCATTTCTGTTGAAATTATTGCCATCTAGCTGGATTTCGATGGCTTCCTTGATAACCAAGTCCCAGTAACCTGATGTCTTGTCCAAGATGGTGGTGGCGCCGAAATCTATCTTGTGACCTGTTTCTAGGCTGTGTTGGGCTACTGCAGACTTATCGGGGTAATATAGACTAATACTGCGTTGATGTTCCTTGCAGCATTCCATAATAGTGCGTCCCGTCTGCCCGATGTAGCATTTCCCACACTCACAAAGTTTATTGAAGTTTGATATCATATGAAAATAAGATATACCTAAATATCTATTCGACGACTTATCTTAACAATACTTAGAATTGCGAACTCATTCTTTCTCGAAACGGCATCATTCATTATGAAGACAGTGGCGGCTGATTGACTGAGGCAAGTGAGGCCGGACCTTAGTCACTTGGCTTAACTGAAATCAAATTTTGTTTTTATGTAATGTATTAGTTATTTGAATGAAGCATATATCGCTGTAGAAGCATTTGAAAACTTTGTGATGTAGATAGACCTGTTTTGCAGTAAAATTTGTTCCTGAGGCCAAGATCGCTTGTGCCGGGTCTGGCTTGTGATGTACAGTATATAGACCTGTTTTGCAGTAAAATTTGATCATGAGGCCAGGATTGCTTGTGCCGTGTCTGCTTCTGGATTTTCGTTTGTCTTCGCGGGCTTTTGACGTTGCGTTTTAAACGTTGTAACTGAGGCACAATTCGTCTGGCCTGGTCAGGTTTCACTCCTCTCAACCATGGGCCGGCCTCAAGGGTAGAGTGGGGTGGGAATAGGGTGACTTGTCTTCCTAAATAGGCCATAAATAACAAACATTCCAGCTCTTTGGTAGGCAGAGACCCACACTATTCTCTCCTCTTATGTCTTAGTTTATGACTTAAGCGAGGGTGTTGTACTATTATACTTCGTGTAGTAAATCTGGGCCAATGTTGTTATGTATTTCGGGAAAATATAAACAGAAACAAATGCCAGAAATAATGCTGGTGTACTTAATTCATTGTTAGAGTGTCCTTTTTCGAGAAGAAATAATATTGAAAGAAAGGAAGTTTTAAATAAAGAGAGAGCCGATCGAGATACCTACGACATCGCTGACAATTTTTCTGACAGATAATCTTAAACGCGAGTTTCTATTGCATCCTGGTATGGGCAACATAAATGGTTAAGTGGTAATGTGGTGCAAAATAAACTTCTCTGTTGGCCGTGTTTGTTGCTGTCAAAGGAAAAAATAAAAAGAAAAGAAAGAAAGGGGAATTTCAACACATAATACGGGTTGCTTCATCACACTGAAACAATCACTGAAACTCGCAGCATAACAGCTTATTTGGTGAGTGAAATTATTATTTTTCATTACTATTAATAATAATAGACTAATAATAATAATAATAATAATAATAATAATAATAATAATAATAATAATAATAATAGACTAATAATAACAATGCAGTAATAATGATATTAATAACATAACAACAATAATAATATCGTAAATAAACATTTCCTATCGGAGGTACTTAAACTAGTTGCATCTGGCGTCACCGAGGATTTGGATCACCGGCCGCTACTGTATGAAGATCCTGAAGGACCATAGAATATGATTTTTTTAAGGGCAAGGGTTCAAATTTAGGGAGAAGTGTACAATCAGAATTATGCAAGCTGCTGTCGCGTCAGCAATGAAAGGAAGGCCTCAGTTCGAAGCTGGACTCATTCAAATCTGTACCTAACCACTTGACTATCGTTGAACACAGTCAAGTGAATTCCCCCACCAAGGCGCAAATCAGATGCACACCTCGCGTCGAGGAGTTCGATGGAGAATGTGCTTATTATTAAGTGGGAAGCGTTTCTCGCCCCGGGCCCCGTATCTGCAGAAATAAAAGCAGGAGAAAAATACTGACGTCAGCTCCCATCCTGTTTGAGGCTATTGAATTAGCAATCACATTCCTTCACCTGTTATCGAACGTAGTTGATTGGTAACAGTGTTTCTTACTTTCAGTGAAACGAAGATATGTGGAAAAGCAAAATAAAAAGAAATAAATAAAAACATAAGCGAAGGTACTAGTTACGTAATAGTAATATGCGTTACAAGAGCGGTATATTGAAGTTTTCATGTGCGAGGAAAAGTTTGAAAAAGCGAAACATAGTTGAGCTTTTTTAATTTCCGAGAATTGAAAGAAAACATACCGCTCGTGTATCGTACATTATTTTGTGCGAAGATCGTTTACTACATACCTGAAAGAGGAATTACTAATTAGTTGCAATGAAATCTCCATCTTGGTTTCTGTTCAATGACGGCAAATTTGCAAAACAAAAATATCTATCTTCAACATTGTTGCTATAAAAATGTTTTCTGTGTTTACTGTACTCCAGCAGGCCGTGATATACGTCTGTCTTCCCCCCCCCCCCAGTCTATAAATGCGAACTTAAAACAAACGGAAGGTTATGTAATGATCTAGAGTTTACTTAATTTTTGCAAATATTAGAAACAATAATTAACAGTGCAATTTAGGTGAAATTGCAGTGGTAAGTTTCCAATTTATAATTATGACTATATTGAACGTCTCTAAAAATAATATGTTAAAAGCCTAAAGCAGTAAAATCAATATGTCACTTAAGCGGTAAGAAGAGGGAAATTGTTATGTGTGTTAAGTTGGGAATACTGAATGTGGAATTTTAGACTTTCCGCGGATTGGTTTTGTGCGGAAACCAAGCAAATACGCACGATCTCGCACAAAGATTAATTTTTGTCCTACAGAATGTATCTGTTATGATAACAATGATTATTAAAGGAGAAAAATTCGCTCCGGCGCCGGAGATCGAACCCGGGTCCTTGGTTGTACGAACTAAGTGCTCTAACCACTGAGCTACGCCGAAGTTCAATCCACAGCACCGGATCGAATCCCTCTCCTCTAGTGTTTTTCCCTTTGTGATCTGATTTCAGTTTCGATATATATGTTGACATAGGTCTATATTAACTTAACTGCCATTATACAAAGAGCGCACTCAACTGAGTGACTTAGTGGCCGGGATTCCACAGTATATGCACTGTTGGGCGAAGACTCTATGTAAAGATTAATTTTTGGTCCTACAGAATATATCTGTTATGGTAACAATGATTATTAGAGGAGAAAAATTCGCTCCGGCTCCGGGGATCGAACCCAGGTCCTTGGTTCTACGAACCAAGTGCTCTAACCACTGAGCTACGCCGAGTTCAATCCACAACACCGGATCGAATCCCTGTCCTCTAGTGTTTTTGCCTTCGTGGCCTGACTCAAAATTCGACATATACATAATTATGTTGACATATGAGGCGTTCAGAGCTAAAGTGGATCAAGTCCATGAGATGCAGTTTTGAAATAATAGGACTTAAAGTTTACTTGCTATAGTGGATTATCTAATTTCATTAGCAATAATTTTATTGCTCCATTCTTAAATTCTAGATTTATAAAATAGAAACAATTGTGATGTTAATTGCTGCAACGCTTTGGTGACTTGATCCACTATGGCTCAGAACATCGTGAACAAATAATCTGAGCCAAAAGTGACAGGTGTCACCTACCGGCGAATGCTTGGAATTAAGACTTGATCCATTACTGTTCGGAAAAGATCCAACTTTAGATGACCAGAAAATGAATTAAACTCAATTTATGAAATTTTGTGACTTGATCCACTTCAGCTCTGAATGCCTCATATATTAACCCTTAAATTCACTAAGTAGCCTATAGGATACAACAGGTTAATAGGTTATAAACTATAATTTTAATAGAATAATAGAAAAAAATTGGTAGGAAAATAAATTTTTACCAAAATTTCATAATAAGCTTACTATAATATTGTACAATATATAAAATATGGACATTGCGATAGTTGTTTTCTTTACAGTCCGATACGGTTTAATAAACTAGTGTGAGAATAGTAATATGCGTTACAAGAGCGGTATGTTGAAGTTTTCATGTTCGAGGAAAAGTTTGAAAAAGCGAAACGTAGTTGAGCTTTTTTAATTTCCGAGAATTGAAAGAAAACATACCGCTCGTGTATCGTACATTATTTTGTGCGAAGATCGTTTATTACATACGTGAAAGAGGAATTTCTAATTAGTTGCAATTAAATCTCCATCTTGGTTTCTGTTCAATGATAGCAAATTTGCAAAACAAAAATATCTATCTTCAACATTGTTATATATACGTCTGTCTTTTTTTTCCCCCCCAGTCTATGATGAGTCTGGAATCTTGTTGATTTTTTCACGGCTTCCTTAATGTTACTTGCATCACGAATGCAGTAACTTTAGTGGAGTTGTAGAGTTTACTTAATTTTTTAAAATATTTAAAAACCATAATTAAGAGTGCAATTTAGGTGAAATTGCAGTGGTAAGTTTCCAATTTATCTATATTGAACGTCTCTAAAAATAATATGTTAAAAGCCTAAAGCAGTAAAATCAATATGTCACTTAAGCGGTAAGAAGAGGGAAATTGTTATGTGTGTTAGGTTGGGAATACTGAATGTGGAATTTTAGACTTTTCGCGGATTGGTTTTGTGCGGAAACCAAGCAAATACGCACGATCTTGCACAAATTAATTTTAATCAAAATTTCATAATAAGCTTACTGTAATATTGCACAATGTAAAATATGGACATTGCGATAGTTATTTTCTTTACAGTCCGACACGGTTTAATAAACTAGTGTGAGAAATGAAGTTTTGCCAATTTAAGAGTTAAGTCAACTGCCATTTCACTATCTCCTCACTTAAGTTGGGTCTTGCAACCAGTGCTAAATAGACGACTGTGATCATCCAATAGCTAATAGATACTAGGAAATTTTATGTTTCTTCTGGAATTAATGATGTTTTGTTTAGTCCTTTCCAATAATTTCTAATTGTGCTATTTCTTATTCTTTACTTCTCCATTGTTTTATTTTTATTTATTTATTTATTTATTTATTTATTTTTCATTATGACAACAATTTTATGGTAAGCTTTGTCTTCTAGGCAGCCTTCACTTGGAGGAAGCTGAATAAAATATATTAGAAATAACATGGCGACTCCGTTCTAACGTTTTGGTGAAGGTAACATTAGTGAAATAGAATTTTAGTAAGTCAATTAATATTTATTTTATTTTATTAGAGTACTTTATTTCTTGTAATCTTGTATGTTTGGTCTAGGACAAACTCTTGCCATTGAAGTGTGTCTGTTTGCAGTGAAGGAATCTATAAAAATCCTAAGAAACCATCTCTACACTTACTATGGTGATCAGCTCACTTAAGTTGGGTCTTGCAACTAGTGCTAAATTTACGACTGTGATCACCTGATAGCAAATAGATACCGTACATACATACATACATACATACATACATACATACATACATACATACATACATACATACATACATACATACATACATACATACATACGTACATACGTACAGTTACCCTTAAAAGGAATGAGACGACTCTTGGTCGTCGGAAGTTAAAGTTCTACAGCGCGGTTCACTCGATATCGACGTAACGATACATAACATGAGAAATACAGCAAGAATTGTTACGAGGACCACAACAAGGACAAGGACCAAAATAAGAATCACGAAGAAGACAGCCATTTAAGGCCACGATTTCACAACATAGCTAGGGTCACAAGCTATCATTGCTCCTCTGTACCGAATGGCAAATGCCTGCTATGGGATCTACATTCTAGACTGCTGTTGTCACTGTCTTGTCTCGGTAGCTCATATAGTAGCGTGTCGGTTCCACTGTTTAACCGAAACGTCTCGTGTTCGATCCCAGGTAAAACTTTTTTTTATCGAGGTGTAATTAATTTCTTCAGAGTTCCTAGACTACCGTATCTAATTTATCGAAAAATATGAATAATTTATGCCCAATTTCTGGGTATTACAAGTGGGCTGAACCTCGTCAAAAAAATAAATCTTACTTGAAAGTTAAGAGTATTTTTCCTCAAACAAAAATCACAAGAAACAAAAAGAGACCTGTTAACTTAAAATCTTGTCCACATGCCATCAGCTTCTATTACAGCTCTAAGTCGGTCCGGCACGAGATGGATGTCACGAGATTGTGGAATAAATTCTAATCCCCGGCGAGATCTTCCCAGGTTTCAACAACTTGATCCCACAATTCGTCTCGATTTCGAGGGCGTCGGTGGCCATAGGTGGCTATCCTTCTCTTTTTTCAATTCCGCCCATAAATTTTTGATGACATTCAAATCAGGTGGCTTCGGAGGCTAATTAATGATTTCGATCTCGGGTCTACTTTGAAACCATCTTTGAATGCTTGCGGCATAGTGCACGGGATGGTTATCTTGTTGGAACAGCAATGTTCCTTCGGGAAAACGTTCTAGGGGCGGAAAGAAGGAATATTTTTTCCAGAATGTGCTCGTAAGTTCCCGTATTAAACCGACCATCGATGCGTTCTATAACGCCAGGTCCATCGTAAGACATCCACCCCAACACGATATCACAGTCTACTATATACAGTCACGAAGCTTGAATTTTGAGGGTGCTAGAAACAATAGACTGTGACGGTACTATTTTGCATTGCCTGTAATGAGGCGATATTATCGATCCTAATGGTGAGCAACAATCTAATGTTTGCATATTTACTACGTATTGAGCTTCGCGACTGTATATACTAGACTGTGACAGTATGCCAAAGCGCCCCGATCTTTCACGTCGGTGCACATAGCGCTGATCATGTGGGAGACCATCCTCACGATAGACACGGACAGGACTTTCGTAATCACTCGAAATGGTTGTTTCGTCGGAGAAAATTACATTTTTACAATCGAAATCCACTTGATTGGTAACGAAGGCAAGACGGTCGACAGCTTGTGCTTCCCCCAATATTTCCATTTGCGCAGCCCTCCGGCTCCTAATACCGCGGTTCCTCAACCTGCTGTTCACAGTCTGTGAAGAGCCGGGAAAGTTAGATGCTGCTCTTATTTCGTTAGCAGTCCGAAAGGGGTCCTGTCGAACTTCCTCGAATAAGAGAGCATCCTCTTCCAATGAAGAAATCCGGGGACGCCCAGGAATAGGGCGATTTTCGACCTCCCCTGAATTTTGGTAACGATGAACCCACCTCTCGGCTGTACTTCCAGAAACACCGACCAAACGGCCAGCAGATCTAGCCCCATATCCAGCCTCAACTAGAGCTATAACTCGCTGTCTCATGTCACGTCGGTTCGCCATTAAGATGAGAAATGAGGGATGATGATAATACTTTAGTGTAGACAATGACTATTTAACGTGATATAGAATTATTGAAATAAGGGTCATCTTGCACAGTAAGAGTTAATAAATCAACTCTAACTTAAATATTTAAATAACAGGATATAACAGGAAGTCCAATTGTTGCGAAGCTAATCAAATTAAATCTAATTACATTAAGTAAACAAACCCCAAGTTATGACACCACATTGCTACAGCTAAATTGTAGGTTATTAACATAAGCATTGAATAGGTCCGTGCTTATGTGTTGGACGACAAAACCAAACATCGAAAAGTTCGAATCTTGCCGAAGAATGTAACTTCTTGCTTTTTATAATGTAAATCACACTTCTAACTACAATCATTCATATTTCTTAATATTTATTAATATTTATAGCCAACATTGAATTTGTAAAGAAAAGACTTTAGAAATCTCATATGGAATTTGTGATCTGTAGTGACATAGACATAGATTATCTCTCGGAACTTTTCCGCAAAAGTAAATTAAATTCACTCCTTGAAACTGGAAATCTTAGTCGTAGACTCATTTCCCCACCAGCATACAAGCTGAACTAGCACAGCCATTGATAAAAGTTTTGTACACTGAATTAGACTGAATTCCTATTCGGCAGCACCTATAATCAATGGCTTGTATGAACATGATAAACAAATCCTGTTTCCAATGTTACTGAACAATTTCAAAATATTAATTTAAAAACTAAAAAAAAGGTCGTAAATACTGTATCTAGTGATTATTTACATTTATGTCTACAAAATGAATCTTGGAAAAACATATATGATACTGGTACTACTGATATTAAGAGTAAATGTATTGTATTTTTCACTTCATTTCAGAATCACTTCAGGGGATGTTCTCCACTCAATGTTGTGAAAAAATTCAAAAGTAGAATCATGTAGATAATGCAGGGACTTAAAAATCTCATGTATTAAAAAGAAGAATCTATATGTAATGAGCTGCAATGTAACTATTCTCATATTTTTAAATACTACAAGAAATACAGTGTAATTTATCAAAATTTATGAAAGAGAGAAATAGAACACATTTGAATAGAAAAGCACAAAATCCAGATAATGCAATTAAAGCTATTCGGAATATTATTAAAATTAAACTTGTAAATATCCTAAGAAAGAAAATATTTTTTCATTAAAATTAGTGATTATAAAGTAGAGGATCCCAAATCTATTGCAAATTCTTTTAACGTCTTATAGTATATAGTACAGAAATATTATTGACAACTTAAACATTCAAGATTTTGCAAAAGATACTGCAATTAGTTACTTAACACATGCATTTAATAGTTAGTATTAATATATGTAATTAATCAATAACTGCAACAGTGCTTATACATTCAATCATAACATGAATTAAATTGTATGCACATTAAATTAAACACGTAGATAAAATAGTTAAAATCAACTGAAGGGGTGAGAATGAAATAATCCAAAGCCACACTTTTAACAAAAATTGTTTTGTGCGAGTGCATTTATTACACATATGGGAAAGCTACTAATAAAATATTGTAATAATTACTCAACAAATGACATGGCCTAAGGACTCTAAACATTTGTAATCGTTTGTCTGTGTGGCTTACGAATATATTTTTAATTTCATTTTAATTGTTAGTTTCTAATACATATATATATATATATATATATATATATATATATATATATATATATATATATATATGCATTTACATTGTATGTGTGTGTGTGTATAAATGCATTCATTAGATTAACGTTTATAATATTATAACTTGTAATTTTGTAATTTCTGTGATCGTTAACACTTAATCTGAGGACTTTGTAAAAAACTATTTCAACGTTATTTAGAAAAAAAAAATCGTTGATATAGACTAAGAATCGAACTCGCTCTCTTCTACACAACACGCAGAGATCTTAGCGTCTGAGCTATTGAAACGACACGAAACCTTTATTTTCTGTGCGGAGTGTCGATCTAGTCATGAAGGTCCATTGTCGATTTAACTACTCGATTTACGTATATATTTATCTCTTATTTACGTAATATTATCATATTTTTTGCAGTTTTTGAAGTGAATTCAGGAACGATGCTAGTAACAAACCAAATAGCTTGAATCTAAGTAACTCAATATTCGTTATCTTGTGTATCAGTGCTCTGGTCTCTGATCATGCGCAGTGTTTTACATCTGAGAGGAATATTCAATCGTCTCATTCCTTTTCAGGGAAACTGTACATACATACAAATGGCTTTTAAGGAACCCGAAGGTTCATTGCCGTCCTCACATAAGCCCGCCATTGGTCCCTATCCTGAGCAAGATCAACCCAGTCTCCACCATCACATCCCACCTCTCTCAAATCCATTTTAATATTATCCTCCCATCTACGTCTCGGCCTCCCCAAAGGTCTTTTTCCCTCCGGCCTCCCAACTAACACTCTATATGCATTTCTGGATTCGTCCATACGTGGTCACGAGACATAATCATATACTTAGTCTTTTCGGGATTTACTTCCAACCCTATCGTTTCCTTGCTTCAAGTAGAATTCCCGCGTTTTTCCTAATCGTTTGTCGATTTTCTCCTAACATATTCACGTCATCCGCATAGACAGGAAGCTGTGATGTAATCCGTTCAATTCCAAACCCTCTCTGTTATCCTGAACTTTCCTAATGGCATATTCTAGAGCGAAGTTAAAAAGTAAAGGTGATAGTGCATCTCCCTGCTTTAGCCCGCAGTGAATTGGAAAAGCATTTGACAGAAACTGGCCACTGTAGTGAGATTACTGTTGATAATTTAATTGAGCTTAACGAATGTATGTAGTCGTGATATTTTTTTCGAGACCAATGGTTGAGAAAAAAATTATCTTATGACAACATACATGAGTATCAGCACTCGTTGTATTATAGGAGAAAAGGGAACTTCTGCCACGACATCGACACAGTTTGAGACTGGAAACATGAGCATCTGCGTTTCGGAACAGCCTGTGCTATTAGCGCCTGCGGGGCGTGGCAGCCTTGCAGATATTACACCTGCAGATTGCCGTGTGTAAACAAATATAACGCCGCTTCTTCGGAAGAGAAGAATTGCACCACCAGCGGCGTAGGGCGGAATCGCGAGCGAGCTGGATATAGCAGTGAGTTCGCGGAACCCAATTTAAATACGCTTTTCTTTCGATTCCCCAGAAAACGTTATTCGGTTATTGTTTTTTGGATTTCATTTGTGACGGTAAAGACCTCTAGGTCAAGAGAATCAAGAACTAAACGTTCACCTTGGGAAATACCCCGCAGCTTCTTGCGTGCCGAGACTCGCATAACTTCATCCAGAAATTTTTGGAGCAAATATAGGCCTAAATGGCAAGCGACCACTGCATAACTTTAAGGGGTTAGGTACAGCTTACAGCAGAAAATTTTTTGGAACTATTCAACATTTTTTCCTCCATTACTGTATCTTGCACAATAATGAAAATCGGTATGTGTAAAACACTGTCCTTCTGCTATATGAAAAAAATATTTTTATGATTAATAAAATTATATATATATATATATATATATATATATATATATAAGGTGCTCCAGAAATGCATATATAGTGTTAGTTGGGAGATCGGAGGGAAAAAGACCTTTAGGGAGGCCGAGACGTAGATGGGAGGATATTATTAAAATGGATTTGAGGGAAGTGGGATATGATGATAGAGACTGGATTAATCTTGCACAGGATAGGGACCGATGGCGGGCTTATGTGAGGGCGGCAATGAACCTTCGGGTTCCTTAAAAGCCAATTATAAGTAAGTAAGTTTTTTTTTTAAATTCAAAATGGATTACAGTTCACTGTGCAGTGATGAAGCGTTTCCGTCATAATTCATAACCTTGTTAACTTTTTCATGTTCTCTCTCTTTCATTGTATTACTGAAACTCATGTTTACAATATCATGCTCATTCAACTACATTGCTTAATAAATAATATTATTCTTTATTTTATGTTAGAAGAAAGTATTGATACTTGACCATTTTTTAAATGAATTTATTTTTTATCAGACAATCTATCGAAGATAGAGAAATGATATTGCATCGTATTGTAGATATAACATGCACAAATACACACAAAAAATTCATCACAGATTGTTGGATAGTTTTAGAGCTATGTGGGAAATGCTTCATCACTGCACAGTGGAATGAATTTTGAAAAAAAAAAAAAAAAAATGTAAATGATTTTTTTTAATCGTAAAAATATTTTTTCACATAACAGAAGGACAGTGTTGTACACATACTAATTTTTATTATTGTGCAAGATACAGCCATGGAGGAAAAAAATGTTGAATAATTCCAAAATTTTACTGTGTAAGCTGTACCTAACCCCTTAAACTATGTGTCTGATATTCATCATTATCATCACCACCAGCATCATCTTCGTTGTCAACATCATCGTTGCGATCTCTGCTGGTTATTGTTATTATTATCATACTCTGGTCACCTTCATAATCAAACTATCTTGGTCAGAGTTATCATCATGGTCATCCCTGTTACCATGATCATGATCATCGTTATCATGATCATGTCATTATGGTCATCCCTATCATCATGATGGTGGTCATCGTCGCTGTCATGATCACGTTCATCGTTATGATCATGGCCATGTTATTGTTATCGCTATCGCCATGAATATGGTCATTTATGATGATCATGGTTATAGCTATCTTCATGATTATGATTATATCATCATAATCATCGATAGCGTCATAATTATAGTCACCTACAATGTCGTGATCATGTTATCATGTTCATCGTTAATATCATGGTTATGGTCAACGTTAAAGTCATAATCATAGTCATCCACATCATCATGATCACGTTATCAAGATCATCGTTAAAATGATCATGATCATGATCGTGTCAGCATGGTCATCGTTATCATCATAATCATAGTTATCTCTATCGTGATCGTGGTTACTTCAGCAAGGGCATCGTTATCATCTATATAATCATGATAATATCATCATGATCTTCGTTGTCGTGATTATGATCACCTATTCATCATGGTCTTTGTTGTCATGATTATGATCATCTATTCATCATGATCATATCATCATGGTCTTCGTTGTCATGATTATGATCATCTATTTATCATGATCATGTCATCATGGTCTTCGTTGTCATGATTATGATCATCTATTCAGCATGATAATGTCATCATGGTCTTCGTTGTCATGATTATGATCATCTATTCATCATGATAATGTCATCACGGTCTTCGTTGTCATGATTATGATCATCTATTCATCATGATAATGTTATCACGGTCTTCGTTGTCATGATTATGATCATCTATTCATTATGATAATGTCATCACGGTCTTCGTTGTCATGATTATGATAATCTATTTATCATGATCATGTCATCATGGTCTTCGTTGTCATGATTATGTTCATATTCATCATGATAATGTCGTCATGGACTTCGTTGTCATGATTATGGTCATCTATTCATCATGATAATGTTATCATGGTCTTCGTTGTCATGATTATGATCATCTATTTATCATGATCATGTCATCATGGTCTTCGTTGTTATGATTATGTTCATATTCATCATGATAATGTCGTCATGGACTTCGTTGTCATGATTATGGCCATCTATTCATCATGATAATGTCATCATGGTCTTCGTTGTCATGATTATGATCACCTATTTATCATGATCATGTCATCATGGTCTTCGTTGTTATGATTATGTTCATATTCATCATGATAATGTCGTCATGGACTTCGTTGTCATGATTATGGTCATCTATTCATCATGATAATGTTATCATGGTCTTCGTTGTCATGATTATGATCATCTATTTATCATGATCATGTCATCATGGTCTTCGTTGTTATGATTATGTTCATATTCATCATGATAATGTCGTCATGGACTTCGTTGTCATGATTATGGTCATCTATTCATCATGATAATGTTATCATGGTCTTCGTTGTCATGATTATGATCACCTATTTATCATGATCATGTCATCATGGTCTTCGTTGTCATGATTATGTTCATATTCATCATGATAATGTCGTCATGGACTTCGTTGTCATGATTATGGTCATCTATTCATCATGATAATGTTATCATGGTCTTCGTTGTCATGATTATGATCATCTATTTATCATGATCATGTCATCATGGTCTTCGTTGTTATGATTATGTTCATATTCATCATGATAATGTCGTCATGGACTTCGTTGTCATGATTATGGTCATCTATTCATCATGATAATGTTATCATGGTCTTCGTTGTCATGATTATGATCACCTATTTATCATGATCATGTCATCATGGTCTTAGTTGTCGTGATTGTAAGTTTGAGGCACTTGTGGGTTGGAGTATTTGAATCAAAGATTACTCGATGTGGAATCCCAAGGCCATCAGAGAGAATTTGCACGCTAAGCAGAATAGAAGCAAATATATTAATAAAATGATACACTTCGCAGGAATTGTCGCCCGCAATTTCCACGGTGCTGTAGGTATAGCTGGATTGTTTTCACTCGAACTTTGGACTTAATGCGCAGGCATTTACGGGTCAATATAGCTGCCTATCAATGCCATGGGATAGATGCCCCGTGCTTATCGCTTATAGGCTATTGTTGGTCCAATGATTCCAGTCACATTTTTCTTTTGTGTGGCGAAATGTCCCAGGTTCTAGTTTTCGTAGACGAAAAGTTCCGTTTCGCACTGGATTTTGTATCTATAGATAGAAATGAACCCTAGGCACGGTGTCAGTTTTATTCAGTTTATGAATGACTTGTCTTGTAAGACTTGCTTTCTAGCTGATGTCTTGTACACACCTTCCTGCTGGGCTAATTTTCATAATGATTTCATGGGACATTGTTGTAGGCTATTGCCTATGTCAGTGGTATTCAATCCATGGCATGGGTACCCTTGAGGGTACGCGAGTACGCATTTCACTGATATCGTATGTAAAAATACTGACATATTATTGCATTATATTTGTTGATAATTGTATACCTCCTCGAAATAAAGATGTAATCAACAAAACTATAATTCATGTTTCAGGAGAAAGGAAAATAATTTCAGGGGCATATTTCATTCAGAACCATTTGATTAATCAAGGATACAAGTTAACTCTGTCAATGAATGCAATTTATAGTTATAAATGAATGCTTCAAAATAACTTTGTGACCCAAGTCATACATTTCAATAATTTGATGTCCTTCAATTATTACAGTTTACATAACTTATTTCCTTTTACAATATGAACTCTTTGTTTTCCTTGCTAACATTTTATGTAATTAATTACTATTATTATTGCATCAATAACTACTGCATGTACAATAATAATAATAATAATAATAATAATAATAATAATAATAATAATAATAATAATAATAATAATAATAATGATAATAATAATAAATATTTTATTTTATTTTATTGAGTTTTTTACGACGGTCCCGCGCCGTGGCGTCGCAGTCTAAGGCATCCTGCCTAGGACTCGCGTTACGGAATGCGCGCTGGTTCGAGTCCTCATGGGGGAAGAAATTTTCTCATGAAATTTCGGCCAGTGTATGGGACCGGTGCCCACCCAGCATCGTGATGCCCTTGGGGAGCTACGATAGGTAGCGAAATCCGGTTGCGAATACCAGCTATAACGGCTGGGGGGGGGGGATCATCGTGCTAACCACACGATACCTCCATTCTGGTTGGATGATCGTCCACCTCTGCTTCGGCATGTGGGCGTGAGGCCAGCAGCCGGCTGGTCGGTCTAGGCCCTTCAAGGGCTGTAGCGCCACGGATTATTATATTATTTTACGACGCTGTATCAACATCTAGGTTATTTAGCGTCTGAATGAAATGAAGGTGATAATGCTGGTGAAATGAGTCCGGGGTCCAGCACCGAAAGTTACCCAGCATTTGCTCGTATTGGGTTGAGGGAAAACCCCGCAAAAAACCTCAACCAGATAACTTGCCCCGACCGGGATTCGAACCCGGCCCACCTGGTTTCGCGGCCAGACGCGCTCACCGTTACTCCACAGGTGTGGACTAATAATAATAATAATAATAATAATAATAATAATAATAATAATAATAATAATAATAATAAATTTTGAATAAAACATCAATCATACTCTTCTGCTATTTCTTATATAATTGCAATGCAGTTTGAGGGTACGAAGGTAAAAAAAAATGTATTTTGGGGGTAGGCCTAC
Organism: Periplaneta americana; assembly: GCF_040183065.1. Classification (NCBI taxonomy): domain Eukaryota; kingdom Metazoa; phylum Arthropoda; class Insecta; order Blattodea; family Blattidae; genus Periplaneta; species Periplaneta americana. The sequence continues at coordinate 13,906,376 of NC_091121.1, forward strand.
GCAAACAAAAAAGATTGAATACTATTGGCCTATCTCCTCGAGTTTATGTCCAGTTAGAACGCTATCTATGCGCCTTTGTTCTTTAAAAATGAGCTGTATTGGTGTTGGCAGTAGAAATAATATTACTCTAGTAGTCGCAACAGTGGCGTGTAATCTTAAATAATCACCGCGTCTGTAGACAAAAGCTTAGTTATTTGTTTTTCTGGAACACTGGATTGCCTTGCGGGCCTCATATGGCCCGCGGGCTCCTGGGTGGGATACAGTAAGGAGATCACCGGATCACCTTGGCTGGATATGTGACTGGCCACTCTCACGGCCATATCGCTGTTTAACGACGCTGAATGCAACCACCAGGTCACTCTCCTGGGAGTATTGATCACGCCACTCTATAATTCTCAGAATGTTCAACGATGATGTATGCAATCAGAGTATCATTGTTTCGATGAACATTTTAAAGACACAATGCATAAGAATGCCACTCCTGATGTTTATGCAACACAACTCGACGCTGTATACAGCCGTAGGACCTCTCAGGATTCTGGAGTAGTGTGCGCATAACATCTCTTGCCACTGGACTAAATTGCAGGAGGTTTTATTATGTTATTTGGGGATAACATACGATTAGAGGTAAGAAGTTCGTACCAAAACTGTTAAGTTGTGTGAGCTTGTACTATATATCTGCGGAATGAATTGTAGTGACGCAGCTCTCAACACCAACACACCAGCGAAGAATGTAATTGCGAATTATTGTTTTTTTTTTTTTTACACAATAACGCTTCTCTTGATTGTTGTATCCCGCATACAAGGAATAATAATTATTCAAAATAAATATTTCGTAGCACAGCGTTTCTGAAATAATATTTCTTCTTTACATTTTCTATGCACATTACATAATTTCCACATAATATGTATCTCAATTTGCTGATAAGCTTTACCAGTAAATCTTGAAGTTTTGCATTCAACTTCGTGTGATTGGAAGATTTAAATTTTGCCATGTTAAAAACCGCTCACTAAACTGCACAACTCCACTGCAAACGTTAGCACGTAATGAAACTGCTTGTCTACTGTGCATATTGCTGTAATGTAATTACGAAAGTCATCCATTCACAGTTGCGGATGTACTGTGAGTTGTTTATGTGAACAGAGTATAGTGCACACAGCAGACAAGTAGTGAGATGATCTATATGCGTGGTTGCAGACAACCTGAAATCTATGTTTTGGTACGAATTTCCTGTCTCTAATTATGACCCTGCACCACTACCCTTGCTGATCTATTGCGAAAAACCCCAAGCTAGACGTATTATCAACCCACACCAGTTGACTACTCTCAGGTGCGCTGAATATCCAGGTTTCGAGTAGACAACTCCGCTCATCCTTATACCAATCTCCGTTTCTATATCGCTAGCCGGCTTCAAACCTTATTAATTCAGATAATTTTACATAAATAAATGAAGGATTGACAACATTACTGACTAAACAGACTCACGAAGTTATCAGCTGAACACAATAACTAATAACTCCCTCGGTTAATCAGTGGCTCACCAACAGACAGATCTGAGCAAATGATCGGTTAAAAGATCCAAGTGATTGACCGATCGCCTGACTGTAGAATTAGCAGGTCTGGACTAAGTGACTAGAGTGACAAGTGAATGAGAGGCTGAATTGAGCGGCAGAACTTGAATTTCTGATTTACTTAATTGAGTGACTGAAGTGGATGAATTTATGATTGTTTTAAATGAGTGACTGAAGTCGATGAATTTCTGGTTGTCTTAATTAATTGAACGGATTGGGTTCAGAATGACTTAATGAGTAGCTGAACTAGATGAATTTCTGATTTTCTTAATTGATTGGCTGAACTGAATGGATGTGTGATTGTTTAATTGAGAGACTAAACTGGATTGTCTTAATTGACTGGCTGAACTGAATGGATTTATGATTGTTTAATTGAGAGACTAAACTGGACTGTCTTAATTGATTGGCTGAACTGAATGGATGTGTGATTGTTTAATTGAGAGACTAAACTGGACTGTCTTAATTGATTGGCTGAACTGAATGGATGTGTGATTGTTTAATTGAGAGACTAAACTGGACTGTCTTAATTGATTGGCTGAACTGAATGGATGTGTGATTGTTTAATTGAGACTAAACTGAACGAATTTATTTCTCTTAATTGAATAACTGAACTGGACGAATTTCTCATTGACTTAACTGAGTAACTGATCTGGACGAATTTCTAATTGACTTAATTGAGTGACTGCATTGAATGATTTTATTATTGTTTTGATTGAGTGACTGAACTCGATGAATTTCTGATTGTCTCAATTACCTTAATTGAGTGACTGAACTGGATGAATTTCTGATTGACTTAATTGAGTGAACTGAACGAATTTATTATTATTTTCATTGAGTGACTGGACTCGATGAATTTCTAGTTGTCTTAACTGAGAGAATGGATTGGGTTAATTTATGATTAACTTAATTGAGTGACTGAACTGGATGAATTTCTGATTGTCTTAATTAGTGGCTGAAGTGAATGGGTTTCTGTTTGTTTAATTGAGAGACTGAACTGGATGAATGTATGTTTGTCTTAATTGAGTTGACGAACTTCTCATTGACTTTACTGAGTTACTGAACTGGACGAATTTGTGGTTGACTTGAGTGGCTGAACTGAACTGGGTTAATTTCTGATTTATTTAGTTCAGTGACTGAACGGGTTGAATTTGTGACTGACTTAATTGCATGACTGAACAGAACATATTTCTGATGGTCTTGAGTCAACTCGTTGAATTTCTGATTGACTGAATCGAGTTACTTAATTGAATGAATTTCTGTTTGTCTTAATTGAGTGCTTGGATCATAATGAATTTCTAATTGACTAAATTAACTGATGGATGAATTTCTAATTTTCTTGAGTTACTGATGAGTAAGTTACTCGATGAATTTATGGTTGTCTTAATTGAGTGTTTGAATCTTAATGAATTTATAATTGACTAAATTGACTGATGGATGAATTTCGCATTTTCTTGAGTTACTGATGAACTTATGGTTGTCTTAATTGAGTATCTGAACTAGATAAATTTCTGCTTGTCTTAATTGGGTGACTGAACTGGATGGATTTCTGATTGAGTGAATTGAGTTACTAAACTGGATGTATTTCAGCTTGTCTTGATTGAGTGGCTGAATTAGATGAATTCCTGATCGATCGAATTAAGTGACTGACATAATTGAGTAGCTGAACTAAATTACTGACGACTTTGGTTGAATGATTGAAGTGACTGACTGAACCAATGACTGCCTATGGTACCAGCTGACTGGACGAACCGACTGACTCACTTGGCAGCCTCATCATCATCAAGCCGTGCGTGTGAGCGCGTGAATTGAATTACTGGCGTCAGTCTCTTCAAAGAACCGCCTCAATCATGTCGGTTGTTGTATTCAGGCGAATCTGCGGGCCCACTCACTGTTCTGCAAGTCACAGGGTGCCCGCCAACAACGAGAACTACTCCTTCACTCTGCTGGTACCCGCTTCGACTTCTTCGACCCTCAATTTCCATATCCTAGTACGCGATTTTTTATGTTTCATTGCCAATCGAAGTTAAATTCTCTAAGTGTGGTAATTCATTTTCTTCTTGTCAACTGCAACAGCTGCACAGAGATTGGACCTAATCACCCCTTTGAAGAAGAGTAACTACATATTGCCACCGGCGCGGACGTAGCTCAGTCGGATGAGATGACTGCCTTCCGATCCGGAGTTATGGACGTGAATTCGATTCCCACTTGCGCTAATTACCTGGTTAAGTCTTTTCCGAGGTTTTCCCCAATCGTAAGGCGAATGTTAGGTAATCTATGGCTAATCCTCGACCTCATCTCCTCAAATGCTATCCTGCTATCATAATCCCATTGACACTAAATAAGTCAGTAGTTGATATAGCGTCATTAAGTAACCCATTAACCAAGCCCGAGCGTTACATCCACAATAATACAACTGTGTGTACCTATATGTTGCTTGTATCAGTCGGAGACCCTGGGATCCTTATCTCAAATTACATGTCTACAACCCGTTAATAACCAGATAAATTCTAAAACACTTTGTGTGTGTATAAGTATAGGTAAATGTGTATCTATCAGTGGCGACTCGTGATATTTTTTTGTATGTAGAATATGAGACTGACGACTGATGACCAAGACAGAAACTGATATTAATAATAATAATAATAATAATAATAATAATAATAATAATAATAATAATAATAATATAATATTAGTAATAATAGTATTCTTGCAGTGTAGGCTTTCACGGCCGGAGTCTATAGATCTAGATTCATTTTCCGGGCTGAGAGGCCGTGGTCTATTGGTTGATTTTATACCAGACGTTTCGTCTGCAACTGCGGCAGACATCTTCAGTGGAGTGGTATCCGAGATCGCAAGACTCTTCTCGGCGTACCTGAGTTGCAGACGAAACGTCTGGTATAAAACCAACCAATAGACCACGGCCTCTCAGCCCGGAAAATGAATCTAGATCTAATAATAGTATTAATAATAATAGTAATAATAATAATAATAATAATAATAATAATAGACCATGCAAAATCAATACAAGTAGGCCTGTGTTAGTCTTTGACTCACCATTCTGGAACTGCCAATTTATTTGTAGTGAAGTTCGATTCTCCTCTTCTTTTTAGTTGCGAAGATGGCTCCTAAGCCATTACTGCCCGATATTTACCTATGCTCCGTCGTACGTTTGCGCAATTAATTTCTTGCTACAGTTAAATTCTTCTAAATGATCAAATACAATTTCAGATATTCTTTCGGCTGTCCTGTCATCTAAAAGTCCTGTTAATTCTTGTATTTATTATAGCTTATTTTATTTATCTGTATGTAAATTTATGTTTTATTCATTTTATGTTTTATATTATATCATTTTAAATTATTTATTATTCAGTTTATTCTATTCTTTTAAAATGACCAATGAACTGCATTTAAGAAGGCTATAAGAGTACTTGAAAATTCTTATTGTAGTCTCTGAGAAAGTCTCCATCACCCAGAAAGAAGGGTCGTAGTATTAGGATACGCGGTCATATTCTCAAACGCGGTTAAAATCAAGCCATATCCCTCCCTCCGCACTCTCTCCTGTCCAATAACTTCACTGCTAGAAAAAGCCGTTTGCTGTAAGGTATTTGGATGATTCCTCGGAAATTATTTCTCAGCTGTGCAGTGGCGACAACTCACGACAGAAAGTGGAAGCTTAAAGGAAAATATTACGTCGGGACGCATTGAAAATCAAAATCTGTAATTAAAATGTTTTCTATCCTCAGAGGCACGAAATTAAACTTAGGATCATCCTCATATCCTTCATGGAGGAATCGCCACTGTTATCTATACACATTATATAATAATAAAATATGCTAAAGTCTTCAGCATAATTGATATAGGGGAGAGTTGGGTAGTATCGGACATCGGGTAATATCGGACAGTGCGTTTCTTTCATCTATCACAGATGGTAGTACCTGAATGACGTGGTTACGTAACTGTATGCCACATCACAGAAATGTAACCATGTCATTCAGGTACTATCATCTGGTTGTAGATGAAAGAAACTCACTGTCCGATATTACCCGATGTCCGATACTACTCAACTCTTCCCTATTGTTCTAAAATAGAATGTAACCTCCTGTATGTTTGACGTATTGTGTTTAAACAGGCAGTAATTATTTGAGTTAAATATGTTTTTGATTGGCGATGACCTTGTGAAGAAATCCAGGCTTTGTGACACACTTCTCTGAAATTTGAGCTATTTCTGTTATCACAATGAGAACAATATGATCGGGAACTGAACTGAAGTTCTCCAGGAAGCTGATTATCCTCTCAATTGGATTTGATTCCCCGAATTGTTTCAGTTTTCAGTCGCAGTCTTACGTAAGGAATTCTGGCGATTTTCACCGATTGTGATCTGAATGCTGGATGGCTGCCTACACAGTAGGTTCCGCGAAGCCTCTTACAAAACAACGCGAACGGGGCATAAATTACACAGGCGAATTAATATTCAGCCTTATATAACAGGCCCAAATGAATATCTGTGCTTCCACCTAACAGCAAGGTGACCCTGAAACAATCTGCGAAATGTTAAAATAATTTATTATTCCACTTCTTGGGCTGGGTTCCTCACTTCGAGTACCGATACGAAAGAAGCCATTCCCTAGCTCAGGCATGTCAATTGATGCTCACAGGAGCAAGCGCGCGCTTTAGAGTCCAGGAGAACCTGAGCGCTTTACAGCGAAAAGGAAAGAGACAGACGAAAGAGGTGGTATATGCCGCTTGGTCGAGCTATATTCAGGGATGGCCAGCACTGATTCAATAGATAAAGGGAAGAGAACTTATTAAAACTGTATCCATGTTAATTTTTAGATTTGCCTAAGTAGTATAAGTGCATTATAAGAATGTAAGTTTTAATCTTAATGCTCATTTTTCACAAGTTTGATTTTTTTATTCAAAAGAAATATTTTCTCAACTTTTCGTCCAGAAAAGTGAAATTTTCAGGTATAGGTCTATTTATTTAGTAGCCTTACAGGATGTTTTCGTAAATCTAATATACCGTATATACGTATTACTGAAGATAGTGTATTGAAAATTTTGAAAATATTCGCATGGAAATTGTTTGTAAGGAAATGAATTAACAAAGCAACTACTGTTACATCATAAGCAAAAGATACGTGCCCATGTGTTGTAAAAATGTCAGGTCTATAGCTTCAGCAGATTTCGAGAAAATAATTTAATATTCTCATGATAGGAAGTTGCTCACAAATACCACCTTAAAAGCATAATGCGATAAGAGTTTTGTTATGTAATATTAGTTACACTTAAAACAGATACAGTACCTAGGTAACTTTGCTCTGTACTGTAATATTGTTTTGATTAGTTTATTGATTACTTTTGTAAGGCTAAAGATACCATCAATATAAATTCCAACTTATCGTATCATACTCAATCTCTTTCTTTGGAATATCACTTTCTTTATGAATGATGTGTTTCATCCACTTAATGCAGTATAATATTATACTACTATGGAATTTAAGTGAATATTCCTTCTTAATTCTCTATTATGTTATTAAGATTTAAAACACACATGCAATATTAAGAAATGAGTGTTAGTACTTTTGTTTTACAGACAATATAGATAATATTAAATAGAAAGAAGCCACATAAAAATAACGACATAAAATTTCACGTTCCGTTTGAAGTTTGTGCACCACTGTTTTCTTAATCCAACAGGTTGCTTATTCATATACACAACCCTTCCTCTTTCCATGCTTAGTGCTTGCTGCCCGCGCACGACGTCAAGGTCAGAAAAATGCGCTTGCTTTGACATCACTTCCTTAGCTTCTACTGTTCACTTCCCAGATCTGTAACCTTGGAAAGAATATGTATTGTGTTGTGTTAGGGTAGCGAAAATGGGTAAAAATGCACTGTGACATGACAAGGATTATGGTTGAATGTTGGTTCAGGTCCACAAGATCTTAGGTGACTGGTATGGGCCCATTATTCTACCTTCAGACTTTGATGTTAGTTGTTTGCTGGAAAAATTAGACACTGCATTTGTAGGTTTATGCTAAAGTAGAACTAGGTATTTTTTTCTCACGGTATGGGGGGGGGGTGGTAACTTGGTAACTGACCGTCACGGAAAAACACAACCCCCAAATGACTATCCCCCTTTTTCTCCTTACATTTCTCCTTTTTCTCCCTGTCTTTCCCTCCATCTAATTTGTCACACCCAAATATCATACATATGGCATATGCAATAAATACATGTAGAGTTATCGAGAAGATCGTACTTCTGAACGTTCTATTAATCTATACTAATAATATATCTGTAGCCGAAATTTTTCTGGTAATTTTCGATTTTCCAAAAATAATTGGTCCTAACATATATAATTAACCACCTTGAAACCGAAAATCGCTTTTTTGACATTTTTGTTTGTATGTCTGTCTGTCTGTCTGTCTGTATGTTTGTTACCTTTTCACGCGTTAATGCCTGAACGGATTTCGATGAAAATTGGAATATAAATTAGGTTCGTTGTAACTTAGATTTTAGGCTATATGGCATTCAAAATACATTATTTAAAAGGGGTGTTATAAGAGGGCCTGAATTAAATACATCGAATTATCTCGCTTATTATTGATTTTTGTGAAAAATGTTACATAACAAAAGTTTCTTTAAAAAAATAAGCGATAAGTTTTATTCCTTGAAAAATTTTGATAGGACTGATATTTAATGAGATAAATGAGTTTTGAAATTAAAATAACTGCCATCTAAGGCCGTGGAATCAATTAAAAAACAAATGACTTCGTCTATAAGGGACCTTGGACAGCAACAATCGAAAGCTATTAAAGATAGCCTACAGAGAATGTTTCTGTGTTTGTATGAAGTAATATCGGAAGCTAAATTAATCGATTTGTATAATTAATTATTATTTCACCATTGGAAAGTGTAGTTTCTCTAGACGGACATAATGCTTTAATGTTATTACAGTAACTTCTGATATAATATAATATAATATAATATGATATAATATAATATAATATAATATAATATGTAATATTATATAATATAATTTAAGTTATTTGAAGGGTTCAGAACCAAAGTGGGCCAAGCGCCATTTACTGAATACGTAGAAAACAAGGGTTAAAATTAAGTTATTACCATAATTCAATGGAAACCTACAACAAGTAGAATAAAATATACACATTAAAACTAAATTATATGTCAGTCTTCATTAAACTATGGTTGCATGTAATAAAAATTAAGAAACATGTTAAAGGAATTGTCATTGCACCAAATGAGTGTCTCTGGACCAAAATGATCGCATTTTAATTATTTAAATACAATTTAAATTAAGTAACATATTAAACGATTTATCCTTCTATCAAACACGAATGTTCCCTGGATCAAATGTCCTATTTTAATTATGTAATTACTTTATATTTATTTCTAACGGGTGCAGCGGAGCACACGGGTACGGCTAGTAAGTAATAATTCTGTTCTTTCATAAATTGACATAAGAGAAAACGTGTGCTTATTTTAGCTTATTTTATGCAGGATAATGCGAGCGCACATACTGCAGATATAGCACTGAGTGGATTCAGGACGGTCTTTAATGACAGTGTTATAGGGATATCTTATGCGAAGTTTTACCGTTAGATGGCAGGAGTGTTCCATGCGGCACAACATGTTGTAGGGCTATATTATATCATATGCTATAGTTGATTACGTTCTCCCGGTTGTTGGTTTTCTGTGTGTGTCAAAAGTATATTTATAATTATTTTGTATAAACCTAATATAATTTAATATATTCCAGTATTTTCTTACCTCATAATTTAATTTAATTTACAATAAATAATAGCGTAAACTTTTATAATACTGAGCCATTCCCCTTAAGAGATGGATGAGGAAATCTGCAGTATGCAGAATATAGATACGAGTAAATTGAATGTTCATTAACCTAAACGAGAACTTTGAGAACGAGGTGCACGAATAAAAATAAATAAATAAAAAATAGGAACTTTGTCGAAGGTGAATATTACCTCTTTAATCATTAGTATTTTAAGTACCGTACCCTAAAAACAGGATATGCAACCACCAATGTGTTTTTTTTAATAGGGAAGGGATTATCGAGATTGAATTCCTCGTATTTTTTTCTCTTGTTGCAGAAAGATCAAATGCAATGTTTGATAAGATGATACAATATGATTGCAGTAGTATCACGATTATTCCTGTGTTTTGTAGGTTAAGAACATGCAGTTTTGAATACTATGTGGGATGATTTTGAAAATTTGAAGTAAAAACATGGTTTTAATAATTAGTCTACAGCACATTAAAAACATTATTCACCAAATGGATTTCACTATGGATCGTCCTGGATAATAAACATCCCAGTTAATCGAGAGTTTACTGGAGGCGTAAACTTTGCAGACTCCTAGAAGTATAGGCCTACTGAATATAATGTAAGCTAACATTCTTGCTATCGAGGTTGCATATGTTTTATTAATTTTTCTTTCCCCTCTTCCAAACTGAAACTGTAGCCAGCAATTCCTTACTTGAAGTACTTATTTTTGTTGAATAGGTAGCACTTTAGAGGCGCAATGTAGTTGGTTAAATTTTTTAAGGTTTAAAGCATATATTCAGAATATTTCGGGACCTGAATGAAGACAAAAGGCTTTCCCTGGTTTTGACATATAGGAACACAACAAAAATGTGGCATTTTGAGTTTTTTTTAAGAGTATTTAATGTACTAATATATTACGTAAATCCTCAATGTTTATATACCGGAAAACAAACGTGCACGCGCGCTATCTATTGGTGCTAGTTCAGGATATCCCTATTAGTCAAGGATTGTGGCCGGCCCGTTCACCGGACTTAAATGCTTTCGATTTCTATTTATGAGGGACATTGAAACAAAGAGTGTATGCCAACAATTAAGATAAGCTAAATGAAATGAAAGATCATATCCGCACAGAAATTATTACCAATATCACAGAACAAACTTTGCGGTGTTGCTACCAATGGAAGGATACATCTTAGCAGAGGAATAGTATTTCCAGACTCTACTTTTTTAAATTAAGGTAAATGCCGACCGATATCAGTATATGGCATTTAGTTTCGAATCTTAAGAAGAACGATACGTTGGAAAACCAATTAAGAGATTGGCAGAGCAATGAATGTGGGGACAGGCCCCGGAGACCCAATTTCTGTTCAGCCCAGAAAAAGGAGAATTAATTGCTCAGGATCTGTTTTTTAGTCCGAGTGACGAGATATCAGGACAGATCCGTCCGCGGTGCACGAGAACGTCTGAGTCTCATCTGTGGGAAATCTCGGAGATGCAAGTGCGTACAAAAAGCGCGCATCTCCGTCAAGACAAATGGCATCAGTTATCCGCGTAATGAGGGGCCTTGAAGAGACAACAGGAACAGCACAACCGCTCGACTCTCGTTTGACGCTTCGCCGTGCAATAAATCCAGGGACACAGCTACTGCCGTGCTCACAATCACCGGCCCGCCCGCCTCATGTTTCATATCATAATCAAGCCCGAATTTTTTCATTTTTAAAAATTAAAATTAAGTTTCTATGGTTTTCTTTTAGGATTTTAAATCTCATATTTAGGGATGCTAGACATTCATAGGCATTATATTAAGTAATCTAAATGAAAATTTGAGCAGTAGGCTACAACGTGTGCATAATGCGTGCGTCCGTTATATTTGTAATATTCGTAAGTATGATCATGTTTCCCCGTCTTTCCAAACTCTGTATTGGCTAAGGCAAAGCGATCGACGAGCCCTGCATTCTCTTGTTCTCTTATTTCAAATTCTGCGCACCGCTACCCCAATCTATTTGGCTTCTCGTTTTCAAAATTTATCCGCATATCATCAGCTAAGTACAAGATCTCATCATAACAATTTACTCATTATACCCTACCACAAGACATCTTTATATTCTTCATCTTATACAGTTTCAGTTGCTAGAAATTGGAACTCGCTTCCGAGTGATGTAAGGGGTTGTTGGACAATAACTTCATTTAGGTCAAAATTACATAAATTCTTACTTAACAGATTAATTGCTGATTAATATTTGTTACTTATAATGAAACTAACATCTGCCCATTCTTATTATTATCATCATCATTAATTTCTCTAAATATATTTACAAAACCTCTAATGGCAATTACATTAACATTCTCATTATAGAAATATATTTTATATGAATGTCTAGCATCCCTAAATATGAGATTTAAAATCCTAAAAGAAAACCATAGAAACTTTATATATATATATATATATATATATATATATATATATATATTCTCCCTGTAACATAGTCGTAGTAAGCTTATATTAAATTAATTTTTTTCATTTTACTAGCTATCTCAACTATTAAATTAATTATAATCGATTGAATTAAATTAGCTCATAAATTAAGTTACTACTTTACCTTATAGGTTTATATAAATTTAAATAAATATGTAGTCTACTAGTCGTAATAACTGACGAATATTGCTGGAGAACCTTTTTAAGTGTAGTATAAATATTTGTAATTTAAATATGTATTGTATTGATTAAGGCTGGTTGAGTGGAAGAGAAGGCCTTATGGCCTTAACTCTGCCAGCGAAAATAAAACATTATTATTATTATTATTATTATTATTATTATTATTATTATTATTATTATTATTATTATTATTTCGCAGCACGCGCTACGAGCGTACTAAGCTAGCCCCGGCTATCCACTGGTTACTAGTACAGAATTCAAATCATATCCTATCGCTAACACTGGTTTATGAATACGAAAAACGCTGATCATCCACCGGAAGCCCTCGCTAAATATGTCTATGAATACGGCCCTAGGAATTTATAGATTTGTACGAAAAAAAATAAATAAATAAAAATAAGCAACACATATTATTAATATATTGCAGAACTATTAAGGCTGGTTCACCACAAACCGGGAATGGAAGCGATAACGAGAACGAGAACGGAAATATTATTAAAATAAATGTATTTAAATGTGACCATTCACAATAGTTAATTGTGAATGCTCACATTTAAATACATTTATTTTAAGAATATTTCCGTTCTCGTTCTCGTTGTCGTTTCCGTTCCCGGTTTATTGTGAACCAGCCTTTAGACGTACATTAAAATATCAGTCAATCAGCCAATCACTCATGTGCTCCTCCGCACATATATGGGCATTGTCCTACGTTCATAGGCTACATCTCAGTAGAACCTCTATTATCCGTGTAATGAAGGGGATGAACTGAACGGTTAATCGAAAAAAAATCGGATAATCCGTATCATAAATTATTTTTGTAAATTAAGTGAACAATACTTGTACTTCGTAATTTTCTCCGTGATCTTGTGTTTAACTTGCAAGGTAGTGGATCAGAACTTCACTCATTCAAGTTCGGTTGTCAACGACTGGTTTTTAAGGGGCAAGGAAACTCCTTGTAATGGCTGTCAGCGGAAGGATAGGAATAGTGGTCTCATGCTGTAGATTTACATACTCTATACACTTCATCCTTGATTTTTTATTAAATCGCGCACAGTTGTAACACCAGTCTCGTATTCTGATGCGAGATGAGCCACAGTTTCTCTCTCCCCACACTATTCAATATTTGCATTTTTTTTTTTTTTTGGATACTTAGCACAACACGTTTTCTTTTGACATTTTGGAGTACATTTTGTACAGAAGTTGAGTAGATCATACTATGTAAGTGAAAAGACATGTAATAACACTCTCTAGAAAAAATACGTACTAATATAACGTAAAGTAGTACTTCATATTTTTCTGTAGGAAAAGAGAGAGAGAGAGAGTCGGATAATCCGTCAGTCGGTTAATAGAGTGACGGATAATCGGGGTTTTACTGTATGACTTAGTGCAGAGGGCGGCCACTAGAGGGAACCCAAGAGGTGGAACTTAAACTGAGAGGATTCGATCCGACACCGGGATGGGAATCCGGTGTGGCTTAGTCAATAAAGCATCAGCACGTAGAGCTGAAAACTCGGGTTCAAATCCCGGTGCGGGAGAGAATTTTTCTCCGTTCCACTCATCTTTCATCTTACGATGACGCAGAATATCTGCATGGAAACATCATATGTACTTCGGTATATTAAAATAATATATATTAGTCAGTTTACAATTCCTTTTGACATTTTCTGACAGCGAAATATTAATTTACAGTCACTGATAAATGTATCGCACTGTAACATACCACTCCCCTCTATCTCTCCATAGGTCTTCTCCTAATGATCTTCTTTCCATAGCTTCCAGAATGCCCTTTTTCCATGTTCTCATAGGTCTTCCTCTTTTTCTTCTTCTTGATGGGGTCCAATCATATGCCAACCTTGATAATCTTTCCGATTCATTCGCATCATATGCCCATAGAATATCAGTTGTTTTGTGAAAATATCCTCTACAGCAGGCATGTCAATTGATGCCCACAAGAGCAAGCGCGCTCTTTAGAGTCCAGGAGAGCCTGAGCGCTTTACAGCGGAAAGGAAAGAGACAGACGAAAGAGGTAGTATATGCCGCTTGGTCGAGCTATATTCAGGGATGGTCAGCACTGATTCAATAGATAAAGGGAAGAGAACTTATTAAAACTGTATCCATGTTAATTTTTAGATTTACCTGAGAAGTATAAGTGCATTATAAGAATGTAAGTTTTAATTTTAATGCTCATTCTTCACAAGTTTGATTTTTTTATTCAAAAGAAATATTTTCTCAACTTTTCGTATAGAAAAGTCAAATTTTTAGGTATAGGCCTATTTATTTAGTAGCCTTACAGAATGTTTTCGTAAATCTAATATACCGTATATACGTATTACTGAAGATAGTGTATTGAAAATTTTGAAAATATTCGCATGGAAATTGTTTGTAAGGAAATGAATTAACAAAGCAACTACTGTTACATCATAGGCAAAAGAAACGTGCCCATGTGTTGTAAAAATGTCAGCTCTATAGCTTCAGCAGATTTCGAGAAAATAATTGAATATTCTGATGATAGGAAGTTGCTCACAGATATCACCTTAAAAGCATAATGCGATAAGAGTTTTCTTATGTAATATTAGTTACACTTAAACAGATACAGTACCTAGGTAACTTTGCTTTGTACTGTAATATTGTTTTGTTTAGTTTATTGATTATTTTTGTAAGGCTAAAGATACCATCAATATAAATTCCAACTTATCATGTCATACTCAGTCTCTTTCTTTGGAATATCACTTTCTTTATGAATGATGTGTTTCATCCACTTAATGCAGTATAATATTATACTACTATGGAATTTAAGTGAATATTCCTCCTTAACTCTCTATTATGTTATTAAGATTTAAAACACAAGTGCAATATTAAGAAATCAGTGTTAGTACTTTTGTTTTACAGACAATATAGATAATATTAAATATAAGGAAGCCATATAAAAATAACGACATAAAATGTAACGTTCCGTTTGTAGTTTGTGCACCACTGTTTTCTCAATCCAACAGGTTGCTTATTCATATGCACAACCCTTCCTCTTTCCATACTTAGTGCTTGCTGCCCGCGCATGACGTCAAGGTCAGAAAAATGCGCTTGCTTTGACATCACTGCTCTACACTATCATTCTTAACTTGCATTTTCTCTCTGATTATATCGTTTCTAATTTTATCTCTTCTTGAAATGCCTGCTGATCGTCTCTATTAATCCATTTCTATACATATACTTTTCAATAAAGTGTTTAAAATGTGGATTCTGAAGTTTATAGAACGGAATATTCGCATATATCAGCATCAGACACAAGTCATAATAAAAGCGGAATGATCCGAAATCAAATCACTAAACAATTTCAAATGTTCGATGTGTCGTTTAGAGTCATAATGTTTCTGTAAATCATGACGCTTGTTAACTTTTATGTCTAATATACACACTCTACTCCATGATATATTTTTGTCCTTGACTGAAAAATAGTCATGTCCGAAGATTTTTAAAAACATAGGCTTAGTTACAGATTTTATTGACGGAATTTTAAGATATGTTTACAGTACTTTCCCTAGAAACATAAAATAGGCGTGCTGTGTCAAAACAACATACATGGGTCATTCAGTAATTAGTGGCAACAATGTTTGTATGTGGAACTATCAGCGGTAAATGATGCAAATTGATAACAAATAGACTTAACAAAAATAAACATTCTAACTGCAATATTTGTTTACTATTGACCCTAATGCTTAATATATACTAATTAATTGCATTGTTATAGTTACTGTAGTTTGTGCATAGAAATTATATTTTACCAACAGTAATCTCACTAGAGGCTTTGATTTATCTAGAGAAAATCAAAACTCGAGTGGGATTTAATTGACTATTACACGATTAGAAGAAAGTATATAAAGATTAGAAGTAAGTATATAAAGATTAGAAGTAACGAAGTACTCCTATACAATAAAGTATTAATTGACTTATAAAAATACAATTGTCTTCAAATTTCAAATGTATTATTGTACCATCTCAACATTACAAACATTACGTTAGATGGCAGTGGTGTGTTATGATTAGCTGTTTTCGTGTTATCAGTTGTGCCAACTATGGAATCTTCATTTAACTCTGTGGACGGTTACTAGTCAAGAAGGCTTTGTTGACTCAGTTTCATTTGTATTAAAATATTTGCATTCCACTTCAATCATCCGGATCCCAGTAATCAACGTCAGTAGACAGATGATTTTCAATAAATCTTAGTATTAAGCAATCTCTGATACGTGACTATCGATAATATCATATAGCAGAAGTTATAACATAACCTAAATAATATAAACAAGTATTAGAAAAATTTTAATTAAGGATGAAATAAACAAGAGAACTTTTAATTAAGGACGATGAAATAAAAAATAAACATGAATAATTTTAAAAGGAACAGTTATTGAAAGTACAATTTTTAAATTTGAATGTTTTAGTGGTTGATGGTTCAGATGATGTTATATTGGACGTGTGCGTAAAAGAAGTGGAACTCGTTGATGTACATGGTGTATCCCTCAACTTATTCAGGATTTCCGAATGGTGCTCTACATTTATTTGTAAATAGGGTTTCAGGGAAGATGCATAGCTATGACCAGTGATCTTTATTAATTCTTGTTCTTGAATGCCAATGCGAGTCATATTTGAAAGTGCTGTGCATCGACTGGAGTGGTTTGTAATTTTCTGTTTTTTGACGTCCAGACCAGTGCAGTTTGAAATGTTGGCAAACAAAGAAACAAATGCTAGGGTAGTGATAAAAATAAACAAATGCTAGGGAAGCGATCAAATTAAACAAATGCCAGTGACGCGATAAAATTGTGCGATAAGAAGCCATGATTGGTTGAAAGACGTCCTTTCATACCGTTTTATTGGCCAAAAGTAGTGTGACGTAGTAAAAGTGTAATAGTCTACATAAAATAGCATTTTTAGCTGCTTGAAATTATATTTTTAGGTGTCCAAATCTATGTTTTTAGTGTCTATTGTGATAAATTCAGGGCCTATTTTAGGTGCCAAAAAGTTACTTTTTAAGTGCCTAAAATCCGTGGTGTAATTATGACACTGCTTGAACGCGCACTTAGCACGTTTCGCCATCTGAGTGAGCACTATCTACTCAAGGCCACAGATTTCTCAATTTTTCGGTAATCTTTAATTTAAGATTGTTTTTCGAAATCTTACAGTTAGTATGGACAGCTATGGTCGTATTCATAGACATTCTTAGCGCGGGCTTCCAGTGGATGATCAGCGAACTAACGTTTTTCGTATTCATAAACCAGTGTTAGCGATATGATATGATATGAATCCTGTACAAGTAACCAGTCGATAGCCGGGGCTAGTTTAGCACGCTCGTAGCGCGGGCTAGCGAAATGTCTATGAATAGCACCCCTAATATTTTGTATTTGGTCTTGAAACGTATTAATGTGCTAAGTTGCTAAGTCTGAAGGGTTTTAGAAATGAGCTCACTGACGACAGTGCAATACTGAGTCGACTAATGTTTAATACTAAGATTTATTGAAAATCATCTGTTTCTCTTTCTTTTAAAATTATTCGTATTTATTTTTTATTTCATCGTCGTTAATTAAAACTTTTCTTGTTTATTTCACCATCCCTAATTAAAACTTTTCTAACACTTGTTTATATTATTTAGGTTATGTTTGTCATAGCTTCTGCTATATGATATTATGGACAGTCACGTACCAGAGATTGTTTAATACTAAGATTTATTGAAAATCATCTGTCTACTGACGTTGATTACTGCGGTCCGGATAACTGAAGTGGAATGCAACTGTTTTAATAAAAATGAAACTGACTCAACAAAGCCTTCTAGGCTAGTAACCGTCCACAGAGTTCAATGAAGATTCCATAGTTGGCACAATTGATAACAAGAAAACATAATCATAATACTACTGCCATCTAGCGTAATATTTGCAATTATGAGATGGTACAATAATACATTTGAAGACCGCCAATTAATATTTTATTGTATTGGAGTACTTTGTTACTTCTAATCTTTATATACTTTCTTCTAATCGTGTAATAGTCAATTAAATCCCACTCAAGTTTTGATTTTCTCTAGATAAATCAAAACCTCTAGTGAGATTACTGTTGATAAAATAGTATTTTGAGCTGTTTGAAATTATATTTTTAGGTGTCCAAAACTGTTTTTAGTACCTATTTTGATAAATTCAGGGCCTAATTTAGGTGCCAAAAAGTTAGTTTTTAAGTGCCTAAAAATCCGTGGTGTAATTATGATCCACCACTGCTTATACGTACACTTAGCACGTTTCGCCAGCTGAGTGAGCACTATCTACTCAAGGCCACAGATTTCTCAATTTTTCGGTAATCTTTAATTTAAGATTGTTTTTCACAATCTTACAGTTAGTACGGGCAGCTAATATTTTGTATTTAGTCTTGAAACGTATTAATGTGCCCAGTCTGAAGGGTTTTAGAAATGAGCTCACTGACGACAGTGCATTACTGCGTCGACTCATGTCAACGCACTGGCATGATTCAGTCTAATTCCATCCCGGTTCACAGACCCCATCAATCCACCTGCGATTAACTAGTTACCCATGATTTCCTCGACTCAACTTTTCACTAACAAGCATCCAAATACTAGCCCTCGAGGTATCAGGTCCTGATCTCGCCTCAGATCGCCGTTCATGTCATCGAAATCAACACCGTGCTTAGTAGTTGTCATCAGACCTGTCATATATCGTACATTGATTGCAAAGAGTAATATAGATCTCCAAAAGATTTTAATATTCCCTTATATGTCACTGTATTTACTTACCGGTACACCTAAAAATACAACATAAAAAAAGACAACTTTCCATTCTTTCGCCTTTCTTTCTGTCCTTCCAGATTATTTCCTATTTGCTTTATCCATTTTTTGTACGAGTATTTAATCTATCTATCTATCTATCTATCTATCTATCTATCTATCTATCTATCTATCTATCTATCTATCTATCTATCTATCTATCTATCTATCTATCTATCTATCTATCTATCTATCTATCTATCTATCTATCTATCTATCTATCTATCTATCTATCTATCTATCTATCTGTCTGTCTGTCTATCTCTACTTAGCTATATATCCATCCATCTACTTACCTATTTACCTACCTACCTATCTATCCATCCATCCATTCATCCAACTACCTACCTATACACCTATCCATCCATCCATCTACGAGTACCTACCTACGTACCTAGCTATCTACCTATCCATCCAATTACCTACCCATATATTCATCCACCTACCTATCTACCTACCTATCCATCCAACAATCTAGCTACCTACCATCCATCCATTCATTCTCCTACCTACCTATCTATCCATCTATACATACCTACCTACTTACCTATCCATCTATCCATCCATCTACCTACCTACCTATCCATTCATCCATCTACCTACTACCCACCTATCCATCTATCCATACATCTACCTACTGCCTACCTATCCATCCATCCATACATCCATCTACCTACTACCTACCTATCCATTCATCCATCTACCTACTACCTACCTATCCATCTACCTACCTATCCATCTATACATCCATTTACCTACCCATCCATCCATCTACCTACCTATCCATCTATATATCCATTTACCTACCCATCCATCCATCTACCTACCTATCTATCCATCTATATATCCATTTACCTACCTACCTATCCATCCATCTACCTACCTACCTATGCATCCATCCATCTACCTACCTATCCATCTATACATCCATTTACCTACCCATCCATCCATCTACCTACCTACCTATCCATCCATCTACCTATCTATCTATCCATCTATACATCCACTTACCTACCTATCCATCCATCCTATCCATCCATTCATCCATCTACCTGTCTCTCTACCTACCTACTTATCTATTTAGCTCTCTAAAATTGACTGGCCATATTGAGAATACAAGCAATAGCTTTCACAAAATACGCTATGAATTGTTTCATATAAAACCATTATTATTTTTAAAAAAAGGAAGCAAAAACGAGCAAAATTGTATTAAACTTTTTGTTTGAAATATCTCAAAGAACAACCCCCTGAAATTAATAGCTTTACTTACGGTTCATTCTACTGTTTATAATATCTAAAGCCCAAGGTATAGACAATATAAATATCACTCTCCTGTATAAAATAATAGATGTGATCCTGCCGACCGTCACACATATATACAATGCATCTATTATGACTGGGTCCTACCCCTCACTCTGGAAAATGGCATTAGTGAAACCTTTACCTAAATCTAACACACCTTCTACAGTAAACCAATACAGACCGATATCAATTCTTCCCACTCTTTCAAAAGCATTAGAACATATTGTACATGGACAACTTATGAACTATCTCGACGAACACAAACTCCTTGATGACTATCAATCGGGTTTTAGACATGGACACAGCACTTCTACAGCCCTACTTAAAGTGACTGAGGACATCCGTGAAGCTATGGATAGGGGTGAAGTAACGGCACTAACTCTTCTCGATTTCAGCAATGCCTTTGGTTCTGTTGATATCGACTTGCTTCTTGCAAAGATGAAGGCTTTGCACCTGTCAGACAATACCTTGAGCTGGATGGACTCCTACCTACGTGACCGCCAACAGTGTGTTTCACTTGATAATAAATTCTCCCAATGGAGAAGCACAAAGGCGGGAGTGCCGCAGGGCTCCGTATTAGGACCACTACTTTTCTCTATCTACATTAATGACGTATCAAAGAACTTACAGTATTGCCGATATCACCTCTATGCCGACGACCTACAACTTTACATACATTCCAGACCCAATACGATCAATGAATCGATTGACAAGTTAAATTGTGACCTAGCCACTGTCTTCACTTGGGCGGCCAATTTCGGACTCGCACTTAATCCAAGTAAGACTCAAGCCATAATTATTGGACATAAGCGTTTAGTTAACTCCCTTAATAACAGTAATCTTTCAGTTGTTACCCTTAACAACACGCTAATCCCTTATTCATCTGTCGTAAAAAATCTTGGCTTCTTTTTTGATAATAATCTAAGTTGGAATTTTCAAGTTAAACGATAAAAAAAATCTGTTCCTCCATTCACTGTTTGAGTCGCTTGAGAAACGTCTTGCCCCAGCAACTAAAACTTACCCTAGTGCAAACCCTAGTAACGCCGCACTTCGATTATTGTGACGTTTTGTTAAGTGACCTAAGTTCTGAATTGTCAGTCAAGTTACAGCGAGCTCAGAATATGTGCGTCAGATACGTGTGCAACATCCGACGGTATGATCACATATCACCGTCCTTCGCAAGTCTCTCGTGGCTCCGACTTAAAGAACGTAGAACTTTACACTCTTTGTCTTTACTCTTTCGAATTCTGCACACTTCAACACCAAATTACCTTTCGTCTCGTTTCTCTTATCTATACTTTAACCACGACGTAAATACCAGATCACTTATCTGTGGCACGCTAAGTATACCTCTTCATAGAACATCTTGTTATTCATCATCTTTTACAATATCCACCTCGCGTCAATGGAATTCCTTGTCACAAAGTATTAGGGGCTGCAAGACAATAAACACCTTTAAGAACAGCTTAAAAGATAACCTTATTAGCATTTCACTCCAATCTTACTGATTTAAACTATCAATGACTACATTGTTACTTTTTTCTTTAGACATCATCCTGATTGTGCTGTATTTTAATTGTCTCGTAATAATCTCTTTCTATTATCTAATATTATTTGAAATATATTAACATTCTATGTATTTTAGTTTAATTCTGTTACACAGTTTATTTCAGTGTTTAATTAATAGTTCATAGTATTTTGTTGTTTAATTTGTAAATAACTTTTTTATACATGTAACTCTCATCTAAATCAAATTGTTGGATTCTTTGTAAGTTCATGCATATGTATATACACTTTTTGCTGGTTGAGTGGAAGAGAAGGCCTTACGGCCTTAACTCTGCCAGCTAAAATAAATCATTATTATTATTATTATTATTATTATTATTATTATTATTATTATAATGATCTACACTGAGCAGTACGTATAACAAACACGCTGTGAGCGGTGTAAGCTTGAATATCAAAGGGTTGCTGACGCTAACCGTTTCAGTGGGGCTATCTGCTCTTGCACAACGATGAGAGCACGAGTTGGTCACCACTGACCTATAGGAAGACACGATGTTGGACGGCGAAAGAAAATATGGGCACAGCAGTTTGAATGAACTTTGATTTAGGAAGAAGTTTTTTTCTTTTCGTGCTTCTGTGCTTTAGCTTCTTCCCCTTCTCTTCTTATTTGTTATTTTCTTCTTCGTCTTCTCTTTCTTCTACTTTTTCCTTTCCTCTTTTCCTTCTTTATGTTTCCGTTACTTTCACCTCTCTTCGCCCTTTTCACTTTCTCTCAATGTTTTCCTTTCCTTTTGATCTCTCCCTTCAAACTTCTGTTTCCTTAATTTCTCTCGTCATCGTTCTTCCTCATCATAGCCACTTCGGGGAAGCTATCTCCTGCATACTTGTTGTGATGAACAACCCGCTGCTGGACTTCGCAACAATTTGACTGCAGAATAGTCCAAATACCGATCGATGTCCCACGGACAGTTCCGCGTGCTTGCCGGCCACATGACGCACGGACGCTGGCATCCGCTCAAGCACTCAGCAGCTATTAATTACGCCAGTAATGAGCATGCGCGAGTCGGGGGCAAGCATGGCATAAGTCCACTGTAATCAAAGCAACGCAAAATAGATCTTCATTAATTGATTCAACTGTTTTTTTAATTTATTTTTTAGTGTTCAAATCTTTGAAGTAATGGCAAGCCGGTGTCGTTGTACACAGCGGTTAAAAAGCAATTTTGATGCTCCTTTGAAATATCTGTCGTCGGTTCAAAAACTGTTTAGGACATAGATACTTGTCCGTTGTAAACGTGATGTGCTGTGTTTAACCTTACAGTCCATTGACGTCGTTCTGACCCTACCTTACAGAGGCCCATCATGCATCAAAATAATACATTATCCCGACTAGAAAATGTACCAGCATACTGTGGCGCCTCATCATAAAAAGTGATGCAACATATATCACTAAAATAATGCTATATTATTGCACTACATTTCGGAGTTATTACAGTTATTATTATTATTATTATTATTATTATTATTATTATTATTATTATTATTATTATTATTATTATTTTAATTATTTCTTTATTTATTTATTTAATACTTTACACTTGAGCTACATTAGGCATTGCAGCCCGAAAGAGCAGAAGCTCGTGCTCGGGCGCAGTTCAGATCAGTTATACAAAATATATCACAAAATTAAGAGAGTTCATTGAGCACAATAACATTAATAAATGGTAAAATAATACAGCACGTAATAATAGGGTCTATATACAAATAGAAAATACAAAAGTACATAAATATTCGAGTATCAATTTTTAACTCAATTAGCTTAAACAATTAAATAATTAATCTGATTTGTTTCTTAAATCTATGTGAGTTAAGTGTACTTAGCTCAGGGTAAGCTCTAATTAATTCATTATATATTTGGGTCCAAAACTTCTGCTGTGTTTTAATCCAGCAGTTGTGTGGCATTTGGGAGTATTTAGAAAGAAACTGTAGTTTTGTCTCGTATGGTATTCGTGAGGATCAAATTTAAATTTATTGTGGTTTTTATGGAAGTAAATCAGCAATGTTTGTTTATAAATTAGTTCTAGATTTGATACACCAAATTCCTGAAAAATTAGTTTTGTTGGGTAATCAAAAGGTTTATATAGACAATTTTGATAATTCTTTTTTGGAGCAAATTTAAAGGATGGAGAGTCGATTTTGCCATTCCTCCCCAACCTAATATACCATACTGAATTATTGATTGAAACAGAGCTAAGTACACAGTACGCAGAACGTAAACAGGTAAATAAGAGCGTAGAATGGAAAATTTATATTATTATTATTATTGTTATTATTATTATTATTATTATTATTATTATTATCATCATCATCATCATTATTATTGAGCTGCCAGGAATCCAAAAGACGGACAGCAACGGCAAATACAAAAAGGAGTATGTTCTTCAGATCTCTGGAAATAGAACAAAAGAAGAGACTAGTGAAGTGCGTTGCGTGGAGTGTGGTAAGTTATTGTGTCGGGCAGAAACATAGACGATACTAGAAAGCGAAAAGAAGCGACTACAAGTATTTGAAATGTGGATATGGAGAAGAATGGAGCTTGTGAAATGGACACAGAATAAGAAACAAAGCTGTGTTGGAAAGAGTGGATGAAGAAAGGATGATGCTGAAACTGATCAGGAAGAGAAAAATGAATTGGTTGTGTCACTGGCTGAGAAGAAGTTATCTGCTGGAGGATGCACTGGAAGGAATGGTGAACGGGAGAAGAGTTCGAGGCAGAAGAAGATGATAGACAACATTAAGATATATGGATCATATGAGGAAGATAGGAAATAGGAAATATTGGAAAATGCTGGATTTGCAGTGAAAGGCCTGCCGTTGGACAGAAAACTATGAATTATTATTATTATTATTATTATTATTATTATTATTATTATTATTATTATTATTATTATTAATCCTTTGAAGAGGTGGAAAAATGCAAATATGTTGGAGCAACAGTTATTTACTTACTTGCTTAAAAATGGCTTTTAAGGAATCCGAAGGTTCATTGCCGCCCTCACATAAGCACGCCTTTGGTCCCTATTCTGAGCAAGATTAATCCAATCTTTGAACAGCGAAGTTTAACTGTAAGTGAAATATTAATCTCTCTGACCAGAATAAAGCAGCAACTAAAAAATTATGGCTTAGCAGTCATTTTTACTGTAAGTTGTTTATTTTTACTGCACATTTCAGTAATTTTAAGTGCATAAATGCTTGGATATCCTCTAATTGAGGTTCTAACTGATATGTACATCTAAGACTTATTATCAGGCAGTACGTCTGACTTGACGATGTGTGTCAGAGGAAGAACAAGTGTTTCTATGCATCTGAAGTCTGACTAGTATAATATGTAACTAGTCGGCGATGTATGCAATGGAGGGGGAAAGGAACTGGTCACCCTACTCCATTATCTCCTGGCCTAGTTGTTTCATAAGTGGTGCCTTTTTGGTATCACTTGTGAGTTTCAGACCTGTCTTCGGACCCTTGATTACACAACAACAAATGCTTGGATTTTTTTCAGTAAATTATATGAACTTCCGCCCCCTATTCATTACGCTTCACATCGTTCGTAGCGAATGCCGGATTTAGGCCTAAGCAACCTACAAGTCCATGAGGATTTACTTGTCTAGTTCCTTTTAGAAACAGAGAGAATGCTCACCATCTCTCTCTACCCTCATTTATGATGGTCGACACTCCTTCAAACGACCACGAGTTACCAGTGGCGGCATTTTCTTCCTCTTCAAATTCTCTACGAACGAATAATAAATTTCCATCTACAAGTCCATCCTTCGCCCAATAAAATTTTTCAACTTTTTCTACGTGTTTACATGCCTTGCTCTAATTTTCTTCCGTCACTTTTGCAAGTGCGCTCATTTTTAACCTGTTACACACGTTTTTTAAGAATCCTATTCGGGCGTTTCTTTCCTGGAGATCGCAGCACGCTTCCAATTCCGCTTCCGCTTTCTTTTGTTTTTGTTTTTTTTTTTTTTTTCTATTTTAATCCTGTTAACACCACGAGATGATATATCTGTCGCTGCAGCAGTTTTTTCGATAAAACTCGGCACAGATATTGTTTCTTTTCCGCATTTCAGTGCCTCATATTCTTCAGTAAAGAATTTATATGCATTAATAACCATGTTCATACCGTCCGACTTCAAGGCTTTCCCGCGTTTTCCCATATTGCCTACCATTATTATTAAATACAGGAGCACAACACTCATTACAATATTTAAGGTAACAGTTAAACCATGCATCTCCGAAAACATTTTAATTTCTGAATTATATTATATTAAATTGGTACAACAAGATACAAACTCGTCCACACCTGTGGAGTAACGGTCAGCGCGTCTGGCCGCGAAATCAGGTGACCGGGTTCGAATCCCGGTCGGGGAAAGTTACCTGGTTGAGGTTTTTTCCGAGGTTTTCCCTCAACCCAAAACGAGCAAATGCTGGGTAACTTTCGGTGGTGGACCCCGGACTAATTTCACCGGTATTATCACCTTCATTTCATTCGACCGCTAAATAACCTGAGCTGTTGATACAGCGTCGTAAAATAACCCAATAAAAAAAGACACAAACTCACTTCACTATTCATAAAATACTACTATAACTAATGAACTCAAACAACCCCGAGACGCCACTGAGAGATCCACTAATTGGGTTTGCAAAAGTGTGAAGGGAGAAGGGAGGAGAAAGGGAATTCCAAGAATTGTACAAAAGGAAACCTCTTGCCCGTCACATCTGGTGGCAATCGGTAGACAAGGACCTCAGACAAGGACAGTAGAAATCACGCCAACTTAATCCTCATGCACTGTAGGTAGTTGCCTAGGGCCGCAATTTCCAGGGGGGCGGCATTTCCTCTCTTCCTTTTTTTTCGTTCTTTTTTTCCATTTTCATCTTACAGTGAAATTTATTTTTAAAACACGTGTTGGTCAATCTTTTCCGAAGTTGTTCTTGAACACCTTGGCGAAGTCGGATATTGTTTTGTTATCGCATTGTCGCGGTAGCGGTGAGAGTAAAAGGAAAGTGCAGCTGAATAATTATATTGTAATAATGAAATCATGTTATTATAATATTAAACTGCTTCAATTTAACTGCTTGTAAAGTTGCCTCGTTTAATTACTAGGCAGCGGCATTCCCTTTAAGATTTGTAGGTCTTTATTGCATGCACCGATAATAAAATGAATATGCGACGTTGTCACGTCTTGTTTGTTGCTGCTATATATTAATGTAACATGGAACAAGACACACTGCTAAAATTTGCAACTCTGGTTTATATATACACTCCGCGTGGAGTATTAGAGCGGTCTTCAAAAGACTTGACGACAATGGACAGCGCGACATAATTAAAATTATTGAAACTACAAAGCTTCCGTCCTCTTTGACACCGCTAGCCTACTAATTGAACAAGAATGCAATTGTTGAAAATCAAATTGGATGTGTGTTTATTATTTATCGCTATGAATAGTAACCAGAACTCTCAGTTACATTTCCAATATCATCAATAATAGCCTATTATTTAATCACTTTCCAGCAGATGCAGATATAATTCGATATGAAAGGTTTATTCCGCAAAGAGTTGGAGTTCATTTTTCAATGTACTTTATATTTCCCATTGAAGTAAGAAACACTCGTAAAAATCATCATCATCATCGTCATCATCATCAGCCTTCAAGTGTTAGATCCCAGTTGATCTGTTACGGTCTCTTGCCAGCGTTTCATAGGTCTTTCTAAATTTCTTCGACCTCTTGGGACATACGACAAAATCTGCCTGGGCCATCTAGAGCGATCCACCCTCTTGACATGTGTCTGCCACTGAAGCCTGTATTGCTGCAGATAATGGACAATAGTGCCTGACTTCCAAAACTTTACAAGGAACACTTTGAAATATTTTATTTTTAGTAGGTTATTTTACGAAGCTTTATCAACATCTCAGGTTATTTAGCGTCTGAATGAGATGAAGGTGATAATGCCAGTGAAATGAGTCCGGGGTCCAGCACCGATAGTTACCAAGCATTTGCTCATATTGGGTTGAGTGAAAACCCCGGAAAAACCTCAACCAGGTAACTTGCCCCAACCGGGAATCGAACGCGTGCCACCTGCTCATGGCAAAGCTTATGGGAAGTAATATTTACAATTTTTTTCGATTGATATAATATAAATAATTTCGAGGGAAAAATTGTTCCGGAGCCGGGTATCGAACCCGGGACCTTTTTTCCCCTCGAAATTATTCAAATCAACTTTACAGGGAGTTATACCTGAAAATCTTGATTTGCATAATACACGTCACTGTTCGTCAACAGAAAACCACAATTTAAGTCCCACGGAGTTAGTGTGCACTCGAAGTTGGTTGCTTGACGGTTGTCAGCCCACTTTGAGGTCTGTGGATATAGAGGGAAAAATTGGATCGGTGTCGGTTAGAGTTCCCGAGTAGCTCAGTGGTAGAGCGTTGGTACGTTAAACCAAAGGTCCCGGGTTCGATACCCGGCTCCGGAACAATTTTTCCCTCGAAATTATTCAAATCAACTTTACAGGGAGTTATACCTGAAAATCTTGATTTGCATAATACACGTCACTGTTCGTCAACAGAAAACCACAATTTAAGTCACACGGAGTTAGTGTGCACTCGAAGTTGGTTGCTTGACGGTTGTGAGCCCACTTTGAGGTCTGTGGATATAGAGGGAAAAATTGGATCGGTGTCGGTTAGAGTTCCCGAGTAGCTCAGTGGTAGAGCGTTGGTACGTTAAACCAAAGGTCCCGGGTTCGATACCCGGCTCCGGAACAATTTTTCCCTCGAAATTATTCAAATCATCTTTACAGGGAGTTATACCTGAAATCTTGATTTGCATAATACACGTCACTGTTCGTTAACAGAAAACCACAATTTAAGTCACACGGAGTTAGTGTGCACTCGAAGTTGGTTGCTTGACGGTTGTCAGCCCACTTTGAGGTCTGTGGATATAGAGGGAAAAATTGGATCGGTGTCGGTTAGAGTTCCCGAGTAGCTCAGTGGTAGAGCGTTGGTACGTTAAACCAAAGGTCCCGGGTTCGATACCCGGCTCCGGAACAATTTTTCCCTCGAAATTATTCAAATCAACTTTACACGGAGTTATACCTGAAAATCTTGATTTGCATAATACACGTCACTGTTCGTCAACAGAAAACCACAATTTAAGTCACACGGAGTTAGTGTGCACTCGAAGTTGGTTGCTTGACTGTTGTCAGCCCACTATGAGGTCTGTGGATATAGAGGGAAAAATTGGATCGGTGTCGGTTAGAGTTCCCGAGTAGCTCAGTGGTAGAGCGTTGGTACGTTAAACCAAAGGTCCCGGGTTCGATACCCGGCTCCGGAACAATTTTTCCCTCGAAATTATTCAAATCAACTTTACAGGGAGTTATACCTGAAAATCTTGATTTGCATGATATAATATATGCAGGCAAAGACATGGAACACAATGAAACAGAATTTTCCTTGTTCTAAAAAGTTGGACATAAGACTACTTTTTACATCAAGGAAAGACTGTTATAAAACAGGCTGCTTCTCGGCGAACAAATTATTCCACCAAACAAAACCAATGCTTAAAAATAAACCACAGCCTGCCTTTAATAAATCAATTTTGTTTCAAGAATGAATAAGTTTGAATATGTTTCTTTGCATCGAGTCTGATGTGCTTCGTCAGATCGACTTTGATGACATCATCATTGCTTTCTCTGTGAAGAAAACGCGAAGGAAATATGTATAATTCATGAGTAAGATGCATGTATTTTGATTCCTGTAATTTTTGTGAATTATAACATTGCATTTAAAACTAATGCAAACTAAACATAACCTGTGTAATAGCTGCTTATAAATTGTTTGTGGGAGTTGGGGGCAGCAAATTTAGGGGAAACCCGGGCAAAGCAGATAAGCTAAGAACAAACAATGCCACAGGCTATATTTTGGTGCTCCCGAAATAAAATCTTCATGACATTGGTTGTGACACATGTTGTCCACATATATAAAAGACAGCAATTCGTTTCTCGCACCTACGGACAGTGATAATAATAATAATAATAATAATAATAATAATAATAATAATAACAATAATAATAATAATGATTTATTTTAGCTGGCAGAGTTAAGGCCGTAAGGCCTTCTCTTCCACTCAACCAGCAAAAAGTGTATATAGGCTACATATGCATGAACTTACAAAGAATCCAACAATTTGATTTAGATGAGAGTTACATGTATACAAAAGTTATTTACAAATTAAACAACAAAATACTATGAACTATTAATTAAACACTGAAATAAACTGTGTAGCAGAATTAAACTAAAATACATAGAATGTTAATATATTTCAAATAATATTAGATAATAGAAAGAGATTATTACGAGACAATTAAAATACAGCACAATCAGGATGATGTCTAAAGAAAAAAGTAACAATGTAGTCAGTGATAGTTTAAATCAGTATGATTGGAGTGAAATGCTAATAAGGTTATCTTTTAAGCTGTTCTTAAAGGTGTTTATTGTCTTGCAGCCCCTAATACTTTGTGACAAGGAATTCCATTGACGCGAAGTGGATATTGTAAAAGATGATGAATAACAAGATGTTCTATGAAGAGGTATACTTAGCGTGCCACAGATAAGTGATCTGGTATTTACGTCGTGGTTAGAGTATAGATAAGAGAAACGAGACGAAAGGTAATTTGGTGTTGAAGTGTGCAGAATTCGAAAGAGTAAAGACAGAGAGTGTAAAGTTCTACGTTAAGTCGGAGCCACGAGAGACTTGCGAAGGACGGTGATATGTGATCATACCGTCGGATGTTGCACACGTATCTGACGCACATATTCTGAGCTCGCTGTAACTTGACTGACAATTCAGAACTTAGGTCACTTAACAAAACGTCACAATAATCGAAGTGCGGCATTACTAGGGTTTGCACTAGGGTAAGTTTTAGTTGCTGGGGCAAGAAGTTTCTCAAGCGACTCAAACAATGAATGGAGGAAGAGATTTTTTTTATCGTTTCTTTAACTTGAAAATTCCAACTTAGATTATTATCAAAAAAGAAGCCAAGATTTTTTACGACAGATGAATAAGGGATTAGCGATATGATTTGAGAAAGAAAATATTGTTCATTATTCGCTTTGGCCGGGTACACGGACAAAGCGAATAATTGACCGAGCAAATTGAATATCCCTATAAAATTTCACATTTCTAAAATTAAATCAACACATAAACACGATGATAATGAGTTATATTAGGCGATAGGATATGTTATTTACAGCCCGTTACAGCATGTTAGATTAGTACAAAATACAAATTTGAACAAGTCGACGTTTCACAAGCACTGAAGACTTGGATTTCTTCTGCTTTTGCTCCTGCCCATAAGTTACTTCTCTTTCAATGTTTTTAATCGGTATAGATGTAAGAACTTCAGAGCGCTGACATTTTCTTCGTTTACCTCGTATCTTTCGAGCATCCACTTTTGACACTGGACTAAATCAAAAGAACTGACTTGGATTCTCTTGCTGACGATGTTGAAGGTTTTGGTGTAACCGGAACTGAAAATCTAAGTGTAATTGGATGCACTTATGCAATATGGAACCAACCACCATTTTATGAATATCAGGATTTCTATTGCAAAATGTGTCTTAATGTCTATAGTTTCTTATACAAAATAGAAAGTTAATGTCAACAAATACGTAAGTAATCGTCTTAACCCTCTCCCCATATCCCGACAGTACGTATTTCCAAACAGTTCACATTCCTGCCACTACCGGCGTTATCGTACGCATCGGTACGTACTCTTCAGAATGAACTCCTATCTGTAACGTGCTGCCCTATAGAGAAATCTGAACCAACCACCAAAAACAGAATCCATAGTGCAGTGTTTTGCAATTTAGAACCAACTCCAAGCTGTCAGTTCCCATGTTTGTTTTGTGTAAATATGGGAGTTTGAATACAATTTTTTGCTAATAGGAGTGATATATTATACTGGGTATTCAGTTCAAAGTGTGTCATGGCTCGCTGTATGCCGTCATGTGGCTAGCCGGTGAGCCTAGAGAATTCAATATTCCTACACTTCCGCAGAGCTATATAACCTATGAGGCAGAGAAGTTGCCTAGCAAGTACGGCGTTCATTCTGAAGAGTACGTACCGATGCGTACGATAACGCCGGTAGTGGCAGGAATGTGAACTGTTTGGAAATACGTACTGTCGGGATATGGGGAGAGGGTTAAGACGATTACTTACGTATTTGTTGACATTAACTTCGACGGTCAACATGGACACGGAGCATTTGATTTGTGTTGTGGAATGTTACCGTACGCAACCGATGATAACAAATACCCTGCGTACGACTTGCCGGCGCAAAACACAGTTCGAAAGAGGTTATGGTAGCACACAGACCGTACAGACCGCCATCTGTTGCTACGACGTTCAAGTTATACCGTACACGTTCTCAAGTTCAGATTGAAGAACGCCTTGAATAATAGGCAGCTTCTCTGACATATAAGCTGAAACTCGCTTCAAATCGGTGACTCAACAACAGTGACGTCATGACACATTTTGAAGTGAACACCCAGTATTATATTATATTATATTACATTATATTACATTATATTATATTATATTATAGCAACAAGAGTAATGTTAATGTATCAAAGAAAGTTGTAGAACCGAAGATGTTTAGGTATCAAATATGTAACTGCAGAAGAAAATCCAATGAATTTTTCTTTTAGCAGGTTATTTTACGACGCTTTATTAACAGCTTAGGTTATTTAGCGTCTGAATGAGATGAAGGTGATTATGCTGGTGAAATGTGCCCAGGATGCAACACCGAATGTTATCCAGCATTTTCTCATATTGGGTTGAGGGAAACCCCCGGAAAAACCTCAACCAGGTAACTTGCACCGAACGGGAATCGAACCTGGGTCACCTGGTTTCGCGGCCAGACGCGCTAGCCGTTACTCCACAGGTGTGCACAGGATGATGTTGATGGAATCAATGGTCCCCTTGACTTCACCTTTGAATGATAAGTCAATGTATGAACAAATGCTAATGAATATACATTTTTTTAAATTTTATTTGTAGTTCCACAATTAGTGTCTCGGATGTTTAGTTTTCCAATAATAAAGTGTTAAACATGGATTTGAACTAGAATGTTGCCTCATCTCTCTCTCACTTGAATCACACAAGTAGGAACCAAGTGCCAATACCCATTTTTGCAATAAGCAATATGGAACCAACTCCAATGTTGCCCTTCTACTCTGTGTGAGTCAAATACTGATGCGAGCTGCACCATTGATCTGAAAGAGGATTTCAGAATGTTAATAATGCAATCATTACTTTCGTAATAGTATTGATGTAGAATTTTATTTGTAACGATTAGCTCAAAAGCTGTATTTTGGACTTGGTTCCATATTGCATAATTGCATCCAATTGATGTATTGAACATTCCTTCAATCTCTGAAGATAACGACATCACAGAGTTGGTTGATTCTGAGAGAGCATTAACTGTTTCTTCAGCCGCTGAAGAAACTGGCACCGCAGAATTTGTTAAATCCGAGCCAACTGTCGTTTCGCCGATTTCTATCTCAAGTGGGCGATCTATAAGTTGATCTGGAACAAAATCTTAATCAAAAAACACATTATGGTTGTATGGTCAGATAGCAGAACCAATGATTGGAAGATTTTATTTCTTCAAGTACTATCTTCATGGCTTCTTCAGATCATTTGGCTTGTTCCTTCTTCCTCTTGAAAAATTAAACCATCTGAAAACACATTACGAACTTTTTAAGTAAAAATTAAGATCAGTGTTACTGATTTATAATTTAATTAGTGTGACTTAATGCCTCCACTATGTAAAATGATCTAACACGCTTTATTACAATAGACAAATACAGTGGCGGCTCGTGGGTATTGAATTAAGGGGGGCTGCATACAAAAATAACCAAGCAACTTACTGTATTTGAAGATTAGTTCCATGCGCCTTATCTTGTAAGTTGTGTTTAAATGAGACAGGCTCATGTTAGTAGATTTACTGGCATTTAAAAGAATCCTGCGGACAAAATTCCGACACACCGGCGACGCTGCTGTTGCGAGTGTCGTTAAATAAACCATAATTTAATTTTTTATATGCAGATTTGAAATATCTAACTGGCGATGTTGGAGTTGGTTGTATAATATATAATACATGATACATCAATAAATGAAAAAAATAACTGAGCCAGAAATTGAATTCAGGATATTCAAGAGTATGCACCAGGGCGCTTGCCTCATTTATTGTGATGCTGCTAGATATTTCAGATTCCATTATGGTTTGAAAACATTCTAGCAATGGTGCCTTCTTCTCATGAACAACATTTACTGTTCTTATTTTAAATCCATCTTGTTGCCCCAGCTCATGGAATTGTCTTTGAAACACATTAATCTAATACAGACTGTGTGGAGATCGAGAGAAGAAAGGGATACTGGATAAATTAGCAAAAAATATGCGAGCCTTTGTATTTTGTTTAGCGGCTCTTTCCATTATGAGATTCAACTGATGGGCACTTAATTTCACATTTCTCCTGAATTGTTAAGGTGCTGAACTGAATAGACTGTAAATATTTTACAGAATTAAACTTTGTTGCACTTTTTATACTCACAACGTTAAAGAAAATGTATTTAAAACTGCGCGCTACTGACAAACTGCTGCAAATTTTGCAGTGCCTGGAAACTCTGGATTCACGGCAAGGGGCAGCAGGGAGGAGGGGTAAAATTAACGCGCAAAGCATCCGAGACGAGACTGGCAGCTCCAGGGGAGGAAGTGGCTTCACCCTATAGTCCTTGTCTCTGGTTTCGCTCTGAGCGTATTCCGAATCTCACCGGTGAGCAATCCGATGGTATCACGGTGTTCCGAATTCCACCGATGACGTCATTGATGCTCCACCGGTGTCGCACCGGTGCCATCAACTTGCAGAGGTGGTGGCAATCTCCATCAGCCGCCATCAGTGAATCTGATTGGTTCTTGTATAGGGCGGGAATTAGCAGACGAATAACATCGTGCACTGTTGTGTCATGGCGATGTGTTCTGCTTTAGTTCTGCTGTATTGTTTGTAATGAGCACAACGTAAAAATAATATGTTAATGGCTTATGAGCGAACATGTCAACGGACCAGTTATTACTACTGGTTCAAGAAATAAATTGTTTATGCTATCTTTTCTTTGAACGAGATGGGAGTACGAAAATTTCGCAAAATTTTGCTAGCGTAGCACAGAAAACAACTTGTACAGTCGCCATGACAGCATCGATCCTTCCAGCAGTTTTGTTCCTTATTTCGCTGCAACGTGACGTCATTGATGCCACCGGACCGGTGAGATTCGGAATACGCTGCCTGGCAGCACCAGGGGAGGAAGTGACTTCACTAACGATTGCGTGCATGTCATTGAGAGCGAAATTTTTTAAAACATTCGAACCTCTAAATAGAGACTGTATAATAAATGTATTACACAACATAAAACGGGACAAGAGCACAAATTTCTGGGGGTGCTGCAGCTCCGCTGCCCCCTTTCGAAAGCCGCCCCTGGACAAATACATACAAAAATACAGCTAACATTTATATAGTCAAATAAATGTGGCAGGGCAAAGCGGATAAGTTATCCACTATGCCCTGTTCACTTTGCCCGCAGAAGCCATTTCGCTTTTCATTTAAGGTTATGCAAACATAAACGTTAATAATCTTCTTCGTAAGTACGGCACTTTAGAACTAATTCTATCGCCTATATATTACTATCACATAACAAAGAGTTTCTGCAGTATTGTATGTTGTACATTTGTTTCTCTTACCTTGAAAAATTTTAAGAAAACAGTCAATTTTCTTCAAACACACGCTGACTTCTTCTCTCACTAGCTAGAATGACGACAAATCAGTTCCAGCAGTAAAATCTGGCTGGGATTCTTCTCCAACATAGCAGAAAGCGCTAACTGTTGGCGTTTCTAAGAAATATGCATTATTCTCTTTGCCCGGGTTATTCGTTTTGCCCGGGTCTCCCCTAAGCATGCCTAGGGGCACCACTATACCACAGTCTACTATATACAGTCGCGAAGCTCAATATGTAGTAAAAATGCAAACATGGGTAGTTGCCCACCACTAGGATCGCTACTATCGCCTCATCATCGCAGATCTCTCTCCTAGCAGCCGACAAAATATGTTATACTTTCGTTGTCGTGTTCTTTTGGAAAAATTAACACCTTCCTTCCATTATTGAAATATTAAATGCATAAAGTTAATTTATTATTTTAATGAAGTATATTAAATTCCAACATAAACTCGAAGATACCTGCAAGAAATAAGTTAATATAATTTTTGTTTGTGTAAAACGAACTGAAATTTACTACAATAGCTTCACTAATTCAAGATTATAGCGATAATTATCTATGAAACCAATAAATATTAATTTGCATTTCTCTTTACAACAATAATAATGGAAATATGAATTAATGGAGTAACTTAACGTGTACCGGTACTTGTAGTGTAGGCTTACGTAGTTAACAAAGTGGGATGAGGTTAAGCAATAATAATCACACCAGAATTGGAAATAAAACGTGATCAATTAATTTTATTGTAACAGATTTTTTCTACGTCTCTAGTAAAGCAACAAATAAAAATAACAACAAAATTAACAGCTATAATTAAAAACATGTCCTTTGAAGAAAAAAGTAGGCCTAAGCAATAATAATCCCACCAGAATTGAAAATAAAATGTGATCAATAAATTTCATTAAAACAAACTTAATTTTTCTACGTCTTTAGTAAAATAACACATAAAAATAATAACAAAATTAATAGCTACAATTAAAAATATATCCTCTGAAAAAAAAAGTAGACCTAACCTTTATTTCCCTGGAAATTTAGCAGCCTAAGTGACAGAACTTTAACCGTATCTAATGTCCTTTCGGTTAGACTGAAACATTTCATTGTGAAATTTAAGGATATAATGTATTCTAACGGTCACAAAGAACTTCAAGTTAACAGTTTTGTTTCTGCACAGCATTCTTGTGGAAACCCAGGAACCTTTCTGAATCTTTCGGAAATCGGAAAAAGGATAACTCTGGCCTCTTTCTCTTACTGTTGCTACAATTTATAGCACTACAAACGTCCCCTCCTTGTCCCATATTATTATTCCAATTAAGTATTATATTTTAGCCATTAACATTTTCATTATAACCAATAACGAACATTTCACAAGCATCAATGTGAAATACGCAACGAGCTAGCACTCGATAGAAATACGACACAGTCCAAAGTCGACCATGGACAGTCTATTGTTCCTAGTTGCTAACCGCTTGGAGCGCTTTATCACGAGATTTGCAAAAAAACACCTCAAGCTTCGCGACTGTATATAGTAGACTGTGACTATACCTAAATCCGGTCCTATTCGTAGCTGTCATGAAACCTACTGCACTGCAAGCGACGTACTGTACTTGTGCCGCTCTTGCGATTCGCGAACTCTTCGCGTTTGTTTGACCTCGGCAGTAATAACTCCCGCTTAATTGTGGAGTGCATTACTCAGGTGACATCTGCTGTTACAATTAAGTCTGCTCACTCCCTCCTCGGCGGCGTGGTTGTCGGCGGACGATCAAACACTCCAAGGACAGTTTCACTTCCGCCCTTCGAACTTTCTCTTAATCTTCACGACGAAGTGCATCTCGTTATTGCTAGCGGGTGGACCAGATGTTTGGGGGCTGGTAGTAAAGCGGTAAAAGCTGTTCATTAATGATGCATCAGCAAAACAGTAGTAATAATTGATAACTAATAACAAAAGTAACAAATATATCAGCATTGATTAACCTATAGGAGCGCGCGGTAACGGCTGAACTCTGAAAAGTGAAGTTCGCTGGTTTGATTCCCGATTGGTGCCCACGTGCATCAAAGTCGGTTAGTGTAGCCATTGGTTAAAATTGTCACCTAACTCCTGATTAAGAATTTTTACGGTGGATCAACCTCGGTTACGATTTAAATAGGAGGTTAACCACAGTAATCTCTAACCAGCCAAATTCGAGCG
The DNA here is from genome assembly GCF_040183065.1 of Periplaneta americana. Taxonomy (NCBI): domain Eukaryota; kingdom Metazoa; phylum Arthropoda; class Insecta; order Blattodea; family Blattidae; genus Periplaneta; species Periplaneta americana. The sequence continues at coordinate 13,944,106 of NC_091121.1, forward strand.
GTTAAAGGAGATAACCAGCGATTAGTAGAGCAAGTAAAGGAAAATGGCGGCCAGAGCCACAGGTAATTATTTCGAAGACGATTATTATTGTACAGTACTTGAATTACTTGTATAGAGCGTGAGCGTGAAGGTTCTTTAGTGGAAAGAGAGAATTCTTACGAGTGACAGAAAATTTCAGGAGGGAATTCGTTTATCAAAATCTACAAATGGATCACTTGAAATAACACAAGATTCTCCTATGAATCGACTGTTCATATTACGATTCTATGTAATTGTTATTTTCTGTATTTTAAGAGGGAATGCTCGAATATCTCTTTCTCTATGTCACTGGCTGAACAAAGAGAGGTTATGGATGGATCTTAGGATAATGCACAATTCCCTGGTGTAAATGGGGTCCAAGATTGTACACACATTCCTAACTAATCTTCTGCATCCTTTTCCTTTATGGATATTCCATCTTTTTTATATAATATATTTAAATCTAGTAATTAAGTCTATTGATACTTCAGCTTCACATTGGGATATATTCATTTTTGCATTCAATTTTCCGTTTTGTACGATTTTAACCTAACAGTACTGAAAAACAAATAAATGCAACTCGCAAATATAACAGCGCCCAAAGGCAAACAAATGCAACGCGAAAATGTAGGACACGTTCATTTCGATGTAGAACATAGTGAGCGCAGTCGTTTTTAGACGTTGACTATTATCTTTGCAGCGGTATGGATGCTTTCCTTTCGTCATTTTGTAGAAACAATGTACCATCATAGACTTTACTCTGGTTAAATGAGGTGTCAGCTAGCCATGTTTTAGTAATCGGTGATTATGAATGGTGCACAGAAATTACATTTTAACCACTGTTACTGTTTAACCGTCGTTCCGTAATCTATGATTACTGCATTTTTAACCGATGTTGATGCACTTCGCCATGGGTCATGGATTTTCTCCGTTGGTGTAATCCTTCCACTCAGCTTCTGTCAGAAAAGAGAACCAGGGATATTTTTTTGGAGGTATAGTCCAGGTCAGCTTACTTCATACCTTAAGGGTGAAACCTAACCATATTTTCCCCATTACTACATATGCTAGTGGATTGTGGTGATTTTCTAGTTTGCAGGTTGAATTTTGTTTTGCCAATATTTGTCGGTACTGCAGTTCCATGAAATTGAAATTGTACTAGGTTACTGAGCCGATTACTGGAAGCTAGTGAAATTTGAACATACTAATAATTAATTAATATCAGTATTAATATTAATACATAATAGTTATTTTATGTGTTGCGTTGTGGTTATAATTCAAGACTATAGTCAGGTACGTTTTCGGAGTTATAATTTCATGTGGTCAAACAAAATATATTTTATGCTCGACCATGCCGAAATGTAGTAATTATACACCTGGTAGCAGCCCTTTAATGGATCTCATTAAAGTACACCTATTCATTAAAGTTCAGGTGTTCCACCAATCAGAAAATACCATTGTAGCAATATGAAAGCGCAAGTATCGATTATCTCGGATATGCAATCGAAAGACAACTAGCGCGAGATTAGACAATATTAAACGCAGTCGAAAAAAACAACACACAAATTAACATCAATTCACCATCATCTTCCAGCCTTTCACAAAGCACATTCCCGCAGATTCATTTCACCAATTGCCGGAGAAAATCATTATGGTCGAGCATAAAAAGTCGTATGAAACTTGACTATAATGGTAATTAATACGCTCGTATGAAAATTATGAAACTCGCTTGCGCTCGTTGCATAATGTACTATTTAGGTTAGGTTTCGTGAGTCAGTTGTTTAGTCAAACCAATGAATTTCGTAATGACCTAATATGTTGGCAACACTGACTAGACGGGAATATTTGCTGTTTGGGAACTGTTCTTATGTGATCCTCGTTATAAATGCGGCGGGTTCGTATGACTGATATCCCTACTGCTATTAGTGCCGATTGTCTGTACATGTGGGAGCCTGAACATCCCTCTACTCTGTGGACCTTCAGAGCTCGTAACGAGAGTGACTTAACTTTTAGCAATAGAATCTGGAAATAACAGCGAGAACAAAACGGTAACAGCAATAGAGCTGTATGCACGGTGGAAATGATGCAACTGTGAAGATTGAAAGGGACAATACAATAAGTTAAACAAAAAAATATACATCTTGATTACACAACTTTTAACACTGTATCACTTCGGAATATGTATAAGACTTTCTTCTGTTAAATTTTAACGAACCTATTAACATGTTGCGACCTATTTTGGGTCATCTTCTGAACTGGTCGTTGTTGGTCTTGGCGCCTCTTGTTTCCTGTGCGGGTGCGTTCGTAGTATAGAGTCAAAGAGTGTATGTGTTTTGAAATTGAGTTGTGTGTTGAGAATATCGTTGGGGTGTGTTTTCGTGTGTCTGTATATTTCATATTGTGTTGAGTTTCTGGCTTTTTGGTTGGATGTGCAGTATTTCCATGTCTGTGTTGATGTCTCTGTAGGTATGGTTGGCATCTGTGATCACGGATACCAACCACACTGCAATACTGCACATCCAACCAAAAAGCGAGAAACTCAACACACTAGAACAATATGAAATATACAGACACACGAAAACACACCCCAACGATATTCTCAACACACAACTCAATTTCAAAACACATACACTCTTTGTCTCTACACTACGAACGCACCCACACTGGAAACAAGAGGCGCCAAGACCAACAACGACCAGTTCAGAAGATGACCCAAAATAGGTCGAAACATGTTAACAAGGTACGTTAAAATTTAACACAAGAAAGTCTTATCGTACATATTCCGAAAAAAAAAATATATATGTTTTGTAATACTTTATGATATGTAAATGGCGTTTCCACAACCCAAACAGAGGCTATTCCTATAAACAGACAGACCAAAATAGATACAAACTTCAGATGGCCAGGTTCTATTGGCCACTTCGGAAGATGATCTCCAAAAGTCAATATATTCATTAAACACAGTTGGAAAAGACTATGATATGACCATTTCTGTACAAAAGTCAAAAGTTTTGGCGTTTAAAGGTAAATATCCAAGAAGAAGTAAAATCTGTATTGAAAACAGAATTCTAGAACAAGTGAACACATGTAACTATTTAGGGTACCGTGTTTTATATGAAAAAGAAAAAGATATCGATTCTAAAATAACTAATTTTGTAAAAGTTATCGGCATTATCAGTTCAATTTTCAAATCTAATTTAGTACAAGATCAAAGATGTACAGCATTTTGGCACGATCTATTTTAATATATGGATCAGAAGCCTGGACTTCGACAAAAAAAGATGTTCAACGTATAAATACAAACGAAATTAAATTCATGAGAAAAACGACACGATACACACTTTGGGATAGAAAACGAAATACAGAACTTTTGGAAGACTTGAGCGTCCAACCTATATTAAATTTTCTTCAAATCTATAGAGTTAATTGGAAACAGTATGTTGAGAGAATGCCAACAGAAAGATGGCCAAAGGCAGTGCTACATTACCGCCCTTCTGGACAAAGATCCGTTGGAAGACCATTAAAAAGATGGCATGAGATCATTGAGACCGCAACAGACCACTACGTCTAGTGCTTGAATTGGATGATGATGATGATGATGATGATGATGATGATGATGATGTTTTGTAATATCTAACCTTGCAGATGGAACAAGTAAATAATTATGCAAACAACCTTCATTTGACTGTCATTTTATTATCAATCACTCAATACAGTATGTGAACATGTGAAATTAAGTAGAGGCCACGAGTATTTTCGCCCTTTCAGGCATCATCATGTAGCGTATGAAATAGATATAGATCATCGTTGTTCCTGCAATAACTCCAATGTGCAAAATATAAAATTTTTCAGTAGGAAGAGAAAACACATTTATTCATCCTATGGCAGCCGTACATAGGAGACTGTGAATTCTTACATTTTCGAAACAAAGAAATATAATTACATAGCCTACAGGAGATTTTATTATTTGCTGTATCACTATTTAAGTTACTTAATAGAGGAAAAGTCTGAAAATCGATAAATATGTCACATAGGAGTTATTGCAGGAACAACGACGATATAAACGTAATGGTTAACTATGTTAAAAAGTCATCTTAAGCCCGCCATCGGTCGCTATCCTCAGCAAGATTAATCCAGTCACTAACATCACATCCCACTTCCCTCAAATCTATTTTAACATTATCCTCCCATCGATGTCTCTATGACACTAATATTTTTAAAAACTGTTTCACTTTTTACTTCTATAACCTAAGTATTTTGAAGTATAGTATTCCATAAATTCCATATCGTCAGATAGTTTTGTTTAAAATTAAGCTGCTTCCATGTCACAAATTTAATTTTGATATTTTAAATCGCGTGATAGTTTAAGCATTTATTTGACTTTACACCAAATAGTTCAATTTTTGTATACCTTCTAATGAAAATTTAAGAAAATCCACAAACAGGAATATTATTGCTAACATGTTGCGAAAGAATTAAAACCTACAATGGGAGGAAAAAATCATCTCCATGACACTGATTAGGCCTAATTTAAAATAGTTTGGCTTTATACTTCTGTAACCTAAGTATTTTGAAATACATTATTCCATATATCTTCATTTAGCTTTGATTAAATTGTAGCTGATTCGATGTCACAAATTTCCTTTCGAGATTTTTAATCGCGGAAAGGAATTCTATAGCAATTAAATGCAATGTTCATTCACAATTGTATCCCTATCTGTGCCCAAGCCATTCCACCCTATAATTCAGTGTATGTAAAGTATGTGTAACGGCAGCAAAAAAGATTCAGCATTCGGTTGCCATGGCATCACGATACACTAACGGCGGAATTCTGGAGAAGATAACATCTTGTTCTAAGAAGGAGGCGCCGAGACACTTTCCCACGATCCCACAGATCCTTATCTATGACCAAAGACGCCTCTGTGTGCAGGCGCCAGAAGACCTCTGCAAGTATATATTAATTGCAATTGAACCTTAGAGCCAGTCTCGAGATGTGGTGATACAACTTTAAGCGTAAGTTACATTGTCGGTATGACTCATAATTGATATCAGAATTAGAATATCATTACTACATTAATTTAATTTCATTCCGGTAATCAAATTAACACAGGAAATGGCTGTTAATTTATTTTCAGCTTTATAGTAAAATTTATAGAAAGAAGTCGCTGTAATGTTAATTTACAAATCGGAATCAAATTGGCACATGGAAATCGCTGATCATTTAACTTCAGCATCATAACCAAATAATGCAAGAAAATTGCAAAGAATATAACTTCAAAATCATAATGAAATTGACAGAAGGAAATCGCTGATCATTTAACTTCAGCATCATAACCAAATGATGCAAGAAAATTGCAAAGAATATAACTTCAAAATCATAATGAAATCGGTGATCATTTAACTTCAGCATCATAACCAAATGGATCCAAGAAAATTGCAAAGAATATAACTTCAAAATCATAATGAAATTGACAGAATGAAATCGGTGATCATTTAACTTCAGCATCATAACCAAATGGATCCAAGAAAATTGCAAAGAATATAACTTCAAAATCATTAATGAAATTGACAGAATGAAATCGGTGATCATTTAACTTCAGCATCATAACCAAATGGATCCAAGAAAATTGCAAAGAATATAACTTCAAAATCATAATGAAATTGACAGAAGGAAATCGCTGATCATTTAACTTCAGCATCATAACCAAAGGGATGCAAGAAAATTGCAAAGAATATAACTTCAAAATCATAATGAAATTGACAGAAGGAAATCGCTGATCATTTAACTTCAGCATCATAACCAAAGGGATGCAAGAAAATTGCAAAGAATATAACTTCAAAATCATAATGAAATTGACACAAGGAAATCGGTGATCATTTAACTTCAGCATCATAACCAAATGAATGCAAGAAAATTGCAAAGAATATAACTTCAAAATCATAATGAAATTGACACAAGGAAATCGCTGATCATTTAACTTCAGCATCATAACCAAATGGATGCAAGAAAATTGCAAAGAATATAACTTCAAAATCATAATGAAATTGACAGAATGAAATCGGTGATCATTTAACTTCAGCATCATAACCAAATGGATGCAAGAAAATTGCAAAGAATATAACTTCAAAATCATAATGAAATTGACAGAAGGAAATCGGTGATCATTTAACTTCAGCATCATAACCAAATGGATGCAAGAAAATTGCAAAGAATATAACTTCAAAATCATAATGAAATTGACAGAATGAAATCGGTGATCATTTAACTTCAGCATCATAACCAAATGGATGCAAGAAAATTGCAAAGAATATAACTTCAAAATCATAATGAAATTGACAGAATGAAATCGGTGATCATTTAACTTCAGCATCATAACCAAATGGATGCAAGAAAATTGCAAAGAATATAACTTCAAAATCATAATGAAATTGACAGAATGAAATCGCTGATCATTTAACTTCAGCATCATAACCAAATGGATGCAAGAAAATTGCAAAGAATATAACTTCAAAATCATAATGAAATTGACAGAATGAAATCGCTGATCATTTAACTTCAGCATCATAACCAAATGGATGCAAGAAAATTGCAAAGAATATAACTTCAAAATCATAATGAAATTGACAGAATGAAATCGGTGATCATTTAACTTCAGCAAAATAACCAAATGGATGCAAGAAAATTGCAAAGAATATAACTTCAAAATCATAATGAAATTGACACAAGGAAATCGCTGATCATTTAACTTCAGCATCATAACCAAATGGATGCAAGAAAATTGCAAAGAATATAACTTCAAAATCATAATGAAATTGACACAAGGAAATCGGTGATCATTTAACTTCAGCATCATAACCAAATGGATGCAAGAAAATTGCAAAGAATATTACTTCAAAATCATAATGAAATTGACACAAGGAAATCGGTGATCATTTAACTTCAGCATCATAACCAAATGGATGCAAGAAAATTGCAAAGAATATAACTTCAAAATCATAATGAAATTGACACAAGGAAATCGGTGATCATTTAACTTCAGCATCATAACCAAATGGATGCAAGAAAATTGCAACGAATATAACTTCAAAATCATAATGAAATTGACAGAATGAAATCGGTGATCATTTAACTTCAGCATCATAACCAAATGGATGCAAGAAAATTGCAAAGATTATAACTTCAAAATCATAATGAAATTGACAGAATGAAATCGGTGATCATTTAACTTCAGCATCATAACCAAATGGATGCAAGAAAACTGCAACAAATATAACTTCAAAATCATAATGAAATTGACAGAATGAAATCGCTGATCATTTAACTTCAGCATCATAACGAAATGGATCCAAGAAAATTGCAAAGAATATAACTTAAAAATCATAATGAAATTGACAGAATGAAATCGGTGATCATTTAACTTCAGCATCATAACCAAATGGATGCAAGAAAATTGCAAAGAATATAACTTCAAAATCATAATGAAATTGACAGAAGGAAATCGCTGATCATTTACCTTCAGCATCATAACCAAATGGATGCAAGAAAATTGCAAAGAATATAACTTCAAAATCATAATGAAATTAACAGAATGAAATCGGTGATCATTTAACTTCAGCATCATAACCAAATGGATGCAAGAAAATTGCAAAGAATATAACTTCAAAATCATAATGAAATTGACAGAATGAAATCGGTGATCATTTAACTTCAGCATCATAACCAAATGGATGCAAGAAAATTGCAAAGAATATAACTTCAAAATCATAATGAAATTGACAGAATGAAATCGGTGATCATTTAATTTCAGCATCATAACCAAATGGATGCAAGAAAATTGCAAAGAATATAACTTCAAAATCATAATGAAATTGACACAAGGAAATCGGTGATCATTTAACTTCAGCATCATAACCAAATGGATCCAAGAAAATTGCAAAGAATATAACTTAAAAATCATAATGAAATTGACAGAATGAAATCGGTGATCATTTAACTTCAGCATCATAACCAAATGGATGCAAGAAAATTGCAACGAATATAACTTCAAAATCATAATGAAATTGCCAGAAGGAAATCGCTGATCATTTAACTTCAGCATCATAACCAAATGGATGCAAGAAAATTGCAAAGAATATAACTTCAAAATCATAATGAAATTGACACAAGGAAATCGCTGATCATTTAACTTCAGCATCATAACCAAATGGATGCAAGAAAATTGCAAAGAATATAACTTCAAAATCATAATGAAATTGACACAAGGAAATCGCTGATCATTTAACTTCAGCATCATAACCAAATGGATGCAAGAAAATTGCAAAGAATATAACTTCAAAATCATAATGAAATTGACACAAGGAAGTCGCTGATCATTTAATTTCAGCATCATAACCAAATGGATCCAAGAAAATTGCAAATAATATAACTTCAAAATCGTAATGAAATTGACACAAGGAAATCGGTGATCATTTAACTTCAGCATCATAACCAAATGGATGCAAGAAAATTGCAACGAATATAACTTCAAAATCATAATGAAATTGATAGAATGAAATCGGTGATCATTTAACTTCAGCATCATAACCAAATGGATGCAAGAAAATTGCAAAGAATATAACTTCAAAATCATAATGAAATTGACAGAAGGAAATCGCTGATCATTTAACTTCAGCATCATAACCAAAGGGATGCAAGAAAATTGCAAAGAATATAACTTCAAAATCATAATGAAATTGACACAAGGAAATCGGTGATCATTTAACTTCAGCATCATAACCAAATGAATGCAAGAAAATTGCAAAGAATATAACTTCAAAATCATAATGAAATTGACACAAGGAAATCGCTGATCATTTAACTTCAGCATCATAACCAAATGGATGCAAGAAAATTGCAAAGAATATAACTTCAAAATCATAATGAAATTGACAGAATGAAATCGGTGATCATTTAACTTCAGCATCATAACCAAATGGATGCAAGAAAATTGCAAAGAATATAACTTCAAAATCATAATGAAATTGACAGAAGGAAATCGGTGATCATTTAACTTCAGCATCATAACCAAATGGATGCAAGAAAATTGCAAAGAATATAACTTCAAAATCATAATGAAATTGACAGAATGAAATCGGTGATCATTTAACTTCAGCATCATAACCAAATGGATGCAAGAAAATTGCAAAGAATATAACTTCAAAATCATAATGAAATTGACAGAATGAAATCGGTGATCATTTAACTTCAGCATCATAACCAAATGGATGCAAGAAAATTGCAAAGAATATAACTTCAAAATCATAATGAAATTGACAGAATGAAATCGCTGATCATTTAACTTCAGCATCATAACCAAATGGATGCAAGAAAATTGCAAAGAATATAACTTCAAAATCATAATGAAATTGACAGAATGAAATCGCTGATCATTTAACTTCAGCATCATAACCAAATGGATGCAAGAAAATTGCAAAGAATATAACTTCAAAATCATAATGAAATTGACAGAATGAAATCGGTGATCATTTAACTTCAGCATCATAACCAAATGGATGCAAGAAAATTGCAAAGAATATAACTTCAAAATCATAATGAAATTGACACAAGGAAATCGCTGATCATTTAACTTCAGCATCATAACCAAATGGATGCAAGAAAATTGCAAAGAATATAACTTCAAAATCATAATGAAATTGACACAAGGAAATCGGTGATCATTTAACTTCAGCATCATAACCAAATGGATGCAAGAAAATTGCAAAGAATATTACTTCAAAATCATAATGAAATTGACACAAGGAAATCGGTGATCATTTAACTTCAGCATCATAACCAAATGGATGCAAGAAAATTGCAAAGAATATAACTTCAAAATCATAATGAAATTGACACAAGGAAATCGGTGATCATTTAACTTCAGCATCATAACCAAATGGATGCAAGAAAATTGCAACGAATATAACTTCAAAATCATAATGAAATTGACAGAATGAAATCGGTGATCATTTAACTTCAGCATCATAACCAAATGGATGCAAGAAAATTGCAAAGATTATAACTTCAAAATCATAATGAAATTGACAGAATGAAATCGGTGATCATTTAACTTCAGCATCATAACCAAATGGATGCAAGAAAACTGCAACAAATATAACTTCAAAATCATAATGAAATTGACAGAATGAAATCGCTGATCATTTAACTTCAGCATCATAACGAAATGGATCCAAGAAAATTGCAAAGAATATAACTTAAAAATCATAATGAAATTGACAGAATGAAATCGGTGATCATTTAACTTCAGCATCATAACCAAATGGATGCAAGAAAATTGCAAAGAATATAACTTCAAAATCATAATGAAATTGACAGAAGGAAATCGCTGATCATTTAACTTCAGCATCATAACCAAATGGATGCAAGAAAATTGCAAAGAATATAACTTCAAAATCATAATGAAATTAACAGAATGAAATCGGTGATCATTTAACTTCAGCATCATAACCAAATGGATGCAAGAAAATTGCAAAGAATATAACTTCAAAATCATAATGAAATTGACAGAATGAAATCGGTGATCATTTAACTTCAGCATCATAACCAAATGGATGCAAGAAAATTGCAAAGAATATAACTTCAAAATCATAATGAAATTGACAGAATGAAATCGGTGATCATTTAATTTCAGCATCATAACCAAATGGATGCAAGAAAATTGCAAAGAATATAACTTCAAAATCATAATGAAATTGACACAAGGAAATCGGTGATCATTTAACTTCAGCATCATAACCAAATGGATCCAAGAAAATTGCAAAGAATATAACTTAAAAATCATAATGAAATTGACAGAATGAAATCGGTGATCATTTAACTTCAGCATCATAACCAAATGGATGCAAGAAAATTGCAACGAATATAACTTCAAAATCATAATGAAATTGCCAGAAGGAAATCGCTGATCATTTAACTTCAGCATCATAACCAAATGGATGCAAGAAAATTGCAAAGAATATAACTTCAAAATCATAATGAAATTGACACAAGGAAATCGCTGATCATTTAACTTCAGCATCATAACCAAATGGATGCAAGAAAATTGCAAAGAATATAACTTCAAAATCATAATGAAATTGACACAAGGAAATCGCTGATCATTTAACTTCAGCATCATAACCAAATGGATGCAAGAAAATTGCAAAGAATATAACTTCAAAATCATAATGAAATTGACACAAGGAAGTCGCTGATCATTTAATTTCAGCATCATAACCAAATGGATCCAAGAAAATTGCAAATAATATAACTTCAAAATCGTAATGAAATTGACACAAGGAAATCGGTGATCATTTAACTTCAGCATCATAACCAAATGGATGCAAGAAAATTGCAACGAATATAACTTCAAAATCATAATGAAATTGATAGAATGAAATCGGTGATCATTTAACTTCAGCATCATAACCAAATGGATGCAAGAAAATTGCAAAGAATATAACTTCAAAATCATAATGAAATTTACAGAATGAAATCGGTGATCATTTAACTTCAGCATCATAACCAAATGGATGCAAGAAAATTGCAAAGAATATAACTTCAAAATTATAATGAAATTGCCAGAAGGAAATCGCTGATCATTTAACTTCAGCATCATAACCAAAGGGATGCAAGAAAATTGCAAAGAATATAACTTCAAAATCATAATGAAATTGACACAAGGAAATCGGTGATCATTTAACTTCAGCATCATAACCAAATGGATGCAAGAAAATTGCAAAGAATATAACTTCAAAATCATAATGAAATTGACACAAGGAAATCGGTGATCATTTAACTTCAGCATCATAACCAAATGGATGCAAGAAAATTGCAACGAATATAACTTCAAAATCATAATGAAATTGACAGAATGAAATCGGTGATCATTTAACTTCAGCATCATAACCAAATGGATGCAAGAAAATTGCAAAGATTATAACTTCAAAATCATAATGAAATTGACAGAATGAAATCGGTGATCATTTAACTTCAGCATCATAACCAAATGGATGCAAGAAAATTGCAAAGAATATAACTTCAAAATCATAATGAAATTGACAGAATGAAATCGGTGATCATTTAACTTCAGCATCATAACCAAATGGATGCAAGAAAATTGCAAAGAATATAACTTCAAAATCATAATGAAATTGACAGAAGGAAATCGCTGATCATTTAACTCCAGCATCATAACCAAATGGATGCAAGAAAATTGCAAAGAATATAACTTCAAAATCATAATGAAATTGCCAGAAGGAAATCGCTGATCATTTAACTTCAGCATCATAACCAAATGGATGCAAGAAAATTGCAAAGAATATAACTTCAAAATCATAATGAAATTGACACAAGGAAATCGGTGATCATTTAACTTCAGCATCATAACCAAATGGATGCAAGAAAATTGCAAAGAATATAACTTCAAAATCATAATGAAATTGACACAAGGAAATCGCTGATCATTTAACTTCAGCATCATAACCAAATGGATGCAAGAAAATTGCAAAGAATATAACTTCAAAATCATAATGAAATTGACACAAGGAAATCGCTGATCATTTAACTTCAGCATCATAACCAAATGGATGCAAGAAAATTGCAAAGAATATAACTTCAAAATCATAATGAAATTGACAGAATGAAATCGGTGATCATTTAACTTCAGCATCATAACCAAATGGATGCAAGAAAATTGCAACAAATATAACTTCAAAATCATAATGAAATTGACAGAATGAAATCGCTGATCATTTAACTTCAGCATCATAACGAAATGGATCCAAGAAAATTGCAAAGAATATAACTTAAAAATCATAATGAAATTGACAGAATGAAATCGGTGATCATTTAACTTCAGCATCATAACCAAATGGATGCAAGAAAATTGCAAAGAATATAACTTCAAAATCATAATGAAATTGACAGAATGAAATCGCTGATCATTTAACTTCAGCATCATAACCAAATGGATGCAAGAAAATTGCAACGAATATAACTTCAAAATCATAATGAAATTGACACAAGGAAATCGCTGATCTTTTAATTTTAATATCATAACCAAATTAACACAAGGATTGCTGTACATAGGCAAACGGCATACATAAGACCAAGTTTTCGAAATCAGAAATGCTGAAATCGTATATATTCGCTAAAATCTCAATATATATCACTTGCAGTTTATCAATAATTTATGAAATGAAAAAAAAAAAGCTGCAGAGATTTCAATAGTTCCGTGACTTTCAGTTTCTCGCGATATATTTACAATAATTGAGCCGAAGAGATTAATTAATATTGTATGACACAAACTGAATATGTGTAACCCGATAAGGTGCTGGGAAGTGTGTGACGCAGCCGGGGTCACGGCCCCCGGATTGCGAGTGTGATTGATGCTAAACTTAGCGCGGCGACGTCTGTAATTACCGCGGCTTGCACTCGGCGGCCGTCATCTGCAGCCCTTGAGTTCGCCGACTCGATTCTAAGTAACACAAGCACCTCTTGTGACGGACGAGTCAAACACTACTTGGTCAATTAATTCAACTTTGTACTTTGATACTAAGGTTCCAAGATCACTCTCCTCATCCATTAACATTAGTAAACTGAAGTAAAAGGCTCCTCAGATTGGTGTCATACATAGATACATATTCAATTTCAATTCAATTCAATTTATTTGGCCATTAGACATACAGTTTTAGGCTTCGTCAGAATACATTGAAAAACATATAAATACATTTTAAAAAACACTAATAAAAGACACAGTAAAATTTAAATAATACAGTGAAAACATGAAATAATTTGAAACTTTTAAATTAAAGAAAACTAACTAAATTGCAATTAAATTTATTTATTAAAATACAATTTCATACAAATTTGTGTTGAAAAACTCAGCAACAGAATAAAAAGGATTATTTAATAACCAATTATAAAATCTAGTTTTGAAGCTATTGATTGGTAATTTATAATATTGACTTGGGAGCTTATTATATAATTTCATCCCCATAATTAAAAAGTTTGTGTTGCTCTTGTGTAATCTACAATATGGAATATTAATTTGTTCACTATTTCTAATTTCATGATCATGTATATTGGCCACTAATGAGTAATTGTCGATATTTTGTCGAGTGTAAAGTACTAGATCATGTATATACAAATTTATGATTGTTAAAATCCGTGATTGTCTGAAAAGTGGCCGACAATGTTCCAGATAGTTTGATTTACATAAAATTCTAATGGCTTTCTTTTGTAAAATGAAGACGCTTCCAATTTTGGTTCCATTTCCCCAGAAAATTAGGGCATATCGGATTATCGACTGAAAGAAAGAAAAGTAGGCACATCTTAAACAATTTTGAGAAACGCAGGTCGTTAATTTCTTTAACAAATATAAAACTCTTGATAGCTTTGTGCATATGTGTTCGATGTGCTTATCCCATGTTAAACTGAAGTCTATAAGAAGTCCTAGAAATTTTGTGTAGTTGAGTCTGTTGTCCTTATTCAGTAGATAATTTAGGCTGAAAGTTATGTTGATAGTTTTTTCTTGATTAAGCAAGAAGCCATTAGATTCAAACCAGAAAGCCATCTGTGATAGAGTGTCGTTGTTGAGAGCATGTAATTGATTTAGAGCAGAGGAAAAACATAGGAAAGTAGTGTCATCTGCATACATAATTGTTATTGCTTTAATGAATTCTGGAAGGTCATTTATTGCCATTAAAATAATAGAGGACCAATTTTTGAGCCTTGTGGAACCCCATAATGTGTAGTGGTGAGACTTGACCAATTTTCACCTATAGTAACTAATTGACTTCTGCCATGAAGATAGGTTCTAAAAATATGTAGTGTGTTTCCTCGAATACCATAAAATTCTAATTTTGATAAAATTAAATTATGATCAACACAATCGAACGCTTTAGTGAGATCACAGAATGTAGCATAAACTGGTGACCTATTTTCAAAATTTCTTAAAATTTCCGGTAACTAAAAGCTCAATTGCATCATTTGTTGATTTACTTTTCCTAAAGCCAAATTGGTTAGTACTAAAGAGATTTGAATTTTCAAAATAATCATAAATTTGATTGAAAATTACATACATACATACATACATACATGCAGTATGAAAATACATACCTATTCATCCATTCATACTTTTCTGTCAAGGAACATGTTTTTCACTGCAAACCCAGCGTTCTCTAATCTTCCCCCTTCTCCGCCCTCCTCTTCGTCTCCGCATATGATCCATATATCTTAATGTCGTCTATCATCTGATATCTTTTTCTGCCCTGAACTTTCTCCCGTTCACTATTCCTTCCAATGCATCCTTCAGTAGCACTTTCTTCTTAACCTGTGACCAAGCTTATTTCTTTTTCTCTTCCTGATTAGTTTCAGAATCATTCTTTCTTTACCCACTTTTTCTAGAACAGCTTCAGTTCTTATTTTGTGTGTCCATTTCACACACTCCATTCTTCTTCATACCTCACATTTGAAAATGCCTCCAATCGTTTGTCTTCTCTTCATCGTAATGCCCATATTTCTGTCCCATTCAATGCTACACTCCACACAAAGCACTTCACCAGCCTCTTCCTCACTTATCTTTCCAAACGTTCGCAGAAAATGCTCTTTTTCCTATTGAAAGCTTTATTTGCCATTGCTATCCTACTTTTGACTTCCCGGCAGTAATTCATGTTACTATTAGAGTAGGCTACATATCGTCGTAAAACCCCTTAAGTCCAATTTTTACCGAATGTCGAAATCTATGTATATTTTCATAATATGTCTGCTGATAACACCTCGTAAGTCTGCAAGTGTTTCTACTGTATCTATTCTAAATAATAAATGCATAACAGTAGTTAGCTGGAGTATAAAACAATACGAAGTTATTTTGCTCTCGTGTACAATTTCCTCGAATGCAGTGACGAGGTTTTAAAAGTAAGCATATTCAGTGGCGAAGCTAAGATGTAAATACTGGGTAGGTTGAAAAAATCTTCTTACCTTATATCTTTTTATAGAGCAGATGTTTCTCGGCCTTTTAATCATAATTTTTTGTGACACAGATCGCAATAGAATAATATGATGGCCACTCATTTTCATTCCCGAACAGAATACAGATATAACAATATAACTTAGTTGTCTCAGAGCACTCTGTTAGCCAAGCATATTTCTTATACCATGACAATTGAAAATTTCTATTTTGTCTTCCTCTATCCTCTATTTTAATATATAAATGTGGTCTCGATCTCATATCTTTGTAAGCACATATTATTTCAAACGTCCAACGGTTTCTCTTTCAATTCCACAAATAATGACCTCAATGTTCTCTCAGTATGAGCCATTTTACACACAATTAATATGTAACACACACACACGCATGGACTTTCGATTAAACTAACATTCAACAACGTAGCGCATTCACAGAACACCAATATAGCGCAACGTAATTTTGTGAAGATGAGGTTAGTCGCATTTCGTACCGAGGCTTAGCGAATCCCGGTCCTCCCCTCAAGCTTCCGAATCTGTGACTCATTAAGCATATTCACACCAAACTCGTACCATTTGTGATAATCATCTGGATGAATTGCATGTATTGTTATTGCAAGGAGTCAGATGAAAACATTTCTTTAAAGCTCGATGAACTATTGTTTTTGGAAGTCCTAATTGTCAGATACATTTACGAACTGATTTTTAGGACTCTGAACAAATGGTCTTCGGATGGCTTCTACCGTTTCATCATTTGTCGATGGTCTTCCAGTAACCTTTTTCTCCAATTGGCTTCCAGTCTCTTTTTAACTGAATATCTCAATGGCGAACGTTATTCTTGTATGGTGGTTCTTCGTTAAATACGCGACGAAATTCACATCGTACACGAGTTATAGATTCAAATTTTGCCAGCCACAAAAAACATTGCACTTTTCTTTGGACAGTACATCCATTTTGCATAATTAATTGTAAAAATTGAAATTATTGCATATCTTCGATTGTTACCGTCTTTTGGTTCCTTCAGTTACAGACGAAACACTTTGAGAGTTTTATTTTCATCTGGCACCAATATTACATTTCTACCTCTATTCATTCAAAAAATATAATCCTCTGAAACCCCACCAAGACTTTTAGGATTTAGTGTATTTATTCATTTTTATTCATTTCTTTTATTCC
Source organism: Periplaneta americana (assembly GCF_040183065.1). Taxonomy (NCBI): domain Eukaryota; kingdom Metazoa; phylum Arthropoda; class Insecta; order Blattodea; family Blattidae; genus Periplaneta; species Periplaneta americana. The sequence goes on from NC_091121.1 coordinate 13,961,300, forward strand.
ATAGATCTTACATGAGCAATGAAGCTTTAAGATGTGGAACAAGTCAAAATTTCACAATATTACAATTACAATTTTTACAAATTTTTATAGTTTTACAATTTAGTAATTTTCTACAATTTTTACAATTTTGTGCAATTTTTTACAATATTTTTGCGAGATGTAGAGATGAGGTGAGGTCCGAGGATTCGCCAAAATATTACCCGGCATTTGCCTTTTGGTTTGGGGAAAACCTCGGAAATACCCAACCAGGTAATCAAATCAAAGGAGTTGATACCAAGGACTCGCCATAGACCATCGGCTTCAGTCCCACGGCTGTGGAAAACCTCGGAAGAAACCAAAGACCAAAGGGGGGAGGAGTGTAGTGCTGAAAAGTACCTGTGCAGATATGAACATATCATACTCGTGGGTTTTAGTTCGAACTTAGGTTTAAGATACAGATTAGATTTATTTTAAATGTTATTTTAAGTGATCGTGCTTCATTTAATTTAGGATATTCCTTATTATTATTATTATTATTATTATTATTATTATTATTATTATTATTATTATTATTATTATTATTATTATTATTGTTAGTATTAATTATTGGTATTATTATTAACTGTATTTTAAATTAATAAGTTTATTATTGTCATTATTGAGTGTAATTAGTTACCACTGCCACCGGGTATGTACCCATTGCAGTGTGAATAAATACATACATAACCCAAGCCCGAACGCAGCTCCGGATCAGCAGCCCAGCGAGTCTGCCGACTGAGCTACATCGCATTGCAATCCATCCCCTCCCTATGGATTAGAATAATCTCTTCTGTGTAGGATATGTAGGCCTATATGTGCGGATTCCCCTCGTTCGTAGGAATGGACTCGTTCACATTGTTATGTTTATGATATATGACATAAACATTTCCGGAAAGGCCCATTTCCATGGCGACCCAAGTATAATGACGTCAGTGTAATTTCTTTTCCAACAAACCCTTTAATTTTTTCTTTTAATTTAAGTGGATAGAATATTGGAAGGGAAACAGAAAGAAAAAAAAATATGAGGATGAAGAGCAGAGAACAGAAAAAGAAGCAATAAGGAATATCGAAGAAGAGAAGAATGTAGACGTTTGCGTGATGTGCAAGCGGTCCCTCTGCGATCCCTCCCCAGTCCTCGGGGGTTACCTCTGCTCCCGGAAGTTGTGCCTCCTCGTCTCCTCATTCGACGCGCCTCAACTTTTCCCTCTCTGAAACCATTTTCACGTAGGGAAGTTAAACTTTATGAATCCATACACACAGCGGGCTGCCGAAGTGTGGAGTTCACGACAGCGTGTAGCGAGAGATGTGGAAATGGCAGTACCTTGCAGACAGGCACTTGATTCTACCCCAGGCGTTCATATGCACTTATTTGAGAAGCCAGTCTTCTGATATTAAACAAAGCATATCAATCGTTGAGAAAGTTCATGATCGAGTTCATTAATGACCGCTACGTATTCAAGGACCAGTGAATGAATAAAGCAATGAAAGAATTCATGTACGAATGGAAGAATGTCATAGTAATCCATTTAGATACTCTCATCCTCTGAGGAGTTTAGTGCTGAAAGGAATGCGGTTCCGACTAGTCTAGCGCGGTACTGGAATGGGAGGGAACAGTGACAGCGGCAGTCTGGAAGGAAGTACAATCATACTGAAAACATTCGCCCGATTTAGGAGAGCAGCATACCTATTAGTTTTCTAACGTATTTTTGGCGAGATAGAGATGCAACCATTCGTACTTACGTGTTCAGAGAAGGAAAGTATTGTAGAAAATTTTATTTATTTATTTATATTTATTTATTTATTCTGGTGAAGTTAAGGCCATCATACCACCAGAAATACAAATACAATAAAATACATAAAAAGAAAAATCATAATAAAACTACAATAATCTTAAATGAAAAGAAGAATCATACTATAAAATTTAGTGATTAATAGAAATGAATTAAATTTATAAAATAATCAATTTAAATATACTGTACTGCTGAACTCACTTGAGAAGTAAAACTACTTGATTTGTATTTTAAGATATCACCAACAAATGATTTTCGCATGACATTATAGGAATCTGTTTTTCACGATACCAATCATACACATTCTAAAATTCCAATAGAATAAAACCAAAAATTTTCCACATCATGTTTCCTTAAAAATGACTTGTAACGGTGAAATATTTAACATGAGTAATTCATACAATATTAACATAGCTAACATCAGGGAGATGTTTGAGCAAAAATTGCAACAATATATTTAATATATTAATAACAAAACCATACAGGCCTAGGTAAACAGTATGTATGTATGTATTTATTTACACTGCAAGTGGGCAAGCACCCGGTGGCAGTGGTATATACAATATTAACAATACACAGTTAAAATGATAAGCAATACACAATAAAATTTACAATACATAATAAAATTTACAACACATATACAATTTTATACACAATACAATAAGAATACACAATACAATTTAACACAATAATAATAAAACATAAAATAAAACACCTAATTTTACAACACAACCTACATGATTATGTATAGGTCCTACATAATTTTCAATAGTCTTTCACTTTACTCTCATCTCATTCCCTGTAGTGGCACTATGACGCATTTCACTGACACTTTAGCACACATTTCACTGACACTCTGTAACACATTTCGCTGACACTATAGAACACATTTCATTGACGCTATAAATTATCACTGATCGGAACTGTTCACTGCACTGTAAAACCATAACTTCACTGACTCACCTCGCTTCACTGATACAACAGTTCAAATAAGTCAAATAATTGCATTCTTATGCATACTGTACTTATGAACAGAACTACATTTAAACTAAACATTTCTAGTCTAAGGCCCTCTTACACGCTATTTTTAAATAATTTACAATTCAAACCAAGGAAGTAAACTCGTCAGGCTAGATAAATACATGCCACCTTAAAAAATTAAATGTTGAATGTACCTTAATTTTAATTTTCACTTTATACACAACTCTTTAAATTATTCTTGAATCTCCTTAAGGAAGGACAGCCCTCAAAGACCGCGAGGACAGCCCTCAAAGACCGCACAGACGATATGTATATATGTGTATATGAAATATTCACACACTACCACAAACTGAAGACTGCATATTTTTAGACGATTAATACTTCCACTCCGCTCGCCTCGGCTTGGCTGTAGCAACAAAAGAATCTACCTGCAACCCCCCGCACCGATGGCAAGAATACCTCAGGTCCAGCGCTAAACTCGTCGGAGGAAGACAGTACATGGATGGATGCATAAGTAGATCATTTTATGGATCAATAACTCTTTTTCATTTTCATTTTCTTTCATTTAATTTATTGTATTCCATAGATCTTACATTAGCAATGAAGCTTTAAGGCATGCCTGCACAAGGTTTGCGCTCTCCGAGCCGGCTCACAGCTCACGAGCGGAATCCAGATATTAGCTGCGCTCTGTATAAGGGTGGACTGGAAGAAGGGGTGATCTCGTACAAAATATACACAAAAGGAAGTACTATTACGAGTGTTTATGAAATGAATTCCCGTTCAGTGTTTGCAAAACTATCTGGACTATTATTAATTAATAAAGAAATATTTATTTTACAGAAATAATAGAAATTCTATAGCTACTTAAATGTACAATATCATTTTGTTATATTTTTATTTATCAGTATATCAAAACGAGGTTTTATGCTGTTGGCAGCTGAAAGGAACAGTAGCCTACTGATCATAATTAAACATCAGTTACAGATGTTCGATGTCTGCCTTTATTAAAGTTGATTACAGAAAACAGTTGCTCACAAATATAAATGTTGAGCCAAACATAGCAATCATTTTCACAGCCAGCCTGTGTAGTCGTGGATATTATTGCTAATGTTTAGTCGTGTAAAACTCAACCAGGCTAGTAATATTATTCAGACGATCTTTAGCCCTTAGGTCATATTGAAGATCAATAAGTTCGAGCTGTAAATCGTTAAATGTTATGTTCCGTCTTTTAGATTCCTCCATACTGTACTGTAGCAGTAGGTAAGCAACGTGAAACAGTTACTGAGAATAGGGCTACACACTGCACTCCACTAAATATAGATAACTGAGTGGTCGTTTCCCTCTCCTCTACCTATAGCAAGTCTATGTCATTCTGACGTATCTTCCTCTCCGTTTCGGCGAGCGGTAAAGAAGGCTGTCCCGCTCCGAAGGAGCGCGCGCGCTCGTTGAGCGCTGTTTGGGCAGGTATCCTTTAAGATGTGGAATAAGTCAAAATTTTACACGATTACAATTACAATTTTTACAATTTTTTTACAATTTCAATTTTTTTTACAATTTTTGGCGAGATGTAGTGAGATGAGGTGAGGCCGACGATTCTCCAACAAATTACCTGGCATGGTTGGGGAAAACCTCGGAAAAAATCCAACTAGGTAAATACCAAACGAGGGTGAAGTGAAGTGAAGCCGAGGATTCGCCATAGACCACCCGGCATCAGTCCCACGGCTGGGGAAAACCTCGGAATGAATGGATAGATGAAATGATGGATTCACTGATTTGATGAATGGTGAATAATTAAGTACCTACAGCAAGGATTGAATAGTTAAAAAAGGAGTGGATGAATTAGTGAACAAATGATTTGAAATGTGATTATATTAATAAATTGAATTGATGATTCAGTGGTTAAATGAATGATTGAACGAAGTTTTGAAAAAATTAATTGTTGATTTATAAGAGTATTAGTGATATTTTGGAAAGAGTGGGTGAAGGAAGAATAATATTGAAACTAATCAGGAAGAGAAAAAGGAATTGGTTGGATCACTGGCAGAGAAGGAACTGCCTATTGGAAAGAATGGTGAACGGGAGAAGAGTTCGGGGCAGGAGAAGATATCAGATGATAGCCATTAAGATATATGGATCATATGCTGAGACTAAGAGGGAGGCAAAAAATAGGAAAGATTGGAGAATGCTGGTTCTGCCCTTGGGCAGAAAACTATGAATGAATGAAAGAGGGTTAGTGTAATATTTTAAGTCAGCAATGTATGCAATTGAGGAGGGAAAGGAACTGGCTACCATACCTTATTATCGTCTGGCTTAGTTGCCTCATGAGTGATGTATCGATGTCATTTGTGAGCTTCAAAACTTCAAACCTGTCTTCGGACTTGAGTGAACAAGACGAATAGATTTAAATAAATGTTTGACTAAAACGAGAAATGCATAAATGTATGAATTAGTGAAGAAATGAATTAATGCTTTAAGAGATACATAAATTTATGGATTTCCTGCTGATCCAGAGTTGCTTTTGATTGCGAGTTCGATTCCAGCTTGCGGTGATTACCTTTTTGGGTTTTTCCGAGGTTTTCCCAATCATAAGGCGTATATCAGGTGATCTATAACGAATTTTCGGCCTCATCTCGCCAAATACCATCTCCTATCACCAGTTTTATTTCATCGACGCTAAATAATCCAGTACTTGATACAGCGTCGTTAAATAACCAAGTAAAAAACTGGTGGATGAATGATTTATTGGTTTAAGTGTTATATAAAGGCTTGAATAATTAATTGACCTAACGGATAAATTAATTAATGGATCATTTATCAATTGAACGGATGCATAGATGAGTAGATGAATGAATGATGACATAATGAATAAGGGAATGCATAGATTAATGTATGATTGATTGGAGGACTGTATGAATCATTTATGGGTTGTAGGGTCACATAGATGAATATACGAATGAGGGATATTGAAGGAATGTCTAAATAATTCATGGATTTATGTATGCACAAATGGATGGTGACAGAAGAAACAGATGTAAAAGGAAGGTAACAGGAAATAGCAAAACAAATGAGAGAAAAAAATAATAAATATGGGAGGGAAAGAACGAAGAAAATAGAAGCAAGTCATTATCTGCAACAAGATACTGCTTACTTAATACTTCTGTGTACTGTATTATGTAATATGTTGTAAAGCATAGGAAAGTGTTAATTTAAAAATATTTTAATCCTGCTATACGTCTACTATTTGTACGCAAAAAATGCATGAAAACTCTATTAAATTATGATTTTTGTAAATAATATTTTTTTCGCATGTTCTGTTGTAACGTACATTTTGTATAAGGACTCAAACTTCACTTATGAGAAATTCTGTGCCTATCCCATGTGATGACTTGCTCCTGATATGGACAATGCAAGGGCGCACACATCGCCTCGAGCCCCAAATTCGCCAGCGCTGTGAAAACGCATTGCTAAGCTCTTCTAAGAAATTTATAGCTCGCTGAAACTTTCAAATAAAAAGCACATGCTCTGCCTTGAAGGTTTCATGGTACAGGGTGTTTGTGTCGTAGAGCTCTGGTGCTGCTAAGATTAAACTACTTCTGCTGCTACTTCTACTACTGCTGATATTACTGCTACTATCACTACTACTGCTGCTGCTTCTACTACTGCTATTACTGCTACTATCACTACTACTGCTGCTACTACTACTACTGCTGCTATTACTGCTACTGTCACTACTACTGCTGCTACTACTACTACTGCTGCTATTACTGCTACTGTCACTACTACTGCTACTACTACTACTACTGCTGCTATTACTGCTACTATCACTACTACTGCTGCTACTACTACTACTGCTGCTATTACTGCTACTGTCACTACTACTGCTACTACTACTACTACTGCTGCTATTACTGCTACTGTCACTACTACTGCTGCTACTACTACTACTGCTGCTATTACTGCTACTATCACTACTACTGCTGCTACTACTACTACTGCTGCTATTACTGCTACTGTCACTACTACTGCTACTACTACTACTACTGCTGCTATTACTGCTACTGTCACTACTACTGCTGCTACTACTACTACTGCTGCTATTACTGCTACTGTCACTACTACTGCTACTACTACTACTACTGCTGCTATTACTGCTACTGTCACTACTACTGCTGCTACTACTACTACTGCTGCTATTACTGCTACTGTCACTACTACTGCTACTACTACTACTACTGCTGCTATTACTGCTACTATCACTACTACTGCTGCTACTACTACTACTGCTGCTATTACTGCTACTGTCACTACTACTGCTACTACTACTACTACTGCTGCTATTACTGCTACTGTCACTACTACTGCTGCTACTACTACTACTGCTGCTATTACTGCTACTATCACTACTACTGCTGCTACTACTACTACTGCTGCTATTACTGCTACTGTCACTACTACTGCTGCTACTACTACTACTGCTGCTATTACTGCTACTGTCACTACTACTGCTGCTACTACTACTACTGCTGCTATTACTGCTACTGTCACTACTACTGCTGCTACTACTACTACTGCTGCTATTACTGCTACTGTCACTACTACTGCTGCTACTACTACTACTGCTGCTATTACTGCTACTGTCACTACTACTGCTACTACTACTACTGCTGCTATTACTGCTACTGTCACTACTACTGCTGCTACTACTACTACTGCTGCTATTACTGCTACTGTCACTACTACTGCTGCTACTACTACTACTGCTGCTATTACTGCTACTATCACTACTACTGCTGCTACTACTACTGCTGCTATTACTGCTACTGTCACTACTACTGCTGCTACTACTACTACTGCTGCTATTACTGCTACTATCACTACTACTGCTACTACTACTACTGCTGCTATTACTGCTACTGTCACTACTACTGCTGCTACTACTACTACTGCTGCTATTACTGCTACTATCACTACTGCTACTACTACTACTACTGCTGCTATTACTGCTACTGTCACTACTACTGCTGCTACTACTACTACTGCTGCTATTACTGCTACTGTCACTACTACTGCTGCTACTACTACTACTGCTGCTATTACTGCTACTATCACTACTACTGCTGCTACTACTACTGCTGCTATTACTGCTACTGTCACTACTACTGCTGCTACTACTACTACTGCTGCTATTACTGCTACTATCACTACTACTGCTACTACTACTACTGCTGCTATTACTGCTACTGTCACTACTACTGCTGCTACTACTACTACTGCTGCTATTACTGCTACTGTCACTACTACTGCTGCTACTACTACTACTGCTGCTATTACTGCTACTATCACTACTACTGCTACTACTACTGCTGCTATTACTGCTACTATCACTACTACTGCTACTACTACTACTGCTGCTATTACTGCTACTATCACTACTACTGCTGCTACTACTACTACTGCTGCTATTACTGCTACTGTCACTACTACTGCTGCTACTACTACTACTGCTGCTATTACTGCTACTATCACTACTACTGCTACTACTACTACTGCTGCTATTACTGCTACTGTCACTACTACTGCTGCTACTACTACTACTGCTGCTATTACTGCTACTATCACTACTACTGCTGCTATTACTGCTACTATCACTACTACTGCTGCTACTGCTGCTACTTCTACTACTACTGCTGCTACTACTGCTACTATCTACTACTGCTACTGCTACTACTGCTGCTGCTACTATTGCTACTGTCTACTACTACTGCTACTGCTACTATCTACTACTACTACTGCTACTACTACTGCTGCTGCTACTACTACTGCTGCTACTTCTACTACTACTACTACTTCTGCTACTACTGCTGCTGCTACTACTGCTACTGCTACTACTACTACTACTACTACTGCTACTTCTACTACTAGTGCTGCTACTAATGCTACTATCACTACTACTATTACTGCTGCTACTACTGCTACTTCTACTACTGCTGCTACTACTGCTACTTTCACTACTACTACTGCTACTTCTACTACTGCTACTTCTACTACTACTACTACTGCTACTTCTACTACTGCTACTTCTACTACTACTACTACTGCTACTTCTACTACTGCTGCTACTACTGCTACTATCACTACTACTACTACTGCTACTTCTACTGCTGCTGCTACTATCACTACTACTGCTACTTCTACTACTGCTACTACTGCTACTTCTAGTACTGTTGCTACTACTGCTACTATCACTACTACTACTACTGCTACTACTGCTACTTCTACTACTGCTGCTACTACTGCTACTTCTACTACTGCTACTTCTACTACTACTATTTTTACTACTACTGCTTCTGCTACTACTGCTACTGCTACTACTAATACTACTGCTACTACTACTACTGCTGCTACTAATGCTACTATCACTACTACTACTACTATTACTGCTGCTACTACTGCTACTTCTACTACTGCTACTATCACTACTACTACTACTGCTACTTCTACTACTGCTACTTCTACTACTACTACTTCTACTACTACTGCTGCTGCTACTACTGCTACTGCTACTACTACTACTACTGCTGCTATTACTACTGCACCAAAATTTAAGAGGTGATTTGTAGAAACATACTAATGTGTGCAATAAGCAGTTTTGGGATAAAAATAACACAATATTAATTTGATATCCCTCAATCAGCTGTTTTTTCTGATAGTATAATTGTTGGTAGTATATCGATTTACCTTGAAAACAGCTGTTGTCGATGATGAAATAATTTGAAATGATACGAGGTTATAATATCCTTAATGCGATAAGAGTTTTGTTATGTAATATGAAAAATGCTTACTCTATTGTAAATTGGATACATTAATTACTATTACAAATTTACAATATTGCAATATTATAGAGGTACAGATAAACAGATTATATTATAAATACTAATATTATTTACTTAAAATGTATGAAATTGTGCTTATATCTCCATTAAAGTAGGTCATTCTCTACAGTTTCAATGGGTACAGATTTCCTGAAAATTTGAAGCAATTTGAACAATGTAGTATATAAAACTAAATACAAATATTTACATACGGAATACTAAATAAATTTTACAAGAGAAAGAGTTCATCCAAAGGGCTGGACTCGGGAAGAGTACCCAAAACGCTCATTGCATTTCCGCGTTGAATTGCAATACTTAAACGTTGACGGAAATAAGTAGTGCAACGATGATGACCAGTAATGGAGATCAAAATTTGGCCGATTTGAGATACTAAAACTTTAGCGTCATGACTCTAAGGACTCTTGTGGGATGTTGTTTGAACGTTGGAATAAAGAATCAAAATAAAGTGTCACATAGCTGGAATGTACAAAGCAAATACTGTACATAGCACTAGAATATTGGAGCTGTTTTAGAAGTGTCTAGAACTTGTGGGAATTTACCATTCAAAAGTTACAATTTGTTTATAATTAAAAAGGCATATTTTTTACAAGTGTTCGAGACACACACTCTATGACTATATACAGTAACTATTTTTTTAATCAAAAGAATTTCAGTTTTTACAAAAATGTAGTATTTTAAAAGCTCTTCTTAGCCTATATAATATGATACTGCCGTAAACTACAAATTCGAGCAAAAATACAATGGCAGGTTACGTAATATGTTTTTGAGCGGTGTCCTTATAGTATTAGTGAGCACTTGTATTGTTTCCGACAGTTTTTCTGTACCACACCTACATTATCCTACCTTTATGTATAATGTAGAATGACTTCTCATATATTCTGCTATACAGCTCTGAGTTCTTCTCTACTCCTGTGGTCAGCTGGAATAAAATGTCCGGGAAGGATGAAGGCTGTCGTGCACAAGGGATGGGCGGCTTTTACCTGAACCTCTGGCTCTATTATCAGCCTTATAATAGGCTCCTCTGTTACCTGCTGTACTATATTTCAAGGGCCGAGTCTCTGATTGATGTGTCCCACGAGGTCACATGACCGTTTCAGGCTTGGCATGTAACATTGCACTGAGGATCTTTGGGGCAAACGGAGCTTACACGATCAGTACTTCCAGCAGATTATATTAGAGCCTGTTGGTCGAGCTCAATATTAAGTATTATTACTATTATTATTATTATTATTATTATTATTATTATTATTATTATTATTATTATTATTATTACTTACTTACTTACTTACAAATGGCTTTTAAGGAACCCGAAGGTTCATTGCCGCCCTCACATAAGCCCGCCATCGGTTCCTATCCTGTGCAAGATTAATCCAGTCACTATCATCATACCCCACCTCCCTCAAATCCATTTTAATATTATCCTCCCATCTACGTCTCGGCCTCCCTAAAGGTCTTTTTCCCTCCGGTCTCCCAACTAACTCTCTATATGCATTTCTGGATTCGTCCATACGTGCTACATGCCCTGCCCATCTCAAATGCCTGGATTTTAAGTTCCTAATTATGTCAGGTGAAGAATACAATGCGTGCAGTTCTGTGTTGTGTAACTTTCTCCATTCTCCTGTAACTTCATCCCTCTTAGCCCCAAATATTTTCCTAAGAACCTTATTCTCAAACACCCTTAACCTATGTTCCTCTCTCAGAGTGAGAGTCCAAGTTTCACAACCATACAGAACAACCGGTAATATAACTGTTTTATAAATTCTAACTTTCAGATTTTTTGACAGCAGACTAGATGACAAAAGCTTCTCAACCGAATAATAACACGCATTTCTCATATTTATTCTGTGTTTAATTTCCTCCCGAGTGTCATTTATATTTGTTACTGTTGCTCCAAGGTATTTGAATTTTTCCACCTCTTCGAAGGATAAATCTCCAATTTTTATATTTCCATTTCGTACAATATTCTGGTCACGAGACATAATCATATACTTTGTCTTTTCGGGATTTACTTCCAAACGTATCGCTTTACTTGCTTCAAGTAAAATTTCCGTGTTTTCCCTAATCGTTTGTGTATTTTCTCCTAACATATTCACGTCATCCGCATAGACAAGAAGCTGATGTAACCCGTTCAATTCCAAACCCTGCCTGTTATCCTGAACTTTCCTAATGGCATATTCTAGAGCGAAGTTAAAAAGTAAAGGTGATAGTGCATCTCCCTACTTTAGCCCGCAGTGAATTGAAAAAGGATCAGATAGAAACTGACCTATACGGACTCTGCTGTAAGTTTCACTAAGACACAGAAAACAACGAATAAATTAATTCATGCTTTTTCATCTCGTGACTTCAGCTGGTTTTCTTTTCTATATGTTTGTTTTCCCAGTGGCTGTCTGCGTACCTTCAAAATTAAATTTGCCGCTTATTGCCTCTGATATTTGCCGATTTGTGGTTATTCTCGCTCTGTATTTTGTGTTACTTTCCAAAACCATTTCGTTATCGAAATTTCCGTATTCATATTCTCTCCTCCGGTAGAAGTAATTTGTCAAGAGCTCATGAGTCATGACATGACACACAGCAGTTCGTCCCTGAATGGTATTAACCCCCCGTGTATAAACAGATTTATTGAATCTTTTTGCTTTCTGGAGACAAATAGAAATAACAATTGCAAAGTAAAGGAGGTACACAGGTAGTCCGAGCAGCTCCGAAAGAGGAATCTGGCATTGTGTTCAAACGCAAATTCCTCTGCAGTGGAAAACATGTTTTGTGTAGCACTCGCAGTGAAATGGGCTTTGCAGAGCTTCTTACTGTGAGCCTTGGTCTGCGTTTATCTCGCCGCAATTGTCACATCTCTTTACTCGATAACAGAGGTGGCTGCATGACAGGAAAAGTAAAGATTTTATGCTGTGTGGACGCCATGATATTGAGTTCGACTTTTCCTGGGGCAAGTACGTTTGTCTGCTGACAGTAGGTTGTGTTGTTCGGATCGATCGAGGGATGGGAAAAACAGGTGAACAGATGGATAAATGGTTGGATAGATAGATACGAGGATGGTTGGATAGCTGGAGAGGTAAATGTGAATAAATGAATAGAGAGACATGTAGAATATATGGGTGTATTAATAACTGGATGATTGATTAGAAAGGTAGATAGATAATAGATGAATAGGATAGTGGGATAAATTTATAAAATTGCAAGCAGGAAGTAAACAGATAAGTAGATGGGTGGATGGATAAACGGATAGATTGATGAATGGGTGGTTGCATAGATACATGAGTAGACGGATGGACGAAGAATGGTTAGGTAGTTGGATAGGTAGGTATGTAGACAGGCAGATAGACAGGTAGGTAGGTAGATAAGAGAGCTGGAGAGATGGATGGATGGATGGATGGATGGATGGATGGATGGATGGATAGATAGAAGGATGAAGAGATGAACGGATGGATGGGTGGATAGATGTAGAAATGGGTGGGTGGAAAGAATGATGGATAGATGGAGAAATGGATGGATGGATATATGAAGAAATGGATGGGTGGAAGGATAGAAGGATGAATGGATGGATGGATAGAAGGATGAATGGATAGATGGAGAAATGGATGGATGGATAGATGAAGAAATGGATGGGTGGAAGGATAGAAGGATGAATGGATGGATGGATAGAAGGATGAATGGATAGATGGAGAAATGGATGGGTGGAAGGATAGAAGGATGAATGGATGGATGGAAGGATGGATGAATAAATGGAGAAATGGATGAATGGAAGGATGGATTGATGGGTAGAAGGATGGATGGATGGATAGATGGAGAAATGGATGGATGGATAGATGAAGAAATGGATGGATGGAAGGATAGAAGGATGAATGGATGGATGGAAGGATGGATTGATGGGTACAAGGATGGATGGATGGAAGGATAGAAGGATGAATGGATGGGGAAATGGAAGGATAGATTAATGCATAGAAGGATGGATGAATAGATGGCTGAATGGAGAAATGGATGGATGGGTGGAGAAATGGATGGATGGATGGATGGATGGAGAAATGGATGCATGGATGGGTGGAGAAATGGTTGGATGGATAGATGACTGAATGGAGAAATGGATTGATGAATAGGTGGAGAAATGATGGTTTGGTGGATGGATGGAGAAATACATAGATATATGAATGGATGGAAAGATGGACGGTTAGATGGAGAAATGATGGTTGGATGGATGGATTGAGAAATAGCTGGATGGGTGGATGGATTGAGAAGTGAATGGATGGGTGGATGGATGGACAAATAGATGAATGGATGGACGGATAAACGGATAGATGGATCGATAGGTTGGTGTACTGTACTGATAAGACGTAATGGACGAGTGGTTGCATAGAGTAGACGAATGGACGAGTGGTTATAAGTAGGCGGATATAGGTAAGTAGACAGACAGATACATAAACAGGTAGGTAGGTAGAAAAGAGAGATGGATGGATGGGTGGGTAGTTGGATAGAAGGATTGAGAGATGAATGGATAGATGGGATGGATGGATGGGTGGATAGATGAATGGAGAAATGGATATATGGATAGAGGGATGAATGAATGGAGAAATGGAATAATGATGGATGGATGGATGGATGGATGGGTGGATGCATGGAGAAATGAATGGATGGAGGGTGGGGAGATGAATATATAGAATAGAAAGATGGATAGATAGATGGATGGATGGAGGGGTGGATGGATGGACAGAGAGATAAATATAAAGAGAAGGGAATGGTTATACCTAGAAGTAGGTAGGAATAGATGTAGGATAGAGATGGATAGACAGGTACACAGATATGGACCCCGTCTTGAGCCTTGCAAATTGCCTATGTCCCTAGGCAGCTCGTGTTCCTATATAATTATTCTCTTTCATGTTCCTCTTCTGCCGCCGCGATTAGTTCAGAGGGTTCGCACCGTACCTGCATAAAGAGAAAAGCGAACTCTGCCAGTTCGTCCCGTTTGTGACGGCCATAAAAATAGTAAATGCTTTGAAGCCCACAAACATTGAATGATTCTGAAGGTCTTTGTACGTCCAGGGCTACCTGTTATCCTACCGTTCTGTATAGGCAGGGCATTTACTGTACCTCCTCTGTATAAAGAGATGACAGTTATGGTGACCAGGAGGGTCCTACACATGAATTTCGTTCGTAGTGAGCATTGAAGTTTCCTGCATATACCCTCTGAGCAATATATATATATATATATATATATATATATATATATATATGGTTATTTAACGACGCTGTATCAACTATTGTCGGACCATCGGATCTGTGCCCCTTCAGCGCTGTCGTCGTTCTTGGAAAAGTTAACGCCTCTACTCACTCCATTCCACCAGCTTTCCTCCCACCACGTCAAACTACAGGCCACGAACCTTGCCGAATAGGAGTGTTGCCAAACTTCCGCCAAACTGTGTCTTGTCTCTTGACTATTGCTTATTAATAATGTGAGGTTAATTATAATTACTTATAATTTAATTTAAGTAGATCTAATGACGCTGATTGACTTCTACGATTAATTGGAGATAATTATGATTACAGTAGATATTTGTTGGTTAAATGGAATTTACGTGAAGGGAATCTATTTCGTTTCTAAAAAGAAATTTTTTCGTCATAAATACTTTTTCTTCACCTTATTATCTTATTTAGGTTTGGAACGTGATCTTGAAGGCCTAATAAAATTATAAAATTGTAGGAATGAATGAACACATAGTCATGTACCCTCTTTCTTTCTCATCCGGGCTAAGGACCGGCTATGGCGAAGTTAATACATACTACGATCTTATTTACATACTATAAAACATAAGATACTGATAATGTGCAGGAGTTCTAATTTATTATTATGAAAATAATTTACATATTTACAAAAGACCAAGACTTGTATTATGCATGAAATTACAGAGGGCATATCCTGGACATATCTGAATCTGAGTCACCACTATTGCTGTTGCTGCTGTCTTCACCCAAGTT
Source organism: Periplaneta americana (assembly GCF_040183065.1). Lineage (NCBI taxonomy): Eukaryota > Metazoa > Arthropoda > Insecta > Blattodea > Blattidae > Periplaneta > Periplaneta americana. Next base: position 13,976,961 of record NC_091121.1, read on the forward strand.
GATAACAAATCTAGCTACTTCCTCTTCTATTAATCCGTAACGTTTGTTTTCCATCTTGGAAATTTATTGCTTTCCTCGCAACCTTCAATAATTTCTTCAAAGTCGGAACTTCTTTCTGCGTGGTATAAAATTCTTGTATCTTTCTTCTTAAGATATCATCTACAAGAATTAAAGGTTCCCTTGGTCTGTTCTTCTCTGGTGATTCTAGCTTTTCATCTCCTGCACAGACACCCTCTCTCCTGATTTTCTTTATTAGGAGTTCTGACCTGTCTTTATAAATTACATAAAAATGTTGTATTATATCAGTATTAGTTAAGTAAGTAATTTTAATACGTAATCAATTGAAATAAAATAAGCCTCATCTGTGATCGCAGCTGTTCTTTCCGTTGCCTGATTTATAGGAAACAGATATTGACCTGTTTGTTTCTCTTCATCGAAAAATGCTATTACTTGCTTAATATTTTTTTCACCACTCCGTACTACAGTATAGATGATGAGTTGACAACACTGGACTGCAAGTGCAAATAAACTGAAGAAGGCTCAAAATTGTGAGTAGTGGGGGAGAGAAAGGGAGAGAGATAGAAAAGAGAGAGATAGGAATGCAAGGAGGGAAATGAATTACCGAGGCTGAGAAGGAATTAGGGTTCTGTTCGCATATCTTACTGGGGCACAGATCCGATGGTCCGACTATATTTGCTTATTTATCGTCTATGGGATTGGTGATAGCGAGATGGTATTTGGCGAGATGAGACCGAGGATTCGCCATAGACTACCTGACATTCGCATTACGGTTGGGTAAAACCTCGGGAAGAAACCAACCAGGTAATCAACCCAAGCCGGGATCAAATTCGCACCCGAGCGCAACTCCGGATCGGCAGGCAAGTGCCTTAGCCGACTGAGCTACGTCGGTGGTTCCCTGAGCAATATAAGCAATTTCATATAACATAATGAAGGTTAATATGATTTAATCGAATGTACTCTGATGTAATGAAATCTTACGTGATATAGTATATTGGATCTTGCCCCGTCTTGTTATCAGAGAGCTTTCTTCCAAAACGAGTTAAGTCCATTTTCAGTAATTTGACAGGAAGGACAAAAATTATTTATGCCGTTTCGATTCATGCTGGATGTTTCCTGATGACTTATTATTTAGTACCCAAATACAGGGTGAGTCAGGAGGAAAGGTATATAGTGTGAGGGGTGATAATATTGGTGATTGTGGACAAAAAAGTTTATATGAACATATGTCCTGTTCTTAACAGTACCTGACACACAGATATTTGAAAATCACTTTTCTTCACTTCGTCGTAATGTCCATGTTTCCGAACCCTAACAATGTCACACTCCACACAAAGCATTTGAATAGTGTCTTCTTCAGTACTTTTTTCCAGAGGTCCACGAAGATGCTTCTTTTTCTATTAAAAGCTTCCTTTGCTATTGGTATCCTCATTTTGACTTCCTGGCAGCAGCTCATGTTACTACAGTCTTATGTTACTACAAGTCTTTGAAGCTGTCCTTGTTCTGCTGCCTCATTTCGAATTCGCACGTTTACTTTCTTTATTTATCTTCATCCCATTCTGCTCACGGCTGCCATTTAGTCTCAGTATCATATCCCTTAGTATCGTCTCCTCTTCTGCTAACAACGCTATATCATCTGCAAATCTGACGGACTTTATTCTTCTTCTTCCTACTATTACCCTTCCCATCACAATCGATATGTAGTTCTTGCATCTCTTCTCATATGATTAATTAAAGGACTGTAGGTTCCTATACGCCCTATGGCTCAGTAAGGACAAAATTTTCTCTTCCCATATGATTGATTAAAAGTCGTAGGTTCCTGTACACTACATATATGGCTCCAAGTTTTATTTATTTATTTATTTATTTATTTATTTATTTATTTATTTATTTATTTATTTATTTATTTATTTATTTATTTTAACTAGCTAGCTAATGAGTACAAATTAAAATTATAAAACAAAAATGTTTCTAGCCACTACCGTAAGAGCCAGTATGGGCAAAATTCTTTTTTTCCATACGATTTATTAAATAATTTTAGGTTCCTATACGCCCTATAGCTCCATATGGACAAAATTAATTTAAAAATTGTATGTTTCTATACTCTATATGGCTCCGTATGGGCAAAATTTTCTCTTATATATTTCATTTAAAAATCGTAGGTTACTATACGCCACATGGCTCCGTATGGGCAAAATTTTCTCTTCTTATACGATTCATTTAATAACCGTAAGTTTTTATACGCCGTATTGCTCCGTATGGACATTTTCTCTTCCCTCATGATTCATTAAAAATTGTAAGTTTCTATATGCTATACAGGGTGTATCTATATATGTGTCCATAAATGTGGGGGCGTATTCCTGATACTAAACATAACAAAAAGTTAATATGAACATGGGTCCGCAAACCTTTCGTTAGGGAGTTATGAAAGGAATTTCCTGTAGTGACCCTTGATTATGTAATTCACCTCAAACTTGCATTTTTCTCACTTTTTTCATTATTGTTGGTAATGACATTTGTTTTTGTTTGATTGCCTTCTGGTGTATTGGTGTAAAAATCTAAAATCCTTGGTGTATTCAACACCTGTAGCTAATTATTTATTATTTATTTATTTATTTATTTATTTATTTATTTATTTATTTATTTATTTATTTATTCTGGTGTAGTTAAGGCTATCAGGCCTTCTCTTCCACAACACCAGGAATACAAGTACAATAATATAGAAAAACAGAGAGAAAAAAAAATCGATGTTCTGAGGGAGCGTATCCAAAGTGGATTTGATCCAGGACATTTGCACAGAGTACGACAAAGCATGGAACGCAGGCTCAGAGCAAGCATCGAAGCAGGAGGAAACCACTTTGAGCAATTTTTGTAAATGTATGTTGTTAAATGTATCACATTCAGGATTACCAATAAACCCAATAACTCCCTAACGAAGGGTTTGCGGACCCATGTTCATATGAACTTTTTGTTATGGTTTGGTATCAGGAATACGCCCCCACATTTATGGACACATATATAGATATACCCTGTATATGGCTCCGTATGGACAAAATTTTCTCTTCTCATATGATTCATTTAAGAATCATAGGTTCCTATATGTCATATGACTCCTTAAGGGCAAACATTTCTCTTCTCATATGATTCATTTAAGAATCATAGGTTTCTATATGTCATATGACTCCATATGGGCAAAATTTTGTCTTCTCGTGTGATTCGTTTAAAAATCGTAGGTTCCTATATGCCATATGGCTCCATATGGACAACATTTTTCTTCTCATATGATTCATTTAAGAATCCTAGGTTCCTATACGCCATATGACTCCGTATGGGCAAAATTTTCTTTTCTCGTGTAATTCATTTAAAAATCGTAGGTTCCTATACGCCATATGGCTCCGTATGGACAAAATTTTCTTTTCTCATATGACTCATTTAAGAATCGTAGGTTCCTATATGCCATATGATTCCGTATGGGCAAAATTTTCTATTCTCATATGATTCATTTAAGAATCCTAGGTTCCTATATGCCACATGATTCCGTATGGGCAAAATTTTCTCTTCTCATATGATTCATTTAAGAATCCTAGGTTCCTATATGCCACATGATTCCCTATGGGCAAAATTTTCTCTTCTCATATGATTCATTTAAGAATCCTAGGTTCCTATATGCCACATGACTCCGTATGGGCAAAATTTTCTCTTCTCATATGATTCATTTAAGAATCCTAGGTTCATATATGCCACATGACTCCGTATGGGCAAAATTTTCTCTTCTCATATGATTCATTTAAGAATCCTAGGTTCCTATATGCCACATGACTCCGTATGGGCAAAAAGTTCTCATCTAATATGATTCATTTAAGAGTCCTAGATTCCTTTATCCATATGACTCCGTATGGGCAAAATTTTTTCTTCTCATATGATTCATTTAAGAATCCTAGGTTCATATATGCCACATGTCTCCGTATGGGCAAAATTTTCTCTTCTCGTATGATTCATTTAAGAATCCTATGTTCCTATATGCCACATGACTCCGTATGGGCAAAATTTTCTCTTCTCGTATAATTCATTTAAAAAATCGTAGGTTCCTATACGCATATGGCTCCGTATGGACAAAAGTTTATCTTCTTTTATGATTCATTTAAAAATTGTAGGTTCCTATACGCCGTATAGCCCCTATGACAGCACTTTGGTAGAAAATACGAAGATATTATATGCTAGTGCAGACAGTTCTGAAGACGTTCGTGCATGGCATCGAAGCGTAAGTTACGTATCGCTTCTGAAAGCGGTAGTTGCCTTCACTGAAGATAAGAACTGTGAAATTATGACCACGATGACAACGAAGATAGCGACGCGACTGTAATATTAAGACTGATGACAACGATAAGAAGGTAGCAATATGATGGTGGTGATAATGATACATTCGAGGTTGAACAGTAGCTATGTCACAGTTCCCCTTGTTAACGACGTACAAGGCCTGGATGTGCATCTGTCTTGTTGATGTTGCACTCATGCATAAAAATGCATGTCTGGTGTCTGTTCTGCGTGTTCGGCAGCACTTCCGGCAAGGCAACTCTCTTAACGCCGAGACAATTAAAACAGAAACAGACACACATCCGGCAATATCCCCAGTTCGAGCCCAGGGAGTCAATACCGCACGCTGTGAACACAGCCCAAGTGGATAGCACAGTGGAACCTCATTACAGCGCGAGTGGTTACCTTGTTCTCTTTTTGTTTACTCAAGTCTCTTTCCTACAACGCCGCCCGCAGTGAGGACAACGATTAAGGGGCAACTTTAACGCTGTGAGATTGTACTAATCTGAATTCTGCCAAGACTGTAGCTACATACTCGTATTTCTGATAATTTAGTAAATTTGTTATACAAAAACTTTCCTGTGTTAATTAAAACTATTCAGGTATTTAACCTTAATTAATGATACGTTTCGGCATGATATCCGCCATATTAAGATTTCTAGTAATGTCCTTCACTTGTTTTCGGTTTCTTCTATTTGATAATAATAATAATAATAATAATAATAATAATAATAATAATAATAATAATAATAATAATAATAATAAAATGTAAATAACAATATATAACATACAGAAAAAGGAGTAAGCATAATAAAATGTGGATAGCGGGTCAAAATACATGAGAAATACAAAGTATAAAAAATAAGACAATTATTCATAATAATAATAATAATAATAATAATAATAATAATAATAATAAAATGTAAATAACAATATATAACATACAGAAAAAGGAGTAAGCATAATAAAATGTGGATAGCAGGTCAAAATACATGAGAAATACAAAGTATAAAAAATAAGACAATTATTCATAATAATAATAATAATAATAAAATGTAAATAACAATATATAACATACAGAAAAAGGAGTAAGCATAATAAAATGTGAACAGCAGGTCAAAATACATGAGAAATACAAAGTATAAAAAATAAGACAATTATTCATAATAATAATAATAATAATAATAATAATAATAATAATAATAATAAAATGTAAATAACAATATATAACATACAGAAAAAGGAGTAAGCATAATAAAATGTGAACAGCAGGTCAAAATACATGAGAAATACAAAGTATAAAAAATAAGACAATTATTCATAATAATAATAATAATAATAATAATAATAAAATGTAAATAACAATATATAACATACAGAAAAAGGAGTAAGCATAATAAAATGTGGATAGCAGGTCAAAATACATGAGAAATACAAAGTATAAAAATAAGACAATTATTCATAATAATAATAATAATAATAAAATGTAAATAACAATATATAACATACAGAAAAAGGAGTAAGCATAATAAAATGTGGATAGCAGGTCAAAATACATGAGAAATACAAAGTATAAAAAATAAGACAATTATTCATAATAATAATAATAATAATAATAATAATAATAATAATAATAATAATAAAATGTAAATAACAATATATAACATACAGAAAAAGGAGTAAGCATAATAAAATGTGGATAGCAGGTCAAAATACATGAGAAATACAAAGTATAAAAAAATAAGACAATTATTCATAATAATAATAATAATAATAATAATAATAATAATAATAATAATAATAATAATAAAATGTAAATAACAATATTTAACATACAGAAAAAGGAGTAAGCATAATAAAATGTGAACAGCAGGTCAAAATACATGAGAAATACAAAGTATAAAAAATAAGACAATTATTCATAATAATAATAATAATAATAATAATAATAATAATAATAAAATGTAAATAACAATATATAACATACAGAAAAAGGAGTAAGCATAATAAAATGTGAACAGCAGATCAAAATACATGAGAAATACAAAGTATAAAAAATAAGACAATTATTCATAATAATAATAATAATAATAATAAAATGTAAATAACAATATATAACATACAGAAAAAGGAGTAAGCATAATAAAATGTGGATAGCAGGTCAAAATACATGAGAAATACAAAGTATAAAAAATAAGACAATTATTCATAATAATAATAATAATAATAATAATAATAATAGTAATAAAATGTAAATAACAATATATAACATACAGAAAAAGGAGTAAGCATAATAAAATGTGAACAGCAGGTCAAAATACATGAGAAATAGAAAGTATAAAAAATAAGACAATTATTCATAATAATAATAATAATAATAATAATAATAATAATAATAATAATAATAATGATAATAAAATGTAAATAACAATATATAACATACAGAAAAAGGAGTAAGCATAATAAAATGTGAACAGCAGGTCAAAATACATGAGAAATACAAAGTATAAAAAATAAGACAATTATTCATAATAATAATAATAATAATAATAATAATAATAATAAAATGTAAATAACAATATATAACATACAGAAAAAGGAGTAAGCATAATAAAATGTGAACAGCAGGTCAAAATACATGAGAAATACAAAGTATAAAAAATAAGACAATTATTCATAATAATAATAATAATAATAATAATAATAATAATAATAATAATAATAATAAAATGTAAATAACAATATATAACATACAGAAAAAGGAGTAAGCATAATAAAATGTGAATAGCAGGTCAAAATACATGAGAAATACAAAGTATAAAATATAAGACAATTTTTCATAATAATAATAATAATAATAATAATAATAATAATAATAATAATAATAAAATGTAAATAACAATATATAACATACAGAAAAAGGAGTAAGCATAATAAAATGTGAATAGCAGGTCAAAATACATGAGAAATACAAAGTATAAAAAATAAGACAATTTTTCATAATAATAATAATAATAATAATAATAATAATAATAATAATAATAATAATAATTAATAAGGATAGTAATAATAATACTAATAGTAGTAATAAAATAGTGCAGTACAAAGCACACAATGAATACAATATTTTTAAATACACACAGTAAGGAAAATTATGATTATATATAGCTCAACTTATCACATTATAGATATACCATTATCGGAAAATATGAAAACAAAAATATAAAATAAGTTAAATACCACTAGAACAGAAAAAAAATGTGAATACGTGGTAACATGCATTTGATGTCTTGGTGGGGATGCGTTTACGATCGGTAGCGTTGTGTTAAATAGATGTACAATCTTAGAAAAACGTTTTAGAAAAACAGATACTTTATAGGCCTAACTCCCAGAAAGGAGGCATTGCGCATGATCAGACATACAACGAAACAAAACTAATTTTAATACCTCAACTAGTCATTCTCTTGTGAACCAGGTCGCTCGTCCTCTGATCATGCGCACTGCCTACTTTCTTGGATTTATAAAGTCTCTATGTGGCAAAACTTTTTTCTAAGACTTTTCGGTTCAATATGTAGCATTTCCATGTCTATTTCTATGTTGCTGTAGTTGTGCTTGGTGTTGGTAATACGTTGTACGTAGATGGAAGTATTGCGTGATTTGATTATGGCGTCGACCTGGTTGGCAAGTTGGTATAGCGCTGGCCTTCTATGCCCAAGGTTGCGGGTTCGATCCCGGGCCAGGTCGATGGCATTTAAGTATGCTTAAATGCGACAGGCTCATGTCAGTAGATTTACTGGCATGTAAAAGAACTCCTGTGGGACAAAATTCCGGCACATCCGGCGACGCTGATATAACCTCTGCAGTTGCGAGCGTCGTTAAATAAAACATAACATTTGATTATGGCTGTGATGTGTCCCTTGTATCGTGTTTGAAAAAATCTTCGAGTTTGTCCGATGTAGAATTCACTACATTATTATATGTTCATTTGTAAATTCCTTATAGGTTTTATTTGTCTTGTTTGTAAGTTGAGATTCTTTATAGTGTGTTTTGTGTTCTGTGCGTAAGTCATACTTTAATTCCCAGAATAAAGATGAGATTTTGTGTATGTTTTTGTTTTCGTATGACATTGTGATGTATGTAAAGTTACAGAACAATGTAGAAAGTTACACAACACAGAACTGCACGCATTGTATCCTTCACCTAACACAATTAGGAACATTCAATTCAGACGTTTGAGATGAACGGGACATTTATTTATTTATTTATTTATTTATTTATTTATTTATTTATTTATTTATTTATTTATTTATTTATTTATTTATTTATTTATTTATTTATTTATTTATTTATTTATGTCTATAACAGGGCAAAGCCCCAATTACAATAGACAGTACAGATATTTGTTAAAAAAAACATAAAATTGCATATAACATGAAAAAGGAAATAAAACAGATACAAATGCAAGATACGAGTGTAAAAAAAAACAAATCGATACTACCTAAATAAAAGACACAGATATAGATATAAATGAAAAATACCAAATAAAAATAATTTAAAAAGAGTTAAGTATAGATACCATAGCCAAAAATGTAAAATGTAGCTATGATTGGCAAATTACAGAGTAAATATAACACTATATTAATAAATGTAGCACGTATGGGTGAATTAAAAGATACACATAGTGTTAGTTGGAAGATCAGAGAGAAAAAGATCTTTGGGAAGGCCGAGACGTAGATGGGAGGATAATACCCGTATTAAAATGGATTTGAAGGAGCTGGGATATAATGGTAGGGACTGAATTAATCTTACTCAGGGTAGGAACCAATGGCGGCTTATATGAGGGCGGTAATGAACCTTCGGGATCTTTAAAAGCCATTTGTAAGTGTAATGTATGTACAATAATTGTAAAGTACTGTGTCTATGAAAAGTCAGGCTTTGAATTTCGAGTTAAGCTCTGTAACTTGTTTTTATATATAATTTATCTTACACAGTTTTGAAAAGCAATTCTTCTTCTGACTCTAACCGATATGTTTACTTTATTTGCAGGCTTGGTAATCAGCCGTTTTAACATCCTTGGTAGCTACGAGGAACAAAGGACTATCTATTAATTATCTTCTGACGAAGCATTCGGTGCAGCGTTTTCCTCGTGCGATACACTGAATCCACCAGTCACACGCCGCTGCCGTCACGTCCAAATATGGATAATGCAGAGGTAAGTCGTCTGCCAGACCTCCTTGGTAAGCCTTGGGTCTCTAGTCAGGGGTCAGATGTTTGATTTTTGAAAAGTGTATGGGAATATCGATGAACATATTGGCTCCTTTCTCTAGTTGCCTTGAGTAATTATTCAGTCTTCCTTTTGACATAGAATACGCCATTGTCCACACCTCAGTATAGGCCACTCATGTCAATTGATGCCCATAGGACCAAGCGCGTGCTTTAGAGCTCAGGAGAGTCTGAGCGCTTTACAGCGGAAAGGAAAGAGACAGACGAAAGAGGTGGTATATGCCGCTTGGTCGAACTGTATTCAGGGATGGCCAGCACTGATTCAGTAAATAAAGCGAGGAGAACTTATTAAAACTTATCCAGGTTAATTTTTAGATTTGCTGAGAAGTATAAATGCATTATAAGAATGTAAGTTTTAATTTTAATGCTCATTTTTTACAAGTTTGAATTTTTAATCAAACAAAATATTTTCTCAACTTTTTTTTATAGAAAATTGAAATTTTCAAATATAGGCCTATTTATTTAGTAGCCTTACAGAATGTTTTCGTAAATCTAATATACCGTAAACATGTATTACTGAAGATAGTGTATTGACAATTTTTAAAATATTCGCATGGAAAATGTTTGTAAGGAAATTAATTAACAAAGCAACTACTGTTACATCATAAGCAAAAGATACGTGCCCATGTGTTGTAAAAATGTCAGCTCTATAGCTTCAGCAGATTTCGAGAAAATAATTTAATATTCTGACGATAGGAAGTTCTCACCAGTATCACCTTAAAAGCATAATGCGATAAGAGTTTTGTTATGGAATATTAGTTACACTTAAAACATATACAGCACCTAGGTAACTTTGTGTTGTACTGTAATATTGTTTCGATTAGTTTATTGATTACTTTTATAAGGCTAAAGGTGCTATCAATATAAATTCCAACTTATCATGTCATACTCAATCTCTTTCTTTGCAATATCACTTTCTTTATGAATGATGCGTTTTATCCATTTAGTACAGTATCGTTGTACTACTATGGGATTTAAGTGAATATTCCTTCTTAACTCTTTATTATGTTATTAACATTTAAAACACAACTGCAATATTAAGAAATTGGTATTGGTACTTTTGTTTTACAAACAATATAGATAACATCAAACAGAAAGAAGCCATATAAAAATAACGACATAAAATTTCATGTTCCGGTTGAAGTTTGTGCACCACTGTTTTCTTAATCCAACAGGTTGCTTATTCATGAACACATCCCTTCCTCTTTCCATACTTAGCGCTTGATGCCCGCGCACGACGTCAAGGTCAGAAAAATGCGCTTGCTTTGACATCACTGGTATAGGCTGACAAGTCATGAAATCCGGTGTCATGAAAATCATATAAATTTAAAACCACTAATATAAAACAACTAAAGTCTGCGGCAATTGAATATTCACTTCAAGCTCAATGCATAGTTATCGCTTCGGTTCAGTCATAAGATGTTTACGGGACGAGTTCTAGCGAACTTAATGCGCTGCGTGCTATACCCATGAATGAAAACATTTACCTACATAATTATATTTTTACTACAGTAAGTTATGCGTACACAAAATAGATTAATTCCTAGTATAATATAACCGTTCTTGAAGAAATATAACCCATTACGAAGACATTGACCCATAATGTTTAATATAATATGCCTGCACAAAGTAGTTTAACTCTCTGTGTAATACAATCGTTCCTTAAAAAATTAGAAATATCTACATTATGAAAACGATGGTTCATACATGTTGAATAAACGCCTCCTCAAAACAGATTAACCCTCAGGACAATACAGTAATTTTTTTTAAATTCAGAAATATAGCCTATGTTTTGAAGACGACTCATATAATTATGTTAAATATGATATATCAAAGCAAAATAGATTAACCCTTAGTACAATATAAGCGTTTTTGAAATAACGTTAACTATACTCATTATGAAAACATTGGCCCATACATGTTAAATATAATACGACTGCACAAAGTAGATTCATTACCAGTGCAATAGAGTTGATGTTGAAAAAATTACAGCTGTATTAAGAGAGTCACATCATAGGTTTTTGAGGGGATTAACATTTTCGTGTGGTTGAGTTTAAGTCCGCCCAGGGTGTGCCGTGATTAAAAAAAGGTTGCGGAACCGATAATGTAAAGCATAAACAATTTTAGTAATAACCCCTCTTTTGACAAAATTCTGCGTACGACACTGTACCTAGGGAATATGTCTACTATATCACCCCGTTACTCTTTTTTTATCTCTTCTTTCTTTATCAATCCTATCTTTACTTTCTTGCTATTTTTCTTTTCCTATATTTTCTAACTTTCAATTTGTTTTGTAATTATTATTTAGTTAACATATACCTCTCCATTTCTCCTCTGTTTTATTCACTTGTCCATTCTTTTTTTTCTGCTTTGTTTTCTTTCTTTCATCTTTTCTTTAATATTATTTTTCCTTCATTCTTCCAATTTGTTTAGTTCTTTCTTTGTACTTTCACCCCATATAAAACTCTTTCTTATTTTTTCTTCCCCTTAATTCCTGTTATCTATTTCCACTTTCTGTTTCTTCTTTGTCTTTTAATTTTTTTTTCTATACTTTCTTTTTTCATTTTGTAGAATCATATTTTTTACTAATGTTTAATTTCCTTTGTATGGATCAGTAACAAATATAAATGACACTCGGGAGGAAATTAAACGCAGAATGAATATGAGAAATGCCTGTTATTATTCGGTTGAGAAGCTTTTATCATCCAGTCTGCTGTCAAAAAATCTGAAAGTTGGAATTTATAAAACAGTTATATTACTGGTTGTACTGTAGGTTATGGTTGTGAAACTTGGACTCTCACTTTGAGAGAGGAACAGAGATTAAGGGTGTTTGAGAATAAGCTTCTTAGGAAAATATTTGGGGCTAAGAGGGATGAAGTTACAGGAGAATGAAGAAAGTTACACAACACAGAACTGCACGCATTGTATTCTTCTCCTGACATAATTAGGAACATTAAATCCAGACGTTTGAGATGGGCAGGGCATGTAGCACGTATGGGCGAATCTAGAAATGCATATAGAGTGTTAGTTGGGAGACCGGAGGGAAAAAGACCTTTGGGAAGGCCGAGACTTAGGTGGGAGGGTAATATTAAAATCAATTTGAGGGAGGTGGGATATGATGATAGAGAGTGGATTAATCTTGCACAGGATAGGGACCGATGGCGGGCTTACGTGAGGGCGGCAATGAACTTGCGGGTTCCTTAAAAGACATTTGTAAATAAGTAAGTAATTTAATTTTGTTTATTCTTCTCTTCTTACACGATTTTTTTTTTGTTCTTTCTTCTTTTCACTTCTGGTAGTGTGGAAGAGAGGGCCTCTTGGCCTTAACTGTATCAGAATAAATAAGTAAATAAATAAATGAACGGACTCACGGAGAGACAGACAAATACATACATTTTTTTCTCACTTTTCCAGTTTTCTCCTTCCTTCTTCTCTCTGTACTCCCATTTTTCTTCCTGTCTTTCCATTCTTTCTTACAAGTTCTCATTTTTTGTTTCTATTATTTGTACCGTCTTTTCTTCTTCCCATTCGTTTCGCTCGCTGTCTGGTATTAAGCTCTGATTACGTCACGTAGAATACTGAGTTCTGGTTACAATTCGTACATTAGTTTGTGTAATTACAGCAATTACAGAAGAGCTCATGTAAATATTTCTAGAAATCCCGCTGAGCGCGTCTACATCCACTACGAATTTCATTTCGGATCGCTGGGATTTGAACCCAGATTTCTAGTATAAATTAGCCACGTGTCCCATCGTTTGTACATGCGAGGTTACGTTTACCTATAGAGTACGTTAGTATATTTGTGTTTCTCACAGTGTTTGATGTAACTTATGTTTGCTAATCCAGTGATAAGCCTGAAAATTTTCAACGTGTTAAATAGCAAACAAGGCAGGAAATTTGCACGTTCACAGAACAGCTGCGTTGGCATTTTCGTATTGTTCTGCTCTTCATTGAAAACATTAGGATTGATTTTTAGGAATTGATAACATTGTTACGCGTTCACTATATGGTTTTCATTCAGTAGGGAGGCATAGAGGTATTGCCTGTGATCATTTTTATTATTAAAGATGGGCTTAAGGGGTGAGGTACACCATTGGCCTGCAAAAATTTAGTGAAATTCATTTTTTATATCTCAGCTACTAGGGTAGAGTGGCATAAATCGCACCGCTTCCTAAATGGCACCACTGCTAGTTTAAAACAAATTACTGTAGCAGTGTAGCATCTAGTGGTATTGTTACAATAGACCATATGAACTTCCACCATGTCACTTGATTTGTGCCAATTCTTTGTGCTGGCAACGTGGTGATAGAGTATTTAATATAATCGCTCAGGTGGATGTATATTTAGCTAACATTTTGTAACTAAATAACGGATTTGTATGCAAAGGAATCCATAATCTTAAGATGTTACTGGTTAAAATAAATATTAAAGAACATTTAACTTAGTACGATTTTCGAACATGTGGTGATTATAGGCTAGAATGAAGGAAAAAATAACTTATGACGTAGTTTCTTAATTCGCACCAATTTGTAGGTGCCTAATTCGCACCGGTGCGATATGAGCAACTGTAGCAATTCTAGCCGTACAAAAGAAGGCCCAAAAATTTTAACTGAACGAGGAATGCATCAAGTGGGTGCAATATCAAGTGGTGAAAAGGGCGTTAATACAACAAGTGTGTGTTGTACAAGCGCACCAGATATTTTGTGCCACCTATGAAAATGTTTAAACGTCAAACAGTGCATCCTACATTATCAGCTGGTGTTCTTTCAGGATCGTTAATTGTTTGCTCTGATTCAGGTTACATCAACAGTGAACTATTTGTCGAATAGCTCAAACATTCTATTTGCCACTCAAACCTGCCATAGAAAAAAGTGCTGCTTCTGTATGTCCACCTATATGAACTATTCCAAACATTTTGAAGCTAGATTATCTCGGGAAAATGAAGTGCTCCTATTTCAGCTTCCTCGTCATAATACTCAGAGGGCCAGCCTTTAGATGTTTCTATCTTCAAACCATTTCAGACAGCTAGCCTATATCATGAAGCAGTTCTTAGGTGGCTTCGAGATAATCGTGGAGAAAAGGTGACGCAGTTTACAGTTTGAACTGCCTGGTGAAGCACATGGCAAATGTGTAACAACAAAAAACGCATTCAGGAAGTTTAAATGTTAAGTAATTTATGCTCTATTTTTTCAATTTCATTTGAAGATGCGTTACTCTCTTTCACTAATTTCAATAAACTTGTAATTTGCATTTATTACATTATTCATATTAAATACTGTTCAATATGTTCAATATTAAAAGCTTTCCTTCATCCTGTTCCCTGCAGTTAAAGAGTGCGATTTAAGAAACCGCAGGTGCTATTTAGGAAACTAGTTGCCTAAATGGCACCATTGACAAGGGTTTCGAAAATGTCATTCTACTTCAAAAATATTAAATCAAATTCAAGTATTCTTTTTTACATGAAAGGTAAATGTTGTGGGAATGTATTTCTGTATAGGAATGCAGAAAATAAAAATTGTATTATTCAATAAAAATTATAAATGCTAAAGTGGTGCGATATAGGCAACCTTACCCTATAAATGCTAAATAAACAAAACTTTGATGCTTAATATACATACATTACTAGAGACCGGATTTTAAAGGGACAATTTTTCATCAAAAAAGGACAAAAAAGTGAAAGTTATAGTCAGGAAAGTGTTGTATTTGATATAGTCAAAAAAGGACTTCAAAAAGGACTATATTACTCCCTCAAAAGGGTGCTATCTTAATTGAAAACACACTTCAGCACATTCATGGATACACATAGGACACACAAGCTTATATTTATCGCTTCGCAACGTAAGGAAAGTGTTGTATTTGATCACACTGAACATTTGAATATGTTTCAATATGATTCTGCCTCTTTGAATGCAGTATGTCTTTATGAACAGAAAATGACCGCTCAGCATCAACTGAAACCAGAGGTGAAAAATGTATTTTTATCCTGAACTATAAATCAGCAGACTTTATTAGTTTTCCAATGTCTGGAATCAGAAGAAGAACGATTTTTATTTTCGCTTGCTCACGAAGTTATAGGCCTATCGGAAAAAAATATAGGAAAATTAATTAAATGTTTGCGATATTTTGTCAGAAAAAGGACCAAAATAAGAGATGTTTTTAAAAAAGGGGGAAAAAGGGAATATGGACTAAAAAAAAGGGAAAATAGAGAATTAAAAATCACATAATTTGGTCGGTGGAAGATAGTTTTGAACATCGTAATTAATTATTTCATGTTTCGTGTTGAAATAAAAAAGGGGATTCCCTTTAAAATCCGGTCCCTATACATTACATTTTATCACTTTATAAAACACTATTGAGAATATTAAAATAGCTCATAATTACCTGTAAAAATAATATCAAATTCGCATAATTTTTACAACCGTAAAGCATTTATATAATAATAATTCTAACTAGAAAATAAAGATGTGTTGTATAGCTGGGGCTATCAAAGAATCCAAAAAATAAATGTGAAAAAAAATATTATTATATAATATGAGAGAGAATATCATCGAAATGATAGCCATCCAAATCTTGGATTTAAAATATCGGCATCCTAAGCAATTCAAATGAACAAAAAAGAACATGTAAATTAATGTTAAAAATACATAATGAAATTTTAAAAAAGAATATTCTGCGACAAGATGTGGTAGCTATCAAAACGATAAAAATTTATTTGAAAATAAATAATATACATTAAATATTATAAAGATGAATAAAGATGGTCATTGATGATGTTCAATGAAGATTTTAAAATGGTTGATGCAATTGTCTGAAGAATCTTATCAGGAATCTTTTAATTTTCTGAGGATCTCCATTGTAAATTTTGGAATTGTTCCTCGCGCACCAAACATAAGTCCAATGACATTCCAATGTTGAATATTATATTTATGACAAATCATCACAGCATGGAAGGTAAATAGCGCATTTCTCTTCATGTACCTGCTTTGGTTGATCTTTATTAATTTCGAACCTTACAGTGAGGTCAAAAATGAGACCAGTTTTTTTTTATCTCGGTCAATTATTAATAATAATAATTTTAATTGCAAAGGAAATTAAAATAACCAAGGATAGCATATGTAGGTTATCTGGAACATTTCGCAATATATGGTTGTAGATATTAATAGTAAAATATGGTGTGGGGTCTTTGGTAACTGTCGAGGGCAAAACGACATTTTAAAATATGTAAATACTCATGACTTTTATCGGTGATTTTGTCACACATATCTACAGATGAAATAGTATCCAAGTACAGTGGAATGGGAATATGATTTCTCTGATCTCCACGGTGAATACTGAATAGTGCTTACTTTTATTTACAACCTTCACAAATAGTATCTGCAACAGATCGGTGGTTTATATTAGAAAATGATCAGCTATTATTATTAGGGAGCGGATTTTTATATGCTAAAAAATGTAAATACATTTATTTTTTATGTGCTAAAAAGTACGAAAATATTTGCTAGAAATAAAAATAAAAAAATATATATATTTTTTTTAAATATGACAAAAATGCCTTACTTTTGGAAAAAAAAATGTTACTATGTACTCATCAACCACACTTGAATGCTAGTAGTTGGCCGAGAATTGCAGTGAACAACAAAAATCATTTCCAAATTCTCCATCACAAATGCATGCCGATTATCTCTAAACAACGACTTATACTGTGAAAACGATCTTTCCACATCACAGGTCGTCAGACGTGCATATTTAAAGAGAGGAATGTCACAAACACAAACACCGTCAATTTCACCTACAGGCACACCCTCCAATACTTGAGCAACTTTACACATTTTTTTATATCCACTGTTTTTCCCAACACATTCTGGAATTTGTCCCTTGGTACTTGTACTTCTGAACCTGGTAGCGAGTCTAGTTTAATTTCCACGGCACGCACCTCTCTGTTTCAGACAACAGGTTTTTGGATGTTTCAAGTTTTTTTTATGGTGTCACACAAAAAGCTTAGATTTGCTAATAGGAAAGCCAAATCGTTTTTTAAACAACCATCTTTCAGTATATCTTGAATGATATCGATTGACGAAGCCCGATAACAGAGAATCACAACAAGACGTATTGCCTTACTTGATGGACATGAGGGAGAGGCGAGAGATTCGTTTAAATTAAATAATATTCATACCCGAGCTCTTATCTGTTGTGTTTCACAAACAAAGCGTAGAATGAAATCATCTTTAGCAACAATAAACATTCCTAATTATGTGTAGCAAGATCTCTCCTTGTCCATGTTAATTTATTCTCTAATAATATCACTGATATGCTGCCTAGCAGTTCTCAGAACTTGAGGCGATACTATTACGAAAATGGATCACGGATACACCACACAGCGCTTAGAAACACGAAGCAACCAAGAATTCTTAAAAAGTTATGCTAACGTATTTCTGAGTGACATAATTGATTTAGTTTTAAAATGTTTAAAAGTTTTTGTAAAAAATTATCACAAGCAAAAATAATATTTAATTACATAGAAATCCGCTCCTTAATTATTATTTTCTTATAAACTCGCTTCAACAAAGTTAGAGGACTTTAAAATCTTCCTTCAATTTTGAATACTGTAACCAACCCTATATACAGTATTAACCCAACAGGAAACGCTAAAATATTCTACTGCCTTGTAACGATTTCGGATAAACACGAGGCCTGCATGTGTATCGATAAACAGACTCGCACAGGTTTTATCTACGACTGACAGTTTCAACTGAAACGTGTTCACACGCTCGAAATAAAAACATTTTAACGGCAAGTGTAGCGTGAAGCTTATTCTGATTGCCTCACTGTGACGTCACAACCGATCGTACTACAGTACAAACACGGTTGACGTCAACCCAGTCCTGTGTTCGTGGATTTATTATCGACTTAACGTTTTGCTTTGTCCATAACACGAGGAGATAGTTAATAAACTCGCAATGCGAGGAAATTTCTCCACAGAGGTGTAACAATAAACTAACAAGGCTAGTTGTCGCGACGTTATAGAAATAGTCAAGCTGTTTGCTGCTTGTGAAGTTGTGGTTGCAGTTAGTGCAACCAATATATATATCGCACGATAAAAAGCAACTGAAACAGTATAGGACAGGCATTCTCAACCTAGTACTCGCGAGCACCATGGTGCTCTTTTAATGGCATTTGGTGCTCTCTTCAAGTGAGTAAAAAATGTGCTCGCGAGCACGAACGCTCCTGAGGTCCTTTTTTCAATTCAGAATCGAACAAAATCTGAATAATAGCTTCGTCTTTAACTTATCCTTCAAGTACGATCCGGAAAAAATAGTGTTCCTATCCATCCATTATAATATCTTACAGACCTGATAAGAGCTTCTCGTATTTCAATTCAACAGAGAAATCAAGGTTATTCAAGATAATAATAATAATAATAATAATAATAATAATAATGATTTATTTTAGCTGGCAGAGTTAAGGCCGTAAGGCCATCTCTTCCACTCAACCAGCAAAAAGTGTATATACATATGCATGAACTTACAAAGAATCCAACAATTTGATTTAGATGAGAGTTACATGTATACAAAAGTTATTTACAAATTAAACAACAAAATACTATGAACTATTAATTAAACACTGAAATAAACTGTGTAGCAGAATTAAACTAAAATACATAGAATGTTAATATATTTCAAATAATATTAGATAATAGAAAGAGATTATTACGAGACAATTAAAATACAGCACAATCAGGATGATGTCTAAAGAAAAAAGTAACAATGTAGTCAGTGATAGTTTAAATCAGTATGATTGGAGTGAAATGCTAATAAGGTTATCTTTTAAGCTGTTCTTAAAGGTGTTTATTGTCTTGCAGCCCCTAATACTTTGTGACAAGGAATTCCATTGACGCGAGGTGGATATTGTAAAAGATGATGAATAACAAGATGTTCTATGAAGAGGTATACTTAGCGTGCCACAGATAAGTGATCTGGTATTTACGTCGTGGTTAGAGTATAATATGACTATTGCTAGGATTTTTATGACCTATAAATCATAAAAAAATGTCCTAAAAACAATGCATTTATGACCTAAAGATCTTTCAAAAATGCTCTTAAAAATGCCCTAAAAGTTCATCTTACATTCTAAAATTGGCTTAGTAGGAAAAGCAGTTTTGTGCTACTTAATATTTAGACTAATAATTAAATTAAATTCTAGTACCAACATTTAAGTTCATTTAATTTTACATAATTTTTTCTAAGTGGTACACTTTATAAATATTTTACCTGATGTAGTTTACATGTAGTCCACCATAAGGCCACTCTTATACGGAATTAGCAGGTATAGAGGATGGTTGGACTGATCCATTACATGGGGTGTACTACGTTAAAAGGGCAATATTTGTGTAGAAAAACGATTAAAATATTATACAAAATAATGGGTATTAGCCACCGGCGTAGCTCCATCGGTTAAGGCGCTTGCCTGCCATTCCGGAGTTGCGCTTGGGCGCGGGTTCGATTCCCGCTTGGGCTGATTATCTGGTTGGGTTTTTTCCGAGGTTTTTCCCAACCGTAAGGCAAATGTCAGGTAATCTATGGCGAATCCTCGGCCTAATCTCGCCAAATATCATATCATTATCACCAACTCCATCGACGCTAAATAACCTCGTAGTTGGTACAGCGTCGTTAAATAACCAAGTAAAAAATAAAAGGTATTAATGGACAAAATATGTAGACAAAATATCAAAGGAAATAAGCATTATCATATATTAAAAATGGGGATTTGTGGCCAAAATTAAATGAAAATGGCTGAAAAATGTCCGAATAACACAAAAGATGCTCTTATGAGTTGAAACAGGCAAAAAATGCAAAAAAAAATGCCCTAACAAATGTCTTAAAACACTCAGTTTATCACATAACATATAAATACTAAAGCGGCTATGTTTCTGGCTTACTAGAAAAAAGATGCAATTTCATCAAAAGCCTAGCCCTAAATATGACTGTACATGAGGAACTTGAATTGATAGGTCTCCAATCCTTTTCAGTTCTGAAATACTTGTTTTAAACGGAGAAATCATAGTCTTTGGGGAGCAGAAGACACATATGAGTGGTATTCAAATAAATATTTGTATGATTTAGAAACGCAGTCTTAGAGTCGGACTTCGAATATTCATTTTTATAGGATGGTAGTATTTGCAAAACACAACATGTGTCAGGTAAAAAGTCAAATTCGGTAAATTTTGGACTTGAGATTTTTGTCAATTTAGGTCTTCAGTTTTAGTATAATCATATGTGATATACCTTTTAAAAGAGTAAAAATTAAAAAGTAAATTGAAAAAAAAAATAATAATTTTCTGTCAAAAAAAAAAAAAAAACAAAATTTTCGGAAAAACTGTATATCTCTTCTCAGAAGAATCGAAATTTTGAAATAGAAACATTTTAGTATAGTTATATGATATAGTCATTTTAAAGAAGGAAACAAAATAATAAATTGTAAAAATAAAATTAGGGCATACATAACAATTTTCACCCAAATTCTAATTCCATTCCCTCTTAAAATTATGACGCAGCACATCTACCAGAATGAATGAACAAGTAAATAAATTAATAATAATAATAATAATAATAATAATAATAATAATAATAATAATAGTTTGAGATGAGCAGGGCATTAGCATGTATAGGCGAATCCAGAACTGCATATAGAGTGTTAGTTGGGAGCCGGAGGAAAAAAGACCTTTGGGAAGGCCGAGACGTAGACGGGAGGATAATATTAAAATGGATTTGAGGGAGGTGGGATATGATGATAGAGACTGGATTAATCTTGCACAGGATAGGGACCAATGGCGGGCTTATGTGAGGGCAGCAATGAACCTGCGGGTTTCTTTAAAGTTATTTGTAAGTTATTATTGTTGTTGTTATTATTATTATTATTATTATTATTATTATTATCATCATCATAATCATGAAGAAAAGGAATTGACTGGGTCTCTAGTTGAAAAGAAACTGCCTACTGAAGGATAAACTGGAATAAATGATGAACGGGAGAAGAATTCGGGGCAGAAGAAGATATTAGATTATAGACGAAATTAAAATATATGGATCATATGAGGAGACAAAGAGGAAGACAGAAAATAGAAAAAGTGAAGAATGTTGGGTTTGCAGTGAAAGACCTGCTCTTGGACAGAACATCATGAATGAATCATCATCATCAGTCTTGAATTCATAATATGTAGTGCTTTGTAACATATTTTGTGCGAGATCGTGCGTATTTGCTTGGTTTCCGCACAAAACCAATCCGCGGAAAGTTTAAAATTCCACATTCAGTATTCCCATAACAATTTCCCTCTTCTTACCGCTTAAGTGACATATTGATTTTACTGCTTTAGGCTTTTAACATATTATTTTTAGAGACGTTCAATATAGTAATAATTATAAATTGCAAACTTACCACTTCAATTTCACGTAAATTGCACTGTTAATTATTGTTTTTAAATATTTGCAAAAATTAAGTAACCTATACAACTCCACTAAAGTTACTGCATTCGTGATGCAAGTAACATTAAGGAAGCCGTGAGAAAATCAACAAGACCGGCAAAATTAAAATTGCCGATGTTATTACTGCAATATGTTATATAAATAATATTGTTAAAATATTAAAATGAAAAATAAATCATTACATAACCTTACCGTTTGTTTTAAGTTCGTATTTATAGACTGGGGGGAAAAATGACAGACGTATATCACGGCCTGCTGGAGTATAGTAAACACAGAAAACATTTTAAAGCAACAGTGTTGAAGATAGATATTTTCGTTTTGAAAATTTGCCGTCATTGGACAGAAACCAAGATGAAGATTTCATTGCAACTAATTAGAAATTCCTCTTTCCGGTATGTAATAAACGATCTTCGCACAAAATAATGTACGATACACGAGCGGTATGTTTTCTTTCAATTCTCGGAAATTAAAAAAGCTCAACTACGTTTCCTTTTTTCAAACTTTTCCTCGAACATGAAAACTTCAACATACCGCTCTTGTAACGCATATTACTATTTTGTGCCAGATCGTGCGTATTTCCTTGCTTTCCGCACACAACCAATACGCGGTAAGTGTGAAATACCACATTCAGTATTCCCAACGTAACACACATAACAATTTACCTATTCTTACCGCTTAAGCGTAATATTCATTTTACTGCTTTAGGCTTTTAACATATTATTTTTAAAGACGTTCAATATAGTAATAATTATAAATTGGAAACTTACCATTGCAATTTCACCTAAATTGCACCGTTAATTATAGTTTTTAAGTATTTGAAAAAATTAAGTAAACTCTACAACACCACAAACGTTGCTGCATTTGTAATGCAAGTAACATTAAGGAAGCCGTGAAAAAATCAACAAGATTCCAGACTCATCATAGACTGGGGGAAAAAAAAGGCAGACGTATATCACGGCCTGCTGGAGTATAGTAAACACAGAAAACATTTTATA
Organism: Periplaneta americana; assembly: GCF_040183065.1. Taxonomy (NCBI): domain Eukaryota; kingdom Metazoa; phylum Arthropoda; class Insecta; order Blattodea; family Blattidae; genus Periplaneta; species Periplaneta americana. The sequence continues at coordinate 14,000,050 of NC_091121.1, forward strand.
GGAATAATGTTGAAGATAGATATATTTGTTTTCCAAAGTTGCCGTCATTGAACAGAAACCAAAATGGAGATTTCATTGCAACTAATTAGAAATTCCTCTTTCAGGTATGTAATAAACGATCTTCGCACAAAATAATGTACGATACACGAGCAGTATGTTTTCTTTCAATTCTCGGAAATTAAAAAAAGCTCAACTACGTTTCTATTTTTCAAACTTTTCCTCGAACATGAAAACTTCAACATACCGCTCTTGTAACGCATATTACTATTTTTCGTGTCGCTTAGAATTACCTGATCATCTCCATAGAAACAAGATTTTGAACAGTTGACGACGCAAATTTCCATAAACCGTCTCTGTAATAGATGTTGTTTGGAAGTAAGATTTTGTAGTAGCTATTTAACACTGTTCAATACATAGCACGATAAACACTCGATCTTCATGTGTTTGGCAACTTGCGTACGTGCGCGGACTTAGCAGCTTTTGTGTATCGTAGATTTACGACGTTGCTCTTACAGTTGCCACGTGACCAGGGTATTAAAGCTTCAGAAAGGAATTAATTTCATCTCGGACTATTTGGACGATCAACCAAGTTGTGATGTATTGTAAGTAACCCGCACACAATCCGTCAGGGGACCATCTCATTCGTGCGAACGGAATTAACTGGCAAATGCTTTGTGCTCTCCCCCGTTGCTGTGAAGAGGGAGATGATAGCTTACACGATCTGCTTTGAGAGTCATTTATTTCGACGTGTCAAGAGATGACCCCAAAGTAGCAAGCCTGCGAGATTTTAAGCTTTCACGGTTGTAAACGTGGCACGAAAGCACCGGACACTTGCTTCGTGTTAAAGAGGATAACAGATTCAAATAATGAGTGCGATGTATATAGCACCACACTTAGTGGGATTTGGGTTATGATATAATGTATGGGAAGGATTTTGAAATACTGAATAATGTGTGGCTACATCTTCAATCATTTCTATGGAACAATATGCTAAACACTGGGGAAAACATTTCGTAAGTACGAGAGTTGGAGCATAAGTCATGGCAACTATTTTTTTTTTTTCAAAGTCAGTCGATGGTATCAGGAGACGTTGTATAGCGTGAACACTCACACTTAGCCTAGTAGAAGACATAACTCTCCACAGGTACACATCATGCATATCATGGCCCGTCGAAGTGATGTGCAACTTGAAAAATGGGGCACAGTCCTGCCATCTATCCGCAATATGGGAACCCGATCACGGAAGTGAAGTGGATAGGCATTGGGCGCGCTCACATACACACACACACACACACTCTCGCTCTCTCTCTCTCTCTCTCCAAAGTTTGAATCAAACTACTGTTGTTTCAGCGTGCCTGGGTAAAACCCAGGAAGGAGAAAAGGGTCGTAACTTAAGGTATTTTTGGTTGCCTTTCACAAATAGTATAAATACCATGATAATTATAACAATTTAATATTAACAAACTGAGAGAGATAAGTTAATGTAAAGAATACAAAAACAACAAATTATAAATCTAATAACAATATAAAATGGTGAGGTACTGAAAGAGAGACAATTAATGTCTGCCATCAAAATGAATGTAAGAATAGCGATGTATAACAGAGTAAACTGAACACTCATTGAAATAAGACATATAAAGCTGTAGTCTCCAACCTTTAGCTGAATCAAAGTTCAAATCCATGAAAAGCACACGGTAACCAAGTAAGCCGTTATATACATTAATTGCGTAACGACCGCAGAGAACTTCCCTGTAGGCTTATGGACGTCAATGATCCCTCGTAGTGTACCGTAGAATATGAAAATCAGCAATGCTGGCCAGCGCACTGCTAGAAATGAAACAGTCCATCCCTTAGTCTGTAAAGCGATGATATCCAAACGATGTTCCACCGATGAATTATACCACACAGACGAAAGTCGCAGCTATCCAAATTAGCGGGTCACCTTGACCACCGGAACCACGTAATACGATGAGTTGACTATCTCAGCAGAGACGGGAGACTGCCCGTTTCTCTCTTGAAGTTGTAACTGCGTCGAATTGCCCCACCAACTGAACATTCGCTCGGTCTCCAAGCCGAGGCCGGCGATGCGTGTCGTTCCTCCAATCAGCGGAGAAGAAGATCAGGGTACGTTCAAGAAAAATAAAGTAAACAGTACAGCCACCATAAACAATAAAATTGCCCACAGCATAAACTACATCACACTACTTAACGATTGTGAACTCGACGTAAGATTCATCAAGATATTTTTAAATACACAATGCCGGATTCAGATATACAACGGATCCTACTGGCTGCCAAAATCGTTGGGAAATATTCATTTGCAAGTGGAATCTTTATTTTGTAGGCAGAATTAAAAAACTGATGCACAGAACCAGGGAATAGAGCACTAAATATCGCAAGTGTTCTTCTATTTTACTAGTATATAACTTCAGAGTCCCACAATCTTCCTATAATAATTTGTAAGAATATATCGTCAGAGAAAGTCGTTGTATAATCTGGGAATGGTTTAGAAACGTTGAAATGCATGTATTTTTTCTCTAGATTAAATTTTGGACGTAAAATGATAACGCTTGACAGCATTTATAAGTATGAGATTAGGGGAGAGTGGGTAGTATCGGACATCGGGTAATATCGGACAGTGAGTTTCTTTCATCTACCACAAGATGATAGTACCTGAATAACATGGTTACGTTTATGTGATGTCGCATACAGAAACGTAACCATGTTTTAGTAGGTTATTTTACGACGCTTTATCAACAGCTTAGGTTATTTAGTGTCTGAATGTGATGAAGGTGATAATGCCGGTGAAATGAGTCCGGGGTCCAACACCGAAAGTTACCCAGCATTTGCTCATATTGGGTTGAGGGAAAACCCCGGAAAAAACCTCAACCAGGTAACTTGCCCCGACCGGGAATCGAACCCAGGCCACCTGGTTTCGCGGCCAGACGTGCTAACCGTTACTCCACAGGTGTGGACCGTAACCATGTTATTCAGGTACTACCATCTCGTGGTAGATGAAAGAAACGCACTGTCCGATATTACCCGATGTCCGATACTACCCAACTCTCCCCTAAGTATTTATTTAATTTGACCCTAAATAATCTTCTGTTTTGAGTTTCATTGTTGATATCAGTAGGTAGGCAATTAAACATTTTTGCTGTCATATAACGCATGATAGACTTGCCGATGGAGTATAGAAGCCATTTTTTGATTCGTATTTATGCTATGGACTGTTGAATTAGTTACAAAGTGTTCATGATTACATAGAGGAAGATTATTAATGAAGAAATATACTGACATTATTTGTAGTTTTTTGAAGTGACATAGGGGTCAACAAACTACAAATTATGAAGGATGAAACATTAAACTATTTTTTGGAACCATCAACGAAATTTTCATTTTTTGAAGATTGTTTCACAATTCTCATCGATCCATCACCTTAAGTATCAGTACGGTAATGAAGTCGCAAGCAAAAGTATCGCCCAAAAGTGGGTAGCGTCTTAAGAAAAATTTGCGAATCACTGATGTTGGTGTTGGTAGTGGCAGGAATAGCCCTGAATTCGAGGTCTGAAGTTGATCTGTGATGGCATCGGCATCCTCCATGATCGAGGTATACTGAAAGTACTGCAGGAATGTTAAGAAGCCATTATCAGATAACTCTCTTTATAAAGTTCTTAACAAGCGCGGACATTCCAGCCTGGCGGCGACTTCAAAGAATCCGGATTGTGGGAATATCGGTCGCGAAGGTGCGACTTGTCACCGCTGAAAAACAACGCCGACAACCAGCTGGGCAGGTCCATCCGTCTAGCAGAGTCGTCACGCTTCAGTAGTGATGACTCGACTCACCAACTCACTCACTGATTTGGTGCTAAATATATCTCGCGAATTCGAGAATACTGGGATCAGTAAATTCAATTACCGAGTTCACTCTAATTCATTCATTCATTCATGCATTCATCAGCTTTTCTTCTATTTATTCATTTATTCACTCACAAGTTTATTCATCCATCCTTCCATTCGGTCATTCATTCATTCATTCAGTCATTCATTCATTCATTCATTCATTCATTCATCCATCTATTCTTCCATCCAACCTTCCAGTCATTCATTAACTCATTCATCTATTCTTCCATCCAACCTTTCATTCATTCATTCATTTATCTAAACTTTAATTAATTAATTAATTCATTCGTTCATTTACATTTTAATTGTTTCATTCATGCATTCATCGGCCTTTCTTCCATTCATTCATTTATTCATTCACACGTTCGTTCATCTATCCATACATTCGTTCATTCATTCATTCACTCATTCATTCATTCATCTATTCTTCCATCCAACCTTCCACTCATTCATTCATTCATTCATTTATTTAAACTTTAATTAATTAATTAATTCATTCATTCATTCGTTCATTTACATTTTAATTGTTTCATTCATACATTCATCAGCCTTTGTTCCATTCATTTATTCACTCACAAGTTCATTCATCTATCCTTCCATTCGTTCATTCATTCATTTATTCATTCATAAGTTAATCCATCTATCCTTACATTCGTTCATTCATTCATTCATTCATTCATTCATTCATCTATTCTTCCATCCAAACTTCCATTCATTCATTCATTCATTTATTCTTCCATCCAACCTTCCATTCATTCATTCACTAACTCATTCATCTATTCTTCCATCCAACCTTCCATTCATTCTTTCATTAATTCATTCATTTATCTAAACTTTAACTAATAAATTAATTCGTTCATTTACATTTTAATTGTTTCATTCATGCATTCATCAGCCTTTCTTCCATTCATTCATTTATTCATTCACAATTTCATTCATCCATCCTTCCACTCGTTCGTTCATTCATTCATTTATTCAATCATTCATTCATTTATTCTTCCATCCAACCTTCCATTCATTCATTCATTCATTAACTCATTCATCGATTCTTCCATCCATCCTTCCATTCATTCATTTATTCATTCACATATTCATTCATCCACCCTTCCATTCGTTCATTCATTCATTTATTCATTCACAATTTCATTCATCCATCCTTCCATTCGTTCATTCATTCATTTATTCATTTACAATTTCATTCATCCATCCTTCCACTCGTTCGTTCATTCATTTATTCATTTACAATGTCATTCATCCATCCTTCCATTCGTTCATTCAATCATTTATTCATTTACAATTTCATTCATCCATCCTTCCACTCGTTCGTTCATTCATTCATTTATTCATTTACAATTTCATTCATCCATCCTTGCATTCGTTCATTCATTCATTTATTCATTTACAATTTCATTCATCCATCCTTCCACTCGTTCGTTCATTCATTCATTTATTCAATCATTCATTCATTCATTCATTCATCTATTCTTCCATCCATCCTTCCATTCATTCATTTATTCATTCACAAACTCATTCATCCACCCTTCCATTCATTCATTCATTCAATAACTTATTCATCCATTCTTCCATTCATCCTTCCTTCCGTCCATCTGTTCGTACATGTATACATACATACATAAATACATACATACATGCATACATACATACATACATACATACATACATACATACATACATACATACATACCTTAAATTTGTGACTGATTGAAATAGATCTTATTTTTAAACTCCTGTTAAATATAGGCCTAACTTTACTAAGCTTATATTCAGTATGTGGTGAAATAATTGTTTCCTGGAAGTTGGCAACACTGCGGAACACAGACACCCATTCAGCACAGCACAGAATGCGATTGTGCCAGTTATCTGTTGTTGAAGCAGCGGCGCCGCCGAGGAACACAGTTCGTGGTGCGCGACCCGCAGCTGCTATGTCGACTGTCGATACTTAGACGACATGCAGACTGAAATCAGAATAAGTTTCAACGACGTGAAATAAGTGATGGACATTACATGCTGTCTCATTTGACGAAGAATTTTATTGTTTATAGTGTGCAGTACGGTCATCTAGGATCCTTCTTAAATTTCACTAAGAGCGGTACATGTCTAGAATATATTAGACATTATACGAGAACAAGAATCAGATAGTTGAGAAGATAGATAATAGTAATATGCGTTACAAGAGCGGTATGTTGAAGTTTTCATGTTCGAGGAAAAGTTTGAAAAAGAGAAACGTAGTTGAGCTTTTTTTAATTTCCGAGAATTGAAAGAAAACATACCGCTCGTGTATCGTACATTATTTTGTGCGAAGATCGTTTATTACATACCTGAAAGAGGAATTTATAATTAGTTGCAATGAAATCTCCATCTTGGTTTCTGTTCAATGACGGCAAATTTGCAAAACAAAAATGTCTATCTTCAACATTGTTGCTTTAAAATGTTTTCTGTGTTTACTATACTCCAGCAGGCCGTGATATACGTCTGTCTTTTTTTTCCCTCCAGTCTATGATGAGTCTGGAATCTTGTTGATTTTTTCACGGCTTCCTTAATGTTACTTGCATCACGAATGCAGTAACTTTAGTGGAGTTGTAGAGTTTACTTAATTTTTGCAAATATTTAAAAACAATAATTAACAGTGTAATTTAGGTGAAATTGCAGTGGTAAGTTTCCAATTTGTAGTTATTACTATGTTGAACGTCTCTAAAAATAATATGTTAAAAGCCTAAAGCAGTAAAATCAATATGTCACTTAAGCGGTAAGAAGAGGGAAATTGTTATGTGTGTTAGGTTGGGAATACTGAATGTGGAATTTTAGACTTTCCGCGGATTGGTTTTGTGCGGAAACCAAGCAAATACGCACGATCTCGCACAAATGTACTAGCCTATGTTAACAGAAATCATCCCTGTAAGAATTTTATATCCTTGAAGGTCCGAAGTTATTCATTCATTCATTCATTCGTAGTTTTCTGCCCACGGGCAGATCTGGCACTGCAAACCTAGCATTCTTCAATCTTTGTCATTTACTGCCTTCCTTCTAATCTCCGTAGTCTATTTGATTCATGTATCTTAATGTCGTCTATTATTTTATAATCTTCCTCTGCCCCGAACTCTTCTCCCGTTCATCATTCCTTCTAATGCATCCTTCAGCAGGTATTTTCTTTTCAGGCAGTGACGTCATATGGTATAAACGTTACAGAAACAGGTCGGCTTGTTTATAACGCCCTTCCCTTCATTAAGGATTTAAGAATAATTACTGGACCACAGAACTTAATGCACTAAAGAAATCTGAAAATATGTAGTATATGTTTAGAATAGAGCTCGTAGAATCCCTGTATTTGCATGGAACTTTGAAGTGGCAGGTGGTGTCACTTGTAAGCAGTGAGCTCTATACTAATAATGGTTTACAGTGATCGTATTTCATAGCTTCATAAATTAGTCTTACATTTCTCTTTTGTATTTTATAAAGATCCTGTGAACCATACCCCAGAAGCGAAACCCATATATTAAATCACTATGAAATGGAGCAAAATATACAGTTTTCAAGATTTTAACACACACAGAAGTTTTTGAATTTTCTTATTAAAAGCATATCTTGCAATAACTTGTATAACATATTTTCAATATGTAGCCATATCCCAACTCCCCTACAAGTCTCAAAATATCATACTCCCCTATAAGTCCCAAATCAAACTCCTTACAAGTCCGTAATTACACTTACTTAGAAGTAAAAAATCATACTTCCCTACAAGTCCGAAATCATACTTTTCTATAAAAGTCCCTAGTCATACCCCATAAAAGTCCGTAATTCCACTTTCTTAAATGTAAAAAATCATTCCCCATACGCGTCCCAAATTATATTCTCCTACAAGTCCCAAATCATACTCATCTATAAGTCCTAAATCATACTCCCCTACAAGTCCGAAATCATACTTTTCTACAAATCATACTCCCCTACAAGTTCTAGATCACATACTTCTCTACAAGTCCCAATCATATACTCTTGTACTACAAGTCCCAAATTACGCTCCCCTTCAAGTCCCAAAACACAGTACAAATTCCAAATCATATTCCCTTACAAGACATACGACTAAATCGCATTCCCCTCCAAATTCCAAATCATACTTCCCCACAACTTCCTAACCATATCCCTTAAAATTCCGTAATCACACTCTCCCAAAAGTAAAAAATTACACTCTCATACAAGTCCGTAATCACACTTCGTTAGAAATAAAAATAATATTTCCCTACAAGTCCGAAATCATACTCTTCTATAAGTCCCTAATCAAACCCCTTAAAAGCCCGTAATCCCATTTTCTTAAATGTCAAAAATCATACTCCCTACACGTCCCAAATCATGTTCTCCTATAAGTCCCAAATCATAGTCCTCTACAAGTCCCAAATTATACTCCCCTAGAAGTCCCAAATGAGACCCATTACAAGTACGTAATTCCACTTTATGAGAAGTAAAAAATCATACTCCCCTACAAGTCCGAAATCATATTTTTCTATAACTCCCAAATCACACTCCCCTACAAGCTCCAGATCACATACTTCTCTACAAGTCCCAATCATATACTCTCCTACAAGTTCCAAATTACGGTTCCCTTCAAGTCCCAAAACACAAAACAAATTCCAAATCATACTCCCTTACAAGACCTACGAGTAAATCACATTCCCTTCTAAGTTCCAAATCATATCCCTTAAAATTTCGTAATCCACTCTCCCAAAAGTAAAAAATCATACTCCCCTACAAGTCCGAAATCATACTTTTCTACAACTCTCAAATCATACCTTCCTACAAGTTCCAAACCATATACTTCACTACAAGTCCCAAATTACGCTCCCCTTCAAGTTCAAAAACACAAAACAAATTCCAAATCATACTCCCTTACAAGACCTACGAGTAAATCACATTCCCCTCTAAGGTCCAAATCATACCCCTTACAATTCCGTAATCACACTTTCCCGAAAGTAAAAAATTATACTCTCATACAAGTCCGAAGTCATACTTTCTTACAACTCCCAAATCATACTGTCCTACAAATGGGACTTTGTTTTGTCGAAAAATCGTCCAAACTGGCAACCCGGCTCTGGTGGGAGCAATTTTTATGCGTGCTTTTAAATTAGACGTGAGTGTTCAGTTCTCTGTAGAAGTGAGTCACGCTTGTAACAATTTCCAGAAACGAATTTCTGTCGCATGGCGTCATGGATCGTACCCGTAGAAATAGGTAAAACAAATTAAGAGCGATTGTTGGCATTTTCCACGCACGGCGGTGATTGTTCACGGTCAGACAGGTGACATCAGACCCGCGGGATGAGCCTGGGCCAAGGAGAGGCTTTCACGAAATAAATCAAACTACTGCTTGATGGACGTTTCATTTATTTTCCAAGGTAACACTTACAGAGCGAGGCGACGTGTTTACACAAGAAAGGAAGCGGGCGGGACGTTATTTTGTTTAATATGCCAGCCGAGATATTGAACACTGCATGTCCGCGAGCCGCGTGAGGCCCGTCACTTGTGAGCTGGAACAGAAACTTGTATCATAATCTTGAAGTGTATACAGATATCATAAAAGTACGCTAGAATACTCGGTGCCATGCACATGACACGAACATTATCGTGATAAGTAGGGCTAGGATTTTGATGACCTATAAATAATGAAAAAATGTCCTAAAAACAAGGCATTTATGACCTAAAAATCTTTCAAAAATGCCCTTAAAAATGCTCTAAAATTGATCTTACATAACTGCCTTGGCAGGGAAAGAGGTTTTGTACTACTTAATATTTAGACTAGTAATTAAATTAAATTTTACATAATTTTTTCTAAGTAGTACACTTTAATTAATTATTTTATCTGATGTAGTTTCCATGTATGATCGTTCACCTCTGCGTCGGCATGTGGACGTGAGGTCAGCAGTCGGCTGGTCGGTCTTGCCCCTTCATGGGCTGTAGCGCCATGGATTTACTTTACTTTTAGTTTCCGTGTAGTCCACCACAAGGCCACTCTTATCTGGAATTAGCAGGTATAGAGGAGTCTATATTGAAGGGGTGGTTGGACTGATCCATTACGTGGGGTGTACTACGTTAAAATGGCAATATTTGTGTAGAAAAACGGTTAAAATATTATACAAAATAATGAGTATTAATTGACAAAATATGTAAAGAAAATATCAAAGGAAATAAACATTATTTTACATTAATAATGGGGATTTATGGCCAAAATTAAATGAAAATGGCTAAAAAATGACCGAATAAAGCAAAAGATGCTCTTATGAGTTGAAACAGGCAAAAAATGCAAAAAAAAAATACCCTAACAAATATGTCTTAAAACACTCAGTTTATCACACAACACATAAATACTAAAGCGGCTATGTTTCTGGTTTACTAGAAAAAAGATGCAATTTCATCAAAATCCTGGCCCTAGTGATGAGTTTTACTCATTTCGTAACTACACACTTCTCTTGTATGCAGACAGTGATGTTGTTACGTGGTTCATAGTTTATTCTTTATTATTCAAAAGGAATACCTGAATGAAAAGACTTACTATCACGCAAATAAGAAATTGAAATTGTGTTCTAAAAACTCTACTTTTCGCTTCTCTCACATTTCCTTTCTTCGTTCCATTGTCCTCCTCCTGACACACCTACGTACTTTGTCAGTTTCTTCTTTCTTTTGATTTTCCTCAATTTCCCTCCTTCTACCTGTTTTCTTATTTTCCTTCATTCTACTATGCCTTCGCTCTTTAATTTTTAATTAATCTTACTTCGTTTTGTAATGCACGCAATTTATACAGGGTGATTCGTAAGTAATGTCATTATCATTAATTTCAAGGGGTTATTCTTTGAGATATTTCAAACTAAAAAGTTTAATATAATTTATTTTATATGAAACATTTCATACCGATAGCGTATTTTGGGAAAACTATTGAATTAACTCCCGATATGATCAGTCAACTTAAGAGAGTAGTGTATTATGATGAATTATTGAAAGAATTTTAGTTTTGGTCTTTAAATGTGCAGAAATTTTATCCCAATAAATGTAACTTTTCGTTCTGCAAGTGAATTTTGAAACTTGATGCACTCTGACAACCCTGTGAAGGTTATTGCCTACAGGGCAGATGCAGCTCGCTTAATACGAGAGCGAGAAATGTAAACGTAACACACACAATTGCTTTTAAGGGAAATTTTATTTCTTGTGAATTTACCGGCTACTACTTTAAAAATTAAAGCGGGAGGGAACTATTTCTAATTGGTTGAAGAAAATGTTTGTAGTGCGACAAACGGAGATTTTTTGAATCACCAATGAGATTTATATAACGTAAAATAAGCTTTTCTTGTCTGTGTTCACCGATTTTTAGTAGGTTATTTTACGACGCTTTATCAACAGCTTAGGTTATTTAGCGTCTGAATGAGATGAAGGTGATAATGCCGGTGAAATGAGTCCGGGGTCCAGTACCGAAAGTTACCCAGCATTTGCTCATCTTGGGTTGAGGAAAAACCCCGGAAAAAAACCTCAACCAGGTAACTTACCCCGACCGGGAATCGAACCGGGGCCACCTGGTTTCGCGGCCAGACGCGCTGACCGTTACTCCACAGGTGTGGACGTGTTCACCGATTATTTAATTAAAATTAAATGGAAGAGTTTAAAAATAATATTTTTAATTTAGTATGTTTAACGTAAAATAAGCATATATCACTTTTATTTATTCCTATACAGGTTTAAGTGTTTTTAAATGTTGTTTTTATAACGTGGCATCATTATTGTTTACGTTCTCTGGAATTTTCAATTGAAATGGGAGAATAGAAATAATGTCTTCATCTTTTCAATTTAGTTTGAAATTAGCGTATTTTTTGTCTGCGTTTTCGAAATATTTAATTCAAATCAGGCTATAGAGTTTTTTCTTCAATTTTCCAAGTAAAACCTCGATAAGACGCGCCCGTTTATTACGCTATCCCGTGTAATACGCTTTTTTGTCAGGTCCTTGCACATTTCATATATAACGCCTTTATAAAATACACCATTTGTTGTGCTCAAGTCCCCCATAACACGCTGTTCTTGTGGAATATTTTCGATGTAATTTTCATCAATGAAACATTCTGGCCATTGAAGTCAATGATGCCATTAACCTGAAAAGTAGTCTCCTGGTATTCGACCCTTTACCTGCGCACTTATCTACATACTGTACAATACCCCACCCTCTTTTTACGCTCTCTTATTCGACTCTGAGCGCATACTGTTACAATACCTCACCCTCTTGCTAACCCTCTCTCTCAAACAACATTCCTCACTCGGCCGTAATAAAATTCTGGAAATTTTGCAGGTCAGTTTGTTGTCCTTTAGTCTAGTGTACTGAAGTGTCTGTGTGTGATTACAATGAGTGTTAAACGAAAAGCGTTTTCTGTGTCGGAAAAATTGGAAGTATTATGAAAGTACGATGAAAACAGTACTCTTACTCAGAAACATCTCTCTGATTCATTAGGAATCCGATCATCGATATTAAGGAGGATAATAAAAAAATCACGACTCAATCACTGCAGCTGCGACGTCGGGAGGAAGTGTGGTAAACAGGACTTGGAGAACACGCAAACGACAAACAACTATAAATTACTTTTTTCGAAAGAATTAAGTACAGTAGGCCTACATATTGTAAATGTCTTTGACGTACAGAACAGTAATTACATAATGGAATAATACTATATTACTTTTCATGAATCATGTGTTTAATAAAGAAAAATGCTAATAGATACTGTTTATAAGTCAAAATTAGTATATCCGATATATTATATAATGTACCGAAGTACATATGATATTTCCATGCAGATATTCTGTGTCATCATACGATGAAAGAGTAATGGAACGGAGAAAAATTCTCTCCGGCGCCGGGATTTGAACCCGGGTTTTCAGCTCTACGTGCTGACGATTTATCCACTAAGCCACACCGGATTCCACCCCGGCGTCGGAAGAATCGTCTCAGAGGGAACCCAAGAGTTGGAACTTAAAACTGAGACGATTCTTCCGACGCTGGGGTGGAATCCGGTGTGGCTTAGTGTATAAAGCGTCAGCACGTAGAGCTGAAAACCCGGGTTCAAATCCCGGCGCCGGAGAGAATTTTTCTCCGTTCCATTACTCTTTCATAGTATATCCGACTAATACGCGGTCCCGGTTAATACGTGGTTTACACGCGGTCCCTTGAACAGCGTCTTATCGAGGTTTTACTATTTTGTTTAAAGTGAAATGAGCAGTGTTCATTCTACGCTCTCTGACAGAGATTAAAAACAAAAATTAAACGGTATATCCCCAACATTTTTCTTACGAGTTTAAAAAACAATGTACGTGGCAACGATCTTCAACTTCTCCGTTCATAACAAGCCAAATGAAGGGGTTGTTCAGAGCAACACAGTCTTATGTGCACTCCTTACTCATTACACAGCGTTGCACGATCTCGTAATTCATATATTTTAAAATACCGGTACATTATTCTAAGTACAGAGAAATGATATTTGACTTTTTGTTGGCGTTTACTAAAGGAATCATCCACCAGAATTAATGACATTATTTATTTTATTTATTTATTTATTTATTTTGCTAATAATTGTAACATAAAAAATAATATATACAGAAAAACTTTAGCTCGCCACTGAAAGAGTAGAACTCGTGCTCAGGGGTGCAAAAACTTACGGTTCACATGTATTTTCATATTATCCTTTTTTTTTTTTTTGCCTTTATAAAAAACAATCTCGAGCAAAAACTTTGATTTTTTTTTTCAGGAGTGAGCTAATTACAAATTAGGCCTAACTTATATAATTTTTATTTTTCAATAAATTTGTTATTATTATTATTATTATTATTATTATTATTATTATTATTATTATTATTATTATTATTATTTGCGGCGTTTCCTCTTCAAAATTATCTTAAGTTCTTTAAACGAGTCCACACCTGTGGAGTAACGGCTAGCGCGTCTGGTCGCGAAACCAGGTGGTCCGGGTTCGATTCCCGATTGGGACAAGTTGCCTGGTTGAGGTTTTTCCGGGGTTTTCCCTCAAACCAATATGAGCAAATGTTGGGTAACTTTCGGTGCTGGACCTCGGCATTATCACCTTCATCTCATTCAGACGCTAAATAACCTAAGATGTTGATAAAGCGTCGTAATATAACTTACTTAAAAAACCTCTATAAACGAACAGTGAAAAACGGGCTGAGACAAGTGGCCAACAGACTCACATAGATTCCTTTTTCACAACCCCAAATTACATCATCATCACCATCACCATCATCATCATCATCATCATCATCATCATCATCATCATATCTGGTTGATTCGAGTATGTGAATATAGGATAGAGTAGCATAAATCGCACCGCTTCCTAAATGGCACCACTGCTAGTTTAAAACAAATTACTGTAGTAGTGTAGCATCTAGTGGTATTGTTACAATCTACCATATGAACTTCCACCATGTCACTTGATTTCTGCCACTTCTTTGTGTCAGCAACGTGGCGATAGTGTATTTAATATAATCGCTCAGGTGGATGTATATTTAGCTAACATTTTGTAACTAAATAACGGATTTGTATGCAAAGGAATCCATAATCTTAAGACGTTATTGGTTAAAAGAAATATTAAAGAACATTTAACTTAGTACGATTTTCGAACATGTGGTGATTATAAGCTAGAATGAAGGAAATAATAACTTATGACGTAGTTTCTTAATTCGCACCACTTTGTAGATGCCTAATTCGCACCGGTGCGATATGAGCAACTGTAGCAATTCTAGCCGTACAAAAGAAGGCAAAAAAATTTAACTGAACGAGGAATGCATCAGGTGGGTGCAATATCAATTGGTGAAAAGGGCGTTAATACAACAAGTGTGTGTTGTACAAGCGCACCAGATATTTTATGCCACCTATGAACATTTTTAAACGTCAAACAGTGCATCCTACATTATCAGCTGGTGTTCTTCCAGGATCGTTATTTATTTGCTCTGATTCAGGTTACATCAACAGCGAACTATTTGTCGAATAGCTCAAACATTTTATTTGCCACTCAAACCTGCCAAAGAAAAAATTGCTGCTTCTGTATGTCCACCTATTCGAACCATTCCAAAAATTTAGAAGCTAGATTATCTCGGGAAAATGATGTGCTCCTATTTCAGCTTCCTCGTCATAATACTCAGAGGGCCAGCCTTTAGATGTTTCTATCTTCAAACCATTTCAGACAGCTAAATCATGAAGCAGTTCTTAGGTGGCTTCGAGATACTCGGGAGAAAAGGTGACGCAGTTTACAGTTTGAACTGCCTGGTGAAGCACATGGCAAGTGTATAACAATAAAAAACGCATTCAGGAAGTTTAAATGTTAGGTAATTTATGCTCTGTTTTTTCAATGTCATTTGAAGATGCGTTACTCTCTTTCATTAATTTCAATAAACTTGTAATTTGCATTTATTACATTATTCATATTAAATACTGTTCAATATGTTCAAAATTAAAAGCTTTCCTTCATCCTGTTCCCTGCAGTTAAAGAGTGCGATTTAAGAAACCGCAGGTGCTATTTAGGAAACTAGCTACCTAAATGGCACCATTGACAAGTGTTTCGAAAATGTCATTCTGCTTCAAAAATATTAAATCAAATTCAAGTATTCATTTTCACATGAAAGGTAAATGTTCTGGGACTGTATTTCTGTATAGGAATGCAGAAAATAAAAATTGTATTGTTCAATAAAAATATTAAATGCTAAAGTGGTACGATATAGGCAACCTTACCCTTACTTACTGGCTTTTAAGGAACCCGGAGGTTCATTGCCGCCCTCACATAAGCCCGCCATTGGTCCCTATCCTGAGCAAGATTAATCCAGTCTCTACCATCATATCCCACCTCCCTCAAATCCAATTTAATATTATATTACCTTACCCTATTACTATAATTATGTATACAGAGTGTTTCAAAAATACGGGGCATAATTTCAGGTATGTATTTCCCACATGCAGACAATCAAAATAGTTCATTACAACATGTGTCCGGAAATGCTTTATTTCCGAGTTATGGCCTTCACAACATTGAAATTCACCGGAACGTTTTTCTTTCCGCAGGTCGTTGCCGTCAAAGGAGACATTAAGAGGACACTCTGACAGTTCATTCCGAGGCGAAGGTTACATTCAGTGTTGTGTAGGTACTTGGATCGAAGGTTTCCTGATCGTTGGATAGGTAGAGGTGGCCCAATTGCTTGGCCTCCACGCTCACCTGATCCGAACCCTCTCGATTTCTACTTGTGGGGCCATTTAAAATCATTGGTTTATTCGTCTCCAGTGCCTGATTTGGAATCCCTTCGGAATCGAATTGTGGCATGTTCTGAGGACATACGCAATACTCCTGGAGTTTGGGATCGTCTTCGCAGGTCAATGAGACATCGATGTGAGGTCTGTATTCAAACAGGAGGTGAACATTTTGAACATCTTCTGTAATGTCAACGACCTGCGGGAAGAAAAACGTTCCGGTGAATTTCAATGTTGTGAAGACCATAACTCGGAAATGAAGCATTTCCGGACACATGTTGTAATGAACTATTTTGATTGTCTACATGTGGGAAATACATACCTGAAATTATGCCCCGTATTTTTGAAACACCCTGTATATTATGTATATGTAATTATGCGTAGTAGAACTGTTTAGCTGGGAAGATAATATTAAAATGGATTTGAGGGAAGTGGGATATGATGGTAGAGACTGGATTAATCTTGCTCAGGATAGGGACCAATGGCGGGCTTATGTGAGGGCGGCAATGAACCTCCGGGTTCCTTAAAAGCCAGTAAGTAAGTAAGAACTGTTTAGCATATTCAGGTCTATTAGGAATTAGGTCTACTAGAGCTTATAATTATAACATATGTTCAATTAATAATTATTAAATAAATACTCAGCCAAATTCATTGGTAGGATCCCGGTGCACATGTGGTCTTGAGCTGACTAAGATATGATGCATGCACAGGAGTGAACTTTTCCACTGCTGGTGCATCGATGTCTCCGAAACCACGCGACTGGAAGAGCCCGTAGCCTGCACTTGTGCAAATAAGTGCATTTCTGCGCGAAATGCGTTTGCAAATACTGCAACCTATACCACACACTTGCGGGAGTAGTTAGGTAATAATCCGGAATGAATGTTTGCTCTTCGAGAAATAGGCTATTTCAAGAGATCGTCCTTGGTGGTATTGTGTTACTAGACCACGGGACTTCACGCACTAAAAAACCTAAAAATATAGTAAAAACTGTTTAAATGTGCGCTAAAAATTTAAATATATGCAGTAAAAATTACACTTTAGATCAGGGGCGCCCAAACTTTCTACTCTAATGATTGACCTCGGGCCACAGTACAGCGTACTTAATACACTCAGGGACAAAAAAAACCTGACACTTCTATATTTGCTTGTATTTTGTTGCCAATTATTTCAAAATGAAACAAAACCCATTTAAACAAAATAATGTTTCATTTAGCACCTTATACGACAACATTTGAAAAAAAAAAAATCTCTGATGAGAAAATTTACAAAAAATTACAAAGGGCGTATAACTATGGCATCATTTGGTCTAACTGTTTTTTTCATTTTATGGTGCCTTAAACATTAAAAACTCTTTTTAGTAACGGGTATTACCCCCTCTGGCTTGAATAACTGCATCCATACGTCTTGGTATGCTCTCAATTTGGTTAGCAATGTCTTCTTGAGGAATAAGTTCCCATTCTTCGCCAAGTGCTCGCCTCAACTCTTGTAACGATTCTGGTCTCGGTCGTCTATTCTTAACACGCCGTCCCAGCATGTTCCACACGTGTTCAAATGGGTTCATGTCTGGACTCCTTGCTGGCCATGGAAGAACATGGATTCCCACTTCTTGGAGATAATCTCCGACCGCATGGGCAATATGCGGCCGTGCATTATCATTCATTAAAACAAAATTATCGCCTAAAAATTGGCCAAATGGCACAACATGATCAGCCAAACATTCATTTATATACCTATCAGCTGTTAGTCTTCCATTTTTACAAAAACTAACTCTGTACGAGCATCCGTACACACTCCTGCCTAAACCATCACTCCACTACCTCCATACGGCACATTTTCGGAAATGCAACACTGTGAAAATCGTTCTCTCCTCCTTCTCCAAACTCTTTCACGTCCATCAGGTGAGCACAGATTGAAACGGAACTCATCGGTGAACAGAACACAGCTCCACTGTCCATTTCTCCATTCCCTGTATCATTTGCAAAACGCAGTCGTTCAACTCGATGCATCCTGAGAAGTCTGGGACCAGTTGCAGGTCTACTTGATATCAGTCCACTTGCTTTCAACCTCCTTCTAGCTGTTTTGGCCGAAATTGGGTGTCCATGCATGTTAACAAATTGCTGGGCTGGCAGGTTGCGCTCCCTAAGAACTCTCAACACCATATACCTGTCTTCATTTGGATTTGTAGCTCTTGGACGACCCGAACCTGGTCTTCTGGCATATTCTAGGGTCTCTCTATACCGTTTTATGGCATCATGGGTTGTCCTTCTAGCCATATTCATAACATTTGCAATGTAACGTACACTGCGTCCATCATCGTAAAGGGCTACAGCTCGAGCCACATCTTCAGGTCGCATCTTGTTTTAAGACAGATGTTACAACCCCACTTAAACTCAGAAAATGTAAAAATAAAGAAATAATGAATGATAACGATAATGAAGCACAAAATGGTTGAGACAAAATTGTTATAGCTGAGACTGCGAAAGCAAAATTGGAATATTTGGTTGTAATGGCTTGTTTATAAAACAAAAAACAATCAACAATGTATACACGTCTCCATAACAACAGACGGCTACCATAATATTGTATGAGAAGATAATGTTTTGCAAAATACCAGCAAATATTAAAGTGTCCGGTTTTTTTGTCCCTGAGTGTATTTAAAAAACGCAGGTGTAATTTTTTGTTAATATTACGACAAAACAGACTATAATTAAATTAATTAATTAATTTTATAAAATTTGGAATACTTAATTTTTAAAAATATTTAAATAAAAGGGCATGCATAATTACTCACCTAATGAGAAGTGTGGAACTGGTGTTTTGAAGATAATAAATTGTCGATATCCGGTCTCTGCTCTCTGTAGCTCAGAAGTAGGCTACTACGTCTTGGAGATACTCATCATTTAAGCTTGATCTTAATCTTGACTTCAGCCACCGGCGTGGATCAGTCGGTTAAGGCTCTTGCCTGCCGGTTTGAAGTTGCGCTCGGGTGCGGGTTCGATCCCCGCTTGGGCTCATTAGGCTTATTACCTAGTTGAATTTTTTCCGAGGTTTCCCCCAACCGTAAGGTGAATGCCAGGTAATCGATGGCGAATCCTCGGCCCCATCTCGCCAAATACCATCTCGCTATCACCAATCTCACCATCGACGCTAAATGACCTCGTAGTTGATACAGCGTCGTTAAATAACTAACTAAAAATATCTTGATTTCTGAATTTTCATTTTCGAAAATGGTTGTTCACATGCATATGTTGAGATCAAACCCCGAGCTTGCTTTTCACGTTCCTTTCCGTTGAATTTATCAACAGTAATCTCACTAGACCTTTTGATTTATCTAGAGAAAATCAAAACTCGAGTGGGATTTAATTGACTATTACACGATTAGAAGAAAGTATATAAAGATTAGAAGTAACGAAGTACTCCAATACAATAAAATATTAATTGACTTACGAAAATACAACTGTCTTTAAATGTATTATTGTACCATCTCAATATTACAAATATCACGCTAGATGCATGCTAGATGGCAGTAGTGAGCAATGCCTTCTCGTCGAGAAGTTCTCGATCTATTATACACGATGGCAATGTTACTAGTCAAGAAGGCTTTGTTAATTCAGTTTCATTTTTATTAAAATGCAACATTCCACTTCAATTATCCGAATCCCAGTAATAAACGTCACTTGACAGATGATTTTCAATAAATCTTAATATTAAACAATCTCTGATACGTGACTATCCATAATATCACATAGCAGAAGCTATAACATAACCTAACTGATATACTGTACACAAGTGTTAGAAAAGTTTTAATTAACGACGATGACATAAAAAATAAACATGAATAATTTTAAAAGGAATAATTATTGAATGTACAATTTTCAAATTTGAATGTGGTTGGTGGTTCAATTGATGTTATATTGGACGTGTGCGTAATAGAAGTGGAATTCGTTGATTTAGGCCTACATGGTGCATTCAACTTATTCAGGATTTCCGAATGGATAATTTTAAAAGGAATAATTATTGAATGTACAATTTTCAAATTTGAATGTGGTTGGTGGTTCAATTGATGTTATTTTGGACGTGTGCGTAATAGAAGTGGAACTCGTTGATTTAAGCCTCTTATTCAGGATTTCCGAATGATGCTCTTCATTTATTTGTAAATCGGATTTCAGAAGATGCATAGGTAAGATCAGTGATTTTTATTAATTCTTGTTCTTGAATGCCAATGCGAGTCATATTTGAAACTGCTGTGCATCGACTGGAGTGGTTTGTAATTTTATATATATATATATATATATATATATATATATATATATTTTTTTTTTTTTTTTTACGTCCAGACCAGCGCAGTTTCAAATGTTGGCAAACTAAGAAACAAATGCTAGGGACGCGATAAAATTAAACAAATGCTAGGGACGCGATAAAATTGTGCGATAAGCAGCCATGATTGGTTGAAATACGTCCTTTCGTACCGTTTTATTGGTCAAAAGTAGTATGACGTAGTAAGAGTGTAATGGTCAAAAAATGAGTGTGTTTTGTCTGCTAATGTATTTTAATTATTATATTCCTTCATTACAGCTACGACATCGTTGCAAATAACACAAATAACTTTGTTTTCATGCTCTTTCACAAAATAATTACCGAGGCAATGTTCATTATACTTTCTACACTCACTATCGACTTCGCTACGGCAAGCGCCTTAGCCGACAGAGCTACGCCGGTGGCTTATATACATATATACAGTGTATTTGTATACACACACATAGGTAGACCTTCTTACATTATATGCACATACTGTACATTTTAAAATTTATTTTACATGTCTTTTAACTTATTTATTTCCCACATTCGTTTTCCTCTTACTTTCCAAAAGTATGTTCCTAACGATTTTATTATTTGTTAATTTGTAATTCTTGATATCTTGGCTAAAACAAGATCATTTCAAAGGCATGTTGGGTCCGATAAGTATAATTAATGAAATTTCAAATATATATGGATTTATTACCGTCAGAATTACTTATTAATAATTTCATACATATTTGAAATTTTAAAACAAGATGTCTAATATGGAGGAACGGGGAACCCCGAGAAAAACCTCAACTATGACCTTGATCGCCACAAGTTCGCCTGACCGGGACTCAAACCAGGATCGCCTGCGTAACAGGCGGAAGATCTGACCAATCAGCCACCGCAGACCATCATAGTGCAACGGTAAATATTATATCAATGGAGGGAAATCATGACCACATGGGAATCGAACCCCCACTTTAGAGTTTATAGACTAGCATCTCAATCACTTTGAACTTTATTACGCATTGTTTTAATAATGGATCACATAACAGAAACTATCGCGTGAGTCCAGACCGGAACTTCTTTATTCCATGGGATCACGTGAGCATAGGACAGAGAGGTGCATGTATATGATTCGCCATCTCGCCTTGTATCCTTCGATTTGGATGCGATTTCCCCAACTCCGGCTGGTAATCTGTCTGGCGCGTGCTAGATAAGATATTGAGGTGTTTACGCAGCTTCGTGACAGCACGTGTGCATTTTTATGCATTTTGTATTCAACATGTGGAGCGATGTGTCGCACCAACACCGGCCTGCAAGGTTATCTGAGTTACAATGTTTGCTTAAAAAAAGTCGATTTCGAAATTTTTACTGAAATACACGTTTTAAAACGTCGTAGGATTTTGTTCATATTCATTAATTCATTATCTACGAGTCAATTTATACGGGAAAGAGAATGTGAAGTGTCTGTTAACAGTAGGAAAGAATGGCAAAGCAACTGGCCCAGTAGATATTCCTTTGGAAATGTTATGAAGGAATGATGTACGTAAAATATAATAATTCTTATAGATTTATTAATTTGTCATACAGAATAATATCTGTAATATTGACAATCAATATCTGAGGAGAAAAATTCGCTCCGGCGCCGGGGATCGAACCCGGGTCCTTGGTTCTACGTATCAAGCGCTCTGACCACTGAGCTACGCCGAATTCAATCCACAGCACCGGATCGAATTCTCCTCCTTCATTGTTTCCCTTTACGGGCTGACTCCATGTTAGGCATATATGTTGACTTTCTCTATGTCCAATGTCAACTGTCATTATAGCCTACTACAAAAAAAGTCGAACCGTTCTTGTTTCCGGCAGCAAATCACACGACAGCTTCTGGTCAGCTGACACGCTGCTTCACTGGCAGTGGTTGTCGTCAAGGTTATGCAGACGACATACCGCTTCTCGCTCACGGTGGATATTACTGTGTTGTCATGTCTACCTTTGTACCACAGTCTAATATATACAGTCGCGCAACTTCAACACTTTTTTTGTCAACATTCACGACACTAGCGCTCAAGCGGCAGGCAAGGCACTGGTCATAGGGTTGATACAGCCAGCACGTGCTTTAAAGGGATGCGAGATGTTATAATAACGTTTTAATCATGCGTCGCAATAAAGGCAATGTGTGCAATGACGAAAATTGCAGTAACAACAAGTTTAAATCTCCGAATTTGTCGTTCTTCAGATTCCCTAAAGACTAAGAGAAAATCATAACTCAGTCATAACCTATAATCCACGCTGTAGGTAGCCTACGTATTGTGTTCTATAAAACATTTATTAGTTATCAGTTACATATTTGTATGTCAGGAAGGAGAGTTTAAATAAAAACAAAGTAAATACCTGTTACAGTATATTATTGTTTTGCAGAGATCATGTGTAAATGTGTAACCATTCCGATTTTAGATAATGTATCTACAGTTTTTAATGCAAGTAATTCCATAATTTTTGTATTCGTGTTTTTTTCTTTATATTTTTCAAAAGTTGAATGTTATATTGCATTCAAGTAGGGATTATGGTGTTAATTTTTCAAGAATTCATAGCGTATTATAATCCTTTTGCAAAATATTCACTTCTTGAATAAATCCAGACTGTGTCGATAAATTTCTGATGTGTTGGTGTAGATTCATGTGACAGACGTATTAGGTTCTCAAGAAATAAAAGAGCCTTTTTAAATTTAATATAAAAGCAATGTTTTCTGTAATAATTTGCATGACTGTTATTGGTGTTGATTTTACATTACCAGTGATTATTTGAGCCGTTCAGAGCAGAAGTGGTATAAGTCAAAATTAGGTAATCAGGTTTAAAGTAAAAATTCTGTAAAATATAACGCAAAGTAGCAATTAATATATCCTTCGTGCTATTAACTGCTACTTTGCCCTGTATTTTACAGAATGTTTACTTTAACCCTCATTACCCATTTTTGACTTACACCACTTCTGCTCTGAAAATAAAATTAGGCCTACATTTTCTGAGTTAATTGAAGTTATAATTTTTTCAACAAAATTGTGTATTCATTTGTTCTCACCTACGTCATAATAACAGTAAGTGCATGAAAATTACGTGTTATATAGGTACGGTAAGTTAAAATTAAGTTTATTTGTGAAAACTGAAAATGTAATGTAAAATGCGGTAAACTTTCCATAAAAATTTAAGCCATAATATCAGCACTATTAGCGACTCAAAATAATAATAATAAAAAAATGAAAAAATAATGAACTTCATAAATCAATGTCTGTCAAATTAAGGTTTAAATCTTCCCCTTTTTTATTTTTAAGTTTACCTCAGCGGCCGAGTTTACCCCAATTTGCTGTATGGAAAACAGTTAATTTCTCAGGAAATAGGGAGAGGAGTTCACCACGCGATGTACCCTACGAGATATGCCCTACAATTTTGACTCTTCTCACAGGAAATATAGAGTTTCAATGGTTCATAAATATATTTAGGAATGAATTGAATTAAACCGTCCACGTACAAACAATTATATTATTTCAAACCATGATACGTGATCAGGGCCATGATTCAGTTGTAAGGAGCAGAAAGAATTACGTTTATTCCCAACTTCTGAAACTTGTAAATTAACTGCGTGTGAAATTCTTGTAGGATTCTAAAGTAAAATTAATAAGAACCATATACACTTAATGTATAGCATAAAAATATAAAATAAATTATGCAAAACCCGTTTTCTGATGTGTTATCATATGTCGTGTGCACACTTTAGCTTGCCTGCCGCTAGAGGGCTACTGTCGCGCCAGCTGTCAAATGTTGGCATATTTTATACGTATGAGTTGCGCGACTGTATGTTTTAGACTGTGCTTGTACTCTTAACGAAGTTGTAGCACATGTCTAGTCTTAAACATCGAACGAAAAATTATTTCCTACGATAAATAATTAGTAATATATGAATACATAATATTGTATATTATTGTTATTGTTGATCCTAGCATCCCAGGACACAGAAGACTTACCATGTTGGACTATAATTGGTTTTTCCGACCATTTGAAATAACGATTTTCGTAAATACAGAAACAATATTAGAAATTATTAAAATGGGAGAAAGCTGTAAAATATAATAAATAAACATTTTTTATGTGAATGAATAACTAAAACCACACAACCTGTAAATTAAGTAAAATATGTTAGTATTAGAAATTTTGTCATGATAAGTTATTGCTACATAAAAAAATTACACGAAGGACCTTGCCTACCGGTATTGTTCAATTTAGAGGTGCTACGCCTAGATCGCTTACAACCATTGTTGGTACCTGCCGCCGCCATATTACTCAGTTTATTTTCTTCTTTGCCGGATTGTCCGTACTTCTCTGTCGTTATTTGAGAAACCGTGAACTTGTTCACATCACACGCATCAGCTGTTCTTTGCACCTCTTGCATTAAAGGCAATAAACTACCCTTATTTTCACGTTCATTTTCGAAATAATCTCTAACGCTAAGAATCATTTCTCTGCTTTGCGAATTGATGGTCTTCCGACTCCTCCGCGGCATTACGATGCTCAAACCTCAGCACTAACAACAATAACACTGCACTACCGACTAATTGTTCGACAACCAGCTATTAGAACTGCGTTCGTTCACTATTGGCTTGACAGAGATTTAGCAACACCGCTATTGCCTACCTTCGTCGCGCCAAAAGTCGAGAAGGCGTGGCCACGCCGGAAATAAGAACGGCTCGACTCAGCTGAGTGACTTATTTGGCCGGGATTCCGCAGTTAAGTGCACAGTAATCTGTACAGACATATGCACTGCAGCTATGAGAATATTATAGATTTATTAACTTGTCAAATATTAATTGTCAATATTACAGATATTATTCTGTATGACAAATTAATAAATCTTTAATATTCTCATAGCTAGCAGTGCATATGCCTATACAGATTACTGTGCACTTAACTGCGGAATCCCGGCCAAACAAGTCACTCAGCTGAGTGTGCTCCTAGTATAATGGCAGTTGACATTGGACATATTAGTCAACATGCCTAACTTGGAGTCAGACCCTAAAGGGAAACTCTGAAGGAGAAGAATTCGATCCGTGTTGTGGGTTGAATTCGGCGTAGCTCAATGGTCAGAGCGCTTGTTACGTAAAAACAAGAACCCGGGTTCGATCCCCGGCGCCGGAGAGAATTTTTCTCCTCAAATATTAATTGTCAATATTACAGATATTATTCTGTAGGACAAATTAATAAATCCATAATAAATTGTAAATGTTTGACTCTTAGAATTACATGTAACTAAATTTATTTTCATTTTGTTATTATTATTATTATTATTATTATTATTATTATTATTATTATTATTATTATTATATTGTTTCTGTATTACTATTAGCTATTTTTATATTTAGTGCTATGTGTTCTTATGCAGAGCTATTTTTAAGTCCGTGAAACATTAAAAAAATTCATAACTACTAAACTACACAATGGATAACAAATTATTTTACACTAAAATAAAGAGAAACTTCCAAGTTTTTTTACATATCTCACAGATGCTTAATGTGTTCACCTTTGCTAATACGGCATACATCCATGTGGTAATCCATCTCGTCCCGTACACGCTTCAGCATGTCACTGTTGACCAGAACCACGGTAGGCTTTAATCCGGTGGCGAAGCTCCTGGAGATTAGCGGAGCCACATAGACAATATCCTTCAAAAATCCCCACAAGAAAAAATCACACGGAGTTAAATCCGGTGATCGTGGTGGCCACTTCATTAACGCGTCATTTTCTCGTCCTGTGCGACCGATCCATCTTGTTGAAAATTTTGATTGAGATACTCTCGCACGTTGCTGTGGTAGTGACATGGACATCCATCTTGTTGAAAGATGAAATCATTGCTGTCTTCAGTAAGCCAATTTTGTAACATGTCCAAGTAAATCATTCCAGTGACGGTGGGCTCTACAAAGAAAAATGGTCCATACACCTTCTCTTTCGAAATCGCACAGAAGACATTCACCTAAGGTGAGTTTCACACATGCTCTAGAACTGCGCGGGAGTTTTCAGTCCTTCATATGCGCACATTGTGCCAATTAACGTTTCCGGAGACATGAAAAGTTGCTTCATTGCTAGCCTAAAGATGAGCAAGTCGGCAAAACCGTCTACTTCAAATCTTTGACGAGGTCCTTGCATATTCCAACACACAAAACGAATGCTTACTTTAGTAAACATTATTTTGCCACTATTGATAACTATTGCCACCTAGCGATAAATCATTGCAACTAAGCGCAGGCGTTTATTATTAAAAAAAAACTTGGTGAGTTTCTCTCTCTAACAGCATAACAATAGGAATATCCTGAACTAGCACCAACAGATAGCGCACGTGTACTTTGAGGGATGCGCTTTGCGTGTGCATTTGTTTTCCGGTATATAAAAATTGAGGATATACGTAGTGTATTAGTGCATTAAATACTCTTAAAAACAACTCAAAATGCCAAATTTTTGTTGTATTCCTCTTTGTGAAAACCAGGGAAAGTCTTTTATCTTCATTCAGGTCCAGAAATATTCTGAATACATGCTTTAAACCTTAAAAAAAATAACTATTTAAATTCTCCCTACAAAAATAACTACTTCAAATAAGGAACTGCTAGCTATACTGTTTTCGCTGTAAGAAAAATCCTAATGTAAACACAAGCACGTGGCTGTCATACCCGTGATTGCCTCATAGTCGAAACACTCACACGACGCAGGAAAATATAGTCCGTATTTGGAAACTATCATCTTGCATTATTTGAAAATAAAATATTGAATTCTAGTTGTTAAATACAATTAAACATACACGTATAACTTCACTCATATGTAAAACGATATGTAAAAAAAAAAAAAGCTACTTTTATATTTTGTTATGTACTATCAGCGTGGATGAATACAAACAGTAATACCGAGGTAGTCTGTTCTTGTAACAAGCTGGCGTCCCTTGAGCTTGTCGTTCACGTAAGCACGTGGTACTGTAGTACGGCTTCTGCATCCTCGGTGTGTGTGGTTATTAAACATAAGAGTGGAAACCCTCTCGAAAGCGGAGAAAAACAAATAGTCTTAAATGTACATAATGTGTTATGTGAGTTTTAATTAGAGTAATTATAAAGTAAATGTTTCCTAAGCAAACGAATGCATAGTAGTGAGGTTAGGCCTACTTGACGAGTAACGGGAAATGTTTAACATGAAACAGAATGTACAACAGTAGGCGGGAACACGTACTGAGAATCTATGGCGCCAAACAGCGGCCAATGAAGCCTCACTTCAGTCACGTACTATTGTTTATATTAGGATTTTTCTTACAGCGAAAAGATTATACACTTTAATTTTGGAAGAGGGAAAAGAAAATTAATACAATCATGTGCAACCTCGACAGCAAGCTATGTTAGCCTAGATTATATTCAGTACTTCTAGGAGTCTCCAAAGTTTACGCCAGCATTTTACGCCTGCAGTAAAGTCTCGATTAACTGGGATGTTTATTATCCAGGACGATCCATAGTGAAGTCCATTTCGTGAATAATGTTTTAATGTGCTGTAGACTAATTATTAAAACTGTGTTTTTACTTCAAATTTTCAAAACCATCCTACGTAGTATTCAAAACTGCACGTCCTTAACCTATAAAACGCACGAATAATCGTGATACTACTGCGATCATATTATATCATCTTATCAAACATTGCGTTTGATCTTTCTGCAACCAGAGAAAAAAATACGAGGAATTCAATCTCTATAGTCCCTTCCCTATAAAAAAGCACATTGGTGGCTGCATATCCTGTTTTTAGCGTATGGTACTTACAATACTAATGATTAAAGATGTAATATCACCTTCGACAAAGTTCCTATTTTTATTTATTTTTATTCGTACACCTCGTTCTCAAAGTTCTCGCTTAGGTTCATGAACATTCAATTTACTCGTGTCTGTATTCTGCATACTGCAGATTTCCCGATCCATTTCTTAAGGGGAATCGCTCAGTATTATAAAAGTTTACGCTATTATTTACGGTAAATTAAATTAAATTAAATTATGAGGTAAAAAGTTACTGAATTATATTAAATTATACTAGGTTATACAAAATAATTATGAATATAATTTTGACACGTATAGAAAACCAACAAGCGGGAAATCGTAATCAACTGTAGCATATCAGCGTATTCCGAATCTCACCGGTCCGGTGGCATCAATGACGTCACGTTGCAACGAAAATAAGGAACAAAACTGCTGGAAGAATCGATGCTGTCATGGCGACTGTGTAAGTGGTTATCTGTGCTACGCTAGCAAAATTTTGCGAAATTTCCTTACTGCCATCTCGTTCAAATAAAAGAGATCATAAACAACTTATTTCTTGAACCGGTAGTAATAACTGGTCCGTTGACATGTTCGCTCATAAGCCATTAACATATTGTTTTTACGTTGTGCTTATTACAAACAATACAGCAGAACTAAAGCAGAACACACCGCCATGACATAACAGTGCACGATGTCATTCGTCTGCTAATTCCCGCCCTATACAAGAACCAATCAGATTCACTGATGGAGACTGCCACCACCTCTGCAAGTTGATGGCACCGGTGCGATACCGGTGGAGCATCAATGACGTCATCGGTGGAATTCGGAACACCGTGATGCCATCGGATTGCTCACCGGTGAGATTCGGAATACGCTCTATGACATAATATAGCCCTACAACAAGTTGTGCCGCATGGAACGCTCCTGCCATCTAACGGTAAAACTTCGCATAAGATATCCCTATTACCATGATCTGTTGCATAGTTTATTTATTATTAAACTTTAAAATGTTTCGCGGACTTATGAATAGCCCTGTACTTCACTGTCAGTAAAATATATCTATTGAATAATACTACAACAATAAACTTTCACAGTGGCGACCCATTTATAGTGGAGTACGACAAGGCTGTGGCCTTTCACCACTTCTGTTTATTATATATATAAATATAATCATTCAAGATTGGCGACAGACACGACATGGATTTATTCCAATTAATCGAAATTTGCAGCTTGATGCTTTACTTTTCGCTGATGATTTAGTTCTCATGGCATCAACTGAAGATGATTTACAATATTCAGTACACAATTTAAATAAGGTCAGTGAAAAATATAACATGGAAATTAATATTGAAAAATCGAAAATCATGTCATTTTGTGGGAAATTCCCTGTGCCAAGCAAAATCTGTTTGAATAATAAAATAATAGAAAGAGTAAATACCTTCACTTATCTTGGCTATACACTATCACCTTATGATGAAGTAGATATTGCTGAAAAAATATGTAAATATAATAAAACAATGGGGATCATTAATAAAATCATGAAACCTTCACTAGTACAAAGACACACAAGAATAGGCTTGTATAAAACCTTAGCACAGCCAGTATTAAGCTATGGTAGCGAAGCGTGAACTGTGAAGAATAAAGATGTCAGTAGAATAACAGCAAGTGAGATGAGGTTTATGAGAGCAACAGCTGGATATACTCGCTGGGATCATAAAAAAAATGAGGACCTAATGCAAGAA
Source organism: Periplaneta americana (assembly GCF_040183065.1). Taxonomy (NCBI): domain Eukaryota; kingdom Metazoa; phylum Arthropoda; class Insecta; order Blattodea; family Blattidae; genus Periplaneta; species Periplaneta americana. Next base: position 14,030,085 of record NC_091121.1, read on the forward strand.
CTTCAAATAGAACCCATTATACAGCTCATCAGCAAATATCAACTTCAGTGGAAGGGTCATCTCGAACGAATGAATCGATGCAGAATTCCAAAAGCACTGCTTCATTACCATCCATATGGCAAAAGATCTCTAGGCCGTCCAAAGAAGAGATGGACTGAAAATTCTAGTTTGAGACCGTAACAGGCCACTTGGCCTAATACTTGTTAGGAAGATGATGATGATGATGATGACGAATAATACTACATTATGCAACGAGCGTCTTAATTACCATTATAGTCAAGATTTCATACGACTTTTTATGCTCGACCACATTTCTAACTTGAAATTATTCATAAGTATTCATGTTATTCTTATCTGATTGAGGAGCGGAACTGACCTTGTGCAATACCTAGTAAATTGTAAGATGTGCGCAGACGCGAAAGTATTGATTTTTTCCGAGAAACAAATGTCGACATTGACCTTGATATAATCTAGAAGAGAGTAAAATAGTTGTCTATCGATTGCATATCCGAGAATAATCTATACTTGCACTTTCATATTGCTACAATGGTATTTTCTGATTGGTGGAACACCTGAACAGCCACCGGCGTGGCTCAGTCGGTTAAGGCGCTTGCCTGCCGGTCTGAAGTTGCGTTCGGGCGCGGGTTCGATCCCCGCTTGGGCTGATTACCTGGTTGGGTTTTTTCCGAGGTTTTCCCCAACCGTAATGTGAATACAAGGTAATCTCTGGCGAATCCTCGGCCTCATCTCGCCAAATATCATCTCGCTATCACCAATCTCATCGACGCTAAATAACCTAGTAGTTGATACAGCGTCGTTAAATAACCAACTAAAAAAAAACACCTGAACTTTAATGAATAGGTGTACTTTAATGAGGTCCATTAAAGGGCTGCTACCAGGTGTATAATTACTACATTTCGGAATGGTCGAGCATAAAAATAAATACATATTTAACGGACCCTAGAACTGGGACCTGTATAGTATCGCGAATAATAATGCCAGCTATAAATGTAGGAAAACTTTAAATTATTTCTAGAGTATGTATTATTAGATCTGCTTTAAATTTAAATGGAGGAATGCGTCAACTCTAGTTCTGTGTGTCCCCGCAACAGGCTGCTACTAACCATACTGTGTCAGCTGCTGCTTAAATAAATTGGGTTTCTGAAGTGTCTCTTCGCGGAAGCTCTGCACTGACGTCATCACACACATGAAATATATGGAATCCATCGCAGGTGTTTTCAGTTTGCATTGTGTCGAAATGTTTCTTTGTAGCTTGAAGACTCGGCAATGTCAGACCTGTCCAAGACACGACGTGAAATATGTGACACGGGCCACGCGTTGCAAACCTGTTACGGGAGTTGACAATGGAAGAGGACAAAAGGAAACGTAAATATAATACGAAATGATGGATAATTGCGAAGAAAGAAAAAAATATGGTGCAACAAGGTGTTTAAAATTAAGTTCACATAGTAATTAAAATTAATCCTTGTCACGAAAATCACATTATACTTTACATTGTACCTTCCACGAAGTTAGCAGGTTAATCCTAGACAGATAATAAACTATAACAGAGATTGTATACGAATTTAAAAATAGTTCCTGTATTAAAGGAGTAGGAAATTTATGAAGGAAAATTCTGAAAATGATAATTATAAATGTATTAATATAATAAAATTTATAGAGCACATCTAGGTCAGAAAGCATGGATAGACATAACGGCTCGGTTAGAAAAGTCAACGTACTATGGTAGGAACGATCATGATTTTAAAATCAAATGTAGGAAACAGAAAACGGATGTAGGTAAATCTCATTTTTAAATAGAACTATAAATGATTGGAATGACCTACCTGCAGCGGTCTTTGAGGGCTGTCCTTCCTTAAGGAGATTCAATAATAACTTAAAAAGTTGTGTATAAAGTATAAATGAAAATTAAGGTGACATTTATGCTTAACATTTAATTTTTTAAAGTGACATGTGTTTATTTGGCCTGACGAGTTACTTCCTAGGTTTCAATTGTAAATTATTTAAAAATAGCGTGTATGAGGGTCTTAGACTAGAAATGTTTAGCTTAAATGTAGTTCTGTTAATAAGTATGCATAAGAGTGCAAGTATTTGTCTTATTTGAGCTGTTGTATCAGTGAAGCGTGGTGAGTCAGTGAAGTTATGGTTTTACAGTGCAGTGAATAGTTCCGATCAGTGATAATTTATAGCGTCAATGAAATGTGTTCTATAGTGTCAGTGAAATGCGTCATAGTGCCACTACAGTGAGTGAGATGAGATTAAAGTGAAAGACTATTATCGGTACCAATGTGAAACTTATGTAGGGCCTATACATATGTAGGTTGTATTGTAAAATTAGGTTCACTTATTAATTAGGTTATTTTTTTGTTTTATTATTAATTGTAATTATTGTGTTCAATTGTTTTGTGTATATAATTGTATTGTGTATTGTATAATTGTATTTGTATTGTATAATTGTATTGTATACTGCAATTTTATTGTGTATTATTTATATTGTGTATACAACGGCCACGGGGTGCTTGCCCACTTGCAATGTAAATAAATACATACATATATAGGGTAATTCATGAAGCTCTCCTCCTGTTCAAGAAGGTGATTCCTGAGATTATTTGGAATAAAAAAATGTACATAAATTAGTGGGAGAAAAAATGTATTTTGGCCGGATGCAAGAGGCAAAAATAGGGCTGAAAGAAAGAGGAAAGAAAGAATTCAACTGGATGAATAGGGACCAGTGGAGAAGAAAGATAAAACTTCAGGCACAGAAAGATTTATAAACATTGTTATTCTGTACCTATATAAATTTATTATTATTATTATTATTATTATTATTATTATTATTATTATTATTATTATTATTATACTTGATTATTTAAGAACTCTGTATCAAATATCAAATATCCTAATCTTGTCAATTCGAATAGTTCTAGTATTAAATTTAAAAAGTTATGTATGGATTTTATAAAAATTGAAAAACTGTAAATTTAAATTTATATACTATAATTACAAATTGTATTGTATAATTATTAATTATAATTGTATTTTATAATTATTAATTTCAATTCAGGAATCCGCCCCTGAGCACGAGTTCTACTCTTTCAGGGGTGAGCTTAAGTTTCTTTGTATATTTTATATTTTATGTTACAATTATTAGCAAAATAATAAATAAATAAACACTAGGTTGTTTAGCGTCGATGGAATTGGTGATAGCAAGATGGTATTTGGCAAAATAAAGTCGAAGATTCGCCATAGATTACCTGACATTTGCCTTATGGTTGGGGAAAACCTCGGAAAAAGCTAACCAGGTAATCAACCTAAGAGGGAATCGAACCCACGCCCGAGAACAACTAGATCAGTAGACAAGCGCCTCAGTGACTGAGCTACGCCGGTGGCTTATTGTTGTTATTATTATTATTATTATTATTATTATTATTATTATTATTATTATTATTATTATTATTATTTAACAACTCTGTATCAACTACTAGGTTATTTAACGTCGATGGAATTGGTTATAGCAAGATGATATTTGGCAAAATAAGGCCGAAGATTCGCCATAGATTACCTGACATTTGCCTTATGGTTGGGGAAAACCTTGGAAAAAAACTAACCAGGTAATCAACCTAAGAAGGAATCGAACCCACTCCCGAGAACAACTAGATCAGCAGGCAAGCGCTTCAGCGACTGAGCTACGCCGGTGGCTTATTGTTATTATTATTATTATTATTATTATTATTATTATTATTATTATTATTATTATTTAACAACTCTGTATCAACTACTAGGTTATTTAACGTCGATGGAATTGGTTATAGCAAGATGGTATTTGGCAAAATAAGGCCGAAGATTCGCCATAGATTACCTGACATATGCCTTATGGTTGGGGAAAACCTTGGAAAAAAACTAAACAGGTAATCAACCTAAGAAGGAATCGAACCCACGCCCGAGAACAACTAGATCAGTAGGCAAGCGCCTCAGCGACTGAGATACGCCGGTGGCTTATTATTATTATTATTATTATTATTATTATTATTATTATTATTATTATTATTATTATTATTATTATTATTATTATTATACAACAAGTGCACCTAAATGAGAGACAGCAAGATTTACGGTAGCATTAAATATAACAAAGTGAGCACGTGACGGGGTTTCCTGTTATTTTATCTGCCTTTATGAGAAGTGGATTCATTTGTCCTCTGCTTGTTGTTTTCGGGTTTATTTTACGTCTTTGTTCCTTGATGGACACTTCAAAGCAGCTTTGTAGTAGATAGATATGTAACAACGGACGTAAATTATAAGAGAAGCAAGATAGTGCCATCGTCAGGTACAGTTAGATAAGAACAAAGGAACATACATAAAATCCCCATTACATATTTAATAATAAACCATCTGCAGTTTCTTGTAACCAACGTTACAAATGTCTTCCTGTTCGCGAATTCACTATTACTCTATTAACAATATTCAGTGGCGTAAGAAAAAGAAACCGTGGTTTGATGAAGATTGTTGCATGGTAGTAGAAAGAAGGAAACAGGCAAAATTGAAATTCTTACAGGATCCAGTTGAGGAGAAGAGAGATAATTATTTCAATCAAAGACGGGAAGCAAGTCGTACACTTAGGAATAAAAAGAGAGGTTACTTGAAGGAAAAACTGAATGAGGCACAAACAGTAAGAATAAAAACATTCGAGATTTATATAAGGGTATAAAGGAATTTAAGAATGGATATCAGCCAAGGGTAAACGTGATCAAGGATGAGAATGGTGACTTGCTTGCAGACTCACCATCAATCCTAAACAGATGGAAAAACTATTTTGTGCAACTACTAAATGTACATAGGCCAAATAGAAATGATCGGGACGAAATTGAAATACAAACTGCTGAGCCATTTATTCCCGAACCCACGCTTTCAGAAGTCGAAATTGCTATAGAAAATCTGAAAAAGTATAAGTTTCCAGGTATCGATCAAATTCCAGCAGAATTAATACAAGAGGGTGGAAGTGCATTATATAGCGAAATTTATAAACTTGTACTTGCTATTTGGGAAAAGGAAATTGTACCAGAACAATGGAAGGAGTCCATAATTGTACCTATTTTTAAAAAGTGGGACAACACCAACTGTGGTAACTTTCGAGGAATATCACTTTTGTTGACGTCGTACAAAATTTTGTCAAATATTCTTTTGAGAAGATTAACTCCGTACATAGATGAAATTATTGGGGATCATCAGTGCCGTTTTCGGCGTAATAGATCGACTATTGATCAGATTTTTTGTATTCGACAGATAATGGAGAAAAAATGGGAGTATAAGGGTACAGTATATCAGTTATACATAGATTTCAAAAAGGCATATGACTCGGTTAAGAGGGAAGTATTATATGATATTCTTATTGAATTTGGTATTCCCAAGAAACTAGTTCGATTAATTAAAATGTGTCTCAGTGAAACATACAGCAGAGTCCGTATAGGTCAGTTTCTATCTGATGCTTTTCCAATTCACTGCGGGCTAAAGCAGGGAGATGCACTATCACCTTTACTTTTTAACTTCGCTCTAGAATATGCCATTAGGAAAGTTCAGGATAACAGGCAGGGTTTGGAATTGAACGGGTTACATCAGCTTCTTGTCTATGCAGATGACGTGAATATGTTAGGAGAAAATACACAAACGATTAGGGAAAACACGGAAATTTTACTTGAAGCAAGTAAAGCGATCGGTTTGGAAGTATATCCCGAAAAGACAAAGTATATGATTATGTCTCGTGACCAGAATATTGTACGAAATGGAAATATAAAAATTGGAGATTTATCCTTCGAAAAGGTGGAAAAATTCAAATATCTTGGAGCAACAGTAACAAATATAAATGACACTCGGGAGGAAATTAAACGCAGAATAAATATGGGAAATGCGTGTTATTATTCGGTTGAGAAGCTCTTATCATCCAGTCTGCTGTCCAAAAATCTGACAGTTAGAATTTATAAAACAGTTATATTACCGGTTGTTCTGTATGGTTGTGAAACTTGGACTCTCACTCTGAGAGAGGAACATAGGTTAAGGGTGTTTGAGAATAAAGTGCTTAGGAAAATATTTGGGATTAAGCGGGATGAAGTTACAGGAGAATGGAGAAAGTTACACAACACAGAACTGCACGCATTGTATTCTTCACCTGACATAATTAGGAACTTAAAATCCAGACGTTTGAGATGGGCAGGGCATGTAGCACGCATGGGCGAATGCAGAAATGCATATAGAGTGTTAGTTGGGAGACCGGAGGGAAGAAGACCTTTAGGGAGGCCGAGACGTAGATGGGAGGATAATATGAAAATGGATTTGAGGGAGGTGGGGTATGATGATAGAGACTGGATTAATCTTGCACAGGATAGGGACCAATGGCGGGCTTATGTGAGGGCGGCTTATGTTAGGTGAAGAATACAATGCGTGCAGTTCTGTGTTGTGTAACTTTCTCCATTCTCCTGTAACTTCATCCCTCTTAGCCCCAAATATTTTCCTAAGCACCTTATTCTCAAACACCCTTAACCTATGTTCCTCTCTCAGAGTGAGAGTCCAAGTTTCACAACCATACAGAACAACCGGTAATATAACTGTTTTATAAATTCTAACTTTCAGATTTTTGGACAGCAGACTGGATGATAAGAGCTTCTCAACCGAATAATAACACGCATTTCCCATATTTATTCTGCGTTTAATTTCCTCCCGAGTGTCATTTATATTTGTTACTGTTGCTCCAAGATATTTGAATTTTTCCACCTCTTCGAAGGATAAATCTCCAATTTTTATATTTCCATTTCGTACAATATTCTGGTCACGAGACATAACCATATACTTTGTCTTTTCGGGATTTACTTCCAAACCTATCGCTTTACTTGCTTCAAGTAAAATTTCCGTGTTTTCCCTAAACGTTTGTGGATTTTCTCCTAACATATTCACGTCATCCGCATAGACAAGAAGCTGATGTAACCCGTTCAATTCCAAACCCTGCCCGGTATCCTGAACTTTCCTAATGGCATATTCTAGAGCGAAGTTAAAAAGTAAAGGTGATAGTGCATCTCCCTGCTTTAGCCCGCAGTGAATTGGAAAAGCATCAGTTTTTAACTTTGTGCTTAGTGAAAAGAGGAAGTAAAGAAAAAAACAGTTGAGGCAGGTAATGGCTGAGTAATTTCTTTTGTTCTTGCTCATTATCCCCTTGTCATTGCACTTTTGTGATTTTATGACAAATCGTCAACTCGAAACAGCTTTTTTTGTTATGTGAAATGCATGTTAAATAGACAATTACGGCTAGAATTTCCGCCGACAGATACAGCAAACACCTGCGTTTATTGCATCAGTGGTTCACTTCTAGCAGCGGCGATAAGAACTTTCCCAGACTGCTAGATAGCTTATATTGCATAAACATACGCTCTTATGCTAATAAGAAGCTAAATGTGTGGGTTTTCCTCGTAATCTTGAACCAGTATGGCGGGAACAACGTGGTTTTAACGCGAAATAATTGAATAGATATTGCTCTTCCATTCCACGGAAAGCAGAGGAAGTTTATTTATTTATTTATCTATCTATTTATTTATTTATTTATTTATTTATTTATTTATTTATTTATTTATTTATTTTGCTAATAATTGTAACATAAAATATAAAATACACAGAGAAACTAATTGATGAACTAGTGGACTTACTCGTGTTAAATATGTAAGATTTGTCCGGCTTACAGCAGTTTCAGTGCTTCACGCACCATCATCAGAGCCTACTAGATCACGGCGTCATCTCGAACTTCTCTGCCTGTTAAGAGGGTGTGTTTTATTGTTGGAAGGTGTTGAAGTGTGGAGTCGAATAGTGTGTGTGTACTGAAATTGATCTGTGTGTTGAGGATTTGATCGGGGTGTGTTTTGGTGTGTTTGTATATTTCGTATTGTTCTAGTGTGTTGAGTTTTTGGTTCTTGGGTTGTGTGTGTAGGATTTCCATGTCCGTATTTATGTTATTGTATGTATGGTTAGTATTGGTTATATGATCGGCATATGTAAATGTATTGTGTCCTCTGGTTATAGCTTTAATGTGTTCTTTGTAGCGTGTTTGGAATGATCTGCCTGTCTGTCCTATGTAGAACTTGTTGCAACCATTACATGTGAGTTTGTATACACCTATGTGGTCGTATTTATTTGTTTGTGTTTTTTGTGTGTTGAGATGTATTTGTAGTGTGTAGTGTGTGTAGTGAGATGACGCCGCGATCTAGTAGGCTCTGATGATGGTGCGTGAAGCACTGAAACAGCTGTAAGCCGGATAAGTATTACATATTTAACACGAGTAAGTCCACTAGTTCACCAATTAATTATATTCAAGTGTTAAAAGTGGTGTACGCAAGATTCAAAATGGATTAAAGAGAAACTTTAGCTCGCTCCTGAAAGAGTAGAACTCGTGCTCATGGGCGGATACCTGAATTGAAATTAATAATTATACAATACAATTATAATTAATAATTATACAATACAATTTACAATTATAGTATATAAATTTAAATTTACAATTTTTCAATTTTTCTAAAATCCATACCTTACTTTTTAAATTTAATACTAGAACTATTAGAATTGACAAGATTAGGATATTTAAATATAAATTTGTTATATATTCTTGGGCCTAAATTACTATTATGATAAATACAGTAACAGTGTTGCATTTTGGTTCAAACAATCTTAAAGAATTCATACCTTTTGTTTCATAACTATGAGAATACAGTTCAAAATTATTTCGATTTTTATGTATGAATTTTATTAATACAATATAATAAATTTTTCTTACGTTAAGTACATTAAAGTCTAGAAACAAATTTTGAGATGAAAAATCAATAGGTTTATGAAGACATATTTTAATTATTTTTTTCTGTAATAAATAAAGTCGATTAAATTGGATTTAAATGAGCTACCCCATCCTATAATTCCATACATAATTACCGATTGAAATAAGGTTAAGTATATTGTACGTAATAAATTTATCGACAAGTAATTCCTCAATAAAACAAAATAATATACTATTGTACGTAATTTATTACAAAGGTAATTAATGTGTTGGTTCCATTTTAAATCACCATCATTATCACTAGCGAGCAGCACAAGGTGAAAATTTTGCTGAAATATGAAATTTATTTTGAATATAGAAAATCTGAAATAAAATCATATAATAATAATCCGTGGCGCTACAGCCCGTGAAGGGCCTAGACCGACCATCCGGCTGCTGGCCTCACGTCCACATGTCGAAGCAGAGGTGGACGATCATCCAACCAGAATGGAGGTATCGTGTGGTTAGCACTATGATCCCCCCAGCCTTTATATCTGGCTTTCGCAACCGGATTTCGCTAGGTATCGTAGCTCCCCAAGTGCATCACGATGCTAGGTGGGCACTGGTCCCATACACTGGCCGAAATTTCATTAGAAAATTTCTTCCCCCATGAGGACTCGACCCAGCACCTGAAATTAATATTTCACTGCTAAAATATCTTCGTTCCAATACCACTTGCAACAAGTTTACAATTATTTACTAAATCAGTTTTTAGAAATTAATAGTTTTGTCTGTATTTAATATTATACCAAAAAAAGAACAGTGCTGTCTAATCAAACATTTTTCATCATCAAACCCTTACCTCAGTGTAAAAATTAGGTTACTCAATTTATTAAATTGGAGAGAAAAAATATGGTACTTGCTTTGGCTGGACTCAACACTGTTACAATACAACATCTGGTAAAAGATAACACCTTCTGTCAGTTAATATTGTTTTGTACGACGAAAAACTCATATAGTTTAAAAAAAAGAGTAGACATTAAATAGAAAGTAAAATTAATTGTTGAAACATTAATTTACATGTATTTAAGTAGACATGGCAACACTGAAAACTCGCAAATATTTCTACAACAGAATTTCTAAATATCTTATCCGTATCAAATACTCTATAACAATAATACTGGAAAGCTTGCCTGTTTAGCATTGCAAGCGGCGGCGAAAAGTGACTGTGCTGCTATCTAGCGGCTTGGATTGTTTACACACTTCTAGCGGCGTGTTGGGTCACGTGAGGAAAAACGGAGAAGTGTTCATTTGATGTCAATAAAAGATGCAAATCAATAGTTTTATTTAAAGTCACAAAGTTCACAACATTTTAAATTAATAAGAAGTTACAAAGTTATTGGAGTAGAAATGAAATGGAACCGTTCTCGTCTTTTCAAATGTAATTATGATTAAGTTGTGCATGACTTTAGAAAGTTTTGTTCCTTGGCTAATGATTATCCATTTTATTTTTGATGTAACAATTTACTAGCACATTGAAATATTTATCAGTGAAGATATGACACAGTCGCTGCTTTAGGGATAAAGCCTGTATCTTGTATAAATAATAATAATGAAAACCAGTGCTTGGTTTTCAAATGGTACTTCTGAAATTTTTACGTCAGTTGAAGTCTGTTGATTATGCCTATCTATACCTAATTCAATGAATCCCTCGAAGTGTCTGCTTTAGCATTATAGTTGTGTTTTTCTTCAAAGGCATTTCATCTTAAACAATAATAGTTACAACCTTTTCATTCACTGGTACGATATCGGATTTTATTTTTAATAATTAATTGTAGAATGGTGCGATTTATACCGGGCCTATATCGAATTCATGAAGTCAATTTTTGAGAGATCTAACTGTTGGTAAACATAATTTTCTTCTTAAATATCTTTCGTATTGAGGTGAACATTAATGGAATGTTACGGCAAAATGTTTATCGTAACTGGAATATCGTTTCCCCATTTCCTTCTTTTTAAGCACACTTATGACTAATGAATTCACCATCTTGAACAATTTTAATTAAATCGGCATTTGGACTTGCTGTGTTTAGAGCTGTCATCTCCGGTTGAGGCAGTTTTTATCTTTTAGGATTTCTTGCATCGTAAAAGAAATGATCTTAATTTAGTGAAATATTAATAATGCCTTTAAAATATAGGACTAGGCAAATTATTTGTCCGAACAACTACCTGAATCACTTATTATGAAAAAAAAAACATGAGTCCACTTCTTCACAAAATCTACAATTCACATTTTTATGTTACGTATCCCAAGAAACACTATTTGGATAAAAAAGTAAAGACTTTCAATTTTTTATACGGAGAAACTAGAAACAAATTGTGTTTTATATGAACAAGGTAAAGTAGATTTATGCAGCTTAGTAACTGTTTCAGTTAACACAGAGAATAATATAAATGACAATTAAAATTTATTACATGTGCCGTCTATGCTTATCCTTATTTAACAAATATATTGGTTATACAATATTTTGTTACATAATATATCTATTTAAACGTTTTCGCCTCTATGGAGCCATCATCAGAAACAAGTAAGCCCATACTGGGTGTTCATTTCAAATTGTGTCATGACGTCACTGTTGTTGGGTCACCGATTTGAAGCGAGTTTCAGCTTATATGTTAGAGAAGTTGCCTATTATTTAAGGCGTTCCTCAATCTGAACTTGAGAACGTGTACGGTATAACTTGAACGTCGTAGCAACAGATGGCGGTCTGTACGGTCTGTATGCTACCATAACCTCTTTCGAACTGTGTTTTGCGCCGGCAAGTCGTACGCAGGGTATTTGTTATCATCGGTTATCATCGAAGTTAATGTCAACAAATACATAAGTAATCGTCTTAACCCTCTCCCCATATCCCGACAGTACGTATTTCCAAACAGTTCACATTCCTGCCACTACCGGCGTTACCGTACGTATCGGCACGTACTCTTCAGAATGAACGCCGTACTTGCTAGCCAACTTCTCTGCCTCTTAGATTATACACCTGAGCTGCGGAAGTGTAGGAAGATTGAATTCTCTAGGCTCATCAGCTAGCCACATGACGGCATACAGCGAGCCAAGACACATTTTGAACTGAACACCCAGTATGTATGGTATGAGTACACTATATGTTGCCGTACAAGTAAACTCAATTAATATTAAAATTTGAAATGACATGTTTCTATGTAAAATCAATAATTGTATGGCAGAAATTACAATGTAAATACAAAGCGGCTCTATGAGCCGTAATAAAGTGTTACAATTGCTGATGATAAAATTAACTAAATACTTTAAAATTGTTAAAATCAGAATTAATAGTCGTCCAGTTTGATGGTTATGTAGCTCTCCATGTTTGGTGGGAGCTGGGGCGACAGCTGTGGGGAAGAAAGTATCTAATGTAATGTCTATACTCAAAAGTTTTCAATGATGCTCGTTACCAGAACAAAGTATATACATATCTCAATGCTATTAATGCCAAGATCTTAATAATTCACATGAATCTATTACAGAACATCTCGTGTAGAGATCTTATATGTACGTAAGCGCACGGAACAGTTGTTTATTAGTTAAAAGTTTGAACTATTAATTATTAAGAGGGCAAATCTATACAAAATTAATAAGAGAAAACGTAAATGACTGTGTCTTAGATTAAAACTGTATGAACTGTAACTTACTATGATGGATGAGGATATGTTCTTGAGTTCACTGGAGGCAGAAAGCAACTGGTCGGTGCGCTCCGTGTACAAAAATTACGTAAACTATGTCACAGCTGATGGAGGAAGGGGGGGAGAATAGTGGTAGGTTGAAAACCCATCACGTGTACTGTGTGCGTTCAGATTGAATAACGGATTATATAAATTTGGAATGTGCTCATTTAAGAGAGGAATACCTAATTTTAATGCCCGGGCTATATGAAAATCTTCTGCTGCAGTGATATGCGCGCAATTATTTAAAGGGAGAATTACACGTAATGTTTCATTGATATTGGTTAATTCGTGGCCATTCTCGATAAGGTGGGTCGCGAATTTAGATTTTCTCCTGTTGTATTTGAAATCTGCGACATGTTCATTGAATCTGGTTTTAAAATTCCTACGAGTTTGTCCTATGTATTTGTGAGGGCAATTTTTGCACTGTAGCATATAGATCCCCCTGTTCTGATGCTTGTCGATTACGTTAATTTTATTGGGTAAAATATTATTGAGTTTATTACTTGTTCGGAACGCTAGTTTAATGCCATGTTTTTAAAAAGGTTATTAAGTTGGTTGGAAACTTTACCAAAGTATGTCATAGGGACTCGTTTTTTAGGTGTAGTGGGTTCAATGGTTGAAAGTGTAGTGTGTTGGTTGTGTAGCAACTTGTTTTTCCGTTTTTGAAACAGCTTATTTATTTCTTGTTTATTAAAGCCGTTGGATCTTGCTAATTCTGTAATATAAGTGAGCTCTTTGTGGAATCGTTTTTTACTTAAAGGCACCATTAATAGTCTATCGATGAGGTATCTGAATTTGCTGAGTTTGTGTGTCTCGGGGTGATTAGATTCCTTATTTATTGTATGATTTGTGGAGGTAGGTTTTCTAAAAATGTCAAAATTTATCTTGGAATTCATATTTGTAATATTTCATAGAGCCGCTTTGTATTTACATTGTAATTTCTGCCATACAATTATTGATTTTACATAGAAACATGTCATTTTAAATTTTAATATTAATTGAGTTTACTTGTACGGCAACATATAGTGTACTCATACCATACATACTGGGTGTTCAGTTCAAAATGTGTCTTGGCTCGCTGTATGCCGTCATGTGGCTAGCTGATGAGCCTAGAGAATTCAATCTTCCTACACTTCCGCAGCTCAGGTGTATAATCTAAGAGGCAGAGAAGTTGGCTAGCAAGTACGGCGTTCATTCTGAAGAGTACGTGCCGATACGTACGGTAACGCCGGTAGTGGCAGGAATGTGAACTGTTTGGAAATACGTACTGTCGGGATATGGGGAGAGGGTTAAGACGATTACTTATGTATTTGTTGACATTAACTTCGATGATAACCGATGATAACAAATACCCTGCGTACGACTTGCCGGCGCAAAACACAGTTCGAAAGAGGTTATGGTAGCATACAGACCGTACAGACCGCCATCTGTTGCTACGACGTTCAAGTTATACCGTACACGTTCTCAAGTTCAGATTGAGGAACGCCTTAAATAATAGGCAACTTCTCTAACATATAAGCTGAAACTCGCTTCAAATCGGTGACCCAACAACAGTGACGTCATGACACACTTTGAAATGAACACCCAGTATGGGCTTACTTGTTTCTGATGATGGCTCCATAGAGCCGAAAACGTTTAAATAGATATATTATGTAACAAAATATTGTATAACCAATATATTTGTTAAATAAGGATAAGCATAGACGGCACATGTAATAAATTTTAATTGTCATTTATAGTAATTAGCTTATCGGCCCCATCATGCCTCTTAAATTTAAACAGAGAATAATGTTATTGCTAATGCACTATCTAATTACACGATGGAGGAGTATGGACTATCGTTTCTGTCTAATATCAGAAAACCCGCACCTTCCTCGATGCAAGATCTAATTCGTTTATTTGGGACCTTCGCGATTCTTTTATTGTGCTTTGATTTTGATTCATATTTCAGTGAAGGAATAACTGTTATCTTCAGTCTGCTATTAAAACCAGAGTATTAAAAATTAACAGTCCTACGACTGATTTAAAACTTCGGTATACTTTTCCAATTTATTACACCCTATTTTTACTTTCCCATATTGTTTCGCATTATTGACGTCCAATAATCAAAAGTAATCCGAATATATTTTGTGATTTTTGTACATAATATATTCTACCCCTCTAGTTTTAAACGTTTGTCTAGAACTGTTGACAGCGTTTTTAGTTACTGCTCACATTTTGCTTATGATATCGTTTGTGTTTTGTTTTTTAAGAAGTTTAGATAAGGACGCAAATAGCGATAGCTGACGCGCCCTATTAAACCTCATCAACTAAAGTCTGTCTGCGTTTGTTTACCTACATGAGCATGGCACACCTAGAAGACAAATGCAAATAACTAGTGCCGGTAGTAGAAGTAGTAGTAGTAATAATAATAATAATAATAATAATAATAATAATAATAATAATAATAATAGTAATAATCAGCATCATCTTGTAACAGAAAAGTATACTATTCTATATACTGGTGTTTACATGACTACTCCCAATCTCTATCTTTTGGAAATCTGAAGAAAGCTCTAGCATATTTTGCTAGGCATAATTTTTACAAAACATAGTACAAACATTTCCACATTTAACTGACATTGTGAAGGCTACAACTATAATGAGAATAATCCTTAGGACATCATGTGTTTTTTGAAGAATAAAGCTCTTATCACAGTTCATTGGGGTATTCGTCACGTCATCCTCGCTGCCTCCAATCCCTGCCGCTAGATAGCACTGGCGAGTCATTCGCCACTTTTACCGTGAACTTTCCAGTATTATCATTGTAGAGTATTTGTCCGTATCGAGTATATGCTAAGATGGAAGAACAGTTGGAAGAGGAACAATTTGGCTTGAGGAAGGGAAAATGTACGAGAGATCCAGTTGTACTGCTACGAATGACCGGCGAAAGATATGTACAGAAGAATAAAAAACTGTATGTAGTATCTGTCGACATAGAAAAGACTTTTGACTGAGTGGATTGGAATAAACTGAAGGGGATTCTAAAGAAAATTGATGTAAATTGGAAAGAGAAAGGCTGTTCAGACAGAAATCTTTATGTGAAACGAGTCAAATTCAGGATAGGAGAAGAAATGTCAGAAAAAAGTGAAATAGGGACTATTACATCGAGAATGTCCTTTATCATCTACCCTGTTCAGGATTTAGTGAAGAACTGTTTTCAGAACATGGGAGGAGTGATAGTAAGAAGAAGAAAAATAAAATACATAAAGATTTGCTGATGATACGGTGTTGTTAGCAGAAGAGGAGATGATACTAAGAGATATGCTACTGGAGCTAAATGACAGCTGTGAGTAGTATGGAATGAAGATAAATGCAAAGAAGGCGAAGACAATGGTCATAGGAAGAAAAATAAAGAAGATAAACTTGCCATTCTATTTTAGGCAGTAGAGCAAGTGGGCAACTTAAATACTTGGGGTGTACTATAAGCAGTAACATGAGCTGCAAGGGAGGCAAAAGAAGGATATCAATGGCAAAGTCCACACCTGTGGAGTAACGGTCAGCGCGTCTGGCGGTGAAACCAGGTGGCCCGGGTTCGAATCCCGGTCGGGCCAAGTTACCTGGTTGAGATTTTTTCCGGGGTTTTCCCTCAACCCAATACGAGCAAATGCTGGGTAACTTTCGGTGCTGGACCCCGGACTCATTTCACCGGCATTATCACCCTCATTTCATTCAGACGCTAAATAACCTAGATGTTGATACAGCGTCGTAAAATAACCCAATAAAATAAACACTCAATGGCAAAGCAAGCTTGTAATAGAAAAAGGAGCATCTTCTGTGAACCTCTGAAGAAAGAATTAAGGAAGAGACTAGTCAATTGCTTTGTATGAAGTGTGACATTTTGTGGGGAAGGAACATGGACATTACGACGAAGTGAAGAAAAACGATTAGAAGCATTTGAAATATGGATGTGGAGAAGAATGGAACGTGTGAAATGGACAGACAGAATAAGAAATGAAGTTGTGTTGGAAAGAGTGGGTGAAGAAAGAATGATGCTGAAACTGATCAGGAAGAGAAAAAGGAATTGGTTGAGTCATTGAAACTGCCTACTAAAGGATGCAGTCAAAGGAATGGTGAACGGGAGAAGAGTTCGGAGCAGAAGGAGATATCAGATGATAGACGACATTAAAATATATGTTTATATGCGGAGACAAAGAGGAAGGTAGAAAATAGAAAAGATTGGATAAAGCTGTGTTTGCAGTGAAAGACCTGCCCTTGGACAGAACACTATGAATGAATGAATTAATCCTATCTTTCAATTCACTAAAACTGCCGACTTATATAACAGTAAATACGAATCATTTAATTTATTGATTTGTTTTTGTATAATTTTATAATATACAGGGTGTATGCAAATTGTTGTCAAATATTTTGGGGACGTATCTCTAAAAAGAAAATATTGAAAACTTTTATATAAACACGGTTTTGAAATGCTTAGTTTCGTAGTTACGCCACTTTATTGATAATAAACAAGCTTAAAGTATAAGCGATATTAAGAAACTTACTACAAAAATTGCTCAAAATGCCCTCCTCCTTCGTAGATGCGTTGCATGCTTTGGCGTACTCCGTCGAAAACGCCTAGATTATTTCGCATTTGTTCAAACCCGTTTAGGACACGCTCTATCAGAACGTCAACATAAGACACGGGAACTGCATAAACTATGGACTTCAAATGTTCCCAGAGATAAAAATCCATTGGATATAAATCTGGCGATCGGGGAGGCCATTTATTGGGTCCCCTTCGACCAATCCATCTTTACGAAAAACGAGAATCAAATAAACTCTCAGGCAAAGTGAGCTGGAGCGCCATCATGCAGATGCGACATTCGGCTAATTATACCCAGAGATACATTATTAAGTGTTGCAATTCGTTTCTGAAAATTCACCAATGTTTGTCACTTCACTCACTGAACACATTTTTGTTACTATGCAGAAAGCCAAATAAGAGACAGTTAAACAAAGTGAAACAAATCTCATGGGCTGTTCTAAAGAAAAAAATTACAACATGAATACAATTTTGAGTTGACTACTCTTCAAGAGTAAATGTGAGAACAAAATCCTTACTCACTCTGAAAGTAATCATTTTCAGGACCATGTTTATACGAAAGTTGTTCAATGTTTTGTTGTTAGGAACACGTCCCTAAAATATTTGACACCAAACAGCATAGGCCTACACTCTGTGTACCAGAATTATTTTAACTTATACGAAACATAACACGCTGGCATGCGTATGTATTGCCTTTTCTCGTGAAGGAAGAATACTGAGAAAGGAGAGTAATCCATGGTTCTCGGACGTCAAGATGAAAACCACCAATTTTCTGAAACTCACTCTCGTGATGCGGGACTCAATCAGGAAATGCTTCGGTTTTGTGCGGTCTTACAGGTCGATGAAATCTCAGGTCTAGGCCCAGGGCATTTTCTGGCTTTGCGAATACTCTGTACGGCAATTTAGAACTCCAGGTCAGAGATCTGCTGGTTCCGCCCCTACCCGGGCACTTGCCGCAAACCACGGAGGCCAGGGATCAAGATCGTGCCCCGGGTACTCCCTGAATTCAGTGTAGATCCTCTGCATGAATCCCAGAACTTGTAAATGAAGTAAAATGTCTTTGCGGTTATAATAAGAATACATTTTGTGTATAATTAAAAAAAAAACTATAATTCATCTTCTTATATGGGCGTGAATTTCATCATTTCATTTAAGTGCATATCTTTGAATAATAGGTACCGGTAATTTAAGAAAAAATAAGGATGCACTGGAAGGAATAGTGAATGGGAGAAGAGTTCGGGGCCGGAAAAAATATCAGATGATAGATGACATTAAGATATATGAATCATATGAGGAGACAAAGAGGAAGGCAGAAAATAGAAAAGATTGGAGAATGCTGGGTTTGCAGTGAAAGACCTGCTCTTGGGCAATAATAATAATAATAATAATAATAATAATAATAATAATACTAATAATAATAATTCACTGGAAGCAATGGTGAACGGGAGAAGAGTTCGGAGAAGAAGAAGATATCAGATGATAGACGACAGTAAGATATATGGATCAAATGAGGGGGCAAAGAGGAAGGCAAAAAATAGGAAACATTGGAGAATAATGAGTTTCCAGAACACTATGAATAATAATAATAATAATAATAATAATAATAATAATAATAATAATAATAATAATAATAATAATATGCTTTCAAAAAACTGAGTTAGAATTTATAAAACAGTTAGGCTATATTACCGCTTGTTTTGTATGGTCATGAAACTCGGACTCTCACTTTGAAAAAGAAACAGAGATTAAGGTTATTGGAGAATAAGGTGCTTAGGAAAATATTTGGGGCTAAGAGGCATGAAGTTACAGGAGAATGGAGAAAGTTACACAACGTTGAACTGCACGCATTGTATTCTTCACTTAACAATATTAGAAACATTAAATCTAGACGCTTGAGATGGTTAGGACATGTAGCATGTATGGGTGAATCCAGAAATGCTTATGAGTGTTAGTTTGGAGACCTGAGGGTAAAAGGGCTTTGGAGAGGCCGAGACGTAGATCGAAGGATTATGTTAAAATGGATTTGAGGGAGGTGGGATATGATGATAGGGACTGGATTAATCTTGCTCAGGATATGTACCAATGGCGGGCTTATATGAGGGCGGCAATGAACGTCCGGGTTCTGTAAAAGCCATTTGTAAGTAAATAATAATAATAATAATAATAATAATAATAATAATATAATCATCATCATCATCATCATCATCTTGAGTCCACATGTATTAGACTCTCAGTGGATCTGTTACGGTCTCGTGCCAGCGTTTTTGAGGTCATCCTAAATTTCTTCGGCCTCTTGGGACATAAGATTTGTTTAGACAATCTAGTACGATCTATTCTCTTAACATGCTCTTTTAATTTGAGCCTATATTTCTGGGGATAATTGATGATGGGGTCAATTTTAAGTTCTTTGAGAATGTTTTCATTCTGACGGTGGTCAAGTAATGAACATTCTGTAGTTATTTTTCTTCTTATTGTTATTCTTTTACTTGGTTATTTAACGACGCTATATCAACTACTAAGTTATTTAGCGTTGATGGAAATGGTGATAACGAGATGAGGTCAAGGATTCGCCATAGATTACCTGACATTGGCCTTACGGTTTGGGAAAACCTCGAAAAAAGCCCAACCAGGTAATCAGCGCAAGCGGGAATCGAACCCACGGTCTAGAGCAGCTCCGGATCAGAAGACAAGCACCTCTGCCGATTGAGCTATGCCGGTGGCTTATTATTTTTGCTATATTGACAACTTTACCGTACATTTTCAAATCTGCGTGTATGCATTATTTTCTTTCGGATAACTGTGGGCCAAAACCTGTGATATAAGGAAATCCTAACAACATCCGGAGATTGAGGTCATGAGGAGAATTAAATATGGCGGAGTACCTTGACCTCCAGTAATTATAGGGTGGGGCACCCTCTTGTGCAGGGCGAGGGTCCGATGTTGTGTGGTCAGTGCGGTTGTAGCCGAAGATACAGGGTTCAGTGGCGTGTCAACAGTAACGCTACCTTGACAATGAAAAATTTAATACAGTTTGATGTTGACAGAAAATTAGAAAGAACGTCTGGGAATTGAGAATGTGGAACGTGTAATTCGTAAAAGAATATTTGATTGCCTTGATTGTCGAGTGGTTTCATCGATTGATGGAAGAGATTATAGGAAGGATTTCATTGTGTGTTGTTACCAAGACAGCAACTTTTGCATCTCTCATCGCAACTCCATTGAAGTTGTGGGACTAATGATTGAAGCTGGGGGCAACTTCTGCAAGAAGTTCAGTTAAACAATGACTTCATTCGTGATGTTACCCTTGCTGCCATCAGAGCATCTCTTGCCATTTTAAAATATCATCTGTACTTTGTGTCCTAACGAAAACATTTCTTTGAACGTTTAATCTCTTTGTATACTATGTTTAATTCTTAATATCTCTTATGTCGAAAACGCACGGACTTAATCTAAATGCAAGTAAATCGCAGGCTATTTTAATAGAACATCAAAGATCGAAGTGTGACAAACAAAATTTGCCACCGATAATTGTAAATAATACTACTATTCCATACAGCTCGACTGTGAAGAACCTTGGGATTTATATGGATTGTCACCTGTAATGGAACGAACAAGTGAATCACACTTCCAAAAAAATATTTTCTATTATTCACTCATTAAAGCGACTGAAGCACTTTCTTCCTGGTAAATTAAAATTAATTCTTGTGCAAACACTCGTGATGCCACACTTCGACTACTGCGATATTATATTAAGTAACCTAAATGCAAATTTGAGCAGCAGGCTACAACGTGTGCATAATGCGTGCGTCCGTTATATTTGTAATATTCGTAAGTATGATCATGTTTCCCCGTCTTTCCAAACTCTGTCTTGGCTAAGGCTAAGCGATCGACGAGCCCTGCATTCTCTTGTTCTCTTATTTCAAATTCTGCGCACCGCTACCCCAATCTATTTGGCTTCTCGTTTTCAAAATTTATCCGCATATCATCAGCTAAGTACAAGATCTCATTATAACAATTTACTCATTATACCCTACCACAAGACATCTTTATATTCTTCATCTTATACAGTTTCAGTTGCTAGAAATTGGAACTCGCTTCCGAGTGATGTAAGGGGTTGTTGGACAATAACTTCATTTAGGTCAAAAATACATAAATTTTTACATAACAAATTAACTGCTCATTAATATTTATTACATATAATGAAACTAACATCTGTCCATTCTTATTATTATCATTAATTTCTCTAAATAAATTTACAAAACCTCTAATGGCAATTACATTAATATTCTCATTATAGAAATGTATTTTAGATTTATTTATATATATTTTTTTTTCTCCCTGTAACATAGTTCTAGTAAGCTTATATTAAATTAATTTTCATCATTTTACTAGCTATCTCAAATCTCAAATTAATTATAGTTGATGATTAAATTAGCTCATAAATTAAGTTACTACTTTACCTTATAGGTTTATCTAAATTTAAATAAATATGTAGTCTACTAGTCGTTAACTCAACTGAAGAATATTGCTGGAGAACCTTTTAAGTGTAGTGTAAATATTCGTAATTTAAATATGTATTGTATTGATTAAGGCTGGTTGAGTGGAAGAGAAGACCTTATGGCCTTAACTCTGCCAGCGAAAATAAAACATTATTATTATTATTATTATTATTATTATTATTATTATTATTATTATTATTATTACTTACAAATGGCTTTCAGAGAATCCGGAGGTTCATTGCCGCCCTCACATAAACCCGCCATCGATCCCTATCCTGAGTAAGATCAATCCAGTCTCTATCATCATATCCCACCTCCCTTAATACTATTTTAATATTATCCTCCAATTTCGGCCTCCCCAAAAGTCTTTTTCCCTCAGGCCTTCCAACTAACACTCCACATTCATTTCTGGATTCGCCCATAGCGTGCTACACGCCCTGCCCCAGTGGCGACTCGTGATATTTTTGGTATGTAGGATATGAGATTGACGACTAATGATCAAGACAGAAACTAATATAAATAATATATATATATATAATATTAGTAATAATAATAGTACTTACTTACTTACAAATGGCTTTTACAGAACCCGGAGGTTCATTGCCGCCCTCATATAAGCCCGTCATTGGTACCTATCCCGGGCAAGATTAATCCAGTCCCTAGCATCATATCCCACCTCCCTCAAATCCATTTTAATATTATCCTTCCATCTACGTCTCGACCTCCCCAAAGCCCTTTTACCCTCACCTCTCCCAACTAACACTCTATAAGCATTTCTGGATTCACCCATACGTGCTACATGCCCTGCCCATCTCAAGCGTCTGGGTTTAATGTTTCTAATAATGTCAGGTGAAGAATACAATGCGTGCAATTCAGCGTTATGTAACTTTCTCCATTCTCCTGTAACTTCATCCCTCTAATCCCAAATATTTTCCTAAGCACCATATTCTCAAACACCCTTAACCTATGTTCCTCTCTCAAAGTGAGAGTCCAAGTTTCACAACCATATAGAACAACCGGTAATATAACTGTTTTATAAATTCTAACTTTCAGATTTTTTTTGACAGCAGAATGGATGATAAAAGCTTCTCAACCGAATAATAACAGGCATTTCCCATTTTTATTCTGTGTTTAATTTCCTCCCGAGTATCATTTATATTTGTTACTGTTGCTCCAAGATATTTGATCTTCTCCATCTCTTCAAAAGATAAATTTCCAATTTTTATATTTCCATTTCGTACAATATTCTCGTCACGAGACATAATCATTTATTTTGACTTTTTGGGATTTACTTCCAAACCTATTTCTTTACTTGCTTCAAGTAAAATTCCTGTGTTTTCCCTAATCGTTTGTGGATTTTCTCCTAACATATTCACGTCATCCGCATAGACAAGCAGCTGATGTAACCCTTCAATTCCAAACTCTCTCTGTTATCCTGGACTTTCCTAATGGCATACTCTAGAGCAAAGTTAAAAAGTAAAGGTGATAGTGCATCTCCTTGCTTTAGCCCACAGTGAATTAGAAACGCATCTGACAGAAAATGACCTATACCGACTCTGCTGTACGTTTCACTGAGACACATTTTAAGTAATCGAACTAGTTTCTTGGGAATACCGAATTCAATAAGAATATCATGTAAAACATAATAATAATAATAATAATAATAATAATAATAATAATAATAATAATAATAATAATAATAATAATAATAATAATAATAATAATAATAGAGCATGCAAAATCATCAAGACCATAGATTCCAATGGCCTTTACTTGGAAGATTAGAATTACTTCCTTGTCACAACACTGAACTAAAATTTTGTTCCAAAACCGAAACTTATTTATGAGACCGTATCTAAGTAACGTACCCTTTGTGTCTCAGAACTCAGTGTGCTTTAACATTTTTACCCTGGATTCAACTAATAATATGATCATTTCAGGTACGTGTCTGAAGGGACCAAACTAATATAAACCCACATTTTACAGCCTACAAATCTACCACAAGGTAACATTAATTCCGAAATAGAAAGCCATGGTATGCATTTTATCGCCCCTGGCTAGGTGTGAACACCAGAACCTTGGTCAGAAGAGAAGCAGCGTGTTCACCATTCGACCACCGCAGGGGGCAAAACATTAATTTGATGTCGTGAGCAATGCCACTATTGTCCTTGTTTACTAGTGGCATCGGGTTCGACCTTGCTCGTTGTTCTCCAAGTGTCAGCAACCTGTGGAGGTGTCATGTGGTACGAGAGATACGAGTGAGGGGATTTATGGCGCTTCTACAAAGAAGTGATCCACTCGGCTGGTTTTGTTTCATAAGCGGAAATTTTGTGAATCGTCCATGAACGCCGAATCCCAGTTAGGGTCGTACACGCCCCACGAATTATACAAAGTGGACCCGTTACCCTGGAACTCGTTCCTGGAAGCTTTCCGCACTGCGCAATTCCCGCCTGAGTCAGTCTCGGAATTCCACGGTGTGCAGCGCGTGGCCCGCGTGACGTCATTGCCCGCGTTACGGTATTTTCACCATAATTAAATCGTCAAGCGTGATGAATCTTTTGTACCTCGAATTGGAGGCTTCCGAGAACACAAGAACCGATAATTTGCTGTGAGATATATGGAGCCAGTGCATAGTGTGGTCAGAAAGTTATTGCTTCCCATACAGTGTGTTTCATAAGCTCAACACAACACTAAAAGCACTTTTTGCCTCTGCTTAAGTTAAACTTTGTCAAGTAAGTCTTGAAATATAAACCACAGCTTTGTATCTTTCTTGGTTCTGATTTTATAGGACGTTTTCTGTTTTTAGAAATTCAAAAATGTTTTATTTCAGGAAAAATATTTTTATACAAAATACAGATCAATAAGAAAGCAATTGGAGTACACTATTCCGTCGATATAGGAGAAAGCGACTGTTTGCATACTTAGATATAACATGTGGAACAAGTCCCCTGCAATCGGTCCCTATCCTGAGCAAGATTAATCCAGTCTCTAACATCATATCCCACCTCCCTCAAATCCATTTTAATATTATTCTCCCATCTACGTCTCGGCCTCCCCAAAGATCTTATTTTCTCCGGCCTCCTAACTAACTCTATATGCATTTCTGGATTCCCCACACGTGCTACATGCCTTGTCCATCTCAAACGTCTGGATTTAATGTTCCTAATTATGTGAGGTGAAGAATAAAATGCATGCAGTTCTACGTATAATAAAGGTATCCCCGTAACATTGCCATGAAGGCACTTGGGGGGCATTGAGGTAGAGTCCCATGCTTTCCATGACCTCGGCACTAGAATGAGGTGGTGTGGTCGGCACCACGCTCTGGCCGCCTGTTACCCCCGGGAAAGACACGGTACACAATTTAATAGGAGGCTGAGTGAACCTCGGGGCCGTTCTGAAAGTTTGGCAACGAGAAAAAATCCTGTCGCCACCTGGGATCGAACCCCGGACCTTCCAGTCCGTAGCCAGCTGCTCTACCAACTGAGCTACCCGGCCGCCGCAGTTCTACGTATAATAATAATAATAATAATAATAATAATAATAATAATAATAATAATAATAATAATAATAATAATAATGCTGTTGATCGATCAAAATATTTAATCGATTAACTATTTGAATTTAATCGATTAATCGATAGATTAATCGACTTTGATCGAGTTTGAATAATGTTATATTATACTGTAATACACAATAATTGTTAAATTTAACTTGTGTTCGGTGATAAGCATAAGTATTAAACGTTGTATATCTGTATATATTGTATCGTTATATTACAAAACAATTATTTTAATTACTAACTAACATATTTATTATGAGGCTTATAATTTATTGTGTCAGTTTCTCGGGGAATTTTTGAGACAAACATAAATAACAAAAAGTATGAAAACTCACTCACTTAATACTGTTTAATCCATGATTTTAAACATGTGAGTGCATTCACATGCTCCGAATTAAGTGCCGCTCTACGTTTATAACAATGTTTCCTGCATCACTAAACACGAAAAAACTTTTTTTTCTGTCAAGCACTTCTCCACGATCGTTCAATTTAAATCCAAACGTTTCACCGAGTTTACCTCTCAAATTCTCATATGACATAATGGAGTTTACGCTTTTAACAAACCACAGAAAACTGATTTTTTTTTCTTTATCAAACTAAATACACAACCGTCATATACAAACCCTGTATAGAAACTGCAACTGCAGTCGAAACAGAGGACTGGCCCCTATTGTAATCGAATTACCAGATTTAGAAAGAGAAGAAAGTACAAGTAGTTACGCTCTCACTTGCACGCAGTGTAGACTTAGCTATTTTATAAGGGATGAGGGGGACGAATCCCAGAAAAGTATGTATTTCTTATGCTAGGAAGATGAGCTGACAACAAGGTGGAAGTTTTCTTGCAAAACCATAAAACTTAATAAGGGTTTCGCATTGTGTTTCAACTTTCAGTAGAGGTAGACTAGGTCTCTGTCCTCATATCTCCATCTCTTTCTGAAAGTTTGTGCAAAGATTTTCTCTACGCTACCTGGTTTACAGTTAGAAAATAACAGCATGATTGTGCTTTCAAGGAAGCAATTTCCGAGAGAGAAATATTGTTGGAATTTTTAGTATGAGTTTGTATTAACAAAATAATAACTAATATCAGCTACAACCGATTAATTTTAATCGACTCGAATATTCGATTAAACATTTTTGATCGATTAATCTTACAACAGAAATTGATCGATTAATCGATTAAATCCCACAACACTGGTAATAATAATAATAATAATAATAATAATAATAATAATAATAATAATAATAATAATAAATATTAAGCTATTAATATACGCTGTAAATACGAATTCCCAAGAGAAACAATGGAAGATTTCCTAGTCGGATGTACGTGGTTTGGAAGAGAATTGAAGACATTTGAAGGAATAATCCTTACACCCGGAAGTGTCTGAGACATACGGTACGCAAATTAATTCTGGATGTAGTACAACCAGCCCATGTCCTAGAGAGTGATCAGTGCAAATACAAAGTTCGCTGTCGGAATGTCCTTCCCCCTGTGTAACTCTATCACTTCGTCAAATTGCATCTGTTTCAGCACATCGTAAGTCAGAAACTTGCTCAGCGACATGACATACGTCTTGTAAGTTAATTGACTATCCTTGTTGAACACGGAGCAGTGAACAGTCATTGCTCATTGCTATGAAATGGAATGCAAGCATTATATACTTAACACGCGCGTTTTCTTTTCATCAACAGGGTGTAACAGAGTAACTATTCCTGATTTTCTGATGTGACAGAGAGCATGAAAATTAACGCTTTTTCTTAACCACTTCCCTGATTAACCCGAGTTAACTCGTGTTGCTAACTTCCGTCAAAATTTATTAACCCGAGTTAACTCGTGTGAGTCCCATTTTCGCTGCTAAGGATTATTATCCCGAATATATAAGTTTCCATCATTTAATTAACCTTTTCCTGACTAGATGGCTACAGAAGTTAGTGATATTGCCACATCTGGGGCCTGTTTCTCAAAACTCATGGACAAGTAATACTAGTCTGTACAGTAGTATTATTAGTTTATTTTATAAGTTTGTGTTTCTAGAAACTACAAGGGTAAAGTAGTAGTTACCAGTTCACAGACTAGTAATATTGGTCGACTTTACCAGTTCATAAGTGATTCTGTTTCTCAAAATGCTAATCTACTTGATTATACTAGTATTCAACAGGAATATTCCTACAAGACTCTAAAGACTGGTGATATCTATATTGTCAGTTACCAGTGACAACCTTTCTCAGAAAATTGAAACAAAATATTGTACTTGTTTTTTTTTATATGTGGTTTAGTGATTCCGATTGAAGTGATGAAGAAGTTGTTGTTTGAAGAGCTAAAACTATATCGAGAAAGAAAAATTATTATTCTTTTAAGGGAACATTGTTTAAATAAAATGAACGGTTTAGGTAAAGTCCTGAAAAGCTTGAAGTGTTGTTAAATGTATTGGGACCTGCCATAACAAGACAAATAAATAGAAGTCATACATTACCAGCAATGCTTCAAATACAAATTGTTCTACAAATCGGGATGTTGATTATTTTCCAATGCCATCTGGCCTTTCTGCCCTAGACCAGCAAAACTTGCAGAATTCTTTCCTAATAATCTAATACCAATCCATCAACTGCAGTAATTTTTGCTGGCTTTCCTCCTCCACTGCCAGTTCTTGTGACTTTGTCAACTTTAGCCTTCAAATTAAATATAAAACGACAATAATTTAAGAATGTATCAAAAGTAAAGCTAAAAAAAATTAGTGAATTTTTCATCAAGTCATAAGTGGCACTCATGTCGGCAATAGACCCACTACCTACATAAAATGTACTGTGAACTTGAATTCGTATTTATCGAAGTTGCTTTCTTGATGTTGGGCCAGTAAGTGTCCCTAATGTATGCATAATCTTTGTTCTGAGGTATCAGTTCCCTATCCTCACACATTACAAAATTTTTTGTCCCTTCGTTTATTTTATGATTTTTTGTTACTATGCTTAAAAAGCACCGAATAATATATCCTTAGATTCATTAATCATATTGAGTATAGTTAATTTGCTTTCAGTTGATGGAATTTCAACCGAAAAGAGAACTCAAAACCAAAACAACCAACTTAGCTTTCTAACCTCAAATAACAATACCTACAAATGACTATAAACAAATGAACTCAATCAACTGACTAGTAAAACAGATCATGTGACTAGTGAAAAATTGTCACAAGTTACTAGACTGGTGAAATAGTTTGAGAAACAGAATCTACTAGAGCTAGTGAAATAGACTCTGGTAACTAGTAACTGGTGAACTACTAAACTAGTATTTTTGAGAAACAGGCCCCTGGTGGTGGGATTCCTACGTTTGGTATACGATATCTGAAGGCAGGAGATACCCTTTGACTATCGAATGGTGGTAATTCGTAAGATTTTCGAAAAATATACCCCGAATGTCCTATCACTCATGGCAGGATGGTCAGGTAAATCGCCCAACCCACTTCGGCTTACAGGTAGACATTTTCCAGAAGTTATTCCACGAATTCTGAAGAAGAACAACCAACCAGACAGTGTTTCATGTGTAGTATTGCGAGAGACTAAAAATGCAAACAAATTCGACACAAGAGCAGATACTACTGTCCGGAATGCAATGTGCCACTGTGCGTAATACCCTGCTTTCGAGTCTATCACACGACAAGCAACATTTAACGCCTTGATAACAGCACTGGTATTGTACCTCATAAATTAACCCATAAAAACATAAGTTGGTAAATAGTTCAGGAGAAAATCAAAGTGGGACAACTACCAGAGCTGGAATCAAGGTGCACGAGATAACTCGGGATAATAATTCAGGTATGAATGTGTGTCTATTTTGTAGTGATTTTTAGGTATGTAAGAAAATTAGTGATGTACAGTGATTCTGTAATATTAAATGACCTCTAGACAAAAATAAAAAAATATGATTATTTTTTTCACAAAATTGGTAAAATATATTAAGAGTCCACTGCAAGAATGATGGATGTCATTTGGAACACATTTTTCAGGAGAAGTAATTGAAGGTTTGAAATTCTTAATGCTCTAAGCTAAACTGTGATTTTCCGATCATTACTGCACAATGACTATCAGTGTTAACGCCATATAACTCTCTATGTACATTACATATATCTTACGCTATGCATTGACAGTCTTGGTTCATTTTCGATAAGAAAGTGACATCCATCATTCTTGCAGTGGACTCTTCATTTAGTAAGGGAAGAGGTTAATAAAGTAGTGTTCAGAAATGCATTGTATAAAAGACAAATCTGATCACTCACATTATGGCTGAATTTATGGTTCAGCTGTTCTTGTTGCCATGGTAATAATAACTGAAGTTAGCTTGTTGTTGTAGGTATGTCACAAAATATCGTAACACAAATCATAAAGCTGTCGAGAATCTCCGTAATCAATGAAAATGTTCTGTTAATATTTGGGTTGTGTTTGTTGATAACTATCTAGTGGGGCCATATCTTCTGTCTGCACGATTGAGTGGACATGTTTATGGTATATTTATTGCGGAAATGCTTCCGGGGCTACTTGACGATGTCCCGATTAATATTCGGAGAAACATGATCTTTCAACACGACTGTGCACAAGCACATTTCTACTTAAATTGTCGAAATTATTTAAATGTCTATTTTCCGAATCGTTGGATAGGAGAGTGATTGGTTGATTTAAGTCGGTTCTGAAACGTCATTGGCCAATATCGCAAATTCATCCTATAAATTGGACAGCCACTTTAATATTGCAGAATTCATCATTACAAATCAAACGATTGGTGCACGGATCTGTAGCTGCAATCGATGCCAAGATATTACTAAGAGAGGTCACGGGACACGGCTAATTTTATACGTAATTACGGCGTCCTCATGCACGAAGCGAGGGAAGTTGGCGTCTTTGAGCGTGGTCACATTTTTTTTAAATTTATTTGACAATTGTTATACATTGGTACTATCATTTGTGCCTAAATAATTAACGTTACAATAATATGAGACTTGTGGAGAGGGTGACGTCTATTAACGTTCCTCAAAGCATCAACAAATCAGTGTGTCTTTTCCTCTTGAGGCGACGATCAGGCCGTGCAGGGGGCAGGTTCCGAGGAATCTGGTTGATTAAGTTGTTAGAATGTGTTGACAATGTTGCATATAACCGTGTGTAGGAGGAATGAATTACAGTCTCTATTTTGGCTAGGTCTAGATCTGAATGAAGTGTTTCATTTCTCATGTACCATGGTGCTCCAGTGATTATCCTTAGTGCCCGATTTTGGAATGTTTGAATACGCTTGATTTGGCTTATAGAAGCCGATCCCCATAATGAACATCCATAGAGCCAAATAGGTTTGAGAAGCATTACATATATTAACCTTTTGTTGGAAAGGGAAAGACAAGAGCTGGAAAGTATTGTTTTCAATCGATGAAGTCTGTATCTTAATCTCTGGAGGGTGTAAGTGAGATGTTTATTCCAGGTCAAGCGACTGTCTAGGATGAGTCCAAGATATCGTACTTCTTCATGCTGTGGTACTGGTGAACAGTTGAGGTATAATGGAAGTGCTTTTTCTTTTTTGAGGTATGTGAATGTTACTGTTGATGACTTATTTGTGTTCATGGCTGTTCTCCATTTTTTGTTCCATATTTCAATTTCTTGTAGAAAGTTTTGTAGATTGGTTGTCACTTGTTCACCAGTATCGCCTTTGCTAAGGACAGCAATGTCATCAGCGAACTGAGTTACAGTTAGAGAAACTGATTTAGGTGTTGGTATATCATGAGTGTAAATTAAATAGAGAAAAGGGGCTAGAATGCTCCATTGAGGTACACCTGCAGAAATATATCTAATCTGAGACTGTACACCTTCGTATAGCCTATTACTGAATAAGTTCGTCGTCTAAGAAATGATTGAATTAAACGGTAGTATGTGTCAGGAAGATGGTTTTTTAGTTTGAATAAGAGGCCATTATGCCACACTTTATGCGTGGTCACATAAAGTTACATTTGTTCATGGCCTAAGTATTAATAACATTAGCATTCAGCTGTGGCTCATATTGTTGTTAGAGTAAGCATTTGACATTCTGACATTTTCTGTTTCACCACCACTGATTCTGAAACGGGTGCCCATAAAATCAGTGCGGCAAAGAAAATGATTCGACGTCAAAAGTGGTAAAAAGATTTTTAATAGCTTATGAATGAATCTAATGTATGGCAAAACAATACCGGACTGTAATTCTCATGAATGCTAAGCAGGAAACAGTGATTTGATTTTCTATTTTGTGATTTTTAAAGTTACACGTACAGCGCCTGGACTGACGCCACCGATGTTAAATTTCAACTAAACAGACTCTCCGTAACTTCTCCAGGTATTACAGTCAGGCGGACAGACAGACAGAGAATATAATGGACACTCAGTAGGAAAGAGAACACGTCTAAAATGGCGTCTCATTGTTATTCAACGGTGTACACAGAAAATGGCGTATCATTGTAATTGAAAGTGTTTGTTTCTTGATGCTGCAGGACGTTTCAAATGGCAACTCATTGCGAGAATACAGCCTGCACAAAAAGTTTGTTGTCGCTCTGTTTCAGCTAATTTTACACTTACACTAAAGTCACTGTATAATGCATTCACAGTCATTATTATTATTATTATTATTATTATTATTATTATTATTATTATTATTATTATATTAATTGCTGTAGTTTATTTGCCAGACGTCAAAATCTAGATTATTTATTTTTTGTGAAGTCATTAAGGGTGATATTGATTATGAATCATTCATAAGCAATATCAGTCTTCGTATTCCTGCTAGGGGTTTAAGATTTCATAACATTTTTTATGCTCGACCATGCCGAAATGTAGTAATTATACACCTGGTAGCAGACCTTTAATGCATGTCATTAAAGTACACCTACTCATTAAAGGTCAGAGCCACCGGCGTGGCTCAGTCGGTTAGGGCGCTTGCCTGCCGGTCTGAATTTGCGTTCGGGCTGATTACCTGGTTGGGTTTTTTCCGAGGTTTTCCCCAACCGTAATGTGAATGCAAGGTAATCTATGGCGAATCCTCGGCCTCATCTCGCCAAATATCATTTCGCTATCACCATCTCATCGACGCTAAATAACCTAGTAGTTGATACAGCGTCGTTAAATAACCAACTAAAATAAAAAATAAAAACATTAAAGGTCAGGTCTTTCAGCCAATGACGACTCAGGTTACAACTGTTCAGCCAATGACAGGTCAGCTTTCTACCGTTATAAAACCGCAAGTATCGATTATTCTTGGATATGCAATCGAAAGAGAATTAGCGAAAAGTCACGGAGGCTGGAAATCCAATACTGTCGCAGAAGGTTATGTTCTGTTACTATAATAATTAGCGTTAATTGTAAATAATATTCAAATAAATTCAACTTGTCATCTCGTTTTTCAATGTCTAATTTAATTTCAATGTTATCTCTGTAGATTCTTATGGCCTAGCAAGGTCAATGTGCACATCTGTTCCTCGGAAAAAATCAATACTTTCGCGTCTGCGCACATCTCACAACATACGGGACATTGCTCCAGGTCAGATACAATAAAATTAATAATATCAAGTTAGAAATATGGTCGAGCATAAAAAGTCGTATGAAACTCGCCTATAATGGTAATTAAGAAGCTCGTATGAAAATTATGAAATTTGCTTGCGCTCGTTTCATAAATATCCATACTCACTGCTTAATTACCTTCATTATAGGCTCGTTGCATAATGTACTATTATTATAGAAATTCTAAATCTCTGTCTCCGCTCTGTAGATGTATAAAATATGCAAATTTGCATGGATTGAACTTGGATCCATATATACTGTAGTATAGTAGTATATACTTTTTTTAGTTTTGTGTCAGTTATTAATTTTATGTCTTTTGTTTAGATATGTATTATAATATTATTCTCGTCATCTTCTATAGCATTTCTATTATATTCATTTATATGATTCCATCCTTTCATTTTCAATTATCATTATTTTTAATTGTCATTATTTCAGTAATTATTCCATTGTGCTTTTTATTAATTTTTTGTAATAAATTATCTTGTGCTGAACTGTTATTGGCCCCCGGCTGTTGTACAACATATTAAATATTAGTAAGTAAGTAAATAAATAAATAAATAAAAATTATAATTATTGAACTATAAAAGCGTCTTCTTGTATGGTTAGTTAAAAATTTCAGTCGGCTACAAGTAGTAATAGTATCCACTTTTTTTCACCTGGCCGTGATTAAATGTTGGCAATCCTGTAGGAGATGGAATATGTTATCAATGGCTTTCAGTTTAATGTTAAACTATTCTATTCATATGCGTATTATGTTAAACTAGATGTAGTATCCATATTGTACCTAAATAGTAGTAGTAGTAGTAGTAGTAGTAGTAGTAGTAGTAGTAGTAGTAGTAATAATAATAATAATAATAATAATAATAATGATAATAATGATAATAATACAAGCAATATTAATAATGATAATAATAATAATGATAATTATTATTATTATTATTAATATTACTTGTATGATGAATACCTGAATACAGATAGCTGTGTAACATGAGATGTAAGTTTCGTTTTTTACCACCATTGGCTTGACTTAACATTTCATTAGTCTCTCCAATGCGTACATTGAGATGGAGATGTTTCTATGGTAGGAGAAAACGTTTATACAGAGGACCTTCCTACATACATACATACATACATACGTACATACATACATTTTTAGTAGGTAATTTTACGACGCTTTATCAACATCTTAGGTTATTTAGCGTCTGAATGAGATGAAGGTGATAATGCCGGTGAAATGAGTCCGAGATCCAGCACCGAAAGTTACCCAGCATTTACTCAATTTGGGTTGAGGGAAAACCCTGGAAAAAAACATCAACCAGGTAACTTGCCCCGACCGGGATTCGAACCCGGGTCACCTGGTTTCGCGGCCAGACGCGCTGACCGTTATTCCACAGGGTGGACTTTCAGTTTAATGTTCAACTAATGTATTCATATGCGTATTATGTTAAACTAGATGTGTTATCCATATTATAGCTAAATAGTAATAATAATAATAATAATAATAATAATAATAATAATAATATTATTATTATTATTATTATTATTATTATTATTATTATTATTAACATTGCTTGTATCGTGAATACCTGAATGAGGATAGCTGTGTAACAAGAGATGTAGTTCTGATTTTTACCACCATTGACTTGACTTTAACATTTCAATAGTCTCTCGAATGTGTACGTTGAGTTGGAGGTGTTTCTATGTTATTTGTCTATGGTAGAAGAAAACGCTTATACAGAGAATCTTTCTACATACATACATACATACATACATACATACATACATACATACATCTTCTTCCGCCCCGAATTATTCTCCCGTTCACCATTCCTTCCAGTGCATCTTTCAGAGGCAGTTTTTCTTAGCCACGTGACCCAGCAAATCCCTTTTTCTCCTCCTGATCAGTTTCAGCATCATTCTTTCTTCACCCGCTCTTTCCAACACAGCTTCATTTCTTATTATTTCTGTTCATTTCACATTTTCCATTCTTCTCCATATCCACATTTCAAATGCTACTACGGTCCGTCCCAGGAATCTGTGGAGTAGAAAGACAAAACAAGACCTCTGCGCATGTGCTATGTGGGAGGGTTAGGGCCAATGACTGCTCTGGGGGGAGGTGTTGGTTGAACGAAGCGAGCAATTGCTTGCAGGAAGGGGATTATTTTTATCTGAACTCTACTACTGGATGTTCATTTCAAAGTGTGTCATGACGTCACTGTTGATGAGTCAGCGATTTGAAGCGAGTTTCAGCTTTTGTGTCAGAGAAGTTGCCTATTAATCAAGGCGTTCAATCTGTACTTGATAACGTGTACGGTATAACTTGAACGTCGTAGCAACAGATGGCGGTCTGTAAGGTCTGTGTGCTACCATAACCTCTTTCGAACTGTGTTTTGCGCCGGCAAGTCGTACGCAGGGTATTTTCTATCATCGGTTGCGTACGGTAACATTCCACAACACAACTCAAATGCTCCGTGTCCATGTTGACCGTCGAAATTAATGTCAACAAATACGTAAGTAATCGTTTTAACCCTCTCCACATATCCCGACAAAAAGAAAAAAACTCACCTCAGTACATGTTTCGAAACAGTTCACATTCCTGCCACTACCGGCATTACCGTACGTATCGGTAAGTACTCTTCTGAATGAACACCGTACTTGCTAGGCAACTTCTCTGGCACATAGGTAATACACCTCTGCGGAAGTGTAGGAAGATAGAATTCTCTAGGCTCATCGACTAGCCACATGACGGCATACAGCGAGCCACGACACACTTTGAACTGAACACACAGTATACCTTCTACGACGAGCATCTTACCCCTTAGCGGACTCGAGCTGAAGCTGCCTGCAGTACACTCCGGCATAGATAGACTTCCCCCCTTATGCGCGAAGTTACGGTACTTCACAGATTCCTGGGACGGCCCACAGTCGCTTTTCTTCACTTCGTCGTAATGTCCCTGTTTCTACCCCATACAATGCCACACTCCACACAAACCATTTCACTAGTCTCTTCCTTAGTTCTTTTTTTCAGAGGTCCGCAGAAGATGCTCCTTTTTCTATTGAAATCTTCCTTTGCCTTTGCTATCCTCCTTCTGAGTTCTCAAGTATTTGAAGTTGTTTACATGCTTTATTGAGAATTCGCACATTTACCTTCTTTATTTTTCTTCCGATAATCATGATCCTGGAAGTAAATCCCGAAAAGACTAAGTATATGATTATGTCTCGTGATCAGAATATTGTACGAAATGGAACTATAAAAGTTGGAGATTTATCCTTCCAAGAGGTGGAAAAATTCAAATATATTGGGGCAATAGTAACAAATATAAATGACACTCGGGAGGAAATTAGACGCAGAATAAATATGGGAAATGCCTGTTATTATTCGGTTGAGACGCTTTTGTCATCTAGTCTGCTGTCAAAAAATCTGAAAGTTAGAATTTATAAAACAGTTATATTACCGGTTGTTCTGTATGGTTGTGAAACTTGGACTCTCACTCTGAGAGAGGAACATAGGTTAAGGGTGTTTGAGAATAAGGTGCTTAGGAAAATATTTGGGATTAAGCGGGATGAAGTTACAGGAGAATGGAGAAAGTTACACAACGCAGAGCTGCACGCATTGTATCCTTCACCTGACATAATTAGGAACATTAAATCCAGACGTTTGAGATGGGCAGGGCATGTAGCACGTATGGGCGAATCCAGAAATGCATATAGAGTGTTAGTTGGGAGGCCAGAGGGGAAAAGACCTTTGGGGAGACCAAGACGTAGATGGGAAGATAATATTAAAATGGATTTGAGGGAGGTGGGATATGATGGTAGAGACTGGATTAATCTTGCTCAGGATAGGGACCGATAGCGGGCTTATGTGAGGGAGGCAATGAACCTCCGGGTTCCTTAAAAGCCAGTAAGTAAGTAAGTAAGTAACCATGATCCCTGTCTTGCTAATGCATTTATATATCTCTATATAAGTTTGAGATATATCAATCCTGTAGTAAAAGGCGTTTTGCCAAACATCCGTGCTTGGGTAATGGCCCTCTTTAAACTCACCAGAGAGGTAGAAAGCACAGCTACATACAAGCTTCCTTTCTACTTCTTGATAGTACGTTTAAACCCATTGCTGGAATTAGTGCGGTTTCTCTTTCAGCTTGGAGGACTGCGCTTGACTGACGCAACCGCTCATTACATAGATATCGACGCAGCGATGACTTGTTATGTGGGAAACCCCGGGATCGATCCTCTTCAGGGACGTCATAAGGTAAGCGACCTCGACAACAAAACATATTTGCACGTAGCAACTTGAAGTTAACTTTTATGCCTACGCGCACTCAAATGGGTGATGAAATTTGTTTCTGCTGAACAAATAGAACTGGTTTCGAAGACGATTTCATGTTTCCGTGACAGATACACAGGACGATTGAAATTGAAGAGTGTGATCTCTCGCCCTGTCCATTAGACCATTTTTATTATTTATACATATATGTGTGATTAAGGGGAGGGGATGGTATTTTTTGGTGAAAAATGAGTAAATTTTCAAAAAAAAAAAAGGTTCTTTTAAACACTCTGTGATATGTGTGGAATGCATAGTATAACATTTTGTGGGTATTTGTGCCCTTATCGGAGGTTGCGACGTCATTTTTAAACTTCCTGTGCTATGGATTTTTAAATCACACGCCCGCTTTTATCGGTTCCCTGTGACTTCATTTGTTTGCTACATTGCCAGACAAAAATGGATAAAATTTCTGAACTATTAAAGATACATGCATGAAATTTAGAACACACATTCTTTAGACTATTAGGAAACTTTTCTCTGTAACAGAATTTTGTTAATTGATTACATTTTAAAAATACGTCCGTTTGTTTGCAAGAAAGTAATTCAGAAAATTGTTATTAAATTTTAATTGTTTATTTTTCAAACGTAGGGACTAATATCAAAATTCTGTTACAGACAGTTTGTAGAACATGTTTGAATCTATCTTTAAAAACGGTTTAGATATATCGGTTTTAGTACAATCATGCATTGGGTATATTTTTTTTTTCAAATTTGGGCCCCCAAATAATTTTTTTTTTCAAAATATTTTTATTTGGTTGAGTTGCCACAGCTATGAGCTCTCTATATACAAAAAGTAATATTTTACACCAAATAGGAAACAAGTTTTAAAAAATACCATCCTCTCCCCTTAATGATTATGTTTCAGACTTCTATCATTATATTTTAAGCTTGATTTCTTCCAAAACAATGCCAATTCTTATCTAACATTTTGTGTTATTGGTTATTGTGCATGTCACTTGAAAACTCGCTTATTCCGGAGACCGGTGGATAAAAAAAAAAAACTAGCCAAGTCTTCTGTAATAAATTTCTTCCAATGATATTCCCGGAGTGTCGATTTTCTTAGCTTTTTTGTCTTCTGCAGCTTGGCGAATGTACATCCGTATTTAAAAATGAAGAGGACAGGAAAAAAAAACGTGATAAGTCCAAAATTATCGATTTTCTGTTTTAGATGTCCTGTAGCGTATTTTTGTGTAATTTAACTGTACAGCATAACAATCTCACTAGTCCAAAGAAATTTGAAGAATGATAACTCAAAGACAATAGACTGTAATTGGTCTTGAAAGTTTTAAATTGCTCTCCTGTAAAAATAGTAAAACGTGACTTATCAGATTTCCCCTCTTTCCCTTCATGTCAGAATTAAATTCCCCTAAATTTGTTGAAATGTCTGGTTGTGCCTTTTTTTTTTTTTTTTAATTATCACTTCGCAATCTTCTCGAAAATGTATACAAAGAGACTTAGGCGAAAGCTTACATTGAAAAAAATAATCAAATTCGAACTGTAAAATGCAAAATTCAGCTTTCGAAATTAACATAAAACTGGTATTTTTAGTGGGTCTTGTCAGGCATTATATTCTTTGCAAGTCTTCCGTTTTCTCATTAGCTAGACCTATAGAGTAAATAAGCGACTTTCTGTGCTGGACCTTTGCTGTTAAACTGGGTTATTCAATCGAATTGAATTTATTGGTGGGGAATTTATTTATTTATTTATTTATTTATTTATTTATTTATTTATTTATTTATTTATTTATTTATTTATTTATTTATTTATTTATTTAACCTGGTAGAGATAAGGCCATCAGGCCTTCTCTTCCCCTCTACCAGGGGAATACAACTACAATATTAAGAATACAATTACAATTATAATTACAATTAATATTAAATTTACAAATACAATAAAAATCAAAGTACTAAAAGATTAACTGATTAATAAAAGCTAGACAGTTTATTGTATAAGTTAAGAAGAGAGAAGCATTTCTTTTATTGGTTAAGTAAAAATTAAACCTACTCTACGCAGTAAGAAAATGCTTAATAAGCTTGCTTTTGAACGCTACTAAATTCCGACAGTCTCTGATGTCACTGGGTAGGGTATTCCACAAGCGCGAGAGCGAGATTGTGTATAATGATGAATACGATGATGTCTTATGTGTTGGTATGGCTAGTATGCGGCTATTTTGCGTGCGGTCAAGAGATTATGATATGATGACAGGTAACTGAAACGGGAGGCAAGGTAGGTAGGTGTAGAAGTGTGAAGGACTTGGAAAAGGAGAACAAGAGAATGAAAATTTCTACGTTCGTTAAGCCGTAGCCAGTTTAGAGTTTGGAAAGATGGGGTAATGTGGTCAGCTCGACGGACATCGCAGACGAAGCGAGCACAAGAATTATGAACACGTTGTAATTTTTGCGACTGGTATCTGTAATGAATGTAATTGTGGCACCGGATACAAAAACTGTGAGATCCACATTACATGCATGTAAATGTTGACATCATATCGTATCGTATCGTATCGTATCGTATCGTATCGTATCGTATCGTATCGTATCGTATCGTATCGTATCGTATCATATCATATCATATCATATCATATCATATCATATCATATCATATATCAGTTCGAGTGCTGTTTGTTCCGTCATCGATAACCTATAATTATTAAACATGACCATATGTATCATTCAATAATAATAATTTATATTTTCAGTCAAAACACTTATAAGTGTTTTGACTGAAAATATAAATTATTATTGAATGATACTTCATAACACTTTTCTGAAACAATATGACTTTTAAATTCATGACCATATGTATCGAAGTTATTTTGATTTGTTGTGAATTAATAGACTTACTGAAGACTATGAAGTAGGCTACATTAATACACGTGTGGATGAAGGCATGTCGACGTCCGATGACGTCCAATCAGAGTTCATACATGAGCGAATTCCCTTCCTGTTAGACCAGTGGTTCCCGAACTTTCTGAAGGTACGACCCATTTTTGGACGATACTTCCGTTTGCGACCCTCAATTACCGTACCGGTTCTTGACCCCATCCGAAAAATACAAGTTCCTGTATAATTGCAAATAACTATAATTTTGCTCAAAACCAGTATATACCATTCAAAGAACGATTTTAAACAAAAGCTTTTGAGTGTTTTCTGGAAGAAACTTAAAGCAATTATGAAGCCACAGATGAATACTGAATCAATCTTTGGAAGTTACGTTCAAATAACTGATATTAAAATTGAAATATGTACCTACTCATGGAATATTGAAACTATACATTTTTTCGCAGAGGACAGACAAGTTTTATATTAAACGAATAGCTCTAGCTTAAAAAAGGAGCTCTTAATTTTTTTTATAACATTTTCAACTTTTCGGCTTTCCGTCAACTAAAACAAGACCTGGATTGCAGAAGATAGTTCAAGAACGTTTAGAAGAAATTATGGCGTCAGTTGGCGGACACAAGAATGAAGACATCTCTTTTATGTAAGTAATGTATCATATTTTGAAAAATTCATAAATGAAGTATAACTTTGTAATTAATTTAGTCTTGAATTTAAATTACCTGAATTAAGAAACCAAGTAGATTTCCCGTGTATCAGCATAAAAAAGTGATATTAGTATGATGAGTGAAATTAACTAAACAAGTATTAAGATAAGTGGAAACAAAGTCAAGTTCTTTTTTTTTTTTTTTTTTTTTTTTTTTTTTTTTTTTTTTTTTTTTTTTTTCTCCATTATAAGATATTGTGGCGCCATGTTAGAAGATTCTGGTAATGTCAGGGAGTTGCGCACGCATCCAGAGAGAAGGAAGGCGCGGAGAAACGGAACTGGAGCTTCGGTAGGCGCTGTAGCACGGCACGGAGCAAGGGGGAAGAAAACTACGGATCTGCGCGGAGCGGAGAGGGCAGGGGAAACCTCTAGCAGCGTAACTCTCTCTCTCTCGCTGGATGCTTACGCAACTCCCTGATGCTACCAGAATCTTCTAACATGGCGCCACAATATTATAATGGTGGTGTCAGAAAATCCTGACAAATTTGACTATGGTCATTGGTGGGAGTCGAACTCAGTAGTTTTGTAAGTCATCCGACATAAGTTAAGGTAAAATTTAGTTCAACTTGTGGGTAGAAGTGCGTGCAACAAAAATGGTGTCGGAAGTGCGGCACGAAGTTATATCTTTTGTCTTCAGTTGATGTTAACAGTTGCATTTCCTAGTTAAAGTGCTGGCAGAATGGGACAAGTTACGGCGTTAAGCTAAACTTCTAACTTATTTCGTAATGTAATACGGGGTAAATCCGAAAGGATTTGGTTCTAATGAACATAACTATTTAAACTTTTGTGTGCTGAATGATGAAGCTTTTGGCTATTGAATGAATTCAGAATAGTTTCCATCTATTCTTTGTAAGACAAATGTTTTTTTAAATGTTAAAGTTTTTTTTATAAGAATATCGTTACACAACATAACATTGGTGCACTTCATTAATTTTCTGTAGTTCTGATGGTAACGAAATTTTAATCACTTATTGTCAGACGAAACTAAAGTAAAGCCATGCAATATCTTTTTAATATGTCCTTTATTTTTGTACTAGGGCTCAAATGAAATTCGTTGTTGAAAAAAAAAAAACACTTCTAACTATAGTCGCGACGGTGTTATTCCTGGCGTGACTCCTCTTTGCTTACGTCTTAGGAAGTGAAGGCTCTATAAAGTCTAGGTAGGTAGTATCGTTCACCATTTTTGTTCTTTCGTTGCCGAGCTACCAGACGAGGAATCTATTTGCCACACCGTTAAACATTATCATGTCGTAGCTCCTAAGATAATAAATCAAACGCACTGTAAGTCAGCAAATAATTGAGCGGCAAATAACGTCCTCGTGTGCTTTCTGCGAACGCCAACGAAAGAGCCAAAATGGCGGGCGATTATATTAAGTATTTATCGAGCCTTAGGATTTGCATAACATCATCAGGAGCGAATCACAAGACGGACACGTTTAAATGTAGCCGACCTGCAACGTGATTGGCATATATCAGACATTTTTGAGTTACCTTAAAATAATTGCATGGATACGACTAATATATATATATATATATATATATATATATATATATAAATATTAACATACCCTGAAGTCCACATCTGTGGAGTAACGGTTAGCGTGTCTGGTCGCAAAACCAGGTGGCCCGGGTTCAAATCCCGGTTGGGGCAAGTTACCTGGTTGAGGTTTTTTCCGGGATTTTCCCTCAACCCAATTTGAACAAATGTCGGTGCTGGACCCCGGACTCATTTTACTGGCATTATCACCTTCATCTCATTCAGACACTAAATAACACAAGATGTTGATATAGCGTATAATAACCTACTTAAAAAAACATAGTACCCTGAAAATTTCATAATCCTATCTTAATAACTTCCTGAGAAATGTGCACCAATGTCATTCTATGTAACAATACTCTTAAAAAAGCTTTGATATTAATATATTCTAGGTACA
Source organism: Periplaneta americana (assembly GCF_040183065.1). Taxonomy (NCBI): domain Eukaryota; kingdom Metazoa; phylum Arthropoda; class Insecta; order Blattodea; family Blattidae; genus Periplaneta; species Periplaneta americana. The sequence continues at coordinate 14,072,642 of NC_091121.1, forward strand.
TTCAATAGCCAAAAGCTCCGTCATTCAGCACAAAAAAAATTGAAAAAGCTATGTTCATTACAACCAAATCTATGCCGAGTAGGCAATTTTTTTTCTCATTTTTCACACACCTTAACAACCATCTCCCCTTAAATCTTGTGCCTTAAAGTTGAAAGTCAAGGCAACATTTACGCGGAAATTTCAAAATATTTATTATTTTTTATAACATCACAAAACTCTCTGTTTATTATACACTTCATGTATTGGAATTATCCTATTTGAACAATGATGTCTTTAAATGAGACGCCCTGTACCTGTTGGCTAATGAGTTTCGGATGTCGTGCTCTGAAGTAATGCATGGAAAACAGTTGGGCCAGGTGCTTCAGTTGTTGATTCACCACCGAGCGGGGTGAGAGGGCCGCAATCATGATCCACTGCCACAGAAATCGCGAGTACGACGCATGCGCATGGGTGGCCAAGCGCGACGTGGTCCAGCGCCCACTTCCGTTACGGAGTGGTGGTGAATCATCGTCATCTGTACTCACGCAAAGTACCGCGACAGAGCGTTCACCCACTGCGGCTGTTTGAACCTTTCTGAGTCAGTCTCCGAGATCCGCTAGCTTTGAGTGGTAGTGCACCTATAAGGCCCAATTGTATAAAACTCTCTGACTAAAGATCAACTTTGATCGAAGATCGAAAAGTGAACCGAGTTCAGACACTTCTATTGTATAAAACTTTTCTGCGATCAAATTACCTTGGTTCAAATGCACTCTAAGTTCACGTGAAAAGGATTTGGCAACATCGCATAAACAGGTGAAATATGTGATGCGCGGACCATGTTATACTGGTTTGTTCAGTGTTGCCAATCTAGCGATTTTAACTCTTTTTCAACGACAATTTCTTTTAGCTTTTATATTGCTTAAATAGGGATTTAGCGACCTTTTTAGCACCCCATAGTGACAAAATTTAATCTTTCTTTGTTGATAATGAGAAATCTAGCGACTTTACAACTACTTTTTCGCGACTTTCCGTACACTCTGTTGGAGACACTGGTTTTTTTTTTGCAATGTAAATAATGGCGGACAATAAGAAGAAGGTTGACTGTTCTCCAAGTTGTTATCATGTTATGGTGTTTGATACTGCTAAACATAATAAAGCTTTATAAAACGACAATTTTCGTTTAGTAATACAGTTAATTGAACATTTATGAATGTAGCTATCATATCCATTAATAATTAATGGTTGTTATAAACATAATATAATTATAGGTTATGTTATTTGATACTGCTGAACACGATAGAGCCTTATAAAATATAAGAATGTTTGTGTATTAAGGCAAGAAATTGAAAGAAATATATATAAATGTACCTAACATATCTATTAATATTAATAATAATGGATATTTTATTTGCACAATCTGTCACTCGTATATTTCAAACAGAAAAGAAATAACTGAACTTGGATCATCTAACTTAAACGGAGAAATATCTTCAGTCAAAGTTGACTTTAGTTTAAGACAAATTAATCTGAGTTTAGACTTTATACAACACAAAATTCCAAATTCAGCTAGGACGAGAATCAATTTAACCTCTGATCTAAGATTAAATGGTTTTTACAATTGGCCCTAAGAGTTCTGGTTCTCTCAGCGAATCTGTTTACAAGATCAATTTAATGTTCTCAACCACCTGCTGATGAAATATCTCAGACTTTTCCGAACTCAGATTCCATTTTCGGGATTGTCTTGCCTGATTCAGGATGTATAAGTCTTGCAAATCTATCTGGCTCTTGTGAGGAAAGAGAAAGTGGGTTTAGAGAAAAGGGCTATGATTTTGATCCATTTCTTTCTGAAGATTGCACAGTGGACAAAGTGGTGAAGAAAAAATCCAATTTTGTTTTAGTGTTTTGACGAATAGTCATACCCTTTGAATAATCAAGGATGCAACTGCACTTTTTCTTGGATACTCAAGAATTATATTTGTACATTGAGACTCTCCCATCTTTTATTATTTGAAAATTCGTGGAAATGGTGGATGTTTTGAATTGATTAATCTTTTAACTGTTGAAAATGATAAAGTTGATATATATTTTTTTAAATATTAAACATGTTTCATGCATAGGGTTGCCAGATGGGTACTCTAAAAAGAAAAATTCGGCAAACCGGCATTTTAGACATTTAAAATTTATCACGCTGTTTATTAAATTAAATAAGGTTAATTTCTATGTGTTTACTTACTTACTGGCTTTTAAGGAACCCGGAGGTTCATTGCCGCCCTCATATAAGCCCGTCATTGGTCCCTATCCTGAGCAAGATTAATTCAGTCCCCATCATCATATCCCACCTCCCTCAAATCCATTTTAATATTATCTTCCCATCTACGTCTCGGCCTCCCCAAAGGTCTTTTTCCCTCCGGCCTCTCAACTAACACTCTATATGCATTTCTGGATTCGCCCATACGTGCTACATGCCCTGTCCATCCCAAACGTCTGGATTTTATGTTCCTAATTATGTCAGGTGAAGTATACAATGCGTGCAGCTCTGCGTTGTGTAACTTTCTCCATTCTCCTGTAACTTCATTCCTGTTAGCCCCAAATATTTTCCTAAGAACCTTATTCTCAAACACCCTTAATCTCTGTTCCTGTCTCAAAGTGAGAGTCCAAGTTTGACAACCATACAGAACAACCAGTAATATAGGCGTAACTGTTTTATAAATTCTAACTTTCAGATTTTTTGACAGAATACTAGATGACAAAAGCTTCTCAACCGAATAATAACACGCATTTCCCATATTTATTCTGCGTTTAATTTCCTCCCGAGTGTCATTTATATTTGTTACTGTTGCTCCAAGATATTTGAATTTTTCCACCTCTTCGAAGGATAAATCTCCAATTTTTATAGTTCCATTTCGTAGAATACTCTGGTCACGAGACATAATCATATACTTAGTCTTTTCGGGATTTAATTCCAACCCTATCGCCTTACTTGCTTCAGCTAGAATTTCCGCGTTTTCCCTAATCGTTTGTGGATTTTCTCCTAACATATTCACGTCATCCGCATAGACAAGAAGCTGATGTAACCCGTTCAATTCCAAACCGTCTGTGTTATCCTGAACTTTCCTAATGGCATATTAATTTCTATGTGTTATGATTTTCTAAAAGTGATTTTGTTAGAAATAATTAGTGGAGCCTTTTTTTTTCGAGATGCTCATTGTGTAGTACAGGTGCTGTTCAAAAATTTTAATTTTAACAGAAAACTGTGACTTCCATTGTTTGTAAATGTGTTTTCCACCACGAGGAGTTTATCTTGAAATGGAAGAGAGGCAAATTCAAATATATTGTGTATGTTACTTAATAGTATCACCAGTAACACATCTAAAGTTCATTAATTTTGGTTATACGTTTCCAACAAAATGGAAGAGGACTTTTGAATCACCCTGTATTTTTAAAAATATTTATATACTTGTTATATTTTTACATTTTTGTAAGTCTATAGTCAATAATACGTAAATTGATTATATTTCTAATCTTTAATAAAATTCGGTTTATGATTTTGATTGGGATAATTCTATTGCCTTCCTTAGTATCACCAAATTTGTCCCCGATTAAAATATACGGCACCGAAATTCCGTTCAGTGAATCAGTAAAGAATCTAGGTATTTATATGGATAAAAGTTAAAATTGGAACATTCAAGTTGCAGAAACCTGCAAAAAAGTATTCTCATTAATCCACTCGTTTAGGCGATTGAAGAATTTTCTACCCTTTTCCATGAAAAAAAAATGTTAGTGCAAACACTCGTGATGCCCCACTTCGATTACTGTGATATTCTGCTTACTGACCTAAGCGTTACTTCGGCGCAGAGACTACAACGTGTTCATAATATGTGCGTCCGTTTCGTCTGCAATATTCGCCGGACTGATCACGTAACACCATCCCTCGAAATGTTGTCCTGGCTGCGTCTAGAAGATCGTAGGAAAATCCACTGTCTTTCCCTTCTCTTTCACATATTGCATTTCTCCACTCCTGTCTATCTTGCGTCTCGTTTTCAAAATTTATCCACCCATCATAACCTAGACACACGATCACAACACTCCTCAATATTATCCATTCCCTCCCACCGAACATCCTCATATTCATCTTCTTTCACTGTGGCTGTTCCTCGACTTTGGAATTCCCTACCGAGTAATGTCAGGGACTGTAAGACATCAAACCAATTTAAGAATAGGCTAACGAAATATTTTTCTAACAATTCTTTGTTAACAGTAATAGCTGTTTCAGGTTTCTCAATGTTTAATGATTATATCACAGATAAATATCTAAATTATTTCATTATTATTATTATTATTATTATTATTATTATTATTATTATTATAACTATTTCTTACCAATGTTTATTATTGTCACACTAACATTACTTATCCAACTTTCATTATTTACTTTCATGTTGTTTTATGGTCTAGATATTAATGTAATAACTATGTAAGCAATTGTATTCAATTAGAATTAGAGTCTGGCTAGGCGGAAGAGAAGGCCTACAGGCCATAGCTCTGCCAGATTAAATAAATAAATTATTATTATTATTATTATTATTATCACTATTTCTTACCAGTGTTTATTATTGTCACACTAACATTACTTATCCAACTTTCATTATTTACTTTCATGTTGTTTTATGGTCTAGATATTAATGTAATAACTATGTAAGCAATTGTATTCAATTAGAATTAGAGTCTGGCTGGGCGGAAGAGAAGGCCTACAGGCCATAGCTCTGCCAGATTAAATAAATAAATTATTATTATTATTATTATTATTATTATTATTATCACTATTTATTACCAGTGTTTATTATTGTCACACTAACATTACTTATCCAACTTTCATTATTTACTTTCATGTTGTTTTATGGTCTAGATATTAATGTAATAACTATGTAAGCAATTGTATTCAATTAGAATTAGAGTCTGGCTGGGCGGAAGAGAAGGCCTACAGGCCATAGCTCTGCCAGATTAAATAAATAAATTATTATTATTATTATTATTATTATCACTATTTCTTACCAGTGTTTATTATTGTCACACTAACATTACTTATCCAACTTTCATTATTTACTTTCATGTTGTTTTATGGTCTAGATATTAATGTAATAACTATGTAAGCAATTGTATTCAATTAGAATTAGAGTCTGGCTGGGCGGAAGAGAAGGCCTAATGGCCATAGCTCTGCCAGATTAAATAAATAAATAGTAATTATTATTATTATTATTATTATTATTATTATTATTATTATTATAACTATCTCTTACCAATGTTTATTATTGTCACACTAACATTACTTATCCAACTTTCATTATTTACTTTCATGTTGTTTTATGGTCTAGATATTAATGTAATAACTATGTAAGCAATTGTATTCAATTAGAATTAGAGTCTGGCTGGACGGAAGAGAAGGCCTACTGGCCTTAGCTCTGCCAGATTAAATAAATTATTATTATTATTATTATTATTATTAGTAGTAGTAGTAGTATTAGTAGTAGTAGTAGTATTAGTAGTAGTAGTAGTATTAGTAGTAGTAGTAGTAGTAGTATTAGTAGTAGTAGTAGTATTAGTAGTAGTAGTATTAGTAGTAGTAGTAGTATTAGTATTAGTAGTAGTAGTAGTAGTAGTATTAGTAGTAGTAGTAGTATTAGTAGTAGTAATAGTAGTAGTATTAGTAGTAGTAGTAGTATTAGTAGTAGTAGTAGTAGTAGTAGTGGTATTAGTAGTATTAGTAGTAGTAGTAGTAGTAGCAGTAAATTGTGAAAAGCCTTGGTAGAAGGAGGTTAAACATGTCAACCCTGATAATGGTAGCATATGAGTTGCAACTAAGGAATGAAACATGATAATATGGTAAAATCCGCCCCCTACTTATGTCATATTCAAAATAGCTGAAGTTGGTTACCTTTTCTGTAATGAGGCTCCTGTTGATAGTGTACTATTTCACTGAGTGCGACAAATAGTGTGTTGAAACATGCATTTACGGCAAAAGTCTCATCCCTCATGACCCGTGAACTTGTCCCAGGGTACGTTCGATTAGGCTTGCCCTTGTAATTGACACCACAACAATGACACGGCGTCGGACTGTTGCTTCTACGCGGAACGACGTTTTCCTCCGCGTGATAATGGCCCCTACCTAGAAGCGTACAATGTCAGACGCTTCCACGGAAACGATTCACTTCCCACACCTGCGCGCCTCTCGGGTTGCCTGTCTCCAGGAGTAACTCAGGTTTTTCCCACTATCACATTTGAATACAACTGCGCAATTTACTTAGCGATTGTAATTACAGACTTCCATCAAAGTTATCGGCAGGATACTAGGGTTCAAATCCCGGTGTGTTGTCGTCTTCCTCATCATCATCATCATCATCATCATCATCATCATCATCAGTGAGGAGTATAATATCAAAGTTAGACAACTCCATGTTTTTTTTATTTCGAGATATCGATTGTTTCTCATAGAATTTTGTGTGCTGAATGCTATTCTGGAACTGTTTAGGTTCAAAAACGGACAGAACAGAGCGAAAATAGCACTTAATTCTGCGCTTTAGAATCAAAACTAGTGGCTTGTGCAGCAAATGCTGGAAACTAAGTTCATTAGACGTTCAAATAAACATTTTTCAGATTTATTTTCAATGAAGGATACCAGACATTCTGAAAGTTATTTGATTCCAAAATAATGAAATATACTCTCTCTCGAGCCAATACTGAAGAGAACCACGCATATAAATATCTACAACACACCGCCATTAAATTTATGAAAAAGACCCAACCCCACTTGATTAATAACTATAAAAATATTTGATTTTTAATAATATTATTATCTTACGTAAGTTTTATAGCTTTCAGTGACATATACTATATATACTATACAGGGCGTTTCAAAAATACGGGGCATAATTTCAGGTATGTATTTCCCACATGTAGACAATCAAAATAGTTCATTGCAACATGTGTCCGGAAATGCTTCATTTCCGAGTTATGGCCTTCACAACATTGAAATTCACCCGTGAGAATGTTTTAAAAAAAATGTACAGTACATATAACGGAGATGTTCGTTCCTAAGCATTTAGTTTTTCCCCTCTTCTGTAAAAAAAAGCCAAAGTGTGGTTGTCCAACTTTGATACCAAACTCCTCTCTGCTTCCATGTCTTATGTTAGTGGTTCCCAATTGGTGGCCCGCGAACCCACGGAGGCCATAATACTATTCATAAGGAAACGATTTTCTTGACGTACAGAGTCGTACACAAGGCGCAGTTACCTGGTTTGAACCCCCAGAACTTAAAAAAATATACTTATTTAGATTTGAGTATATTTATCCATAATCGTTTCCCCTTCTCTAATTTTTCACTGTCAGAGCAACAAAACCTACATCGACATAAGGCATAGTCCTCTTATCCCTCCTTCAATATAATCCCTGTGCTTGGAACTGCGGCACGTTCGAATTATAACAATGCTATCTTTATTATAGAGAGACTTACCGCTTTGTAATAAAATGACGCCGACACAATATGAAATTTAACACGTTGTGAAACATATTGAAAAGGTTGCTTTGGCAGTTCTGCAGTGCAGATGTTGTTAATATTGTGCATTGTCGATTTTTAACTCATTTCCAGTGGCGTAGCATGAAATTTTGAGTAGGGGAAGCTAACTCAAGTTGTCTTTCATGCAATATGAGAAAACGTATTACAAAAATACAGTCTTAAAATAAATAGTAGTCAATGTCAAGTCAGCAGTCGAAGATTGGTTGGAACATCGTAAGTAACACCAATAAGGCATGACCTCAAATGGTACATAGTAAAATATGATTTCACGGTTTACACATATCTCTTAACAAATAGACACGTATACGTATAACATTAGCTCACTCCCTGTCATACTTAGAGAAATCACAATATTAGTATCATTACGTAAGTATGCGTCTGTCTTTTGGTTGTGTCCTTCATTCACAGCAAGGGAGTCGGTCATTTGTTTTTTAAATCACACTTTTGTTCGTAAGTCAGTTTTGATAATACAATTGTCCTAAAAATATTCAAGTAAATTAGTGTCAGGAACTGTTATTTCGCTCATTATTTATTATATCAGCCACAATGCACACTAACACTTCAACTGAACACAACTGACGAAAAGGGATAACGCGGAAACGACTTATTTTAAATGTTAAAGCTAGCTTCTTGCGAGCCTTGCGACTAGGGTAGCTTAGAAAGGGATGGAAAATCTGCGGGGTGGATTACATAGAAGAAATCAGTCTGCTTGGAAGCTGGTGTGTGCAGGCTTCTTGTTTACTGCTGCATCACAAATCATCCTGAGCTGTCGCATCACAATATTCAACGCGTAAATATAAATTCTATTAAAATTAATAAATAATTTTCTTCATAAACTGCAGGTTTATTATGAAATTATTATTAACTGGGGAAGCTAAGCTTTTTAGCTTACATTGACGCTACGCCACTGCTCGTTCCTTAGTTTGAGTTCTGACGTTATTGTGAAACGTTCGTTTAACGTTTTGTGCATTTGACAATTCATATTTTTAATATAAACTTCACATTATCGTTACAGATTCTTTGATACGTGTAAGCTATTCCAAAGTTCAATTTTACAATTTTTTTAGCAAAAAATCGCATAGTGATTCTCGCGAATTTAGTGAAAATTTCACATCGGCAAATGTTTCTTTGCAGCCGCAGCCTGACGATGTTGTCGCGAACGTTCTTCCGGAACTAGTTTCACATCCCCTGAGAAAATTAAGCTGATAATAATAATAATAATAATAATAATTATTATTATTATTATTATTATTATTATTATTATACACAAAATTTTAAATACCCATAATGTATATTGTAAACAACTTTAATAATGACCCCATCTTGACAAAATTGTGCGTACGGCACTGTTTACGTAGAACTAACTTACGTCTTTCTTTCACTAGATATGGGGGTGGGTAATCTTGGAACTGGCTGTAACATAAAAATTTCAACTCCTTGTTCACCTTGTTTACCCTATTTTCTCCTTGTCTTTCTCTTTTTCTCCATGTATGCCTCTGCTCCGCGCCGTTACCGTACTCTTGTCCCCTCGCTCCGTACTGTGCTACAACTACTACCGAAGCTCGAGTTTCCGTTTCCCCACGCCTTCCTTCTCGCTAGATGCGCGCGCACTCTCCTGACGCAACCAGAACATTCCAGACTGATGCCACAATTTAGTTAAGGAAATTGTGTGTTAAAAGTGCTGTGACAACTTGATAGCTGAACATCACTAGCGCCTTTGGTGGCGAATAAATATAACTACCTTCTCACGATGTCTATTAACTTGGGAAAATAAATAAATACATCGCAAAATATGTAAAATGAAATAGAATTTGTACAGAAGTATTTAGTGTGAGTACTTTTTGAAAAGCTCTTAATGAGCATTATTCGAAAATATAAAAATGCAGAGTGGATTGGGGGAAGATGCCTGACTTTGTCTTTGATTGAAAATTAGAGTTACTGTTCATTTAGTTTGAATTTTATATTGAAATATCAAAGTCTAGAAGGTATTTTGAAACTATATTTTTGGTACAAAACAGAAAACATTAATTGCCTTTTTTTTTTATAGATTACAGGTTTTCTTCTTACCTGCACTGTAGGCATGTGTAAGATGGCAAATGTAATTAACACATTTACTGATATATAGGCCTATTACCTGAACTTGGTCTGATACATGTATGTAACAAAATTGACTTAATCTAAAGCTCATGGACACTTTCTCACTCGTTTATCACTACTTAGCAACACAGTCATTGCGCATATTTTATTGCCGTGTGCAAGACTCGTGAAATCACTTCTTACACACAATGAAATCAGTCCAATACATTTTTTGTCATCATTCTATTTTAGGCGGCGTTTAAAGGTACGGTAATGAATCCCGTATGTTTGCGATGCTCTAAAACAGTTCATACCCTCTGTTGTAACATGTTCCATCGCAAGTTGAAGACTGTCCTCAATTCATTGACTTCTATCAGAGGATCTTACGTAATGTTTACACAATCCTTACAATAAAACAAAAAATAAAACTCTTTCAACAAGTTGTCATCTTACCCCGAAAAAAAGTGATCATCTTCCCCAAGTATCGGGGTAAGATGCCTAGTGCTGTGACGCAAACTAAGATGGCGGAACAAAGTCGTTGGTTGTTAACAAGACAAACTTTAGAACCTTTACTACAATATCCATTACAAAGGTTTGACAGTTATTACGAATTGAAGGATGTATTAAAATTTTAACATACCTTTGCAATTATTTTGTTGCAGAAAAATGAGCTGTTTTCTAGCTTTTCTTCTTCTCACAACAAGAACACGTGGAAAAATGAGTTAGCTTCCACTCTACAGACATTCAACTGTCTCAGTGATCATGAAGACATGCGCGTGGCGTTCTCTCTTGGAAGAATGTGAAACTACAAAGAAATAAGCATCTTCCCCCGATAGTCATATCTCCCGATTCACTCTATATTAGGTATTTCATTTAAAATAAGATAGTTTGAGTTACTTCTGGTTAAACCGGAAATAGAAAAAAAACTCGGTAATAGCATTATTGAGTTCTTAGTATACTGCTATCCCCACACATCGAGTTTCATGTCACTGAACCACATGCTTCAAATGTTATTTAGGTGGTTCAGGACTTTTTTACTAGCCCTGTATAATGCAATTTGTGTAGTCTATATGTTTTGAATAATAGTTCAGAGAAAGCAATCTAGTAACAATGATGTTATTTGCAACTTGATAAAGGGGCTGAATTCTTACGAAACTCGTAAAGCTCATAATTAGTACGTTGGTATCAGTTTCCTGACAGTATTTTTTTTTCTCTGATAATGTGCCAAACAACACTTTTATCTAGTGCTTTAATTGTTCTAGAACGGTTATCTATGTGCGGACCCATAATTACATCTGCCTTTTCAACGTTACTTAGACTAGTACTCATAAACTTGTAAAAAGTATGTGCGAACAGTCACAAGTTTATGAAGGGTAATAGAAAAACAGGCGGTGGGTAGCTGTTGGTAAACTTGTTTGGGGGAAACCCCGTGTTCAAACGTTACCAAACATCCAGAACGGCCCCGAGTACACTTAACCTCCTGCCAAATTAAGCAACGATACCAGTTTTTAGTAATCTTCTACTTAAACGGGGAAGTAGGGGAGAGTCGGGTAGTATCGGACATCGGGTAATATCGGACAGTGAGTTTCTTTTATCTACCACACGATGATAGTACCTGATTGACATGGTTACATTTCTGTTATGTCGCATAGAGAAACGTAACCATATCATTCAGGTACTACCATATGGTGGTAGATGAAAGAAACGCACTGTCCGATACTACCCGATGTCCGATACTACCCGACTCTCCCCTACATCATTGGTCTGCAAAAATTTAGTGAAATTCATTTTTATTTTTTTTACATCTCAGCTACTACAGGGTTGTTTCCGATCTCTGATAACGAATTTGAATGACATCCTGTGCGTCAGGAGTCACACGACAGCTGAACTGTGGCGCGAGGTCACAGACCAGTAGTGAGTGATCTCATAGTCAGAGTGCACGGTGTATCACAGTAGCAATGCCCAAGAAAATCGAGACTTTTTGGGAGGGGTACATAACAACCCTTTCTGATGCCAAATACAGCTACGTGAAAATCATAGGGGCCTACAAAAAACGTGGTTTCGTTATTTTCAAGAAAGGTAACTTGTGTGTACCTAATAAGACTGGCAAAGCTCGGATGGGATTATTTCCAGAGTGGAAAAAGTAAGCAAATCCACCCCCTTCACAAGTCGCCGCACCCCATGAGATGATACAAATTAATTCCATTTTAATTTTCGAACGAATGTGTTTTGGAGCTTTTTTACTTGCGTTAGTTTGTACTCTTCATTTGTAAATTATTGACCACCACTTTTAAAACACTCTGTATATGAATGACATTTTTTGTTATGTACCTGGTCATTGAATGATTGAGTTAGTAATTGTGTAAATGAGTAAATGTATGCGTAATTGATTGAGTTTTTGTGTCGTGACACAATTACGCGTATGTGTGACTTTTTATTTTGTGAATTTTTTAGTTAATCCTCGTTATGGCATAGTTGCGCCCCGCGGTCAATTCGGAGGCCTAGGAATGGCATAGTTGCGCCCCGAAGAAATCAGATAGCAGAATGGACATAGCATAGTTGCGCCCCGAAGAAATCAGGTAGCAGAATGGACATGGCATAGTTGCGCCCCGAAGAAATCAGGTAGCAGAATGGACATGGCATAGTTGCGCCCCGATGGGCATAGTACACACGAAAGTGATTGTCATAAAATAAATAAATTACTTAAAAATATTATACTGGTAGCTGCATTTTTAAGAACATCTGCCTATTTTGCCGCTTCTGAATTCCCCGATCACGTGGTTTAAAAAACGGAGCCTATCGATATCGGTAGGCTATCGATAAACACTACATAAACAGTAGAAAAACAGTCAATAAAGTACTGCCAACTTCATGGTGTTCATTTTAACGGTAGGCTATTGATAATCACGGCATAAACAGTAGAAAAAGAGTCAATAAAGTACTGCCAACTTCATGGTGTTCATTTTAACGGTAGGCTATCGATAATAACTGCATAAACATCAGAAAAACAGTTAATAAAGTACTGCCAACTTCATGGTGTTCATTTTAATGGTAGACTATCGATAATAACTGCATACACATCAGAAAAACAGTTAATAAAGTACTGCCAACTTCATGGTGTTCATTTTAACGGTAGGTTATCGATAATAACTGCATAAACATCAGAAAAACAGTCAATAAAGTACTGACAACTTCATGGTGTTCATTTTAACGGTAGACTATCGATAATAACTGCATAAATATCAGAAAAACAGTTAATAAAGTACTGCCAACTTCATGGTGTTCATTTTAACGGTAGGCTATCGATAATCACGGCATAAACAGTAGAAAAACAGTCAATAAAGTACTGCCAACTTCATGGTGTTCATTTTAACGGTAGGCTATTGATAATAACTGCATAAACATCAGAAAAACATATATGTTTTAATGTACCGAAGTACATATGATATTTCCATGCAGATATTCTGCGTCATCATACGATGAAAGAGTAATGGAACGGAGAAAAATTCTCTCCGGCGCCGGGATTTGAACCCGGGTTTTCAGCTCTACGTGCTGATGCTTTATCCACTAAGCCACACCGGATACAACCCCGACGCCGGTTAGAATCGTCTCAGATTAAGCTCCAACTCTTGGGTTCCCTCTAGTGGCCGCCCTCTGCACTACGTCATAGATGTCTATGAACGCAGGACCAAAGTCCACACATGTGCTGAGTGACTAGTTGGCCGGGATCTGACGGAGTAAGCGCCGTCTAAAATCACGAAGTGATTTACGCATATCATATATATTATTTTAATGTACTAGAGGGAACCCAAGAGTTGGAGCTTAATCTGAGATGCCACTAGAGGGAACACAAGAGTTGGAGCTTAATATGAGACGATTCTAACCGGCGTCGGGGTTGTATCCGGTGTGGCTTAGTGGATAAAGCATCAGCACGTAGAGCTGAAAACCCGGGTTCAAATCCCAGTGCCGGAGAGAATTTTTCTCCGTTCCATTACTCTTTCATCGTATGATGACGCAGAATATCTGCATGGAAATATCATATGTACTTCGGTACATTAAAATAATATATATGATATGCGTAAATCACTTCGTGATTTAAGACGGCGCTTATTCCGTCGGATCCCGGCCAACTAGTCACTCATATCGAGTGCACCTCAGCACATGTGTGGACTTTGGTCTTGCGTTCATAGACATCTATGACGTAGTGCAGAGGGCGGCCACTAGAGGGAACCCAAGAGTTGGAGCTTAATCTGAGACGATTCTAACCGGCGTCGGGGTTGTATCCGGTGTGGCTTAGTGGATAAAGCATCAGCACGTAGAGCTGAAAACCCGGGTTCAAATCCCGGCGCCGGAGAGAATTTTTCTCCGTTCCATTACTCTTTCATCGTATCAGAAAAACAGTTAATAAGGTACTGCCAACTTCATGGCGTTCATTTTAACGGTAGCTTATCGATAATAACTGCATAAACATCAGAAAAACAGTCAGTAAAGTACTGCCAACTTCATGGTGTTCATTTTAATGGTAGACTATCGATAATTACTGCTTAAACAGTAGAAAAACAGTTAATAAAGTACTACCAACTTCATGGTGTTCATTTTAACGGTATCGATAATGAATATTAACTCGAATAAGAAATCAATAAGGTTGGTTGATTATGAGCCTCGAGTTTCTATAATGTCTTTTTCTCTACCTATTTCATCGGGGCGCAACTATGCCGTGCTCCTTTTTTGTACCTGATGGGAACGGGGCGCAAGTATGCCCACAAAACAGGGACCCTTTCTTATCTCTGCATTTTACCTGACCGTGGGGCGCAACCATGCCCTACTCTTAATCCTTACGTGATTATTTTAATTGTTGCTTAAATGAGTTAATGTGTGCGTGAGTGATTGAGCGTTTATTTCGTGACTGAGCGTGTGTACGAATAATTTCTGCTGTGTGCCTGGTTGAGTTTAATTGTTACATGGTTGAGGTGCAGAAAGGAGTTAATGTGTGCGTTAATTATTCAGTGCAGATTGTGTTAGCTCCTGTGTTCATAAACTTCTGGTGTGTCCATGAACGAATTAATTGTTAGTTGTATGCTATAAATTAGGTACTGTGAATAAATGATTGAGCGGATATCTGAGTGTAAATATCAATCGCTGAGTTAGTGTGTTCGTGATTGACGGTAGTGATGGTGTGGGCATCGTCGTGAGAACCATCTGCTGGCCTCGTCCTTGGAGCTGCTATCTACTTGGACTCTTGCCTCGCCTAGCCTCGCCTTTTCTGGCTTTCTTTCCTTTTGGTTTTTATTGTTCCTATTTCATATCGTACTTGAATGTTAGTTCATTCTGCAGCTTTTATTTTCTTCGGTTAGATGTTTTAACATACGAGTACATACTCTTCCTCATCCGTATTTTACGTCAACAGTATACGATATCCCTTTATCACCTACCCTGTTCAATATCTATCTACTTGGAGAATTTAATGAAGAACTGTTTTGAGAACTTGGGAAGGATGACAATAGGGCGAAGAAGAATAAAGTGCATAAGATTTGTTGATGATATGGAGTTGTTAGCAGAAGAGGAGATGACATTAAGCGATATAATAATAATAATAATAATAATAATAATAATAATAATAATACATGTAGCTTCCCTTATGAAAAGGTTGCCAGATTTGACAAAGCGTATTACATATAATTTGGAAACACACTCTAAAAGGTAAGATGATATACATTTGTGCGAGATCGTGCGTATTTGCTTGGTTTCCGCACAAAACCAATCCGGGAAAAGTCTAAATTTCCACATTCAGTATTCCCAACCTAACACACATAACAATTTCCCTCTTCTTACCGCTTAAGTGACATATTGTTTTTACTGCTTTAGGCTTTTAGAGACGTTCAATATAGTAATATTGGAAACTTACCACTGCAATTTCACCTAAATTGCACTCTTAATTATTGTTTTTAAATATTTGGAAAAATTAAATAAACTCTACAACTCCACTAAAGTTACTGCATTCGTGATGCAAGTAACATTAAGGAAGCCGTGAAAAAATCAACAAGATTCCAGACTCATCATAGACTGGGGGAAAAAAAAGACAGACGTATATCACGGCCTGCTGGAGTATAGTAAACACAGAAAACATTTTAAAGCAACAATGTTTCGCTTTTTCAAACTTTTCCTCGAACATGAAAACTTCAACATACCGCTCTTGTAACGCATATTACTATTGAAACGGTTAGGGAATCGAATATACAAAATGTCAGAAAAATTTACACCTAAGTAGCGTTTGTGCTCATTTACAGTTAAGAAAGTGGGGGAAAAAAATATCATCAGATAGGTTAGAATGGTTGGAATGCCATATACCGCGAGAAAAATAATAGTACGGATTTATCAGCATTGATAGGCTAAACCAATCAACAGCCATCGGTTAAGATAACTTCAAATTTCCATTATCACTCCCATACAAATGATTTCTCAATATCTGAACCGACCCTTTGAGGGCACTAATGGCTATTTCCTTCACAATTCTGTGTGTTAGGCCCAGGTTTTTACATTTGTTGGCAAAGAAGGAGGGTATGGTACCTCGTGCTCCCACCATCAGACCTATTACATCAATGTGGGACAGGCTATATTTATCCTTATAGAACTGGATTGTTGGTTCATAGATCCGTTTCTTTTCACTGTCCACCTCATGCGGTTGATCTGCATGTGTCTCAAATCTGATGGTGGGATCGAGAATGTATACCGAGTTGTTCTTAATGGCAATGATATCAATTCGCCGAACACTTCCTTGTGTGGCTAGTCCCTGCACCTCTTGATGGAC
Organism: Periplaneta americana; assembly: GCF_040183065.1. Classification (NCBI taxonomy): domain Eukaryota; kingdom Metazoa; phylum Arthropoda; class Insecta; order Blattodea; family Blattidae; genus Periplaneta; species Periplaneta americana. The sequence goes on from NC_091121.1 coordinate 14,089,075, forward strand.
AATGACAACTGGGGACAGTAGAGGGGATTCGGTTAATGCCGCAATATTAAGAAGTAAATCTATCATATTTCTATAAAAATGTTTATTGAAAAATATTATCAAAATATGTAAACATGGACGAAACTTTTCATTACCAAATGAGATAAAGAGATCTGTTAAAATGCAAATCTATATAGTTGTAGATACATTACAGTTGAACAAGAACAACTCGGGTAATTCCGCAATAGTGCGGATAAATCCGCAATAGGACTTGGCTAATTCCGCAGTAGTAAATAATTATATGTAACAATACTCACTTTCTTCACAGCTGTGTAGCAAAACACGAAAAACAGCCAACTTTCGATGTTTCACTGTATTCCCGACAGAGGTGTCGACCAATATCCTTGATTTTTTTTCTATAGCACTGCAGAGGACATGCCTCCTGTTGACAGCCTCTCAAAACTTACGTTCACGCTATTGTAAAGCCGCAGTAAAATAATATATGTACTACTGCGGAATTACCCGTACTGCGGATTAGCCTAGAGTTTCCCCTATGGGATGAAAATAAATGCAAACAATACGAAGACCATGGTTACGAAAGAAAAACAAAGAAGGTTTTTTTAGTAGGTTATTTTACGACGCTTTACTAACATCTTAGGTTATTTAGCGTCTGAATGAGATGGTGATAATGCCGGTGAAGTGAGTCCGGGGTCCAGCACCGAAAGTTACCAAGCATTTGCTCATATTGGGTTGAGGGAAAACCCCGGAAAAAACCTCAACCAGGTAACTTGCCCCGACCGGGAATCGAACCTGGTTTCGCGGCCAGACGCGCCGACCGTTACTCCACAGGTGTGGACACACAGAAGAGGGTTAACGTGCGAGTTCTAAATGAGACAGTAGAGCAAGTGGACAGCTTCAAGTCAAAAGGAGGACAGCAATGGCAAAGTAAGCTTTTAATAGAAAAGGGAGCATCTTCTGCGGACCTCTGGAAAAGAACTAAGGAAGTGCCTAGTGAAGCGCTTTGTGTGAAGTGTGGCATTGTACGGGACAGAAACATGGACATTACAACGAAGTGAAGAGAAATGACTAGAAGCATTTGAAATGTGGATATGAAGAAAAATGGAGCTTCTGAGATGGAGATGACGAAAGAATATTGCTGAAACTGATATCAGGAAGAGAAAAAGGAATTGGTTTTGTCACTGGGCGAGAAGAAATTGCGTACTGAACGATGCATTTGAAGGAATGGTGAACGTAAGAAAAGTTCGGGGTAAAAAAAGACATCAGATGACAGACGACATTATTATGATAATATAAGCTTAGGCCTATGGATCGTATGCTGAAGACAGAAAATAGGGAAGATTGGAGAATGCTGGGTTTGAAGTGTAGGAATTTGGTGCAGTTTTCATCTTCATTCCTTTTCTATGCGTAAATATCCTTCTAGCATGACTGGAACCAAGCGAAGTCTGTTATCGTAATTTTCTCGTGAAACCATCATCGGTATCGTTTTGGTCAAATGTATCGACTCACTCATTTCTGACTTGCCATTCAGTCGAGAATCGCTCCACTGAGTCGTGAGTCGACATGTTTTATTCATGCTCTGCGACCTTCGCCTCCAAATGATCCAGTGTTATGCGTGGTTGCACACAGCTCCTTGATTCTTGTTGTGTTTTTTCTTCCGAGGCAGGTACTCCGGTCCTATTGCTGTTTCTGATAATGGACAGATGCTCTCTTCATTGTAACTCAACTGCCCAGACCGGATGTTGCTCCATCTTTCGGAAAACAAACCGGTCATATCTTCATGTTATTTAGAACATCTACTTTCTCATTTTGGCGGCCGGGTAGCTCAGTTGGCTACGGACTGGAAGGTCCGGGGTTCGATCCCAGGTGGCGACAGGATTTTTTCTCGTTGCCAAACTTTCAGAACGGCCCCGAGGTTCACTCAGCCTCCTATAAAATTGAATACCGGGTCTTTCCCGGGGGTAAAAGGCGGCCAGAGCGTGGTGCCGACCACACCACCTCATTCTAGTGCCGAGGTCATGGAAAGCATGGGGCTCTACCTCCATGCCCCCCAAGTGCCTTCATGGCATGTTACGGGGATACCTTTGCCTTTTACCTTTACTTTCTCATTTGCTATATGGATAGTGATGAATTCCTGGGCCCTATTTCACGAAAGTACAAATTACTGAGAGAAAAGTTACGAATCTTTGAATAACCACGGTTTTCTTCTCTTTGAATTTCTTTTCATCCCATATAAAAATCGTTTGTACTCGTATATATCTTAAGCCACTCTTGAGGTTCCATCCTGTCTTCGGACAGTTGACTGAACAATAGGCCCAATTTCCTTTATATATAGGCAGTCTTATTAATAAAAACTCTATATACAGACGTTTAACTGCCTTATACAATGAGTAGCTCGTTTATACGTCGTGTGTAAATTCCTTACTAATAATCACTACATATGTCTGTATAACAGTATAACTGTTACACAGCTACGTCATAGTTTCGTCATTACTTCGTTACGAAAGGTAATAGAATACCTGAGGTTCTCTATTGCATCCGGTAGAGCGCTCTAGTGTGGCGTGTTAAGTATCGATAGCACAACTGGCTCTAATCGATTACCACACTATATTTTGGCCAAGGAGTACAAGCTACAGCAATATTATTCTAATTATTCTGTGCTCTTTGGATTGTTCTTCTGCGGTTACAAGGCAACCATCATCATAAAATGACAGTCGATACGAACAGCTGTTAGAAGGGCGGCCATTCTCTCTCTCTCTCTCTCTCTCTCTCTCTCTCTCTCTCTCTATATATATATATATATATATATATATATATATATATTCACGCTTAAACAAGGGGTTTCGTGTATATAACTACTGCAAAGCAATTCTCATTGTATAGTTACAGACTATTTATACATCCAACGCTTATGCATGGTTTATTAGTAACGTTTTCTGTCTCAACTCTGCATAAGTCTCGTATAAAAACTATACACGGTTTATTAGTAAGACTGAGAGTATATTGAGTATCGTACAGTCAGTGAACACGAATTTGTGCAATTGAGAATGTCGAGTAATACATATAAAATAAACAACAGAGACATAAATAACAATAAAATTGTATCAAAAACACTCAACAACATTGACATTAAAAACTCATTAATATCATAAAAGGATGTGTTGATTAACCAACCAAAGACAAGTCTGTTGAAAGACTTCTTTTCCAGATTGAAAACATGTGTCGGAAATTTATTTGCAATTTTTAAAGACATAATAAAATAATTATTCATTGTTTTGGTTAGCCTACACTTAGGTATATCAAAAAGGTCACGGTTTCTGGTGTTGTATAGGTGAACATCATTCCTATGTGTCACCAATTGTGAATTATCTTTGACAAAATTTAGGGCTTGATAAATATACAGTTACGTTACAGTCATTATTTTTTCATTCACAAATAACTGTCTGCAGTGTGCCTTCATTGATGAATTTGTTATAATTCTAATAGCCTTTTTTGTAACATAAGAACCTTATTAATATAAGTACTATTTTCCCATGAAAGAAGTCCGTAAGAAAGTTTAGGCGTACTATGAAAATAAGAAAAATAGACAACTCTAATGTAATTTTTGGGAACATACTTTTTCAATTTTCGCAGAAGAAATATTACTCTTGAATAATTTCGAGGGAAAAATTGTTCCGGAGCCGGGTATCGATCCCGGGACCTTTGGTTTAACGTACCAACGCTCTACCACTGAGCTACTCGGGAACTCTAACCGACACCGATCCAATTTTTCCCTCTATATCCACAGACCTCAAAGTGGGCTGACAACCGTCAAGCAACCAACTTCGAGTGCACACTAACTCCGTGTGACTTAAATTGTGGTTTTCTGTTAACGAACAGTGACGTGTATTATGCAAATCAAGATTTCAGGTATAACTCCCTGTAAAGTTGATTTGAATAATTTCGAGGGAAAAATTGTTCCGGAGCCGGGTATCGATCCCGGGACCTTTGGTTTAACGTCACTGTTCGTTAACAGAAAACCACAATTTAAGTCACACGGAGTTAGTGTGCACTCGAAGTTGGTTGCTTGACGGTTGTGAGCCCACTTTGAGGTCTGTGGATATAGAGGGAAAAATTGGATCGGTGTCGGTTAGAGTTCCCGAGTAGCTCAGTGGTAGAGCGTTGGTACGTTAAACCAAAGGTCCCGGGATCGATACCCGGCTCCGGAACAATTTTTCCCTCGAAATGATTCAAATCAACTTTACAGGGAGTTATACCTGAAATCTTGATTTGCAAATATTACTCTTGACAATTTTTTACGAATGAAATCAGCATGGTCAGCCCAGGTAAGTGTGCTGTCCACAGTAATACCGAGAAGTTTGAAGTTATTATTTTCCATGACTGTACTACTAAATTACAGAGATGCAGTTTTACTTTCATTTAAAAGAGATTTATTGGAACTAAACCATTTCTTGGCTTCATTAAAAACTGAATTAGTAAAAGTTTTCAATTCGTTAATATCAATACTTGTCAATAAGTGGTATCATCACGAATACCATAGAATAAGCAGAGACATTGCATATCAAACCATTAACCATTATTAAAAAGAGAATAGGACCCAACACTGATCCTTGAGGCACACCATATTTTACATTCACGAGCTTAGATTTATTGCCATCAATGAAGACACACTGCTGACGGTTACTGAAATAAGATACAAATAATTTAAATTCATTCCCTCTAATATCATAATATTGTAATTTTTGTAATATATCATCATGCGAAACACAGTCGAAAGCCTTACTTAAATCACAAAATGTAGCAGAACTAAATTTGTGATCCTCAAGAGCTTCTAAAATATAACTAATAAAACAGCTTTGGTTCTATTAGAAAGTCCACACCTGTGGAGTAACGGTCAGCGCGTCTGGCCGCGAAACCAGGTGGCCCGGGTTCGATTCCCGGTCGGGGCAAGTTACCTGGTTGAGGTTTTTTCCGGGGTTTTCCCTCAACCCAAGATGAGCAAATGCTGGGTAACTTTCGGTGCTGGATCCCGGACTCATTTCACCGGCATTATCACTTTCATCTCATTCAGACGCTAAATAACCTAAGCTGTTGTTAAAGCGTCGTAAAATAACCTACAAAAAAATTCTATTAGAATTGGATCATACACGGTAGATTTCGTTAGATGTAAAGATTTTTGGGATTTTGCACCATGTGAGTTCCAGAAATAAAAAAATTCGGAGTTATCTAATGGTGATTTCAAAAGTGTGCTGAGCATTGAATGAACTCATACATAAAAGCTCTAATTCTTTGCAAGTTTATTTCATTTTTAGTCACAAAAGAATCCTCATCCACTGTCGTAAAAATGTTCTTCTGGGAACTGTTGCTAGATCGGTTCGCGAACCCCTGTTTATGGGCCATTTCACTGGGTCAATGTAGATTAACACGTGCGTGATACCGCATTCATTTGTTCAGACACGGCGCAGAATATCTGGCAGTTGATTTCTCCTGTCCCAGAGCAATATATCATTCCGCGTGAGGGTGCAATTGACATGTTAATTATTTGGAAGGTGATGAGTGATTTGTTGTCGCCTCACAGGTTTAACACTAACGACACTAATGCATTACACGCCGGGGAGGAATCTGTAATTTACCCAATAAGCAGCGTGGAATCTGCAACGCAAATCGGCGCTGTGGCTCAAGTCAGTCTTTTGTGATCGGCACGTCGTCGGAAAGAGGCGCAATTCAAAACGTTTCTGCGCATGTAGTCAATCGGCGTTGTTCTCACCAGTCGTTTTAGTCACCTAGCTTTGTTGCTATGCGATATTTTATTCTGGATTGTGTTCATAGAACTTTACGTTAAAACACAAACAGCAATAATAATAATAATAATAATAATAATAATAATAATAATAATAATAATAATAATAATAATAATCTATACTAATAATAAATCTGTAGCCGAAATTTTTCCGGTAATTTTCGATTTTCCAAAAATAATTGGACCTACCATATATAATTAACCACCCTGAAACCGAAAATCGCTTTTTTGAAATTTTTGTGTCTGTCTGTCTTCTGTATGTTTGTTATCTTTTCACGCGATAATGGCTGAACGGATTTCGATGAAAATTGGAATATAAATTAAGTTCGTTATAACTTAGATTTTAGGCTATATGGCATTCAAAATACTTTATTTAAAAGGGGGGTTATAAGCGGGCCTGAATTAAATAAATCGAAATATCTCGCTTATTATTGATTTTTGTGAAAAATGTCGCATAACAAAAGTTTCTTTAAACCTCATTTCCGATAAGTTTTATTCCTTGAAAAATTTTGATAGGACTGATATTTAATGAGATAAATGAGTTTTAAAATTAAAATAACTGCCATCCAAGGCCATGTAATGAATTAAAAAACAAATGACTTCGTCTATAAGGGGCCTTGGACAGCAACAATCGAAAACTATGAAAGATAGCCTACATAGAATGTTTCTATGTTTGTATGAAGTAATATCGGAAGCTAAATTAACCGATTTGTATAATTAATTATTAATTCACCATTGGAAAGTGTAGTTTCTCTAGATGGACATAATGCTATACTGTTATTACAGTAACTTCTGATATAATATAATATAATATAATATAATATAATATAACATAATATAACATAATATAATATAACATAATATAATATAATACAATACAATACAATATAATATAATATAATATAATAGAATAGAATAGAATATAATATGCAATATTATATAATATAATTTAAGTTATTTGAAGAGTTCAGAACCATAGTAGGCCAAGCGCCATTTACTGAATACGTAGAAAACAAGGGTTAAAATTAAGTTATTAGCATAATTCAATGGAAACCTATAACAAGTAAAATAAAATGTACACATTAAATTTAAATGATATCAATCTTCATTAAACTATGGTTGCATGTAATAAAAATTAAGAAACATGTTAAAGGAATTGTCATTGCACCAAATGAGTGTCTCTGGACCAAAATGATCGCATTTTAATTATTTGGATCCAATTTAAATTAAGTAACATATTAAACTATTTATCCTTCTATCAAACACGAATGTTCCCTGGATCAAATGTCCTATTTTAATTATGTAATTACTTTATATTTATTTCTAACGGGTGCAGCGGAGCGCACGGGTACGGCTAGTAATAATAATAATAATAATAATAATAATAATAATAATAATAGGGGAGAGCTGGGTAGTATCGGACATCGGGTAATATCGGACAGTGAGTTTCTTTCATCTACCATGTCATTCAGGTACTACCATCTTGTGGTAGATGAAAAAACGCACTGTCCGATATTGCCCGATGTCCGATACTACCCAACTCTCCCCTAATAATAAATTTACAAATGACGTTTTGAGTGAACCCAAAAGTACGGGTACATAGAGTAATATTATGTGTAAGACTACATAATTCAAGACAACACAAATAGTTTCTAACTATAATTTATTACTGTCTTTGTCACTGTATACCATAATGTCTGATACTCACTAATTAATTGTATTTTTATAGTTGTTGTAGTTTCAGTGGATAGAAACATATTTAGGTGCATAAAATCAATTTTATGTCTGCTGAAATTATATTTTTAGATGGCTAAAATTTATTTTCGCGCCTATTTTGACAATTCTAGAGTCTATTTTAGGTGCCTAAAACTTGTTTTTTAAGGCATAAGAATCCGGCATCTAGTGATAGAATATTGCGAGATGTTTCTTTTAAAAGGCCGCCTACTTCTTACACTCACACGCCAGACGGCAATTTTCATAGCGGGGAATCAAACTTCGGAAACATAAGAATCATTCAATTTCTTTGAAACTTGAGTGTCATCATTAACCCTTTGATAGACAATGGCTTCACCTTGTACCACCCTTCTCAAAGAAGGCGACGAAAAACCAGAATCACCGCATTGTTTAAGGCACAAATGGGACACAAAGCATGGACCGATATCAATGCTAGATTAGCAACACCATCACACTTAGGAAGGGCTGATCATATTAGGAAGTTTAAATGTAGAAAACAAAGAACGGACGTGGAAAATTTTCCTTTGTTAACCGCACAATAGTAGACTGGAACAGCTTACATGCTGCAATCTTTCAGGGTGGTCCTCTTAAAATCAATACATTTAAGGGAAGGTTGAGAAGATTAGACTGAAAATGTAATTGGAGGTGCAGTGTAATTATTTAAGTTGTGTCATGTAATTAATTGAGTTGATATATAATTAATTAAGTTGATATGTAATTAATTAAGATGATATGTAAATAAATTAAGGTGATATGTAATTAATTAAGATGATATGTAATTAAGTTGGTATGTAATTAATTAAGGTGATATGTAATTACTTAAATTGGTAATAGTTGGGTGAAATAGAAGTAGTTATAAGTGGGATTTACCTTTGCTTAGTGTAGGCTTTATTATAGAATAGTTTTTATTTATAGTCCTAGAGGGTTTGGAATTGAACGGATCACATCAGCTTCTTGTCTATGCGGATGACGTGAATATGTTAGGAGAAAATCCACAAATGATTAGGGAAAACGCGGAAATTCTACGTGAAGCAAGTAAAGAGATAGGGTTGGGAGTAAATCCCAAAAAGACAAAATATATGATTATGTCTCGTGATCAGAATATTGTTGGAGATTTATACTTCGAAGAGGTGGAAAAATTCAAATATCTTGGAGCAATAGTAACAAATATAAATGACACTCGGGAGGAAATTAAAAGCAGAATAAATATGGAAAATGCCTGTTATTATTCGGTTGAGAAGCTTTTGTCATCTAGTCTGCTGTCAAAAAATCTGAAAGTTAGAATTTATAAAACAGTTATATTACCGGTTGTTCTGTATGGCTGTGAAACTTGGACTCTCATTTTGAGAGAGGAACATAGGTTAAGGGTGTTTGAGAATAAGGTGCTTAGGAAAATATTTGGGGCTAAAAGGGATGAAGTTACAGGAGAATGGAGAAAGCTACACAACGCAGATCTGCACGCATTGTATTCTTCACCTGACATAATTAGGAACATTAAATCCAGTCTTTTGAGATGGGCAGGGCATGTAGCACGTATGGACGAATCCAGAAATGCATATAGAGTGTTAGTTGGTAGGCCAGAGGGGAAGAGACCTTTGTGAGGTCGAGACGTAGATGGGAGGATAATATTAAAATGGATTTGAGGGAGGTGGGATATGATGGTAGAGACTGGATTAATCTTGCTCAGGATAGGGACCAATGGCGGGCTTATGTGAGGCGGGAATGAACCTCCAGGTTCCTTAAAAGCCAATAAGTAAGTAAGTAGGTTTATTGCATCTACCTATTTATAGTTAGAAATAAATTTACGTTTATTTTATTTTATTTCATTTTTTTATTATTGCTGTACTTATTGTATTATTGTAATTGTAATTATTGTATATTATATATCACTGCCACCGGGTGTATATCCAATCGTAGTCTTAATAAATACATAGATATATACATAGAAAGAACTCCCTGACCAGCAACATAATCTTCATATCGGTGGAATAGAATTGACCGCACCAGCATCGTTATTACACGTGCGAGGGTGAGAAGGGTGTATGAAGCTGCTAAATGTTGTTGTAGTCCCTTGAAAGATACTTCCACCCTAATTATTAGGAGGGTTGCACTGGAATTTCCTTAATTACAATGTGGAACCACATCAGACAACAAGACAGATTAACAGAGGACGGACGGACGGACAGCCAGGGATCTCATCAGAGTCTGAAAACGCACCTAACCACACTCACCACCCCTCAGGGGGATGTCGACCTTAATTGAGAGGGTGAGCTGGAATTTCAAACGACTTGTCAATCCGCACCACCACCAAGTTGTGGATATGGAGTGGACCTCCCACCTAGAGGCCCTAGTTCAATAATTGGCCTGTATATTCTGTCACGTGCCTCAGAACTTCAAATCTCATCTCCTGTATCGTAGCTGTGCATCTGTTTAAAGTCTCGCAAGCAGAGATTCTGAAATAAAACCTTAATCTTCGGTACATTGGTTGGAAATGAGACGAACAGCAAGTCGAACCTCTATTCATTAAGAAAATCTTGAGGAAGACAAATTTAGAAAAGGGTAGTGTCTTCCGTTGCTAGAAAACAGGCCAAAAATCACATGCAAATAAAGGGAAATGGTTCTTCACATCGAAAACTCGTCCAAAAGGTTGTTCGGTAGGAGACACAAAATCAGAAGAAAAAAACATTTGCTCATCAGACAGAAATCAATGAGAAACAGACGAAATAGTAATATGCGTTACAAGAGCGGTATGCTGAAGTTTTCATGTTCGAGGAAAAGTTTGAAAAAGCGAAACGTAGTTGAGCTTTTTTAATTTCCGAGAATTGAAAGAAAACTTACCTCGTGTATCGTACATTATTTTGTGCGAAGATCGTTTATTACATACCTGAAAGAGGAATTTCTAATTAGTTGCAATGAAATCTCCATCTTGGTTTCTTTTCAATGACGGCAAATTTGCAAAACAAAAATATGTATCTTCAACATTGTTGCTTTAAAATGTTTTTTTGTGTTTACTGTACTTCAGCAGGCCGTGATATACGTCTGTCTTTTTTTTCCCCAGTCTATAAATGCGAATTTAAAACAAACGGTAAGGTTATGTAATGATTTATTTTTCATATTAATATTTTAACAATATTATTTCTATAACATATTGCAGTAATAACATCGGCATCTGGAATCTTGTTGATTTTTTCACGGCTTCCTTAATGTTACTTGCATCACGAATGCAGTAACTTTAGTGGAGTTGTTACTTAATTTTTGCAAATATTTAAAAACAATAATTAACAGTGCAATTTAGGTGAAATTGCAGTGGTAAGTTTCCAATTTATAATTATTACTATATTGAACGTCTCTAAAAATAATATGTTAAAAGCCTAAAGCAGTAAAATCAATATGTCACATAAGCGGTAAGAAGAGGGAAATTGTTATGTGTGTTAGGTTGGGAATACTGAATGTGGAATTTTAGACTTTCCGCGGATTGGTTTTGTGCGGAAACCAAGCAAATACGCACGATCTCGCACAAAATCAGATGAAAGGCAAGAAACACCGTTGCTGTTAGCCTAGATCATATATGTAACAGATAACCCCTCGCTACGTTAAAATCGGCAGCACTTTGAAGAGAACAACCGCCAGGATCGCCACCCGTCCGCCGTAAACGAACACGAGATGGCAGCACAGTCGCTAATGCAATTCAAATGGGTATTATGACGTGACTCCTTACGTAACAACTAGATGGCAGCGTAGTAAACCTGACAAAAGTTGTTAACCTCAAAGCCTATAACTCCGACATATCTGTTACATATATGATCTAGGCTGTTAGGAAACTGCCCGAGTATCAGACTGAAAACAAGATGAACCTTTTTTTTATGTACTGAAAACTCACCTACATCAGACGATAGCAATGAAAACTTTTCTCTTGTTGAGAAGTCAGATTTGAAAGCTAACTTATTAAATTTCAGATGGAAGGAAAAATGAACTTTTCTTTCGATGGACAACTGGATCAAAATAACACAGAAAAAATAGAACTGTGTATATTGAAGAAAAACTGGCTCAAAATTACGTGAAAGCAAGAGAAATATTTTCTGTTGACGGGAAAGTAACACAAAACCAGATGTAATGCGAAGAAAGTTGATCTATTGATCTGTAGAGCCCAGAAACAGATTAAATTCAGGAGATACTTCTTTGTTAATAAAGAACTGGTGCAAACCAATATGAAAGGCAAGAGAGTAGGTGGGTAGGTAGATAGGTATACGTAAGTAGTTAGGTAGGTGAATGGACGGACGGATATGAATAAATTAATAACTTAGTAAATAAATAAAACAGTAAATATGTCAATAAATAAATGAGTAAATAAATTAGTAAATAAATGAGTACCGTAAATAAAGGATTGAATAAATTAGTACATAAATGAATAAATAAATTAGTACCGTAAATAAAGGAGTGAATAAATTAGTAAATAAATGAATAAATAAACCAATAAAAAATAAGTACCGTAAATAAAGGAGCACATAAATTAGTAAATAAATTAATACAGTAAATCAATAAATAAATGACTAAATGAAGGAGCAAATGAATTAGTAAATGAATGAGGAAATAAATCAATAAATAAATTAGTAAATGAATGATTAAATAAATCGGTAAATAAATGAGTACCTTGAATAAAGGAGTGAGTAAATTAGTATATAAAAGAGTAAATAAAGATGTAAATAAGTAAGTAAATAATTAAATCAATAAATAAATGAGTACCGTAAATAAAGGAGTAAATAAATTAGTAAATAAGTAAGTAAATAAATCAATAAATAAGTAAATGAATGAATAAATAAATCGGTAATTAAAAGAGTACGGTAAATAAAGAAGTAAATAAATTAGTAAATAAATAAACCAATAAATAAATGAGTACCGTAAATAAAGGAGTAAATGAATTAGTAAATAAATAAATCAATAAATAAATGAGTACCATAAATAAAGGAGTAAATAAATTACTAAAGCAATGATGGAAAAGCTATCACTCAGCGTCAAAAAACTGATAAAAGAAGAAATAAAAAACGCGACACAACAGGCACAGAATCCTACGGAGATGGATACAAATGAAGACGAAACCAGTATACAAAGAGAATCACACAGGCCGAACATAGGGGGAGGGGAAGACCTCACCCGCCCCAGCATAGAACGGAAACCAACTCCAGCGCTACAAAACTGCGACGAGTCAACATGGACAGAAGTCGTAAATCGAAGACGTAGCCCCAAATCACCACTCATCCAGACTCCAACAATCGTAGGCACCAAGCACACCTCGGAAGCAACAACAGCAGCACCCGACAATGAGCTCGAAGCGGCATGTCACAGAGCATGGCTATATATAGGCCACCTGCACCAAAACTCGACCCAGGAGAAGTTAGTGAGACATCTGAAGAAATTAAACGTAACAGAAATACTGGAGTGCGAAGAAATCCAAACGAGAGGCTCACTAAAAGCCTTCAAGGTAGGAATACCTCTCAGAGACCTACATAACATCACAAACCCGGCATCATGGCCAGAGGGAGCCGTCGTCAGACGATATCGGTTTTTTTCGCCCCCAAAGTCAGGAAGCAAGATTCGAAAATTAACCTACTGTTATGGAACGTCGAGGGGCTAAGAAGCTCCCTCCAACTAACCACGAGCGAATGGCTAGACAAGTACGACATCCTGATCCTAAACGAGACCTTCGCGACTAGCACCATAGATATACCGGGATTCTACTCAGAACAAATACTCGCCACACAAGCTCCAAGAGGAAGACCCTCACAAGGATTAGCATGCTACTATAAACCCAAAATTGGGAAAATCTTAACAACCGAACGAGACGAAGACTACTTAATTATCGAAACCGAAAGGCTCGCCGTAATAGGAATATACATGAAACCACTCACACCGATAGAAGACATAATAGCCACAATTATGACAGCCCTCACGAAGATAACGTCTGGATGCAACACCATCATAGCCGGAGACATGAATTGCAGAATGGACGTAAACGACAACAGGAGCAGAGAACTACTGCAGTTGATGGCAGAAGAAGGCTTTACGTTAATAAACAATAAAAACGACAAGACTTACCTTGCTCACAATGGAAGCAGTACAATTGATCTAATTTTCTACAAGGGTTCAGAAATCAATTTGATAAGCCACAAAGTAGGTTACTCAATAAAAGAGGCGCACCTGAAGAAACACATTCCTGTAACAGCAAATTTCAGTATAAAACAACAAGCTTTCCTCACAAAAGAACGTAGCATAACTAAGCCCAGATCGAGGAAGTTCGACGTCCACTCTCTCTCACAACAGCAAACAAAAATAACGGACCTACAAGAGAAGATAGAACAAAACGACATAGATGCTGCCGCCGAGATCATGGAGGACATTATCAAAGGTGCAACTTCCCCAATAAAGAAACGAAGATCTCAAAAGTGGTTCGACCGAACATGCTACCTGGAAAGGAAGCGAGTCATCCAGGCACTGCACAAGGCAAGGATCAGTAACTCTCGTGAAGACCTAACTACATACAGTGCTCTCAGAAAGCAATACAAAACTCTCCTCAGAAACACCCGAAATAACTACATCGAATCGGAAGCAATCAGGATGGTGGAGGAAACAAGAGAAAACCCATACAGAGCACTAAAGCCCCGAAAAACACAAACAGTTAGTAAAATAGACATGGATATATGGGAAGAGCATTTCACAGATCTTCTTAACCAGAAAAGATCCTTACAAGCATACCCAATAAAGACTGTAGAGCCAAACAGTCCCCAAAACCCTTTCACCTCTGAAGAGATAGGCGCTACCCTATCAAAACTCAAAGACAGGAAAGCTTGCGGACCCGACGGCATCTTTAACGAGCACATCAAGTCATCAGCCGAGATACTACTTCCAACACTAACAAACCTGCTGAATGCATGCCTGCGAACGGGAAACATTCCAACAACATGGAAAACGTCAACAATTAAAGTAATGTACAAAGGCAAAGGAGATCCATGCGACCCTAACTCTTATCGAGGGATCGCCCTAGAAAATAACCATCTGAAGATACTGACAAGGCTGATCACACAAAGGATTACGGAAGAGATAGAACAATCAATCCCAGAAGAGCAGTTTGGGTTGAGAAAGGGAAGAAACACAATCCAAGCCATCAGAAACCTACTGGACGACATAGATACCGCTCTACGACACCCTCGAGGAAAATTCCATGCAGTATTCATCGATTTCTCAAAAGCATTCGATAAACTGAACAGGAGCATCATCTCCTCAAAACTAGAGTCCATAGCCATGGAAAATAAAGACCTCACATGCCTGATCCACAACATCCTGAGTAGTAGCAGTGTACAGATCTCAGACAGCATAACCTTGTCAACAAACATCACTCAAACAAATGGAGTTCTGCAGGGAGACCCCCTCAGTCCTCTATTATTTAACATCGCCACCCACGACGTCGTAAAATCAATAAGAGAAGAATCTACAGATGTCAAGATCTATATCTATGCCGACGACATGATCCTGGGATCTCATGACAGGAGTGAACTCCAAAAAGCAACCTACGCGCTGGAAAAGTGGGCTGACCAAAATGAGCTGGAGATAAACATGCAGAAAACCGAACACATGATATTCAGGAAAGGGGGGAAGATATCTCAACAAGACAAAATCTTCCTGAAACAAGAACCTCTACAAGCAGTAAACCAGGCCAAATACTTCGGTCTGACCCTACAGACCACAACAAATTCATTCAGGGTACACACCAAGCAAAGAGCTACAGCAGCCACAAAAGCCATTCATGACATCAGAGAACTAACCAAGCTATCTCTCAAAACAGCGATGATCATCTTCCACACCAAGATAGTCCCCATACTTACATACGGACTAGATCTAACGTGGGACAAACTGCGCACGAAAGACCTCCATACCCTAGAGAACGTCAAGGCTCGCTTCTTGAAGGCTGCACTAGGAGTATCAAAACACACTCTATCCAGGCTGGTGTACGTGCTCGCCCACGAGTCCTTCTTGATAGAAGAACTCAGAACAAAACTCGATCTGCCCTCCACTTCCAACTGGAAGAAAGCTCTAGACGAGAGGATAAGGAAGAGGGAAGACATCTGGGAGGATTTCTACACAACGGAGGCCATGATAAACCGGACCTGGACAGACACGAACCAGAAGCTCCGCCACTTCGTGACATCGCTGGCGGTTCATGGATACCACCACAAGATATGCAGAATTCAGTGTTTCCACGAACCGGACGACAACTGTGGGTGTGTCCTATGCAACAAGACATGTGATAGATACCATATCCTAGTCTGTGGGAATCGGCAGCTATCAGTCATTAACTTTGTTCAATCCAAGTGACTTTCATTTATGCACAATTTGTGCGCTTTATTATTATTATTATTAAATAAATTACTAAATAAATAAATGAAGAAATAAATGAGTACCGTAAATAAAGGAGTAAATGAATTAGTAAATAAAGAAATCAATAAATAAATGAGTACCGTAAATAAAGGAGTAAATGAATTAGTAAATAAATAAATGAATAAGGAAATCGGTACTGTAAATAAAGGAGTAAATAAATTACTAAATATATAAATGAAGAAATAAATGAGTACCGTAAATAAAGGAGTAAATGAATTAGTAAATAAATAAATCAGTAAATAAATGAGTACCGTAAATAAAGGAGTAAATGAATTAGTAAATAAATAAATCAATAAATAAATGAGTACCGTAAATAAAGGAGTAAATAAATTACTAAATAAATAAATGAAGAAATAAATGAGTACCGTGAATAAAGGAGTAAATGAATTAGTAAATAAATAAATCAATAAATAAATGAGTACCGTAAATGAAGGAGTAAATAAATTACTAAATAAATAAATGAAGAAATAAATGAGTACCGTAAATAAAGGAGTAAATGAATTAGTAAATAAATAAATCAATAAATAAATGAGTACCGTAAATAAAGGAGCAAATAAATTACTAAATAAATAAATGAAGAAATAAATGAGTACCGTAAATAAAGGAGTAAATGAATTAGTAAATAAATAAATCAATAAATAAATGAGTACCGTAAATAAAGGAGTAAATGAATTAGTAAATAAATAAATGAATAAGGAAATTGGTACTGTAAATAAAGGAGTAAATAAATTACTAAATATATAAATGAAGAAATAAATGAGTACCGTAAATAAAGGAGTAAATGAATTAGTAAATAAATAAATCAATAAATAAATGAGTACCGTAAATAAAGGAGTAAATGAATTAGTAAATAAATAAATCAATGAATAAATGAGTACCGTAAATAAAGGAGTAAATGAATTAGTAAATAAATAAATGAATAAGGAAATCGGTACTGTAAATAAAGGAGTAAATAAATTACTAAATAAATAAATGAAGAAATAAATGAGTACCGTAAATAAAGGAGTAAATAAACTACTAAATAAATAAATGAAGAAATAAATGAGTACCGTAAATAAAGGAGTAGATGAATTAGTAAATAAATAAATCAATAAATAAGTGAGTACCGTAAATAAAGGAGTAAATGAATTAGTAAATAAATAAATCAATAAATAAATGAGTACCGTTAATAAAGGAGTAATTGAATTAGTAAATAAATAAATAAATGAATAAGGAAATCGGTACTGTAAATAAAGGAGTAAATAAATTACTAAATATATAAATGAAGAAATAAATGAGTACCGTAAATAAAGGAGTAAATGAATTAGTAAATAAATAAATCAATAAATAAATGAGTACCGTAAATAAAGGAGTAAATGAATTAGTAAATAAATAAATCAATAAATAAACGAGTACCGTAAATAAAGGAGTAAATGAATTAGTAAATAAATAAATGAATAAGGAAATCGGTACTGTTAATAAAGGAGTAAATAAATTACTAAATAAATAAATGAAGAAATAAATGAGTACCGTAAATAAAGGAGTAAATAAATTACTAAATAAATAAATGAAGAAATAAATGAGTACCGTAAATAAAGGAGTAAATGAATTAGTAAATAAATAAATGAATAAGGAAATCGGTACTGTAAATAAAGGAGTAAATAAATTACTAAATAAATAAATGAAGAAATAAATGAGTACCGTAAATAAAGGAGTAAATGAATTAGTAAATAAATAAATCAATAAATAAGTGAGTACCGTAAATAAAGGAGTAAATGAATTAGTAAATAAATAAATCAATAAATAAGTGAGTACCGTAAATAAAGGAGTAGATGAATAAATAAATGAGTACCGTAAATAAAGGAGTACATAAATTAGTTAATAAATAAATAAATGACTAAATAAAGGAGAAAATAAATTAGAAAATATGTGAGTAAATAAATCAATAAATAAATAAGTAAAAAAAATTATAAAATGAATGAGTAAATAAATCGATAAATAAATGAGTACGGTGAATGAAGAAGTGAATAAATTATTAAATAAGTCAATAAATAAATGAGTAAATAAATAAATGAATAAATAAATGAGTAAATAAAGGAATAAATAGATAAATTAATTAATGAGTAAATAAATAAAAAGGTAAATGAATGAATAAGTAAAACAATAAATAAATGAGTACCGTAAATAAATGAGTAAATAAATAGGTTGGTAAGTAGATAAATTAGTAAGTAAATAAATAAAAATACACAAACAAATAAATAAATACTGTAAATAATTGATTAAATAGAAACTAGGGAAAGACACCTTTTCTCTTGATGATAAATTGACTAAAAATCAGACGAAAAACAAGAGAAAGCTTATGTGTTGACAGAAATACTGACACAAAATTAGAGAACTCAAAAGTTAAAACTCTTCTGTTAAAATAGAAAAGGATATAGAATCCAATAAATGCAAAGAGGAGTTGATAGGAAACTGGCACAGAGTCAAATGAAAGCAAATTTGATCATATTCCATTCTTTTCCGCATATGGGAATCTAACAAAATATGATAACTTAACAGCGGTATGAATCCTCTTCTGTTCGTAGAATGACCCAAACTTTTACGTCATTCTGCATATTACTACAACGTAGTAGCGAACTGTCCTTCACATATTTCACACGTTAGCTGTTTCGGGCCCGATAGATAAGGCTGCGTCGACTACAAATGAGTGGGCGATACGATGGCCATGATGCAACACACTGACTTCGATTTCGGGCGAATGCAACACAGGTGGCGCAACTGCATGTGCCTACGATTTCTATCCCACAGACAAACTTTTGGCTAGCCATGGAATACTGCTGATTCCGTTCACAACTTACTGCCAAAATTAACAAAGTTAATGGCCCCTAATTTGCTCAGATAGTACATTAGTGGTTTCATTCAAACATAACGATGTAATTTAAGCCACTGGTTTCGATTGTGTAACGTCACAACACTACACAGAAGACGCACTGACCGACGACAGCCCCATTCTTACTAATTATTAATACATTAAGGGGATTGGATTCCTTCTATCTTGACAAAGTTAAATTTATAAAGTTTTGGTACGCTCAGCTCTTAAAATATTAAAGACAGAAAGTTGAAATTTTACGTCAACATTGTTGATCCCTCTACCTGTCTATTGAATAGGTATAATAGAATTGCTATTACTCATGTTTCTTTTCTTCCTTAATTTCTATTGCAAACATCTAAAATTTTACTTTTTTTTTTTTTAAATATATTTTTTTAGTTCAAGTTTACATAATTATTATGATGAATTAATATTTAATATTAAAGGAGGAAAATTCGCTCCGGCGCCGGGGATCGAACCTGGTTCTTGGTTCTACGTACCAAGCGCTCTTACCATTGAGCTACACCGAAGTTCAATCCACAGCACCGGATCGAACTCTTCTCCTCCAGTGTTTTTTCCCTTTGTGGCCTGAGTTCTGTAGGACCAAAAATAATAATCTTTATGTAGATTCTTTCAGCAACAGTGCATATTACTGTACAGATTACTGTGCATATTACTGTGGAATCCCGGCCACCAAGTGACTCAACTGAGTGCGCTCCTTGTATAATGACAAGTCAGGCCAAAAAGGGAAAACACTGAAGGAGTGGGATTCGATCCGATACTGTGGATTGAACTTCGGCGTAGCTCAATGGTGAGAGCGCTTGGTACTTAGAACCAAGGATCCAGGTTCGATCCCCGGTGCCAGAGCGAATTTTTCTCTCTAATATTAATTGTTACCATAACATATGCATTCTGTAGGACCAAAATAATAATAATCTTTACGTAGATATTGTGATGAAGACTATTTTATATTTAACAGAAATAACACATCACAGACAATAACTAGTAAAAAAAATATGTTTCCATCTTTAATAGTTTCAGCACTGATCCTACTCAAAGATTAAAAAATATCGAACAGGGAAAAATTGACTAAAAATTCTAAATGAACAGTTGCTAGGGCCTACTGTTGTTTCCAGTAGGGTTGCCAACTTTTTTAAAAGAAAATACGGGAGACTAAGGAATCGAAAAAAAAAATGTTCATATAGAAAATAGACAAATTAGCCTATTCCGTTCAGTTACTGAAAAAAACTTTATTCTACATTTCGGCAGATAGGTTTGAATTAAGAGTATATTTTGAGACAGATTTTGTCTCGCGTAATACGGTATAAACAATGATTTACATCAATTGCATTGTCTATGTTTAATAAAATTGCTTAGAGTGCACATATTGTTAATTTTAATAGATTTAGGTGTATATTATATATTATTTTAATGTACCGAAGTACATATGATATTTCCATGCAGTTATTCTGCGTCATCATACGATGAAAGAGTAATGGAACGGAGAAAAATTCTCTCCGGCGCCGGGATTTGAACCCTGGTTTTCAGCTGTACGTGCTGATGCTTTATCCACTAAGCCACACCGGATACAACCCCGACGGCACTTATTCCGTCGGATCCCGGCCAACTAGTCACTCATATCGAGTGCACCTCAGCACATGTGTGGACTTCGGTCCTGCGTTCATAGACATCTATGACGTAGTGCAGAGGGCGGCCACTAGAGGGAACCCAAGAGTTGGAGCTTAATCTGAGACGATTCTAACCGGCGTCGGGGTTGTATCCGGTGTGGCTTAGTGGATAAAGCATCAGCACGTAGAGCTGAAAACCCGGGTTCAAATCCCGGCGCCGGAGAGAATTTTTCTCCGTTCCATTACTCTTTCATCGTATGATGAATATCTACATGGAAATATCATATGTACTTCGGTACATTAAAATAATATATATGATATGTGTAAATCACTTCGTGATTTAAGACGGCGCTTATTCCGTCGGATCCCGGCCAACTAGTCACTAATATCGAGTGCACCTCAGCACATGTGTGGACTTCGGTCCTGCGTTCATAGACATCTATGACGTAGTGCAGAGGGCGGCCACTAGAAACCCAAGTGTTGGAGCTTAATCTGAGACGATTCTGACCGGCGTCGGGGTTGTATCCGGTGTCTCTTAGTGGATAAAGCATCAGCACGTAGAGCTGAAAACCCGGGTTCAAATCCAGGCGCCGGAGAGAATTTTTCCATTCCATTACTCTTTCATCGTAAGATTTAGGTGTGTTATTCGTGACTGGCTATTCAAAAACCCTTTTTTATTATGTAAATGAATTTATGGAAAATAGTGTTGATATAGTATTTTAATTTGTTTATCTTGTTTTTCTTTTGACTTTGTCTATCTATCTGTAATACCATGACTGTTTTTATCAATAAATCAAAATCTATTGTCACCTGCCGAGTTTGAACCAGCGAACCTTGGATCCAACAACCAGAATGGTAACCGTCGGACCACCGAGGACGACAGAAATGTGAACAGAATACAATTATGTTCACAGCAGCTGTATAACATAATTCAACATATACTGAAATGGTGTTAAATTTGATGCTTGTAGTCTAGTTTGATAACTGACGTAAGCAGAGGAAGTGGCTAATCTGGGCAGCTGCATGGAAGTTTCGTGTCCACTTGTTTGCTGATGCATCGCTTCTACCTGGCCATATTATGAATCATGCAGTGTATACACTTGGCGCACGGAAACTTGTAGACTATCACGTAAGCCTGACAACATCGACTAAAATTCTTATCTGCGATATGTGAAGATTACCGGATGTTACGTATTACTTAAATGTGTTTACTTTTATGTAGTCACATTTGTGCGATTCATTTGTCTTAGCTCGTGTGAGCTTGCACATCTATTTGTGCATGTTTATGCACATACATGTGTAGATTGTGTTTGAATATGCCTACGGAGGCTTGCTTTTCAGGGGCCTGACAGAGAACATATCTTTGCGTTTATAACTAGTAAGGTTTATCTTGTCTCAGTAGCAATAAAACCAATTCCCTTCAAATGAAGGTGGAGATTATAGGAGGGTTGTAAATTTTCAGGATTCCTTTCAAAACCTTATTGTACAGGCTGCCGGAACTCAGTTTCTTAAAAGGCAAGCTCAGAGCGTATTCCGAATCTCACCGGTGAGCAATCCGTTGGCATCACGATGTTCCGAATTCCACCGATGACGTCATTGATGCTCCACCGGTGTCGCACCGGTGCCATCAGCTTGCAGAGGTGGTGGCAGTCTCCATCAGCCGCCATCAGTGAATCTGATTGGTTCTTGTATAGGGCGGGAATTAGCAGACGAATAACATCGTGCACTGTTGTGTCATGGCGGTGTGTTCTGCTTTAGTTCTGCTGTATTGTTTGTAATGAATACAACGTAAAAGCAATATGTTAATGGCTTATGAGCGAACGGACCAGTTATTACTACCGGTTCAAGAAATAAATTGTTTATGCTATCTTTCCTTTGAACGAGATGGCAGTACGAAAATTTCGCAAAATTTTGCTAGCGTAGCACAGACAACTTGTACAGTCGCCATGACAGCCATCGATCCTTCCAGCAGTTTTGTTCCTTATTTCGCTGCAACGTGACGTCATTGATGCCACCGGACCGGTGAGATTCGGAATACGCTGTCAGTGACGGAACTACACAGTACGAAGAGAGATATTTTGTTATTTTATTTTGCGCTACGGAATGTATCAACTAGTCCCTTCCGCCACTGGATGGATGGACGGCATCGCTCCACTCCCCCATCGCCATAACAACACAGACGAAGTAAGACATATCTCCTTTCTCTCTCTTTTCACAGTGAGACAAGATACATCCCACAGACTTTAGGCTTGAAATGAAATGGAATTTCAGGATGGGGGCACTATGGCCCAACATATGGAGACATTTCAAGATCTATTGCGCAAACCCTCAAGCTAGGCGCGTTCTCAAACCCACATTGACTGACTACACGAAAGCCTCGTTCAAGTAACCTGAGTTCAAGTCGCGGTTCAGACATATTCAAGTTTTTTTTTTTTCAAACAGGATAAAATGGCGTCCATGGAAGTTGTGCAATTAGGAATTTCTGTAGTAGCAAGCCTCCATGCCAGGGAAATGGTAAATATATTGAAGAAATGGAAAACGCGTTGTTCAGTATGGAGTAGAGATGAGTAAAAAAAGTGGAACAGTTTATTTGAAGCTGTTTCACAATTGAAATTGTTTCGTACGAAACAGTTTCGTGATATAACCTGTTCCAACTGTTCCAAAGAGTGTTACACTGCTCCTGTGATAACTTCAACGTTCCACGTGGTTCCAAGAGATAAACAGTTCAGTTTCTGAACAGTTTTCCTCTTCTTTGCTGTCTACAAAGGCCACGTGTAGCACTATCATTGACCTCCAATCGAAAGTAGATAATACAGAGTGTTTCAAAAATACGGGGCATAATTTCAGGTATGTATTTCCCACATGTAGACAATCAAAATAGTTCATTACAACATGTGTCCGGAAATGCTTCATTTCCGAGTTATGGCCTTCACAACATTGAAATTCTCCGGAACGTTTTTCTTTCCGCAGGTCATTGTCCCAAACTCCAGGAGTATTGCGTATGTCCTCAGAACATGCCACAATTCGATTCCGAAGGGATTCCAAATCAGGCACCGGAGACGAATAAACCAATGATTTTAAGGTTAGGTTATTAGGTTATTTTACGACGCTTTATCAACATCTTTGGTTATTTAGCGTCTGAATGAGATGACGGTGATAATGCCGGTGAAATGAGTCCGGGGTCCAGCACCGAAAGTTACCCAGCATTTGCTCATATTGGGTTGAGGGAAAACCCCGGAAAAAACCTCAACCAGGTAACTTTCCCCGACCGGGAATCGAACCCGGGCCACCTGGTTTCGCGGCCAGACGCGCTGACCGTTACTCCATAGGTGTGGACCCAATGATTTTAAATGGCCCCACAAGTAGAAATCGAGAGGGTTCAGATCAGGTGAGCGTGGAGGCCAATCAATTGGGCCACCTCTACCTATCCATCGATCAGGAAACCTTCGATCCAAGTACCGGCGAGCCGTACGACTGAAGTGTGAAGGAGCGCCATCATGAAAGAAGTGAATGTGTTGACGATTGATCAGTGGAGTGTCTTCTAAAACATGAGGTATGGTGTTTTCCAGGAAGTTTGTGTACGCCTGCCCCGTAAGTCTGTTTACAAGTACATGGGGTCCAACTAATCGATGACCAATGATACCGGCCCACATGTTGAGGAAGAACCGCACCTGGTGATGAGATGGAACAGTTGCACGTGGGTTTTCATACGCCCATACATGCTGATTGTGGAAATTTGTTATGCCATCTCGTGTGAACTGTGCTTCATCTGTCAATAATACTAAGGCAGGAAAGTTCGGATTTACACCACACTGCTGCAAGAACCACTGACAGAACCTAACTCGTGCAGGGTAATCTGCTGGTGACAGGGCTTGTACACGTTGCAAATGATAAGGATACAATTATTGATACTCTTTCAACAGTCTCCAGACAGTCGTATGAGGAACATTGACTTGCAACGCTATCCTTCGTGTGCTGATAGAAGGAGTCATGTTCACAGCCTCCAGAATCTCCTCCTGTACTTCTGGAGTTGTACTTTAGATCTTGGTCGTCCCCTTCCCAAACGAGGAGAGTTAAATTTTCCATATTCGCACAGACGGTAATAGAGACGTACAAATGTCTTCCGATCTGGACATTGTCGCTGTGGGTACCTCTCCTGGTACAAACGACGAGCCAGCGCAGCATTGCCGTCCGCCTTACCGTACATGAAGTGTATCTCTGCCAGCTCTTGATTTGAATACATGTCGCACAGTCTAACGCCTACACAACACTGAATGTAACCTTCGGCTCGGAATGAACTGTCAGAGTGCCCTCTTAATGTCTCCTTTGACGGCAATGACCTGCGGAAAGAAAAACGTCCCGGTGAATTTCAATGTTGTGAAGGCCATAACTCGGAAATAAAGCATTTCCGGACGCATTTGTAATGAACTATTTTGATTGTCTACATGTGGGAAATACATACCTGAAATTATGCCCCGTATTTTTGAAACAGCCTGTATAATATCCATGTTCCACACGGCCTTCGTGCAACAGTAACCTATGTAGGATCGCGCAATTTAATTGTACGAATCAAATTCCCTAATAAATCTCGTAATTATTGTAGCTGTCCATTGAAGGAGAATATGTTCATGGTGCTCTGACATAGTGTTAATCTATACTAATAATAAATCTGTAGCCGAAATTTTTCTGGTAATTTTCGATTTTCCAAAAATAATTGGTCCTGACATATATACTTAACCACCCTGAAACCGAAAATCGCTTTTTTGAAATTTTTGTCTGTCTGTCTGTCAGTCTGTATGTTTGTTACCTTTTTACGCGATAATGGCTGAACGGATTTCGATGAAAATTAAAATATAAATTATGTTCGTTGTAACTTAGATTTTAGGCTATAAGGCATTCAAAATACATTATTTAAAAGGGGGTTATAAGGGGGCCGGAATTAAATAAATCGAAATATCTCGATTATTAATGATTTTTGTGAAAAATGTTACATAACAAAAGTATCCTTAAAAATAATTTTCGATAAGTTTTATTCCTTGAAAAATTTTGATAGAACTGATATTTAATTAGATAAATGAGTTTTAAAATTAAAATAACTGCCATCTAAGGCCGTATAATGAAATAAAAAACAAATGACTTCGTCTATAAGGGGCCTTGGATAGCAACAATCGAAAGCTATGAAAGATAGCCTACAGAGAATGTTTCTGTGTTTGTATGAAGTAATATCGGAAGCTAAATTAACCGATTTGTATAATTAATTATTATTTCATCATTGGAAAGTGTAGTTTCTCTAGATGGACATAATGCTATACTGTTATTACAGTAACTTCTGATATGATATGATATGATATGATATGATATGATATGATATGATATGATATGATATGATATGATATGATATGATATGATATGATATGATATGATATGATATGATATGATATGATATGATATGATATGATATATGTAATGTAATATTATATAATATCATTTAAGTTATTTGAAGGGTTCAGAACCATAGTGGACCAAACGCCATTTACTGAATACGTAGAAAACAAGGGTTAAAATTAAGTTATTACCATAATTCAATGGAAACCTATAACAAGTAAAATAAAGTATACACATTAAATCTAAATGATGTCAATGTTCATTAAACTATGGTTGCATGTAATAAAAATTAAGAAACAGGTTAAAGGAATTGTCATTGCACCAATGAGTGGTCTATGGACCAAAATGATCACATTTTAATTATTTGGATCCAATTTAAATTAAGTAACATATTAAACGATTTATCCTTCTATCAAACACGAATGTTCCCTGGATCAAATGTCCTATTTTAATTCAACGAGAACGGAAATGTTGTTAGAATAAATGTATTTCCGTTCTCGTTCTCGTTGTCGTTTCCGTTGCCGGTTTATTGTGAACCAGCCTGTACTTGAACCGTGTGAACGAGGCTTAAGGTTCTCTTTGTACCCAGTTTTCGAGCAGGTAACCCTCCTCGTCCCTAGGCAGCCCCCTCCTTGCGTCGCCAGCCGGTGTTCGGGGAATGCTACGAAATGATGAGGAATGGAGAAATGGTGACGGAATGATGTACATGCCTAATATGGGAAAATGGGAGAACCCCGAGAAAAACCCCAACTGCGACCTTGTCCGCTAAAAGTGTCGCTATGGATTCTTTATCTAATTCCTAGGCATGTCCGGGACTCGAATCCAAGCTGCCTACGTGACGTCTGATCACTCAGCCACTGCAGGGACATTAAGGCTTTCATTAGTCCATCGTGCGTTTTATATTGTATATGCAATGATTCTCATAGTCCGACGGGTGACTGTGAATTCGATGCTGATAGGTGGGTCATCTTGCCTAATTTCTGATAGAGCCAGGTTCTAAGTATGACTAAGTGTGTGTCTTGTTTCTGACACGAATATTTTCATTCGCTGATAATCTTTATCTATAACTTAAGTTTATTGTACAGGGTGAGCACAAAGTCCCGTTACCCCCTATAAGTACCTCAAATATACAAACTATTTATGTAATTTCAGTCATAATTTTACACTAACTGTGTGTCGTAAGTGTTTAAAGGGTCATTTATTCTGAACAAATTAACATTGTAAAATTCCTTTGCAGAACGAAAAGTTACATTTGTTCTGATCAAATTTCTGCACATTTAATGGACAAATCTAAAATTCTTTCAATTATTTATTATCATAATACTCTCGTCTCTTAAATTGACTCAGAATATTGGGAATTAAATCAATTCTTTCCCAAAACACGCTACGAAATGTTTCATATAAAACTATTTTTATCTCAAAAAGAAAGTAATAACGAGCAAAATTGTATTTAACTTGTTTGAATGAAATATCTCAAAGAAACCCCCCTCCCTGAAATTAATGACGATCTATTTCAGTATAGTTTTCTGTTATGGTATTGTCATGTTATTTAGTGTCTATTTTATTATACTATTATTATTATTATTATTATTATTATTATTATTATTATGTTAGTATTCTGTTTATTACTTGAAGCAAGTAAAGCGATCGGTTTGGAAGTACATCCCGAAAAGACAAAGTATATGATTATGTCTCGTGACCAGAATATTGTACGAAATGGAAATATACAAATTGGCGATTTATCCTTCGAAGGGGTGGAAAAATTCAAATATCTTGGAGCAACAGTAACAAATATAAATGATACTCGGGAGGAAATTAAACGCAGAATAAATATGGGAAATGACTGTTATTATTCGGTTGAGAAGCTTTTATCATCTAGTCTGCTGTCAAAAAATCTGAAAGTTAGAATTTATAAAACAGTTGTATTACCGGTTGTTCTGTATGGTTGTGAAACTTGGACTCTCACTCTGAGAGAGGAACGTAGGTTAAGGGTGTTTGAGAATAAGGTGCTTAGAAAAAATATTTGGGGCTAAAAGAGATGAAGTTACATGAGAATGGAGAAAGTTACACAACGCAGAACTGCACGCATTGTATTCTTCACCTGATATAATTAGGAACATTAAATCCAGACGTTTGCGATGGGCAGGGCATGTAGGACGTATGGGCGAATCCAGGAATGCATATAGTGTGTTAGTTGGGAGACCGGAGGGAAAAAGACCTTTGGGGAGGCCGAGACGTAGATGGGAGGATAATATTAAAATGGATTTGAGGGAGGTGGGATATGATGATAGGGACTGGATTAATCTTGCACAGGATAGGGACCGATGGCGGGCTTATGTGAGGGAGGCAATGAACCTTATTATTATTATTATTATTATTATTATTATTATTATTATTACTATTATTATTATGAATGGTTTGCCTAGCAAGAAGTTTCTGTGTGGAAATTCTAACTTTCAAGGCCAAATAACAGCTGTAAATATAACAAAAAACACGATTGTACAAATATATATATATATATATATATATATAATATATACATACTGTATATAAATATATTTCTGCCATGACACACCTGTCTGGCATCTATATTTTTAAATAACTCACAGTCGTTTTCTAACACCTAGGTATAATGAAAGTTACTCTGCAATCCCTGAAGTTAGTTTACCAAATTAATTAAAAAATCGCTCCTCCATATCGCTTCTGAAGTCAACACTACGTTGCCCCTGTTTGCTTTGCGCGGCAACTGGCAACACATCCTCACCTCAATTTAAAGTTGGACGTACGTAAATGCAATCGAGACTGTTAGAGCAAGTAATTTTCTGAAGGGAGAAAAAAAAATAGATGTTTTCTGAAAGTTCCCTCTAACAAATTTGATACCCTCACTACAGAGTGGTGGGAGAGCTTATCATGCTTCTCTTCATCCCCTCGAAACCGCCACTGACTAATGTGTAAAAGGTATAACGCCGAGAACATGCGTACACAACGGTTGGGGATATACTACGCACTCTGTGTTTTCACGTCAGGTCTTGTCTGACATCTGGTGGTCTTTATACGCATTATTTAGGCGCTCCAGCGGAGAACAGATATATCTGGGATAAAGCTTCACAATTCGTCTGACCGTCGAGGTGAACAGATCGGAGGTGTTATGTGGGACTTAATTTGGGCGGTTAATGCTTGGAAAAATACAGAATTTTATTATTTTCAAGTTAGTTATTGCAAAATATACCTTTTTTAGTAGGTATTTTAAATATGTCAGTGACAAAATTAATAACGGATTGCAGGTATTTTAGCTAGTCTGAAACTGATTAAAGTAAGCGTGGATTAAAATACATGTAAAATTGTAAATATATGCGGTCCGCAATCGAAAATAGTTGAAATTCTCTTTATTTTGCTCTTAAACTGTGTAGTTTCTGGTTTTGTGTATCAAAACAGAGTGATCGTACAGCTTTATATCGACTAGGTGTGATTCCCACTTGAAGCGGCGTAGCTGCTCCTCCTCTCGATTGTGATTGGCTGTAAGCGTTGCGAGTGCGGCTGTTGGTTGGTAGATATGGATAACACAGACACGAGGAGCTTCAGTCGTCGTCTTTCACTGACAGGAGGAAGAAATAGTCTGGATGGATGTGTGTGAGTGCAAGACCGTTTGACGGGGAATAGCCCGGAAAAAAAAAGTCCCGTGAAGTGTCTGTCAGGGTAGCAAAGGCCCTTTCCGCCGTGGAATTGTTGTCATTAAGAGATTCTTGTAATACGAAGTGTTCAGTAATTGTGTTGTCAGTGCAAGGTGTTTTTATTAAAGATGGTGCCGCAGCAGAACGATACGGGTCGATCCAGTAGCCCTACGTCCAGTGGATTACCCATGTTTGGATCTCAGCTTATAAACAAGAATTCTTCAACACCCTATACAGATGCGACACAGGTGAGTCTCAGCTACACCCCTAAGACTCACATGATCAGAAAAATTAAATGAAAAATTTTCGTTATGAGCGCCATAGGACACTTGAATTCGAATTTCGAACGTTTTCAAATTCATTTCATAACGTGTTGAGTGTTATCATGGGACAGATTCTGTCTCTTTCAATTGTTTTCCCGTTTTAACGTTGAAAATAAGATATTAGTTATGATTGCCGTAAAAAAGTGAAAATCTAGTATTCGAGCGTTTCTAAGGCAACAATGTGTAGTAATCGTTTTTCAACTGTTCGATCACATATAGCATGTTTTCCAACTACGAGTTGTGCAATAAACTTATTTTACATGCGAGATTGTGTTGCTAGGCGACGCTCTTGGTTTGTTTTCGCCGAGACTTTTGACAGCTTAGTGAAAGAAACCGAGTAGTTACCTCGATTTACGAATATCCTTGATCTTAACGTACTTTAACGATTCCATAGCGTAACTTAATCCTTTATTTGATAGTGTTGAAACTTTCAGTATATGAGTACCTCGCTGACAACAATTATCTTAAAATACGAAGAGAGCAGATTTGTTTGTTTTTGTCGAATGCACATTATCATGCTTATGTGAAGGCACTTTTCAGTGTACAGAAATTTATTTTGTGTGCACAAGGTTGGAATTTTGGAGTAAGAGGGTAAGGAAGGTATCCGTATTCAGAAATGTATTCGATTTTAGTTGATTGACGTAAAAAATTTGAAAATTAGTATTCGAGCGTTTCTATGGTAACAACGTGTAGTAGCAGTCTTTCAAATGTTCGATCACACATGATGCTTTCCCATGATGAATTATGCAGTAAACGTAATATATTCAAATATGATATTGTGTTGCTAGGTGACGATCTTGGTTTGTTTTCGTTGCGATTTTTGACAGCTTTGTGAAGAAAATCGAGTACTCTGGATTTACGAATATTCTTGTTGCGTAAACCTTACCGATGGTAGCCCATATTTACGTACTTTAACGACTTTAATGCGCTTGCCGTATTTTTTACGTTACTTTTATATGGTTTTACGGAGTAATATTGAACCTGTTTATAGCGTTTTTAGTATAACCCCGCTGGTTTTTTTTTTTTTTGCGCCAAATAACTGCAAACTTCATTAGACTTGTTACGTGTGAAAGTACTATTAGGCCCTACAGAATTTGTTGTGAATGTATGGTTAGGTAAAGCTATCAGCAAAACATTCACTAAAAGGTGTGATTATTGCAACTTTTGAGGGTGTTTTTAAGAAGTTATAGTTTGATCCACGGAAGTGGTTGCGAAGGGTTGCCTGCGCGCACAGAGTGAAAGTCCCCCCAGAGTCCCACGCTCGAATCTGACCTTCGCTCCGTCGCTTGTAAGTGATGCCAGTTCTCCAAGGCTATCCCAGATCCGTAAGTGATATGCTTAACTTCCGCATTATCGCTGGCTGAATGATTTATTGGTTTGGTTCGGACAGATAATTCATGTAGTCGGAAAGTTCAGCTATTGTCACGGCAAGAAACCAGTAGCAATTACCAGTCAGAAGTGTAAATCGAATTGCTGTAATTGTGATGTATGCTAATGAGTCCGTTTTGATCACTGGTCACGTATTAGTAATTTGTGCAGATTGTACCTGTATTAAATTTAGCCTGTGGGAAGGGAGAGAGCTCTATATGTAATAGCCTAGAACTGATTTAAAAAAATCAGCGTTTTGCCAGGGATATTTGGATCAAATCGTTCCACACGAATAGACATACATGAGTAAAACACTTTTAGAGACAAGAAAACTATAAATAGAGGTAATGAAAATTTAGATGGAATTCTTTCTATCATGTCGGAAAAATACGAAATCAGAAACCGAAAAAAAAAAAAAAAAAAAAAAAAAATCTCGATCTTTTCACCAGACTTTACTAAATAAAATTAATAGTACGTTAATTTCCACTGAATAAGGTGCTAAAATATCAAATTCGCGAAGTGAAAATTTTTTCAGTCTTCCCATGATACAACGAAGAAAATGATGTAGTAAAAATTTTTTCGTACCAGAAGTGAGAATACCGAGATCAAAAGTGGAAAATATTAAACTTTTTAGAGCACAAAATGCGAAAGAAAAACACAGCAAAGTTCTTCTCTAGAAGATAACCATAATATTGTCTTAGAACTAGAATGGTTCCAAAATTTCGATCATGTAGTGATGGGAACGATCAAATATTAGAATACGAAGTTACGAGTCAAAAATGTTAAGACGAATAAAAGTGGCGAAATTTAAGTTTTTCGGCGTTTACTCTAAGTCCAAAAACCCAGTGTAAAACTCGAAAACACTGAAGTTAAACTAAAAACTAATTTGGAATTGTTTTTATCAGGGTGAGTAGACATTTCAATGAAAAGCATGATTAAAAAAAATCTGTATTAAGTGTAAAATATTACCCAGGAACTAGAAATTTTCAAAATTTCGGCCAGGTACGTATTTTGAAGGGAACTGTTCAGCGTTGAAGATCTTCGTACTGGACATTGGACATGTTTTTCGTTACTTTTCATATTCCCGGAGAAATTAGTGTAGGCACAGCTCGGAAATTATCCAGAGATGCACGACTTCGACGTTGTTTCAGCAGGATAAACATGTTATGAAAATATGTGGTTTATAAACAACGTAAATTCGTGCAAGTGTGTCGTACTTGCGAACAGTGGAGTTTCGATTCGTAATGGTTGTACATCCGTTGAATCGGAAATGTAAAATTTTACACTTTATCTAACGTCTAATCCACAGAAGTACTATCCTCATATTTAGAATGAATTTTCGTGGACTACTGTCGAATCTGTTAGAGAAAAAATATATATATATAATTTTTGTCCTTTCCAGAACTTTACGTTAAACTTGTGCCAACAGTTTAAGTTCCTACAATAGTATCTGTCAATTTAGTGTTTTGAGAATATCAGAGTGAGTCCGTAGTTCGAATCCCGTATCGGACTAAAATGGCTTTAATTGTTCATATAAGTTCAACGGTAGCAGAATCCGCCTTTCGAATCTCACCACAGTGATGAACATAATAAACGATTTATATAGTATTCACATAATCAGTTTTGGGTTAACAGAGTCCATATTTCGAATCTCATGTCACATAATGAAGACTTCAGTTTTATCTATCAGTATCCGTCGATGAATCTAAGGTGCTAAATAAAGTGTTCACGTAGCGTTATCAGAGTCCGTCTCTCAAATCTCCGGCGCATGGGAATGACTTCGTGTGTTTTAACGTTATCAGAGTTCGTATTTCGAATCTCATGATGCATAAACGCCACTTGGTGTTAAATATAGGTTTAGCGTTATCAAGAGTCCGTCTTTCTCGTCTCATGTCGCATATGAACTGCTTCTAGAGTCGTTGTTTATACATGTTTGAATCTTGCTACAGGTTTTATGTTATATTTCGTCTGCGATAGACATAATCACGGATATCTGATTTCAAAACGATTGTAGCTTCGAATATGTGACTGAGTTACAAGATAACATCGACCTGTGAATAGTGAAGCATCAACATTCGAGTGTGGGTATTGAGTAAGGAATCGAAATTCCAATTCTATACTCGTGTTTAATAATGTTCGAATATCATATCACAAGAGAGCTGATCTTGATAAATTCTGTGACGAATTTCAATACCAGATTTGGCATTTGGTGACGAATATGTGCTTCAAAAGTGTTACAGTTCATATTGTGGACTCATTGTTGCGAAGAACGCGCTACTATCAGAAATGTGTATTTGGGTTTAGATGTCGTGATATAGCCTTTTAGTAAGAATGTATAGTTCAAAATTATATTTCCGATTCTGTACAGACCACTGTGTTGTGAGAATGACAGGCCTACTTGCCAAAAACACTAATTTTTGGCTTTAATTTTGAAGAATAGCTACGTAGTAACGAATATGAAATCCAAAATTAAGTTCTACGTTAAGTTTTCAGGAGTAAAGCATTTGGTAGGAACAATTAATTTTCGTTAATAGTGCTTCAATTCTAGACTTAAGCTTAATGTTGAGTATTACATTTAACCGAGCCAGTAGAAATATGAGTTTCATGTTAAGTTTCGTAGGGTAGGCATGTAGTACGAATGCAAGAAATACGACTTGTGGCTTGAAGTGTTAAAAAAAAGTGACGAGAAATACGAATTATTGTGGCTTGAAATCTTACGAAATTGACTTTTCGTAACGAATATATGGTGTAAAAACGAGTTTTGTTTCTTATTAAAAGACTCTTTGAGAAATAACGCATTATCTATACTCGTTAAAAATACGAATTTTAGATACAAGTTTCTAGAGTAATACATTTGGGACGAATATGTAACTTAATCTGAAAAATGTTGCTAATCGAACTCCAGACTCCTTGAGAAATGTTCGACTGAACTACCAGAATCGCGATTTTGCGTTACATATTCTAGTGTAGGTACCAATTTGTGGTTTAAAATCAGTTCAGATTTCTTATTTGTTATTTATTACTTAGGAATGCATGAGAGAAATATAAACTTTGGTTCTAATTTTAAAAAGTGGGAATTCAGTGAATATGTGGTTCGAAATTAGTCTTGTCAAATTCTGGACACATTGTTGCACACAATTCATAATTTCCCTGCCAGAGAGACATAGCAATAGTGACGAATATGTGGTTTGAAAATGGAATTTCGTTTCAGAATCTAGACTCGTTTAAAATTAAGCGTTATTATGACTTCCATAAAAGCGAATCTGTTTAAATTTTCGAAGGTGGGGACATTTAGTGACGAATGTAAGGTCAGAAAAAAGTAAACTTGCGTTCAAGAACAAGCTGTGAATATTGGCAATTTGTAGTGGCCACTGCCTACTGCATTTTTATCGTGTTCTCAATCCAATAAACGCATTTTCATTTCAATCAGAGGTCCTTGCAACTAGATGCCATATGCTTTTTTAGTATATCGATCCTATGAGACAAGAAACAGGAAATCGTGGTTTATATCTTCGTCGTTGGAAGATTTAGTTTATTGTGAATATTCTAAAACTTCCAAGTTACAAGTTTGAAATGAATCGCTTCCGGTTTGAAACTGGCACCGACCTCATAATCTAACGGCTGCGCGATATGTTAATGAAAACAGTGTTTATTTTCTTTCGCCTGGGAATCGGGAAACTCAGGGCTGGCATGAGTCATGTTTTAAAAATTATAAACAAATGCGTAGAAGCAAATAGGAAGGACAAGACGCCTGCATGGAATCGATCTCTGTAAATTTCAACAAGTGTCAAGAGTTGAAAATAAACGCCAAGCTTGGCATACGATGTGATATATAATAATCAGTGGAGTCACAATTTTGTTAAAACTTGACATGTAGGTCTATCACCGTTACCATTCCAGTTTTCAACTACGAAATGTGTATATGACCATAATTATACCAGTATTGGATTTATGGTAGAGTTGTAGTGTAAAATCCAAATAGAAACAAAATAATGCATCCAAGTCAAAAAAAGTTGTCAAATATTACCAAATTCTAATTTTTGGCTTTGAGTGGAATTATCAAGTGCTTTTTGATGCTGTGTGTAAAATCGATTTACACGTGACATTTTTACAATTGTTCCGTGAAATTCTAAATGTATATTGATGAACATGATTATTTTGAATTCATACATGCAGAGTATCGAAAAATATTGTCATATAGGCCTAATTATAATATTTGTAAAATCTCACTGTGTAGTGTATCTTTGTGTGTGAATTTTGTTGCCAGGAAAAGCACTTACTAGGGACCGATGTGTTAGATCCATTACCAAAAGTTATTCTTCCAGATTCTGGCAGCGAATCCAAAGAGAAATGACACCCTTCCCGTGTTTTCCCTGGTTATGGGAGCTGTTTACGTAGCTCAGGAACGTTGGATGTTGCTATATCTAAAGTATGGTGCAAAAACCCAAATATGTTTGCAATGAATTTAATCTGAATTTCATCAGCTATTGTTGATTTCCGTACTTTAAAGAAATCCAACACGTTTCGATTCTTAAATTCGTCACTGAATATACAACTTCGAAAATTTAAATCGAGAGTGGCGTGGCAAACATAATAACTTTAAATGTTGAACCATCGATCCATTACGTCTAGATTTTGGAATGGAATTCTATTGTAAACCCATATTCGTCAATGAAGTCTTTCTGTAAGCAATAATTTAATTATATTTATAAAATAAATGTAAGTTCAGTACAACGATGGATAATTTGAGCTGGTAATAACTAACTGCTAAGATGTGCGTTATGAAGATAATGATTAACTATTTAACTTCAAGTACGATCTCACAAGTCAGATGAACTGCTGCAACAGAGAACAGAGCATAATTTCATGACTTGCTAAAGTTCCGTTTAAATGTCAATTATTTTTAACGAAAATTACACCACAATGTAATATAATTCTCAGAGAATTTCAGTTTCAGAGTATTACATTACACAAGAATTTGGCTTGGAATCCAACTCGTTTTGATTGTTAAATTCGTCACTAAATCATAACATGGCAAATATCACTTAAATTTTCAGCAATCAGTCCAGAATATCTACAATCCAAAATTCTATCTTGAACAACATATTCGTCAATAAAGTCTTGCTGTAAGCAATTTTAAATTTATATTTCAGAAAGAAAGGAAAATTCAGTACAACGGTGGATTATTTCAGCTGGTAGTAACTGTTAATACGTACAAAGATCATGATCAGCTGTTTATGTGAAATTTGACCTCCAAATGAACTGCTGAATGGTGAACAGAACAGAATTTGATGACATGCTAAAGTTTCGTGTAAGTCTGAATTTTAGCTTTAAGTCCAACACATTTTGATTCTTAAATTCGTCACTAAATTACAACTTAGAAAATTTAAACGTACGAGTAGATTCGCATAGCAAATATCACCCTAAATGTTCAACAATCATTCCAGAATTCTATCTTGAATCACATATTCGTCAATAAAGTCTTGCTGTAAGCAATTTTTAATTTATATTTCAGAAATTCAGTACAACGGTGGATGTTAATATGTATAAAGATCATGATCAGCTGTTTACGTGGAATTTGGCCTCCAAGTGAACCGCTGCAACAGTGAACAGAGCAGAATTTGGTGACTTGCTAAAGTTCCGTGTAAGTCTGAATTTTGACTTGAAGTCCAACACGTTTGATTCTTAAATTCGTCACTAAATGTACAGCTTAGAAAATTTAAACGTACGAGTAGATTCGCATGGCAAATATCACTCTAAATGTTCAACAATCATTCCAGAATTCTATCCGGAATCACATTTTCGTCAATAAAGTCTTGCTGTAAGCAATTTTTAATTTATATTTAAGAAAGAAAGGAAAATTCAGTACAACGGTGGATTATTTCAGCTGGTAGTAACTGTTAATACGTACAAAGATCATGATCAGCTGTTTACGTGAAATTTGACCTCCAAATGAGCAGCTGTAACAGTGAACAGAGCAGAATTTGATGACTTGCTAAAGTTCCGTATAAGTCTGTATTATTTTTTAATGAAAGTTACACCACAGTGAGTAATATAATTCCCAAGGAATTTTGTTTCAGAGAGTATTACACACGCAAGAATTTGGCTTACGGAACTTAGTCATGTCGCGAGTTTCCTCGGAGACGCCGCGAGGCAGCCCGGGGTGAATGACGCTCTGCTGGCGAGGCTTTCCCCATGATGGGCTAGCACGGTGATTCGTCTCGGCAGACTCACCGTCTGTCGCTCGCCCGGGATTTCGCAATGACATAACAGTTGAGTGTGTAGCGCTGAATGTGCAGCGACCGCTGATCGAGCTAGCTGGCGAGGGGGAACAACTGCGCGCAGCTCTGATTACACTTCGCGGAACCGATCGTCAGCTCTTTTCGTTGCTTTGCCTGTCTTTATGGCCTACAGATCTCTAACAGCAGTTGTCTGAAGTTGTATGTTCATTACTCATTTACATGGCAACCGTTGAAGAAATTGCAGATGTATTCACTTTCCGTTCCTATAGCAACCCGAATCCTTAGAACCCTTTGCTATGGCCACCTGAATCCCTTGGAATAGATAGCAGCTGTAATTATTTTTTTGCTTTCTCTGACAACCTGAACGCGTAGAAACGATCGCAGCAGCTATGTTCATACTTCGTTGTAAGGCAATTCGAACCCATAGAAGCGATCGCCAGCTGCGTTTAGTTATCGTGTGTGCGCGTGTGTGAAGTATCATGGCTGAATAATTGTATTGTAACCCCTGACTTGGTCATCAGTTCCTTGGAAAAATCTCAAAGCCGAGGATACTTAATTTTCTAGATGGCAGTGAATGTAGAAATGGTCTAATGGCTGACGGGGAAACGGAAGTGCCTCAAAATCTACACTGTATTTTGGCACTCTGAGATTTGAACCAGGATCTCTGATATGGAAAGCCCAATGTTGTATGTTATATTCTATGGGCCTAAAATTCTAGTTGCTCTAACTATGCGGTCACCCCTAGCCAGCTATATTCAGTTCTTCATTTCTATAACAATTTCAACTCTGAAACAATAGCGAGCTGTATTCAGTTTTCGTTTCTATGGCAACCCCGACTCTGAATGAAACACCCAGCTGTATTCAGTTTTTGTTTCTATGACAACTCCAAGTTTGAAACAGGAGCGAGCTGTATTTAGTTTTCATTTCTATGACAACCTCAACTCTGAAACAGCGAGCTCTATTCAGATTTCGTTTCTGTGGCAACTTCAACAATGAAACAATAGCGAGATGTAATAAATAAATAAATAAATAAATAAATAAATAAATAAATAAATAAATAAATAAATAAATCAGTTTTCGTTTCTGTGGCAACCGCAACTCTGAAACAGTAGCGAGTTGCATTCAGTTTTCGTTTCTGTGACAACTCAAAACCTGAAACAAGAGCGAGCTGTATTCGGTTTTCGTTTCTGTGGCAACTTCAACAATGAAACAATAGCGAGATGTAATCAGTTTTCGTTTCTGTGGCAACCGAAACTCTGAAACAGTAGCGAGTTGTATTCAGTTTTCGTTTCTGTGACAACTCAAAACCTGAAACAAGAGCGAGCTGTATTCCGTTTTCGTTTCTGTGGCAACTTCAACAATGAAACAATAGCGAGATGTAATCAGTTTTCGTTTCTGTGGCAACCGAAACTCTGAAACAGTAGCGAGTTGTGTTCAGTTTTCGTTTCTGTGACAACTGAAAACCTGAAACAAAGGTGAGCTGTATTCAGTTTTCGTTTCTGTGGCAACTTCAACAATGAAACAATAGCGAGATGTAATCAGTTTTCGTTTCTGTGGCAACCGAAACTCTGAAACAGTAGCGAGTTGTATTCAGCTTTCGTTTCTATGACAACTCCAAGCCTGAAACAAAGCGAGCTGTATTCAGTTTTCGTTTCTATGGCCGCCCGAAGCTCACATGTTTTTGTGTTTTTTCTTGTCATTGACGCCTGTAGTAGTCTATGTGTAACTTTTGAACACAGACGTGAATTTCGGACAGTGTACCAATGTTCGTTGTTAGTATGGTGTTCTGTGTTAGAGTATCTTAGGTGGCGACTGGGATCATGTTGACTCTAACTAGAAGTTGCCCCCATTCCTTGTTTGTGTAGTGCACTTCGAAAAACCTAAATGTCGGATTAGTGTAAACACTGCTGAGAGTATAAAATGGACCCTCGGAAGTAATTGCAGACGTACTGAGGTCACCGTACATTGCTGAGGAGATACCTCAGTTCTGAAAACGCGATTATTCTATAGGCCTACATATACAACAGGAAATATTTTTCCTTGCTATTCTTGACTGTCGGTTTGACAGCAAGTGACGTGAAGATTATATTATGGTAATCGAAATATATAGTTTTGCGTACATCTATGTTGAGAAAGGAGGTTTTTTTTTTTAATGTTTTCTGGAACTATTACCAGTTTCGTTTTAGGAGAGGGAAATTAAAGTGGTTTTTGCGTAGTTTTATTAATTATTTTTGGTTATTTATGGTCTAATTTCTACTACAGTTGTTGGCAGTTGTGGAATAGGATTAATTTATATACGTCAAACTGATTTAGTAGGCTTTTTTAAATTGAGTATTCTGCGTCAGATGTATTACAACCGTCACTAAGATTAGGAAGGTCAGCACGTTATTAGAAGCTATCTTGAATATTATTAGTATTTTATTGCGCAGCTCAGAAATTATTTTATCGTTCACTTGTTTTTCTGAAGTCTGTAATTAATTCCTGTACATCGGGAAACTTGGAAGATAACGTCAGCTGACATGTTGTTCATGGATATAAATAGAACAAATGTAATTTGGAAGGTTTTTAACATCTTAAATAAATGAAGAGATGTCATGGGTGACATTTGTTTATGATTTGTGATTATGTAGTGCTAGTAAAGTAGGAAATGCGATGCATCGCTCGCCAGTGAACTTTGGTAATCTATAGTAGAAGCTTGTTGATGTCAGAAAACTTGGTAGGCTAACCTAGAAGTTTATTGATGACAGAAAACTTGGTAGGCTAATCTACAAGCTTTTTGGTGTCAAAACTTGGTAGGCTAATCTAGGAGCTTGTTGATGTCATAAAACTTTGTAGGCTAATTTAGATGCTTGTTGATTTCAAAAAACTTGGTAGGCTAATCTAGAGATGTCAGAAAGCTTGGTAGACTAATCTAGAAGCTTGTCAGAAATCTTGGTAGACTAACCTAGAACTCTGTTGATGTCAGAAAACTTAGTAGACTAATCTAGAAGCTTGTCAGAAAACTTTGTAGACTAATCTTTAAGCTTGTTAGAAAACTTGGTAGGCTAATCTATAAGCTTGTTGATGTCAGAAAACTTTGTAGGCTAATCTAGAAGCTTACTGACGTCAGAAAACTTGTAGGCTAATCTAGAAGCTTACTGACGTCAGAAAACTTGTAGGCTAATCTAGAGATGTCAAAAAACTTTGTAGGCTAATCTAGAAGCTTGTTGATGTCATAAAACTTTGTAGGCTAATTTAGAAGCTTGTTGATGTCGAAAAACTTGGTAGGCTAAACTAGAAGCTTACTGACGTCAGAAAACTTGTAGGCTAATCTAGAGATGTCAAAAAACTTGGTAGGCTAATCTAGAGATGTCAGAAAACTTGGTAGGCTAATCTAGAAGCTTATTGATGTCATAGAACTTTGTAGGCTCATTTAGAAGCTTGTTAATGTCAAAAAACTTGGTAGGCTAATCTAGAAATTTGTCAGAAAATTTGTAGGCTAATCTAGAGATGTCGGAAAACTTGGTAGACTAATCTAGAAGCGTGTTGATGTCATAAAACTTTGTAGGCTAATCTAGAAACTTGTTGATGTCAGAAAACGTGGTAGGCTAATCTAGAAGATTGATGTCAGAAAACTTGTAGGCTAATCTAGAGATGTCAGAAAACTTGGTAGGCTTATCTAGAAGCTTGCTGATGTCATAAAACCTTGTTGGTTAATCCAGAAGCTTGTTGATGTCAGAAAACTGTAGTCTAAACTAATGTGTGAGAAGGACCATCTCAGAATAGTGACCATCTTGAGAATTCCAGTCCTCTCCTGAAAGTCTGATTGACCAGTGATGGATTAGCGAAAGGGAATACGATTTTTTAATGGTACCGATACTAAAGTACAGTGTTTGTAGAATATACTCAGATATAAAGTTTGATTATATTGCTTTTGAGAAAGCAAATCTTAGGGTTTACTTTTACTAGGATATAAGGTAAGACAATACTGACCTTAAAATAACTGAAATTTGCATGCAAAATCAAGTAGCAGTTTTATTGATAATGATATCTTAAGTTCAGTTTCACAAGCAAAACAGTTTTCCACCAAAATATCCTTGTAAATAAGAAGTACACGGTGTTGGCAATGGTCAAAATAAAAATTTCACTTTGTCTCATAATTTTAAAACTTCGATGAAATATCCCACTTCTCATGGAATGACTCATAAGTTTTATAGCAGTAAACAGCCTGCTATTTTTGAAAGTGATATCTTAAAACTGTTTCTAGACTGCATATTAATTGCATTTAGTACTTCATCAATGGGCCAGCTGAGTGGATAAATATCACAGACAAATATGCATATGATTATATGATCAAATTCTTCTAATTCCAATTTTTTTTTTTCAGTGATGTTTCGGTTTAAGTAAACAATTTTACATTACCGCGCAATTTATGTAGTTTTATTGACAAACATTTAAACATATCACTCCACCAACTGAGAAAGTACACTTTCTCCACTATAATTTAATGTTATAAATCGACGATGCCTTGAAAATTTGACAGGTTAGAGTAAAGAACATATTAGTCTAATAACAAATAACGATAGATTTACGGGGATTTGCACGTAAAAATATGGAAAAATCCTTCTAAATTTGTTAATATTTGAACAGCGGATGTACAAACAAAGCCATAATTTGATGTAATTTTTACAACGTTATAATACATCGTTTAGGAATATTTTAAGGGGTTAGACATAAGTTTTAAGTGCATAGATAATTCATTCACTATTACATAGTGTGAAAAAATATTTTTTTTTTTGTACGATCGTGTTTTTTTTAGAGCTATTGTTTTTAGGCCTTGAAAGTTAGAATTCCCCACACAGAAACTTGTTGCTAAGGAAACCATTCTTCATAACACGTATACTGAAATAGACCCATTACAGTGCACTTATAGCTACTTAGTTACCAGTACAGTATTGAAGGCTTTAGAATAATATTGCTCTAATTTTTCAATGCAAAATATATTCTATTCGCAATGTTTAAAATATGATCGTGCAAAAAATGTTGTACAATAGACGTTTGTCAAGTGCATTATAAAATCTCGAAAGTTTTAAACCTCACTCTGATCGTTTTCAGACTTTTCCTTGATTTTGTAAAAAGCATTTCCCAATCTTGTATCATAATATACCGTATCATTTAAATTTACTTATTTTATTATGTGTGCAGACATTTACAAATCATGTAAGGAGATCTATTTTTTAATTAGTAGTTCTTAGTATGTAGTAAGTTAAGTTGATTAATATTATGCTGAAAGAAAACCGTTTAATTATAAAAAAATCAGTAAATAAATTTCATAATTTCGTAAAAATACTTGAAATTCTTATGTCAATACTACAGACGTGGACAAATTATTAGCAAAATTGGAGATTTTTATTATATATTTTTACAAAATATGATTCTTCAATTTAGACTACAGTTGACATCTTTGCGTATTTCCAAATTATTAGAAAAATTGAAGATTTGTATTGTATATTTTTACAAAATTGGACTCTTCAATTTAGACTATAATTGATATTTTTGCATATTTACAAATTATTAGCAAAAGTGAAGATTTTTTTCTATATTTTTACAAAATTCGGTTCTTCAATTTGGACTACAGGTGACATTTTGGATATGTCCAAATTATTAGCAAAACTGAATATTTATATTATATGTATTTTTACAACATTTGACTCTTCACTTTAAACTGCAGTTGAAATTTTTGCATATTTCCAAATTATTAGCAAAATTGAAGATTTTATTATATATCTTTTACAAAATTTGACTCTTCAATTTAGAATAGCCTACATTTTTGCATATTTATATCTACTGTAATTATAGAAATATGCAAAATTTTCAACTGTAGTCTAAATTGAAAAGTCAAATTTTGTAAATGGAATTATCATAAAAATCGTCAATTTTGTTAATAATTTGTCCACGTCTGTATAATAATCTTTATATAACGCAAGTGTCTGCTGAAAGTATACATAAAATTTCAGCTTTGTAACGTCTTTTGTTTTTAGATGTGCGCCCTACATTTATTTAAGTGTGTGTAGTAGTAAATTGGCTGAGAATTTCAAGAAAATTACTATTTCGGATAAAGCTGTCCTAAAGAATCTGCCCATCACCATCTTTCGACGATCGAACCCTATACTTTTTGATGAGGAAAATGCAAACAGCTATGCTCATTATGCAAATCTAGTCTTTCAGGTAAAGCTTCCTGTAAAGCAGATTTGAATAATTACAAGGGAAAAATTGTTCCGGGGCCGGGTATCGATCCCGGGACCTCTGGTTGAACGTTGATCGATGTCGGTTGGAGTTCCCGGGTAGCTCAGTGACAGAGCGCTGGTACGTTCAATCAGAGGTCCCGGGATCGATATCCGGCCCCGGAACAATTTTTCCCTTGTAATTATTCAAAGCTATGCTCATTGTTCCTTATGTCAAGAACACTTGAGGATCGTTTGTTTCTGATGTATAGTTATTTTTTTTTTTTTCCCGAAAAAAGAAATCCCATTTTAGTAAATTTACGTGTTGAGTGG
Organism: Periplaneta americana; assembly: GCF_040183065.1. Lineage (NCBI taxonomy): Eukaryota > Metazoa > Arthropoda > Insecta > Blattodea > Blattidae > Periplaneta > Periplaneta americana. The sequence goes on from NC_091121.1 coordinate 14,133,037, forward strand.
AGGCATTATTGGGTTAAGAAATCGCCTCATTGTTATAAAGTAGTGATTTTCTTTCGACCCAATCTTACAACAGCAAAAAGTACCGTTACACTATATAATTATTTACGATTGTCACTTTTTTTTTAACAGCCATAAGAAGTGCTTGTACACAACCGCAAATTGAGATAAGAATTCATTCCACTGTTACGTAAATGTTTCCGTCATACTGTTATTATGAGAAAAGATAAGTTAACTTTCTGATCCGTGATGCCCGGCAGCGTGTGAAGTTTTCACCATTCTCTCTGGCTGCCTGCACTGGATTTTCAGCTGTCTGTGAATGGTACAGACTTGGTTGCCATGGAAATGAGTCTCCTATCGGATAATGCGCTCCAGTGATAGTTATTTGTTTTTAAAAATGCAGCGTTTGTTTTATAGCTATGTTTCTTCAGCGTTTTGTAATGAAGTACGCCTATTGCTTTTTTGTTTATGAAGTATTGTGGAAAATAATGTAATCAACACTGACTTGTAAATACTGTTACTCGTGTAAATAGGAACAGATGGCGTATTGTGCAGAGAAACGTACTATATCCACCATTTTCAGAGGAGAAAGTATTTTACGGTTATAACGTAAAATAAAGATCTAACTAAAGAATTGGAAATTTTAAGTGAAAGGGTTAAGGAAACAGTCTGAAAAAAGTGTTGGAGGAATGGGGAATGAAAAATAAATGTGAAAAATTAAAAAAAAAGAAAAAAAGAAGTAATGGTATTTCTAAAGAAGTATAAAAAAAGTAGGAACGTTGTATTGGCTTTAGATTGCGAATAGATGGTTTTAATACCGTTGCCATAGACACAGAAACATAGACGGAACTTGGGAGCCTGTCTAGTAAATGCGTTACTAATTCTTGCTTCCTAAAGTACTGAAAATCCATATACAACAGACTGGCTTATTTTCTTCGGCATCAATGGTACGGTGCAGAAATCCAAAAGCGTCTTAGCATGTAGAACATCGTGTATCAGCTTGTACTCGCTAGAATTCTCACTTCAGCGAAGCAAAACTACTTCACTCCACATTCGTATGTGTTACTGTAGTTGAACCTCTATATGCCACAACTTTTTATTATTGTAAGACTTTTATGTGACTTTGTAGTTTGGTAGTTGTCAGGCTGTTTACTAGTGATGGGCGAAGTTGTTCTTTTCCCGGAACAGTTCCGACTGTTCCGGTTCCGAAAAAATACTATGTTCCAAATAACAGTTCCGAAATAACAGTCACCAGTGGTGATGAGTCGGAGTCGTTGAGTCGTTCAAACGAACGGTACAGTACCCTCCCTCTTTACCATGCTGCTCACACTGGAGCACTCATAGGCATGACATAGTACACATTCTTATCTATAGATGGCACTGCAATGCACATTCGAATCGATTTTGGAAAATTGCTGTGCATGCGGACAGAACTCAAAAGCTTAATGTTAGTAATTAAACAGCTGTTGACTACAAGGACAGAATACAACACTTTGTTTTCGTACATAAAGTTATAAAGACATGGTAGCCAACTAAAAAAAATAACATAACATTTAAAACATATGGTATGTAATGTCTCTTCTCTCTATTACATAATAAAAAAAACAAATCATTAATTTTTATTTTTACTTTTCTTAATGCAGTTATAATAATAATAATAATAATAATAATAATAATAATAATAATAAATATTACAATTTCATAAATAAAAAATATATATATTGGCAGTACTGAAACCTGGAAACCCCGCAGTGGGTTAGTAAAATGTTGGAATCGCATCTTTACCAAAGTGTAATTTAAACTTCGCATTAAACCTCGCTCTCCAAATCAGTACTTATATGGGTAGTTTCCAACAAATAATGCTACAACATTTTTGTCGTTCTTTGATATCAGAGAAGATAGCACAAAAACTTGTGCTTGTCAGACTTAACCTCAACAAACGACAAACAGACATTGTAACTAAACCACTCATTACCATTTACGACTTTAACCTTTGTATAGAATCAGCTGATCAATGAATTAATAATAGTATGCGTACTTTATGACTTTGTAGAATGTTTATAAAACAGAATTAGTCAACTAATGGTGAAATAAACCATAAAGCGGGAATGAATATTACAGATTATTAAATACTTACTATAACATTACAGATGATTGGCCAGTCTTACAAATGTTGATATTAAAGTTCGCGCCACCGCAAGGATTTCAATTTCCATGCGCCCCCCTCCAACCACGTGAGAGTTTCAAGTACCAACTTCATCCAACGAAGTTCCAAGTATAACATAAAGAACAACGAGAACAGTGTAACTGCAGCTGTCGGTTCATCGGAACAAGCTCCGACGTTCCGACTGTTATCTCGGAGTCGGAACATACCTTGTGCAACGCGGTACTGCGAGCCCGCAACAGCTGGGCAAGTGAGCAGCTCGGAGTCGGAACACTGTTATTTCGGAACAGGAGGTTCCGACCTACTGTTCATTTTTGCAACAGTTCCGAGACCGGAACAGTTCCAAAATAACTGTTGTGTTATTTTTTACCCATCTCTACTGTTTACATGAAGTCGATTGTTGTCGGAATGTTTTGCTCAACGCAAAGATCTTCGTTTGTTGTCAGGCTGTTTGCACCACATCTCAGTTTTATTGTCGTCAGACTTATGTATAACGTCTTCGTTTGATTCTCGACAGGCTGTTTTATATATCTTTATTATTGTTATTTATTCCTTTATTATGATTTATAACTTATTTTATGTGGTATGAGTTTGATTAAACTACAATAAGTATGTAGCACGTAGAACACCGTGTTATACTTGTTGGAATTCTCATTTCATTGAAGCTAAACTGCTTTAAGACCCTTTATTATGTGTTATTGCAATTGCACCTTAATATGCCACATCTTTCCACTGTTGTCTGACTTTTATGTGATGCTATCGTTTGATTTTTGCCCGGCTGTTTACATGAAGCCGATTGTTGTCAGACTGTTTTGCGTGTTTTCGTTTGATTTTTGCCAGGCTGTTTTTATATGGCATCGTCATTACCTTCAGGCTGTTGTAGGGCCTATGTGATATCAGTTGTATTTGCACGTACAATATCGAAGACGAAAATGTATCTTTAAAAAGTTCACTGAAGTGTTTAAAAAGTTACAAATCTCAGCGATGTATACAGTGGAGGGGAAAAGAAACTGGCCATCCCACCCCATTATCACCTCACTTAGGTTCCTCATGAGTAGGGCTAGGATTTTGATGACCTATAAATCATAAAAAAAAAGTCCTAAAATAATGCATTTATGACCTAAAAATCTTTCAAAAATGTCCTTAAAAATGACCTAAAAATTGATCTTACATTCTAAAATTGGCTTAGTAGGAAAAGGAGTATTGTGCTACTTAATATTTAGACTAGTAATTAAATTAAATTCTAGTACCAACATTTAAGTTTATTTAATTTTACATATTTTTTTTCTAAGTGGTAGTTTCCATGTAGTCCATCACAAGGCCACTTTTACACGGAATGAGCAAGTATAGAGGAGTCTATATCGAAGGGGTGGTTGGACTGATCCATTACATGGGGTGTACTACGTTAAAAGGGCAATATTTGTGTAGAAAAACGATTAAAATATTATACAAAATAATTGGTATTAGCCACCGGCGTAGCTCGGTCGGTTAAGACGCTTGCCTGACGATCCGGAGTTGCGCTCGGGCGCGGGTTCAATTCCCGCTTGGGCTGATTATCTGGTTGGTTTTTTTTCCGAGGTTTTTCCCAATCGTAAGGCAAATGTCAGGTAATCTATGGCGAATCCTCGGCCTGATCTCGCCAAATATATCACTATCACCAACTCCATAGACGCAGAATAACCTCGTAGTTGGTACAGCGTCGTTAAATAACCAAGTAAAAAATAAATGGTATTAATGGACAAAATATGTAGAGAAAATATCAAAGGAAATAAACATTATTTTATATTAATAATGGGGATTTATGGAAAAAATTGAATGAAAATGCCTAAAAAATGTCCGAATAACACAAAAGATGCTCTTATGAGTTGAAACAGGCAAAAAATGCCCTAACAAATGTCTTAAAACACTCAGTTTATCACATAACATATAAATACTAAAGCGACTATGTTTCTGGCTTACTAGAAAAAAGATGCAATTTCATCAAAATCCTAGCCCTACTCATGAGTGATGCCTTATTGGTGTCACATGAGGTTTCAGCCAGTTTTGAACTCCTGACTAAACATCTTGTGCGAGTGATCTTAAAATCCAACACAAATTCATACTTTATGAAAAATTCTACAAGCAATCATAGCTTCTTTTTCTAATGATATCTGAACATTATCTTGTAGTTAATTCTTCAGTAAAGAGAGGTTGGAAAGTTTCAGCCCGGCAGGCAACTGCGTGTTGAAGTGCCGCGTGCTCCAATAATTTTTTTTCTCTCGCCTTCATATATAATTCCTAAATATCCGTCATACAATACATTGCATGTCCGTACAGAATAACTTAAATTTTTGTACGAGACACAAAATCAATACCTTGCGAGAGAATGGGGTGCAGCAACAGGGATTCATTATTGAAGCCCCCAGCCCGGCCCATGAGAACGGGGTTCGTATGACTTGTTCGCCCTTTTAGGGGTAAATAATTCACCCCCTTCCGGAGTTACTGCTGGTCTCAGGGGTGGAAATTCCCAGGGCACGACACGAATTTTATCAAGTAATAATATAGGCGTATTATCGTGTTTGGAGTTTTCTCTGTTCATGAAAAGTTTTGTCAAAGTTTTTAAGAATTCGTTTTGTTGTCCGATTTCGGCATAGTGAACAAAGTTCTTCCAATTCAGCTTATGTTATACATTGAAAACAGTAAGATTCATTTGCCTATGGGTTAAATACATAAAGCATTCTCTTTATTGTTATCAAACTGTTTATAACATTGTAGTGGATTGAAGTATTCAACATTCTTTGATCTGTTTTATAGTATTGGGAATATTGCATCAACAGTACTCACCGACAATATGTATCTCATTTTTATGAGACAGTTTGCTAAGCTTTTGTCGGATGTATTGTCTTCTAAGCATTGCAAAGCTGTTATTGAATATTACCGGTTCATGTTGTATGTGACATTTTGAGTTGATTGTTGTGGTATCGTTTTATGTGATACATATCTTTGTCATCAGGCACTTTCATGTGACATATTGCTTCGATTATCACACTGTTCGTATTAACTCATGGTCACACTTTGGTCACTCCTGCAGGAAGACTAGTTCGCCATAGTTTAAAAAAAATATATTTTCTGTTTCAACTTGTAATTACACTTTGGTCACCCTTGCAGGAAGACTAGTTCCCCATAGCTTAAAAAAATATATTTTCTGTTTTAACTCGTGATTATACTTTGGTCACCCTTGCAGGAAGACTAGTACGCTATAGTTTAAAAATATATATTTTCTGTTCCAACTCATTATTACACTTTGGTCACCCTTGCAGGAAGACTAGTACGCTATAGTTTAAAAATATATATTTTCTGTTCCAACTCATGATTACACTTTGGTCACTCCTGCAGGAAGACTAGTTCGTCATAGTTTAGAAATATATTTCTTCGGTTACAACTCATGGTTACACTTTGGTCACTCCTGCAGGAAGACTAGTTCACCATAGTTTAAAAATTTATATCTTCTGTTCCATCTCATGTTTACACTTTGGTCACTCCTGCAGGAAGAGTAGTTCGCCATAGTTTAAAAATATATATCTTCTGTTCCATCTCATGGTTACACTTTGGTCACTCCTGCAGGAAGACTAGTTCGCCATAGTTTAAAAATTTATATCTTCTGTTCCATCTCATGGTTACACTTTGGTCACTCCTGCAGGAAGACTAGTTCGCCATAGTTTAAAAATATATATCTTCTGTTCCATCTCATGGTTACACTTTGGTCACTCCTGCAGGAAGACTAGTTCGCCATAGTTTAAAAATATATATATTCTGTTCCATCTCATGGTTACACTTTGGTCACTCCTGCAGGAAGACTAGTTCGCCATAGTTTAAAAATATATTTCTTCGGTTACAACTCATGGTTACACTTTGGTCACTCCTGCAGGAAGACTAGTTCGCCATAATTTAAAAATATATATCTTTTGTTCCAACTCATGGTTACACTTTGGTCACTCCTGCAGGAAGACTAGTTCGCCATAGTTTAAAAATATATTTTTTCTGTTTCAACTCGTGATTACACTTTGGTCACTCCTGCAGGAAGACTAGTCGCCATAGTTTAAAAATATATTTTTTCTGTTCCAACTCATGGTCACACTTTGGTCACTCCTGCAGGAAAAGTAGTTCGCCATAGTTTAAAAATATATATCTTCTGTTCCATCTCGTGATTACACTTTGGTCACTCCTGCAGGAAGACTAGTTCGTCATAGTTTAAAAATATGTATCTTCTATTCCAACTCATAGTTACACTTTGGTCACTCCTGCAGGAAGACTAGTTCGCCATAGTTTAAAAATCTATATCTTCTGTTCCAACTCATGGTTACACTTTGGTCACTCCTGCAGGAAGACTAGTTCGCCATAGTTTAAAAATCTATATCTTCTGTTCCAACTCATGGTTACACTTTGGTCACTCCTGCAGGAAGACTAGTTCGCCATAGTTAAAAAATTTATATCTTCTGTTCCATCTCATGGTTACACTTTGGTCACTCCTGCAGGAAGACTAGTTCGCCATAGTTAAAAAATTTATATCTTCTGTTCCATCTCATGGTTACACTTTGGTCACTCCTGCAGGAAGACTAGTTCGCCATAGTTTAAAAATATATTTCTTCGGTTACAACTCATGGTTACACTTTGGTCACTCCTGCAGGAAGACTAGTTCGCCATAATTTAAAAATATATATCTTTTGTTCCAACTCATGGTTACACTTTGGTCACTCCTGCAGGAAGACTAGTTCGCCATAGTTTAAAAATATATTTTTTCTGTTTCAACTCGTGATTACACTTTGGTCACTCCTGCAGGAAGACTAGTCGCCATAGTTTAAAAATATATTTTTTCTGTTCCAACTCATGGTCACACTTTGGTCACTCCTGCAGGAAAAGTAGTTCGCCATAGTTTAAAAATATATATCTTCTGTTCCATCTCGTGATTACACTTTGGTCACTCCTGCAGGAAGACTAGTTCGTCATAGTTTAAAAATATGTATCTTCTATTCCAACTCATAGTTACACTTTGGTCACTCCTGCAGGAAGACTAGTTCGCCATAGTTTAAAAATATATTTTTTCTGTTTCACCTCGTGATTACACTTTGGTCACTCCTGCAGGAAGACTAGTCGCCATAGTTTAAAAATATATTTTTTCTGTTCCAACTCATGGTCACACTTTGGTCACTCCTGCAGGAAAAGTAGTTCGCCATAGTTTAAAAATATATATCCTCTGTTCCATCTCATGGTTACACTTTGGTCACTCCTGCAGGAAGACTAGTTCGCCATAGTTTAAAAATCTATATCTTCTGTTCCAACTCATGGTTACACTTTGGTCACTCCTGCAGGAAGACTAGTTCGCCATAGTTTAAAAATCTATATCTTCTGTTCCAACTCATGGTTACACTTTGGTCACTCCTGCAGGAAGACTAGTTCGCCATAGTTAAAAAATTTATATCTTCTGTTCCATCTCATGGTTACACTTTGGTCACTCCTGCAGGAAGACTAGTTCGCCATAGTTAAAAAATTTATATCTTCTGTTCCATCTCATGGTTACACTTTGGTCACTCCTGCAGGAAGAGTTTAAAAATATATATTTTCTGTTCCATCTCATGGTTACACTTTGGTCACTCCTGCAGGAAGACTAGTTCGCCATAGTTTAAAAATTTATATCTTCTGTTCCATCTCATGGTTACACTTTGGTCACTCCTGCAGGAAGACTAGTTCGCCATAGTTTAAAAATATGTATCTTCTGTTCCATCTCATGATTACACTTTGGTCACTCCTGCAGGAAGACTAGTTCGCCATATTTTAAAAATTTATATTTACTGTTCCAACTGATGGTTACTCTTTGGTCACTCCTGCAGGAAGACTAGTTCGCCATAGTTTAGAAATATATTTCTTCTGTTACAACTCATGATTACACTTTGGTCACTCCTCCAGGAAGACTAGTTCGCCATTTCGGGCCAGCAGCGACGGGATGCACATGATGATAGCCGCAAGGAAGCCAGCCTGATGCATGATAGCGAAACGATAATCGTACACACGGACCGGGGAGAAAATGTAATCCCTAGCTGACGTCACCCTTCACCGCTCGAGTGTCTGTTACAACCCGTGGCCCTCGAATCGAATGTCAGCCAATTTCAGGATCTCTGCACGTGAAATTCAGTTACCTCCAGGCAAAATTACGGCACACCGCCCATCAAGTGGCTGATACACAAGCTATTCCTCGCTGGAGTAAAGTCTTAGTTAGCCCTATTTTCTCCAGGCACTCAAATTTTCGTTACTGTTATATAACACAACAGTAAGACCTTGTAAGTAGTTATTTTTCGGCTCCGGAGTCCCATGTTCAAATCTTGGCCAGTCCACATGCAATTAGTGTTGGGCGAAAACCGTTTTAATTGCATTTCACGTCAATTATTCTTCTTATACAAAAAGTTATTTTATTTTATGTCAACTGTTTGCTGTATGCAGCGATAATCATGAACTACTGGGTAGATTTTGTTCATACCTTGCATATGTCATTCTCAGAGTTACATGACTGATCTGGCCCATCTCATATCTACAATAGACTATTTTCGTGATAGACTGGGAGATGTTTGGTTGTGAATGGTTCTCATTTTGAACATTAGTTGCATAGTTTTGTTAGTGACAGTGTTTTGTTTAGTTTTGTAGCCTACTCAACATGATTTTACATACTTATTTGTCTCAAGTTTGGAGTCCATAACAAGTTTAATAAATAGGCATGAAACCGGTGAATGGGTAAAATTTCTACGTAGGGGAGTAGTGGGTACAGTGAGACACAAAATATTAAGACATATGTATGCAAGTGATAATTGAAGTATTTTTAAAATCAAGTGCAATAGAAATAGACATTAAAACATGGGAGTATAATAATACACAAACAAAAATGTTAATAGATAAAGGACATAATATACAATACGTGTTTGTAAAAAAAATGCAAATGTCTCACTGTTCCCATCCAGGAGGGTACAGTCAGACACCACAATGTCTATTAACGGACATTTAAATGATTTACATTTATTTCAAAAGAAAACAAAAACTTGCTGTCTCTTTATCTTGACATGTTCTGTAGGCTTATTTATAATCATTTTGATGTCTGACTTCGAAACCATTGAAATATCTGGAACAATTGGAAAAGTGAATTTTCCGTGACATTTCAAACTTTTGCGAAAAAATGAAATGAATTTTTTGGTGACAACAAAGCTTATGATTATAAGAATTTAATGTAATTCTTTATTATTTTTTAACATTTTCTTAAATTTTGTGAATAATTTTTTTATTTATGAAACCATTAAAATGTAATGTATCCATTATTTTAAGCTACAGTCCCTAAATTGGTTACTAGTATGTTCATTTTTAATGTTAGTTACTGGTAAATGTAATATAATTACAGTTTGTTTTTGCAAATCATTGGTACATGGGAACAGTGAGACGTCTCAGTGTACCCTTCAATGGCATGTCTCACTGTTCCCTTTACGAATAGTTAATTTAAAAATGACGCCATCACTTCAAAATTAAAACAAGAAAGACGAACTTTGTCAAACATAATCTCGAATACCATAGTAATAGGTAACAAAACACTTATATTTATATTTCATTTGTATATCCAATATAACCTTCATTAAACACAAGCCAAAATTTTACGAATTATTTTTTCATCACTCACCTTTATAACTAGAATCAAATCGAGTATGAAAATACTGTTACTTTACTCATGTAACATACAATTCCACTGTTACCAACATCAAAATTTACCATCTAATAAAAAATTTCTCACTGTTCTCCCTGTCTTACTGTACCCACTTCTCCCCTATCCATACGTAAAATTTGATAGAGATTCGGAAAATATATATGTATCTTAAGGGTGTCATTTACAACATTAGAAGTTTACATTCATACTCTGTATAGGAGGTGCCTGAATAAATTTTTTCGAACACTGTTATCATACTATATGGTTTATCTCCAACAGCTTTTGAATAAAACTTCCTTAAGTTATGAGAATATTCAATAATTAATGAACACTCTATATATCGACGACAAATAGACTGACATTTTCCGCGGACTTCCCGTTCAATCCGCCTTCTTTTGTTATGTGACACTAGAAACTTAAGTGTTGACAGAATAAGGAAGTTGCTATGGTTACCTTGAAGTATTATACAGAGATGACAGAAGAAGGTTTGTTACTTCACGAGTGACGAATGGCTGGCAGCTCTAGAGCAGAATTAGCGGGAAACATAACGAGTTACGTTGTTTGTGGAGTGGAAGTGGTTAATAGTTGCTTGTCCTTGTTCGAACCTTGTCTGATCGCTTTGAATTAGAGGCTGGGAAAGATTGTCATCGAGAACTATGTGTTGTAAATAACAGAGAAAACTGTTCGAGCATTTTTGTTGCCCAACACAGAGAAAGCAACTAGAAGTGTAATAAAATAGACTTGTTTATGTTAAAATAGAATCTCCATGATACTTTTACTTCATCTGACATTTAACCATTGCTCTATCATAACACATGTTTCTTTGTGATTAGTATTTGTAGTTAAGTAATTGATTTAAAGGCTGCAATTCATATTTTCCACATTAATTAAGTTAGGAGCTTAATGTTTCATATACAACATGTCTATTGTTATTAGTAGACTATTAATGTCCCGAATTCAGCTTAATAGTTTTCTTGAATTATTAAATTAAAAAAAATGTTTTGACTTTTTCAAAATGTTAAGACTCCTAGAAAAAATATAACTTAAGTTATAGGCCTGAAAAAAATTATACAGCACTATTTTAACAGCGAACCCATGGCTTGAATTTTTTAACGTACGAATGATCTGAAAAAATGTAATCCCGCTTAAAAATGCTAATTTTTTACGTCGAGATAGCATAACTTATTTTTTTTTATTTTTTTAAATTTTGAAAATATTTACTTTATCAAAAAAGAAGAAGTTTTGTAGTTTTGTTGACCATACTTTTCAGAACATGGAGTGAAAATTTAAACTTCATAGCTTGAAATTTGTTAGAGTCTATGTTATTTGCATGTGATAACGTTGAAATAAGTCGGTAAAAATATGACGATTTTCCGTCACGAAATCCTGTTTGTAGTTGTAAATATGTACAATTAAAGCATGAATTTTGAGGACGATTATGTTGACTGTTACACTTCTACGTCATACTACTTTTGACCAACAAAACGGTACGAAAGGACGTCTTTCAACCAATCGTGGCTGCTTATCGCACAATTTTATCACTTCCCTAGCATGTGTAATTTTATCACTTCCCTAGCATTTGTTTTTATCACTTCCCTCGCATTTGTTTCTTTGTTTGCCAACATTTCAAACTGCAAATTCTTTACGGTACTATAAAACATACTTTGCGACCGTCATTTATTTCCCTCATAGACAGTAGACTGAAAATGGCGGCTCCGTTCAAACAAGGTATAAACCATATAGAACCTATAAATCTTGAATATAAATAAAACTTAATAGATAATAACCTATTACCAATATTAATCTTAGAAATTTCATATCCTGCTCCTTTATAAACATTTTTTATTCCAAGTAATGTTTTGAATTCTATATGTAGATTTATTAATAATTTATTTCATAAAATATAGTGTCGTGATGGAATTAACCAAAATCTTATTGGAATAATAAATAATCCTAATATAGTGCAAATTCAATTTAATGATAAATTAGTAAAATATAATTTTAGTAAATCAATTAATATCTATTTTATTATATTAGAGTACTTTATTTCTTCTAATCTTTATATACTTGATTTTTCCACCTACCTACCATTTGTTTCTTTGTTTGCCAACATTTCAAACTGCAAATTCTTTACGGTACTACATAACATGCTTTGCTATCGTAATTTGTTTACCGCATAGACAGTCGACTGAAAATGGCGTCTCCGTTCAAACGTTTTGGTGAAGCTAACATTAGTGAAATAGAATTTTAGTAAGTCAATTAATATCTTATTGTATTAGAGTACTTTATTTCTTCTAATCTTTATATACTTTCTTTTAATCGTGTAATAGTCAATTAAATCCTACTCGAGTTTTGATTTTCTCTAGATTACTGTTGATAAAATTTGGTCAACAAGATGAAAGATCTCTTATATTTTACAAAGAATAGAAAATGTTTTTTCTCCTCGAAGAACGACCAAAATTTCACCCATTTCCTCCCTTAAGGTAGAAATTATGGCTTAGCTAAAGGAAGCCTAAAAAAACAAAACAAAAAATAATGATGAACTGAACAATTTTGTTTTAGAAAATTTCGGATGGATTGTCATATTACCCAAGTATTGGGCTATTCAACATCACAACAAAGTAAATAGATGGCAACAGTAACTGAAATAAAATACTTTGAAATGTGAGACAAGCTTTTCTACCTGCAATAGCTTTCCGGAAGCTGATTGTCTTCTGTCACTGCCTGATACAAGTTCACAGTGTTACAGACAAGGTTTTCTTTTATAAATCATTGTCGTTAAAGACATAGTTGTATACATTTCGCAACTCCCAATATCTACCGCTTTGACTGCGAGTGGTGTATTTATGACTTGTGTTTTTAATTAGCTAGTTAGTCATTTGTTTCCTGCAAGGCCAGTGAGGGGTCCGGGATGTGAGGATGTGGCCTTGTTTGACGTAGCTCTTAGCCATGTGTTTATCAATGTCCTTGTAGAGCTCGGAAACCTCTCCCGACACGATATTTCAATTATAATAGGTGTAGGACTCGATGCGGACTGTCTCTGTGTTAAGTGTTTGGTTAGGAAATTGCCTCTTCCAATAGAAATAATTTCTGAATTATCGCGACAGCTGTTGGACTGCGTTCAAAGTCTGCCAACATCTGCGTAGTACGCTGGAATTGGGAGATATAATACAGGGAGTTGCTAGCTTATCCCCCCCTCTCTTTCTGCTTTCAGCTTGCTAATAAATACTGTCCCACACGCAGTAGATACAAATATAATAATGCATATTGCAATTTTTTTTCCGTGCTGTTCTTTCAACCTCTTTAACGACAGTATTCGATCAGGAAATTGACCGTTTGAACTGCGATTTGACATTCTGATAGCGTGTTCAGTCCCATTGAGTTATTGCTATTAGATGCTGAAAGTTCAACCAAACCCCGATGCGATATTATTTAATTAATCTGCAAGTTGCTGTGGAAACGTAAAAACAAAAGAGATCGTAACGAATATTTTGTGCGAGATCGTGCGTATTTGCTTGCTTTCTGCATAAAACCAATACGCGGTAAGTGTGAAATACCACATTCAGTATTCCCAACGTAACACACGTAACAATTTCCCTATTGTTACCGCTTAAGCGTCATATTCATTTTACTGCTTTAGGCTTTTAACATATTATTTTTAAAGACGTTCAATATAGTAATAATTATAAATTGGAAACTTACTGCAATTTCACCAAAATTGCACTGCTAATTATTGTTTTAAATATTTGCAAAAATTAAGTAAACTCTACAACACCACAAAAGTTACTGCATTTGTAATGCAAGTAACATTAAGGAAGCTGTGAAAAAAATCAACAAGATTCCAGACTCATCATAGACTGGGGGAAAAAAAAGACAAACATATATCACGGCCTGCTGCAGTATAGTAAACACAGAAAACATTTTATAGGAACAATGTTGAAGATAGATATATTTGTTTTCCAAAGTTGCCGTCATTGAACAGAAACCAAGATGGAGATTTCATTGCAACTAATTAGAAATTCCTCTTTCAGGTATGTAATAAACGATCTTCGCACAAAATAATGTACGATACACGAGCGGTATGTTTGTTTTCATGTTCTCGGAAATTAAAAAAGCTCAACTACATTTCGCTTTTCCAATCTTTTCCTCGAACATGAAAACGTCAACATACCGCTCTTGTAACGCATATTACTATTCCGTGGTGTTCTTTTAACCTCTTTAATGTTATTAACGACAGTATTCGATCAAGAAATTGACCATTTGAACTGCGATTTGACATTCTGATAGCGTGTTCAGTTCCATTGAGTTATTGCTATTAGATACTGAAAGTTCAACCAAACCCTGATGCGATATTATTTAATTAATCTGCAAGTTGCTGTGGAAACGTAAAAACAAAAGAGATCGTAATGAATATTTTAGTGGCATGTTAACAAACATTTTCCTTCCTCTGCGATACTAATGAAATGATAAATTATGAAAATAAACGTTAGAAAACCTGACGCAGCGTTCAAGAAAGTAGTAGAAGTGTCGGTTTTGTACGTCGGGAGTTTCCGGTTCAATTTCATTGCGCCTGAAGTGGAATTTGTGCTGATCAAAGGCTGTGTTGACGGAACATAATTTATTATTATTATTATTATTATTATTATTATTATTATTATTATTATTATTATTATTATTATTATTATTCATTCTTAAAAACCGTTCTTCAACGTTGCAAGAAATCAAGGCCATCTGTACAGAGAAGTTTGTGAAGTAATCATTCCAGAGAAAATACCTCCCTTTCATGTGCTGATTTTTTTTTGCAAAGTATAGTACAGTTTTTTGGTCCAGGGGTATTGTTCGCTTTTATTCGCTGAATAAACGCCTTCAAAGTCTTTGGTTATTCAGAATACATTGCGTAACCATCTCTACTGATCTTCACTTGTTTCTCCTTTCCTTTGGTTCGAGGCTCGACACGGCACGGTGATTAATGCTGGAATTCTTTCTTCCCTCCCCCCTCCTCTCGTACGAAGGAGGGACACAAACTCTGTGAATTATTGGGTAGCCGAACAGCCGCGCTGTTGTACAAATATAGCACGCCGCACGTGAACTTAGCCCGGAGTATGGTATGGCTGGTGATATGTGAATTAATGATGGCGAAATGGGTCCTAGGTCCAATGCCGAAAGTTACACAGCAATTCTGCTTCAAGTGGTTGAGGGAAAACTACAACCCGGTTAACTTGTCCCAACCAGGATTTGAATCCCGGCCCCCTCGTTTCACAGTCTAACGTGTTAACTGTTACTCAACTGTTTGCTTACCTGCATTATAAAGTTTAACGTGCTAGCTTAGTTTTAGCTCTATTTTAGCTGATATACCATAATTATTTTCAATCCAATTTGAAGTTTTTACAATTGTAAAGCGAATGTCAGGTAATGTATGATGAATCCCAGACCTCATCTCGCCTAATACCATCTCGCTATCACCAATTTCATCAACGCTAAAATAGCCTCGTTGATACAGGGTTGTTAAATAAATGACTGAAGAGAAATAATTTACGATTTGAAAGCCATGAGCATATCAAATACTGAATAAAAGGGGCAGAGACTGATTAGGTAATGCATCAAGATACGTGGAGAAAAAAGTTACTATTTTCATGTATAATTGATTGTGAGCTGAAGATTTCTTACAAAAAAAAAAAAAACGCAAGAATTTGGTCCACAAAGAATTCTGTAAGAATCGTTCAAGGTTTTGGAAATTCTATTCTTGTCTTATGGTGACTATGGCATTGTTTTCGAACTCCTGTTGTTTTTATGGGTTATTAACCGAAAAAGTACCAATTTCCAATTTATTACCATTTTATAAGTTATATTTCTCACTTAATTTGTGTGTCGTGGTCATCTGTGAGTGAAGTTCTCTGAAATCTAAACATTTTCTGGACCTTCCAACGCTGCCTCGATTGAAGGACTGTTACATAATTGTTGTACTTTATTTCTTGCCCTTTATCTACACAGACTTCACGGTGCCGTAGGCTGGGTTTGCAGTTGGTTGACGATTTGCGATAGAAAACTCAATACGAGCTGGTTCACACATTTTTCTGTACCACTCGCTATTTCGCACCTCTATCATAGTCATAAAACTAGTTGCCGAGATAGACTTTCTGGGATTCCCGCAACGATAGCGCCTTTCGCGTGGACGAGATACGAACCGACGTCCGGCACAAACAGGAAGCTCAAGGCTCAAGGTCACACAAGAGGAAGATGTGAAGGCAACCTGCATCCTTATCAGCAACAGAGCGACCGAGCTGTGTTTTGAATCCAGAGAGCAGGAAAACAGTGAAGTATTTGCTGATAGTCTACGACTGTTTGATTCTAAATAATGCAAAATCATCTTACGCCGTTTGTCATTTGATTTATTGCAGGCCAGATCTGTTATTCAAGACATTTTATCAAATTTTAAAATACTCAACTTTTTAAAAGGTATATCATAGGCTATTATTAATTTTTAATCTTACAGAATTCTCTGTTGTGGTTATTTATTTATTAATAACGGAGAAAAATCGCTCTGGCGCCGGGGATCGAACCCAGGACCCTCAGTTCTAGTCATTGAACGCTCTACCTCTGAGCTACGTCGAGGCTCAATCATAACCTTGACTGAAAATGGAAAACGTGTAAAGAAACTCGTTTAAATACTATTTATTAATAACGGAGAAAAATTCGCTCTGGCGCCGGGGATCGAACCCAGGACCCTCAGTTCTAGTCACTGAACGCTCTACCACTGAGCTACGTCAAGACTTAATCATAACCTTGACTGAAAATGGTGGAAAATGTATAAAGAAACTCGTTTAAATACTATTTATTAATAACGGAGAAAAATTCGCTCTGGCGCCGGGGATCGAACCCAGGACCCTCAGTTCTAGTCACTGAACGCTCTACCACTGAGCTACGTCGAGGCTCAATCATAACCTTGACTGACAATGGTGGAAAATTTATAAAGAAACTCGTTTAAATACTATTTATTAATAACTGAGGAAAATTCGCTCTGGCGCCGGGGATCGAACCCAGGACCCTCAGTTCTAGTCACTGAATGCTCTACCACTGAGCTACGTCGAGGCTCAATCATAACCTTGACTGAAAATGGTGGAAAATGTATAAAGAAACTCGTTTAAATACTATTTATTAATAACGGAGGAAAATTCGCTCTGGCGCCGGGGATCGAACCCAGGACCCCCAGTTCTACGCACTGAACGCTCTACCACTGAGCTACGTCGAGGCTCAATCATAACATTGACTGAACATGGTGGAAAATGTGTAAAGAAACTCATCTAAATACTAATTTCAAAATGCCCGACTGATGTCATGCTCCACCATCGAAATTTCGTGATCAGGAATTGAAGGACAAAGATAAGTAAGCCGTCCGCTTTGTTATTTAAATGAGGCAAGCTCCACGATATGCTATAGTTCGTATCCTAGCAACGAGCTACAGGCCATAATATTCGTGCTTGTTATTGTGAGCATGGTTGGGAGTGTAAAGATGTTTGTGATTTGAAACAAGATATTTCTCGTCGTTTCTGTCTTCATATTCCCCGCATTTATATTTGTATCAAGGCTGAACAGTCTCTTTGATTGCTTCCCAATAATTCTTACCTCATTCCATGAGATCTAGTCGAGATATGTGCAGTATCGATAGTCGAAACGATTCACACACGATACCAATGAGTTGTTTGAAATTGTAATGGATAATGTCATAAAGAATTGGGTTCAATTTTTATGTAAAAGTTTAAGGAAATATTACACTTAATTTTAATTTAATCACAAAATTAATTTTAACTTAAAAAATTATTCGCATACAAATGGAGGTGATTGACAAATACGGAGGGTATGAAGACTGAAATCTTAATTGTGGCATTAATTTCCAAATTGGACTCAAAAAAATAATTATTGTCACTGACGATTGACTTCCATCCCTATCACATTATTCTAGTACAGTCAGAAAGTACCGGAACTTTGGGTGGCAACGCCGTGCTGTATAGGCAACTACTCTGCCTTGTCCACTTGGAATGTGATCTACTCTCCAGGCGTATAGACTCAGTGAGAACATGTATTGTGTAGATACCTCTGTTGCAGGTGACATAGCCGGTACTTTCTGACTCTACTAGTATCAGATGGGCTATTCCCACGTTACGAAATGGCAACATAAAATGAAAACAACTACCATTGGAAAGGCATTTTTTAGTAACTACCGCTAGATGAAAGTACAGTTGCTCCATGCAATTCCATATGGTTATATTATAACTTAACGTGACTTGCACTCGCTAGTTGACAGCATAGTGAAATTGGTAAAAGTGGTTGCCTTGGAAAGTTCATTAGGTTGATAAATCTGTTATAGGTGACCATGGCTTCCGTTAACATATCTGTTTATATTAAAATTTTGACTGTCTCATTACACTCTGTAGATAAAAGGGACAAGTTGCCAAATTAGGCATATATAGTGAAGAGTAATAGTCTTGGAAAAGAAGAGAAAGAAATTTATTTGTGGTTTCTTGGAGTACCACTTACAGTCATTTCAGTTACATAGGGGAATTATTTCCTGCTTTTTACTCATAAACTTAGGTTCGTAAATCTTGTTAAGTATAGGGTTTTCTTTATGAATGTTTGTTGCCCCTGGAGACGAGATTGTAAACTTTTTAGTTAGAGCACATTCACAGATTGTATAACTGTGTAGGGTTTCTGCTGCAGAAAAGAATACACGTTGAATTCGTAGAAACTATAATTATCTCCTGGGTGTGATATTACCTGTGGCTACAACGCTCGTGGGAAAAACTCGTTATACCACTGTTAGTTCAGTGGTGATAATTCAAGTCCAAATTTTAGGCTCTAAACAGTTAAATCAGGTATTTGCAAAGGTGTTTTAGAACTTTGCTTTTTAATGTTATTTAGAACTTTCAGAAGGAAAGTAGTTTTAATATGCTGTAAGCCCTTGCGCTCGTAATGATGTATTTTAGTATCTTACAATATTCTTATTATAAAGAGACTAATCGAAAAGAGAAGAGAATTTAACTTGCCAACGTATTTACTGTTTGTTGATTTTGAAAAGGCCTTCGACAGTGTGAATAGAACCAAACTATGGACAATAGTGAAAGAACGAGGATATTCGCACCATCTAATAAAATCAATCCAAAGCTTATACGAAGAAACCAAAATAGTAATAAAAGCAGATGAAAAAAAGTCAGAAGAAATTTTAATAAATCAAGGAGTTAGAGAAGGGTGCAGTCTGTCGCCCACTCTTTTTAATATATATATATATATTGACGGCATTATGAAACAGTGGAAAATGTTAACACACAAAGGCCTTAGATTGAATAATGACACAAGTATTAACAACTTAATTTTCGCTGACGATTTAGTCTTACTACATTATGATGAAGATTTATTGCAACTGGCTGCCCATAAATTAAATAAAATATGTAAAGATTATAATCTCAAAATTTCGATAAATGTAACAAACGTGATGGCTTTTAGTGGAAGAAACCCTCTATGCGCAAAAATAATCATTGATGACCAAATGATTGAACAAGTATCCCGCTACAAATATTTAGGATGTGATATTAGCTACGGATATGATAAGGATATTGAATATAAAATTAATCAGGTCCAAGCTATTTGTGGCACAGTAAATATAACGTTGAATAATAAAGCCCACAAACAAACAAAATTAAAATTCTTTAAAACAATGGCAGTTCCTGCCCTCCTATATGGGAGTGAATCTTGGATTACCACTACTAAACATGAAAGTAAAATCCAAGCAGCTGAGATTGTTTTTAAGGAGAGTAAAGGGGTGTACTAGAATGGACCAGATAAGAAACGAAGATATCCGTGAAGAACTGCAAATCTACTCCATAAAAGAAAAGATAACTAACAATAAGGAACAATAGAAAGAACATACAGAAAGAATGGCAGAGAGTAGATTACCAAAGAGAATACAAAACTACTTCCCAAGAGGCAGAAGAGATGTTGGACGTCCTCGGAAGAGATGGTCCTAGATCTATTAGTGAAGACAGAACAGGCAATTAATGCCTAAACCAGGAAGTGAAGAAGAAGAAGAAGAAGACAATATTCTTCCATTATAACTAGAAAACTAAATTTAAATGTCTATGTTAATAAAATATCGAAGTATAGAACACGTTTGGACTTATGAATCCGTAGCTTAATGAAAAAAAAAAAATTATAGTACTCATTCTTCTGTTTCAATTGACAATCGCTCACCACAACAGGCAAACCTCGGAGGTTCCCACAGAAACACAAAAACAGTTGAGAATCAACTAAATCGCCCAGGATTATGTGCTGCATTGAAGCGGAACGAGTCGCTTCTGTCATTTGTCGCCCGTTGCCTTGGCAACAAGCAAGCAAGCAGCCCTGATTGATGTGCAATCCGTGTTGTTCAGGTCAGCTGAGTTTCCAATTCTCACCAACAGAGCGCTCCCTAGTTCCATCAATAAAACCCGTGTTCGGATTAGACAGATGGTCGTTACATCGAGAGCTGCTAAGAGGGTAGTTGCGTGCATGAGTGACCCAACCGGCGGTATTGTTCTGGGTCTATTGTTGACTGTAGATAGAATTCAAGAGAAATGTCAGAGTAGTTTACTGTGTGGTACGAAATAGGAAGTTTAATTGTATGTTTTGAGAGCGTTTGTTGAGTGATGCTTTAATGTTGGTTGTGTTTTGAATGTTTTATTGTTTCCTGACGTCATGGCGATTTTGAAAGGCGGGGAAACAAATTTAAAAAAAAGTCCTCATTTTAAGTGTTAATTAAATATACATATATGTCTTTCTCTCATTGTCTATAGTCAACATAGAGTATGCTCTCTTTTTGAACAACTTCTATAATTCTGTGGCCGGGAGGAAAAAGGTCTTAAGTAAAAATTATATAGGCCTACTTTTCAGGACAGCAGTAGAAAGATTGAAATTGAGTCAATTAGTTTTTTTAATGAAGAGGTTTTTCCTGGAGATTATTAGTTTATATTTTTTCTAAAATAGGTAATGTTGCTCATTTAACAATTTTCTTGATTATTTCCAAAAATAACTGCACTTAAGTCCTTTTAAAACTAGAACCCAAACTGAGAAGAAGGGACTATGTAAACATAAGACCTTTTTCATGTCAAATAAATGAGAAATGTACATTATTATGAATGCAAAATGGGTCTTAAACAATTATAGGACTGTTTACCCTGGTGCTTAAAGTTTTAAAAGGAAAGGGCATCAGTATGTGATAAAATGGCTAAAAATACAAGTTAGACCTTTTTAATAGGGAAGCATGGAAAGTAAACATGTGATGTTTGTAAGGAATAAAGTATTAAATATTCTTAAGTCCTTTATTCTGTGTGTGCTCGATTCAAAAAGTACTTAGGACATTTGGTAACGCTCTATAAATCTAGTCAGGAGTCTTATTTGACTTCAGTGTTTTACAAGATTGTAGAGAATTGTTTCCGCTTTCAGAATATATAAAAATCTCATTTTCACAAAAAATTAACTTAAGACCTTTTTCCTCCTGGCCACAGAATTTAAAATGGTCATAGAGTAGCTGTTTTAGTAAATAAACACATCAGCCAAATATTGGTTGTATTATTTCCCCATAGGATAGGAATGGCTTCCTCTCTTGTTGCTCAGCAACGAAAATCTTTAGTTGAAGTACTTAAATATATTATAAAATAGACCTATAGATAAAGAAAGCTAAATGATTGTCAAATCCTGAGCATTGGATGTCGTTGACTTCTAAAACTTCGTAACTACATTTGAGGAACTTAAAAGAGGAAAATAACATTATTTTTATACTCCAGCTGATAGCTCAATCTCTGCTGCAGGCGATAAAATTAACTGAAACAAAAGTCACAAATATGTTTGTGCGAGATCGTGCGTATTTGCTTGCTTTCCGCACACAACCAATACGCGGTAAGTGTGAAATACCACATTCAGTATTCCCAACCTAACACACATAACAAATTTCCCTATTCTTACCGCTTAAGCGTCATATTCATTTTACTGCTTTAGCTTTTAACATATTATTTTTAAAGACGTTCAATATAGTAATAATTATAAATTGGAAACTTACCACTGCAATTTCACCTAAATTGCACTGTTAATTATTGTTTTTAAATATTTGCAAAAATTAAGTAAACTCTACAACACCACAAAAGTTACTGCATTTGCAATGCAAGTAACATTAAGGAAGCCGTGAAAAAATCAACAAGATTCCAGACTCATCATAGACTGGGGGGAAAAAAAACAGACGTATATCACGGCCTGCTGGAGTATAGTAAACACAGAAAACATTTTATAGGAACAATGTTGAAGATAGATATTTTTGTTTTCCAAAGTTGCCGTCATTGAACAGAAACCAAGATGGAGATTTAATTGCAACTAATTAGAAATTCCTCTTTCAGATATGTAATAAACGATCTTCGCACAAAATAATGTACGATACACGAGCGGTATGTTTGTTTTCATGTTCGAGGAAAAGATTGAAAAAGCGAAACGTAGTTGAGCTTTTTTAATTTCCGAGAACATGAAAACTTTAACATACCGCTCTTGTAACGTATATTACTATTCCAATATTCAATACAAATTTGGTGTACTTTTGTAGTTTTTGCTATAGAGGAGGTATATTTCGTGCTTATTTACATATTTCGCACAATTATTGAAATTTCACGAGTTTTGGTAAAATAAGGTATTTTAGGTATCTGGAAGTGTAAGGGCAATACAGAAAATAACTGTGGAAAATTTTGCGCTTTTCATTATTACCAATTAAAATAAGGTCCCTCATAACACGTACGAAATTACTTTTAAAAAGTATGTAAGGGGTGAAAGTGAAATAGCCTTGCAGATTTTCAGAGCGAATAGCTTATCTTGTATGTAAAAAAAATTACAATATCATATTGGTGGAAAGTTTTTTTTCTTTGATTAAAAAAAGTTCGTTTTTTTCTCAAATGTTTAACAGCGCTAGATAGGGATTTGATCCGGTCCTGTGGATAGAACTTCGGAGTAGCTCAGTGGTTAGAGCACTTGGTACGTAGAACCAAGGACCCGGGTTCGATCCCCGGCGCCGGAGCGAATTTTTCTCTTCTAATAATCATTAGAGCCGCAGGATAAAGAGTCGCCTATTAAGACAGCTGGTCACGTTATAGAGGTGGTCCACTTCACAGGTTTTACTCTGTATATGAGCTATTTCATCTCAAATCGACTGAAATATAGAGAAAATTGACCTTGCAATTTTTAAATACAATGAAACTTTTTCTGTCCGTTGACAACTGTGATACAGTGCTTTCTGCAAAGTTTGAGGCATCAGAACTTCATAGTGTTTAAATTAAAAATATTTAAATTTATCGTATTTTCATAAAATTAGCAACTTTAAACTGTTGTGGCTCCGAAACTCTTTCACCCAATGATCAAAATCATGGTTTATTTTGATGCTGAGAAATTAAAGTTTATATTGACATGTAAACAGTTTTTCTTACTTTTTATGGAAATGGAGAAATTTAGATTTTTCTTCATTAAGACGCCTTTGCCCACGAAAAAATATTTTTAAAATATATGGTTAGACTGCGCATTGAAAGTACAAATTTTTTACTGGTGCACCGTTGTTAAGAAAGTATTGAAAAATCAAATAAAGAAAATAAATAGTACGCGCGTGAACTAACCAGCTAGCCGAGACAACCAAGGCCAGGAGACAAACACGTGATGTTTCGTCTAGTAGCGCATAGCTGGACTAGCTTTATCACAAGTTTTCATAAACAGAGGAGTAAAATGACGCCCAACGCTCTCTTTATTTTCATCTCTCGGCCAGTGCATGCGGTACAGCGTCGTTCAAGTCTAGGCGTGTGAAAATAATTTAATGCCCTGAGCAAACAATGCCGAATCCCTCTTAATAATGCAAGGTTTTTTCTCAATATATTTTTACATTTTTACAAATGGGCAAAAAGCCTAAAAGTAAGTAAAATCAGATTATCTGTCTCTCTGTATACAATAAAAATAAGAATTACTTCTTAACATAACCTACCAGATGTCAGCTTCAAAATAAGCTCCCGTTCAATGTTCTGCAGAGTTCTGGGCGCTGAAAGAGGCTTGTTTTTATAAAATATGCTAAATTTGTCGCTCAGTAGTACGAAAACCGATAATATATTTTTGAAAATGCACTCTCCTCAGCGCCTTGTATAAATAGGGGGAAAAAATTAGAGTATTAAAAAAATGCAAGGTTTTTTACTGATCGATTTCATATGGAATAGCCCATATGCAAAAGTTACCGTCCTGTTTCGCAGAGAGGTTGTCTCTGTTAAGACTGTAATATCACTGTGAGACACCTTGAGACAGTAGAGGCCTCTGGCTGATGCAGCAGAAATAACAGAAAGCATGAGAGCGGGAAGTGTATCAGGACTTCAGATATTTCTGCTGGACTTATCACTGAGACGGTTGCTGACACAACAGAAATCACAGTACAAAACGTGAGAACGGACCTTGTATCAGGGCCTGCAAACCGAGTGGGCAATCAGCTGATTGTGGCATTGATACACGCAAAGGTAGACCCCCACTGCAATTAATTGCGCCCGATTAAGACACGTTTCCCCCCTTCCCCGGCCCTCGCGGACCGTAATCGATAGCCACGTGTCATGGTTCAGGGCTGCAGAATTCCTAGGCGCCGCGTTACCTTGGCAACTGATACGTATCTCTTTCTTCCTGAATTCTGCGCTCGGAAGAGGTTTGTAAGGTTTCTATCGGCGTAACTGTCAAGCGAAAGTGGCATATCCTTGTACGGAACAGTAGGACTTCCTCCACGCCACGTATTCCTTCTGACCTGTTTTTGTAGGCACTTTTATGTCTTATACTGGCCGGAATTTTGTCTCGAAACATTTGAAAATCTGGGCGAAAGGATTTTACAAGAGATCTCTCAGCACCGCGATTTCACTTGCTGCAAGTAGTCCACCAACCACGATTGACCATTAGTGAGTAATAGTATATCATTGGCTGGGGTGGGATGTGTAGAAATACAGTTGTTCAGAAGTTCGTTATGATATAAGAATAATTTTCCTTGCTTGATTTTCTCCAGAATTTCGTTGTGATATAAGAATAATTTTCCTTGCTTCATTTTCTCCAGAATTTCGTTATGATATAAGAATAATTTTCCTTGCTTGATTTTCTCCAGAAGTTCGTTATGATATAAGAATAATTTTCCTTGCTTGATTTTCTCCAGAATTTCGTTATGATATAAGAATAATTTTCCTTGCTTGATTTTCTCCAGAATTTCGTTATGTTATAAGAAATTATTTTCCTTGCTTGATTTTCTCCAGAATTTCGTTATGATATAAGAATAATTTTCCTTTCTTGATTTTCTCCAGAATTTCGTTATGATATAAGAATAATTTTCCTTGCTTGATTTTCTCCAGAATTT
Organism: Periplaneta americana; assembly: GCF_040183065.1. Taxonomy (NCBI): domain Eukaryota; kingdom Metazoa; phylum Arthropoda; class Insecta; order Blattodea; family Blattidae; genus Periplaneta; species Periplaneta americana. The sequence continues at coordinate 14,158,327 of NC_091121.1, forward strand.
CGTTATGATATAAGAATAATTTTCCTTGCTTGATTTTCTCCAAAATTTCCCCATTTTTTTTTTCTACTTCAAACCTTAGAAACTGCTACAACATTCACAAAGAATTTTTTTTTTAATATTTGATCTTTACTAATTTAAAGAGTAATATATCCTACATCATCCAGAACAGTTGAGAATCATGCACCAATTAGTTATTCGTTTTCAACTTTAATACTGAAAATGTCAGATTTTTTTTATTTTCTTTGAAAAAACTTCTCTATAAGGACTAATAGTCATTATATAAATACAGAAATCGACTAAAAATTAGTCCTTCCTATTGTTAATTAAGAGTTAAAACAGTGTTAGTTTCTCTAATAATTTAAGGCCATGGCAACATTTTATAAGAATTATAAGGTATCCCTAAACTTTCTGGCAACATTGTATGTTTTTAAATGTATGTATAATAATTATCCGCCCTTCAAAACCTATTGTACTCGGTCGGTTTCAGAAGCTAATAGTACCCTCTATACTACCGAAAACATCTGACCATCTGGCGACTTTCAGAGCTTTCCGACGTCGGGTGTCGATGCGAGGTCCACGCAGTAGGAAGCAGGCCAAGGGACGCCTCCGCACTTGTGAAGTGTTTGCGATATGTTTTTGCAGCTTGTTGCGTCATAGCCTTGAGTGTATGTTCTTGTTGGAACATGCTCGTTGCGGATCATTGCACTCCTTTACCACGTTGCTAGGATATTCGGCAACATAATGAACTCGCTGTTTGCGCAGCTAAAAAAAATCGAACATCGTCCGCAGGTTTTCATTACACTAATAGGGTTTTATGAAATATTCAGATGCCCGGTAAAAAACTGTGTACACGAGAGAAAGCGGATCCATAAACTTTCGAGCGTTTACTTCATTGTTACGCAAAGTATGAACGAAATATTGTAATACTAAAAAAAAAAAAGGTTTGTAAGGTGGTAATAGTAGCCTTAAAATTATTTATAACGAAAAAATGGACTATATCGTTATATTTTACAGTATTTCTTTTCTCGTTTTGTTTTGTCATTTATCGCGGTGTAACTTGTCTATCATTGTACGTCCGCTTTTCCAAGGTTTTCCCTCAACCTTTACTCAGAAATATCTTTTAAAGAACCAGAAGATTCATTGCAGCCCTCCATCAGTAGCTATCCCAAGCAAGATTAATTAAGTTACATCATATCCCACCTCCCTAATCCATTTTAATATTATCCTCCCATCTACGTCTCGGCCTCCCCAAAGATCTTTCTGTCAGGTCTTCCAACTAACACTCTATATGCATTTCTGGCTTCACCCATACGTGCTACAATCCTTGTCCATCTCAAACGTCTGGATTTAATGTTCCTAATTATGTCAGGTGAAGAATACAATGCGTGCAGTTCTGCGTTGTGTAACTTTCGCAATTCTCTTGTAACTTCATCCTTTTTAGTCCCAAATATTTTGTAAGCACATTATTCTCGAACATCTTTAACCTCTGCTCCTCTCTCAGAATGAGAGTCCAAGTTTCACAACCATACAGAAGAACTGGTAATAGCCTATAAATGTTTTATAAATTCTAACTTTGTTTTTTTTTTAAGAAGACTAGATGACAAAAGCTTCTCAATCTTTCCCTCAACCCACTAAGAGAAAATGCTGGGTACCTTTCGGCGCTGGATCCTGGACTCTTTTCTTTGGCATTGTCACCTTCATTTCGCTCAGAGCTAGATAACCATCGCAAATGATAAAGCGTCGTAAAATAAACCAATTAAAATATCTTTCCCGTTCTTCGTGATTCTGTTTTTTGCGAAAATGTTTCGGACGAATTTTATTTCCAGTCAGTTCTTGGTTACAAGATTCTTTTCTTTCAATAATTGCTCCAGTCTGGTCTGTAACCTTGCCATCGTTTGAGGATCACCTGTACTGTTTAAGAATTGATTTGTGTAATGAAATATTTATCATTATATCATTATCCTTCAAGATTCTAGACCAAACCGTTCGTATCGGCACACGAAATAAATCGTCAAGACTCCACAATTTTCTTCCGCCACGTGTCTGTAATATGCCTGAAAGGGTAAAAGTTCAACTGGCTAAAAGGTGAAGCAAAAATATTATTTTAGTGTATTTTTACTTTCGTTATTAGAAGATAATTTAAATGGCTACATATTTTAAAACCCTGGAGTTGAAATGTTATTTTATTCTTTTTTATTATATTTTTTCAGCTACTCTAAAGACAGGTCGAGAGAGAGAGAGAGAGAGAGTTTTGCATAAAATATATTTCTTGGTGAACTTTGTGTTTGGAAATTGAATGGCTGCCACAGTTTTTTTTAAATAATACCGGAGCTTGTTTTTTGGAAAATTGGCGTTTCCTGGCATTCTCATCTGGGATTATTTGCACGTGTACTGTTGAGGTACAACCTCCTTACGGCCTTTGAGTTCTTCATTATACGAAATTGCTGTGTGCGTATACAGCTCATAAAAAAGTAAACACTAAAACTGATGTGGTGATGTTGGAAGTTTGTTTTGCTACATTATAGTATATGACTACACTTTTTATAGCTCGACTTCGTAGACATTCCTCTGGGCCATGCAAATTGTGGAATGGATGATGAAAAAGTATCTAATAACATGGCTAGCTGATTATGGGGTTCCTAATTACATTTTTAGCAGTATTATACCGTTTAATGGCTAAGAGTTGAAGTATAAGAGGAAATAATTAATACTACAATCGCTCTTTATTTTGGGTTCATCTGTTTTTATTTAAGCGTAATAGGTATCGCGAATTCAAGGCATCTACAGGGTGTACATAAAATGTACCACGTGGGTTTCGAGTTAGTGTCTTTAACAGTAATCATTTTTCAAGATCCCGGATGATGAAGCCACCTCTTCCTCGATCGTACTATATTTTTCATTCCTTTGATTAGATTATAATTTAATTATGGTTTATTTAATGACGCTCGCAACTGCCGAGGTTATATCAGCGTGACCGGTGTGCCGGAATTTTGTCCCGCAGGAGTTCTTTTACATGCCAGTAAATCTACTGAGCCTGTCGCATTTAAGCACATTTAAATGCCATCGATCTGGGCCGGGATCGAACCCGCAACCTCGAGCACAGAAGATCAGCGCTATACCGACTAAGCTACCCAGGCCGACCCTTTTAATGAATTGTACACAGTCTAGACATTATTTCTTATAAGATTCTGTTTTTACATGCAAATTAGACGTATCTATTATTGAATTCTAATACACCGGTACACAAATTTGTTAGCATGTATGTCGTTTCATGTAGGCTCTCGATGTATATCTTATAAATGTCAATATCAGATAAGCAGTGTATTATTTTGAGATGTTATTGTCAATGATTATATCTGAAGATAATAAAAAACCAAATGCTTAACTTCGGCCGCTCAAACGAGACCATTCACCACTTACAGCATTGAACTTTTACCGGAAGCCTCTTATTTATGGACAAGACTTGTTTTAGACGCCATAAATCCACAAAATGCACTTACGAGCTTTACTTTATTTTGCAAAGAGGCCATGCAGAAATTGCTTTACTGCCGGTGAGGGGACACTCTAAATCGATTTTTGGGTAATTTTTTTTTTTTTAATTTAAATGTGATTTGGTAAGTTCACTGTCGATGTGCGATGGAATTCAACCGAATTCGAGTTGTAAATGTGTTAAAAATGAGTTTTTTCAGTGCCTACTACTTTCATGAACAGATGTAGTAAAGACTTTTAAGCTCAATTTCGATTTTTTTTATTCTTGAAGTTACCACACAGTATTCCTCAAAATTTTACAGTTTACTTGTTTTATGTATGCTACTGATTCGTCTCTCTTTTTTATATTGTATTTTTTATTTTTAAATTTAAAAATTAAGCGAAATTAAAAATACCATATAATATTATTTTATAGCTTAGAGCTAGAATTGTTTACGTAACTAGTTTACAAGATATAAAAAAAAAAAAAAAATCAGTTAATGTCTCCTTTTAAAAATGGGGGACTAGATTTAATCTCCAAATTAATAGAAAAAATTCCTTTGGTGACAATTTTCATCATAGAAGCTCGAAAGTTAGTACCCTTACTTCACAATTTACTATTTAAACGCCCTGAAAATATCTTTAAAACTGGCCTATTGGCTAATTATATTTTATTTTATATTACTTAATAGTATCAAGGATCAGTTTAATCAAACTATTCTGATGCCCATCTCAGTGTTTTGTTATATGATTCGGTTCAGTGTCTAAGTTACGCAAACATGTAGAAATATAGGTGTGGCTGTTACGTTATTGGGTTGTCTTCTTACATCTGTTTTAAGGATACATTTAGTGGGTAATCATTCTGGTAATTATAGCTTATGAGATCTAAATAAATGATTTAACTGCGTTCTCTACAGATATTTAATTGATTACAGTGACATGGTGCAAAAACCTAAAAAAAAACTCTCTTTTTTATATTTCCATGGATCTTCTCTGGAGGTAACACAATGTGACTTTGTAGCTGGAAATATTTTAATAGTATTTGGAAGCTATTGTCTTATGCCTAAATTTTTATGTTCCAGGCTTGCAAGTATTGCGTGATCATATTTATTTAGTTTTCATAGTTTACCCAACAACAATAAGGGTAAACTACTTACATATAACAAAAAGGTAGCAATTAAAAAAATAAAAACTTATACAAATTAAACTAAACTAAATTGCATATAGATTGGGCTTTTTGTACTATGGCAGATATATATATATATATATATATATATATTTTATCCAATGCCACCAGGTTGTCTATTCGACATTTCTGGTCTTCTCTCCTGGCCATGGCTTAATTGTAACCCAGTTCTGAGGTTGGGGCGCCTGGAAGGCGGAGTTACATTACCCCGATGATGTGATAGGATGATTATGATAATGTGATGCCAGGAGAGGTCTTAAATCTGAACTTAACCTAAATTCCAGACCATGGACGAACACAGGAATAATCTTTTAAGGAAAAATTCCTGTGCTCTAACCGGGAATCGAACACGGGACCTCATAAACTATAGCTAGAAGCTCTGACCACTAGACCATGAGGCTGGTCATTTTATTTAATATTACTTGATAGAATCAAGGATCAGTTTAATCAAAATATTCTGATGCGTATCTGTTTTTGTTATATGATTCGGTTCAGTGTCTAAGTTACGCAAACATGTAGAAATATTGGTGTGGCTGTTACGTTATTGGGTTGTCGTGGGTAATCATTCTGGTAATTATAGCTTATGAGATCTAAATAAATGATTTAACTGCGGGCTCTACAGTGTTTAATTGATTACAGTGACATGACGCAAAACCCCCGAAAATATCTCACTTTTCTATTTTCTTTGGATCTTCTCTCGAGGTCTATGAAGTGACTTTGTCGCTTGAAATTTTTTAATAGTATTTGGAAGCTATTGTCTTACGCCTGAATTTTTAATTCATGTTCCAGGCTTGCAAGAATTGCGTGGTCATATAGGTGCAACAAGTAGTTTCCCAAATTAAACATTTCTTGTTTTACTATCTTCACCATTCCTCTATGATAATCTCTCTGCACAGGAGTCGTGGTTCGAGTTTTGTCTGGCAAAGAATGAAGTCACCTAGGTCTTTAGTTCGAGTCCCAGTGGCTCTGAGAAGTGGTGTTGCCTCTCCTACTTATTCAGTTGTAGCGTTTAGGTTGCGTGATACCGTCTTCCTGTGCGAAGGCCAGAGTTCCACTCCCGAGCGTTGGAAAGTGACTGTAAGAGTATGCACGTGACTGCATGTTACGTAAACAGTGACAGCGGGATCCTGTAACAAAAGACTGCTTGTACGCGACGTTTTTGATAGCAAAATCACGGTCTGACGCACATCCACCTTCCTGTCAGCAACCCGTGGTCCGCGACCACACTTTTACTCTGTCTAGTGTTCTCATTTGACTCATGCGTATGAGATATTTTGTCTTGACTATGGTGCCTGTCCTACAGGTTTTCTCGGTGTACTTCAGTTTCTTCTGCCAAAAGCTTCTTTAGAGTGAACAAGATAATAAAATACTCGTTACAGAAAAATATTCAGTGCAAATAGAAGTACAGTAGTGGCAAAAGAAACTGGATCGACCCTTGTAGCTGATTTCAGAGCCCTGTTCACTCCAGAGCACGATAGACTTGTAACTAAGACTTTCGTGGTTCGAATCCTGCCTGGGAAGGAAACTTTTTTTTTTGTTCCTTATTTCAATATTTTTCGATTGCTGGTAAAATTCATGTTCTTGGAATAATAAGTTAATTACGTAGTAAAATATCACTGCAATCGAAAAGTATTGGAAATAAATTTGAATAAAGAACAAAAAAAAAGTTTCCTTCACAGGCAGGATTCGAACCACGGAAGTCTTAGGTACCAGTCTATCGTGCTCTGGAATGAACAAGGCTCTGAAATCAGCTACAAGGGTCGGTCCGATTTTTTTTTTGGCCATTACCGTACATTGAATAAACGAGGCGTTCTCACAAATAACAAATTAACGTACTTTACGTCGTCTTTCCATTTCCATCATATATTGAATCCCTCCTTGCAAAATATCATTTCTCTCCAACAAACACAACGCCCTTTACAAAGATTTGAATATCGTTGTACGCAATGGTGTTATTCCATACCTAAAATGTTTGATATTATGTATCTAAAATTCAAGATTTCGTAATTAAGCTATTGTTCCAGAGGAAATCGCAATTATAAATGTGCGAGTGAAAACACTTTAAAATATGATGATGATGATAATAATAATAATAATAATAATAATAATAATAATAATAATAATAATGCTTTATTTTCGCTGGCAGAGTTAAGGCCATAAGGCCTTCTCTTCCACGCAACCAGCCTTAATCAATACAATACATATTTAAATTACGGATATTTACACTACACTTAAAAGGTTCTCCAGCAATATTCTTCAATTAAGTTTTAACGACTAGTAGACTACATATTTATTTAAATTTAGATAAACCTATAAGGTAAAGTAGTAACTTAATTTATGAGCTAATTTAATTCAATCAGTTATAATTAATTTCAGATTTGAGATAGCTAGTAAAATTATGAAAATTAATTTAATATAAGCTTACTAGAACTATGTTACAGGGAGAAAAAAATATATAAATCTAAAATACATTTCTATAATGAGAATATTAATGTAATTGCCATTAGAGGTTTTGTAAATCTATTCAGAGAAATTAATGATAATAATAAGAATGGACAGATGTTAGTTTCATTATATGTAATAAATATTAATCAGCAGTTAATTTGTTAAGTAAGAATTTATGTAATTTTGACCTAAATTAAGTTATTGAGGCACCTGATATAAGTGTACAATGCTACATACAAGTATAGAATGCTACTGAGGAGACATTTTCTTTAAGTCTATACTGATGAAATCGGAATTGCATTCTTTTCGTCGCAATAGTCCGTCTGAAAACAGTGATCTTAAGAAACTGCTCGGTTGTAGCCCTGAACTTGTGAGTCGCACCAGTCCGCAACTTTTGGTTCACACCTTGCCTGTCATGCAAGCTGGTCGTGACTTCATACGCCGTTTCTTTGGTAACGAGATCTCCGCTTATCGAATAAGGTGGCGTGATTGTTGTACGTGGAAAAAAAGCTAGTGTGCAGATTGTGGTTCACAGTTCCCTCCAGACATGGCGTGAGGATCCATGTTCGAGGCCATGCTGTCAGATTCATTTTGTTTTGTAATTTTTGGACTTTGTACATAATTTGCGTTCAAGGTATGCGAGGTGTGTAGAGGAGTTATTATGATTTAAATATTTTTATGGCAATAAATGTTTTCAACATATTAAAGATACACTGAAGTGAAATTTTGTTGGACAAATTCGATTTTTCCTTTTTTAACATTAAAAAAATTGTATATGTATCAGAGAACCTCTCCATAAATTTTCATACAGGTAGGCCCCCTTCAACTGTTTCAGCTGCCATTTTTTTAAAGAAAGTTTCCCGTGAGTGTCTCTTTTAGGCTTTTAAACCTCAGTCGTCTTCATTTATTTTTTTTTTCTTATATTTTGTTTTAATAAAAATGCTACTCTTTGTCCAAATTTTGTACTACGTCCATGATTTTTTTTTTTGTAGGTGTCCTTAAAGATATTCTTAATAGAACTTGCTATGAGGATTTTTTCTTAAACCCGAGAATTTTTGCGAGAAATGTATTTATTTTCTCCTAGACACCACAATTCTTACACCCCTTTTTAATATCACACTACATCAAATAGTTTTTCCTTAGTCTTTGAGGAATATACTCAAGAAAGTGAGCAAGTTATGTTTCAGTGAAGGGTATGGAGCAAATTTCAGGCGAAAATGTTGACGTTTGAGGGTAGTAGGCCTAGTGATTTTTCAAGACACAATTTAAATTTACAAAATCAAAAATGTAATAATTCATATAATTTTGGACCAAATGGGATTAAACATTGTGTAGAGGCTATTTATACAGGATGTTAAAAATCATTCAATATTTTTAGACGATAGTATTCATGAAAACAATCCACATCTGTGGAGTAACGGTTAGCGCGTCTGGTCGTGAAACCAGATGGCCCGGGTTCGATTCCCGGTCGGGACAATTACTTGGTTGAGGTTTTTTCCGGGGTTTTCCCCTCAACCCAATATGAATAAATGCTGGGTAACTTTCGGTGCTGGACCCCGGACTCATTTCATCGGCATTACCACCTTCATCTCATTCAGACGCTAAATAACCTAAGATGTTGATAAAGGATCGTAAAATAACCTACTTCATAAAAACAAAACAAAGTCTAATAAACATGGTCTCCTATGTTTTTTTAGTTGGTTATTTAACGACGCTGTATCAACTACTAGGTTATTTAGCGTCGATGAGATTGGTGATAGCGAGATGATATTTGGCGGCGAGATGAGGCCGAGGATTCGCCATAGATTACCTTGCATTCACATTACGGTTGGGGAAAAGCTCGGAAGATATTACATAATTTTGGAACCCATGTTTATTACACTTTGTTTTCTTATTTTGATAGTAAATGTTACCTTTCAGAATATAGACTTTATTTTATGGACATCACATTGAGCATATCCTGTAATGTTTATGAATAAGTACTCGTATCTTCGAACATATTAATTTTAGGACTTGTTTTCTTGTTTCGATGTATACTACAACCTCTCAAAATGTTTAATACTTTTTAAAAATCCTGTATAAATAACCTCTGTACAGAGTTTCATCTCATTTGGTCCAAAAATTTGTGTTTATTAATTCAAAATTCATCTCGCTGTATCCTTAATACTGGAAAAGTGTTTTTTTTTAATACGTTTCGGCAGGGATTACATAAAATTAATTTGTTTGAGAAGTAGAAAACTTTTTTGTACTCATTAAATAATTCTGTGTCTGGCTTTTGAAAAATAGTTAAAAAAAATAGACTACAAGGAGATGTGTAGGTAAGGTACATGATAAAATAAGGCTCGGTCCGTCGCTGAAGATATCAGAGCATGAAGGTCACATGTACAGAATTTCATAATCTGAATCATGTTCCTCATCGGAATTCCAACAGAAGTCTTCTGGATCGCTAATCACAGAGCCAGAATCGAAAAATGAAAGTATGTTTGTTACTTTTTATGGCAATAACATCTTGCACAACATTGTTACCTTCTCAAAAGATCATAAATAGTGGTGTTTATCACTCCAGCAGATAATCAGAATCTCGCATACACGACTTCACACTCGTCCCTCTCATCGCGTTGCAAACCCCGTGATAAAATCCGGTTTTGTGTGACTTGACACTTTCCTCACCATGTACGACATGTCTCGTTTCTAATGTGGCGTATTTTCATTTCATCATCTCTTATTTGTCACTGTCAACAAATAAAAATCTTTTTTGCCAGGCTCAGAATTGTCCCCAGCTCTCATACGTCGTCTGCTGTATGGCGTGTTGCTATGGAGATAAAAGAAAACAGAAGAATGCGAGATGGTTTGCAACTGTCTTTCATTTCTAAGTGGCAAGGAATTGTAGCAAAAAAATTGTTCTCGTTGCTTTTGTTTAGAACAGGATTTGTGTGTTATATTTCACTTGAATTTGGAGAGATACGTGTAAAATAAACTGGGACAGAGTTTAAATATTTATCTTTTTTTGTGTTTATTTGTGAATTTCTCATTTAAACAACATAACGTTTTGGAAGTTCTTTTTTATATAAAGTTGTTCTTAGTGTCTGTTCCTATGACAAATTGAATTCACAATTTTTCAGTTAAGTCATACCATCGCCGCATCGACTGCAATTTAAAAGTTCAGAAACCGCTTGTACACGATCAGATTTTTCTTTCAATTCAATACTTCACAAGAAAACTTGTGAAAGACTGGTCAGTATTGAAAAACATTAATGAAAAATTGTTTTATATTGCCAAATATTTGACAAGATTTTCAAGACTTGCTTCAAGTTCTGTATTACCTATGCAGGCCTATATATCAAATATTGCAATATGAATACAGTAGCCTATGTGGATTCTTTGGAGAATAATTAGGCTATACGAAACAATCTATTTTATATTATTTAACTTTGCGGTACCCTAAAAGAAAGAATATTACGTTTGTATATTGTTTTAAAATAAAATAAAATATTCGCAATTAGTATTTATGTAGGTTATAGGTTCTTCGTTAAAAAAGAAAAAAATGTTTCTGTACTCTTATTTCCTGATACGAATTATTTTTCATTTTATTGTTTTCCACATAAGACGTGCAGCCATGGGTTAAATTCATACAATTAAAATATTAACTCGCAAACAATTATTTTTCTCAACCAAGACGCCATGTGTATATGTGTTTTTTGTATCATAATATTTTCGAATCTCATTGATCGAGTTCTTCAAATAGTTTTTAAGTCTTGGATCAATACTGAGAATATTTTCTTATTTACACCGAAAACGACCAAAGAATTTTAAAGTATTAGCCTATAAGTAATTTGACAATAAAGTCTTGGCAAGTCTTGAAACGTCTTGTGAATTTGATAAAATATTTGATCGTGTACAAGCATCTTTGTTCAGCTTTTTCCTACAGATCTGTCTACTTACATACCAGCTCATCAATATATAATTTCCATTGTACGTACCAATGTAGCGACTATCTATATACAGGGTGAACTTAAGTAATGTCATTAATTTCGAGGGGATTATTCTTTGAGATATTTCAAACAAAAAATTTTAATACAGTTTTGCTCGTTTTTGCTTCCTTTTCGAGAGATAAAAAATTGTTTTATATGAAACATTTCATAACGTGACTTGCGTAAGCCATTGATTTAATTCTCAATATGCTCAGTCAGGTTAAGCCGGCAGAGTATTATGATAATAAATGACTAAAATAATTTTAGTTTTGTTCTTTAAATATGCAGAAATTTGATGCGAGCGAATGTAGTATTCATAAAATTCCTTTGCAGAACGAAAAGTTACATTTGTTCGGATCAAATATCTGAATTTTAAAGGACAAAACTAAAATTATTTTAATCATTTATTGTTTAATACTTTTCTCTTATATTGAGTGAACATGCTATAAATTAAATCAATAGATTTCCCGAAATACTCAATTATTATTACTCAATATTTATTTTTATTTATTTATTTTTTCTTATATTTATTATCTAACTCGTGTTTATTTATCACTTAACGGCAATATGTACCCCACTGTGTTGTTTTTTATTATTAATCTATTTTTGTGTACATTTTATTCAATTGTCGGTTTCTGGTTTAATTATGTAAATCCTACTTAATTGTAATCTAATACTAATATGTATACTAATGTGTTTATTTTTATTTTTACTGTGTACATTTTTTTATTGAATTATCGGCTTCTGTTTTTATGTGATTCGTATTTGATTCTAACAACATTAATATGTATTCCATTATGTTTATTTTTATTTTATGAGGTAAATTTTTATGTAACTGCCTCTTTTGATCTCATTATGTACCTAAATTGTATCAGTATGTAATTTACTTAATTCAGATCCAGTTTTATGTTCAACTATGTAAGCAAGTTTTAATCCTGGTTGAGTGTAAGAGAAGGCCTTACGGCCTTAACTCTGCCAGGTTAAATAAAGCCATTATTATTATTATTATTATTATTATTATTATTATTATTATTATTATTATTATTATTATTAAAATGTTTCTTATAGAACAATTTTTATCTCGAAAAGGAAACAAAAATGAGCAAAATTGTTTTAAACTTTTTTGTTTGAAATATCTCGAAGAGTAACCCCCTGAAATTAATGACGTTACTTGTTCACTCTATTTATCTAGCTTTCGATGCTATTAATATGAAGGTAAAAGGTACAGTACCTGTCGTACACCATGAAGGCATATGTGAAGCACGGGTGTACTGTATATAGAGCTTCATGCTTTGATGATTTCACAGCTAGAATGTAAGTAAGAAAACTGGAAATGTATCTTGTAAAGATTGTGTGTTATCAGACTTTTTAAGTTGAAAATAAAATTTAAAAAAAAAGTTCATTTGTTTTGTACTGCGGTACCACGGTGCGGTTGAAAATAAAATAACATTCAATATCTTATGCAATAGAAAATACCCCCTTCCAAAAGCTGCGTATAACCATGGAAACACATAAACAACTGAGTCCGGTTATTGCAGCTGGAAAGCATTTTTGTTTCTTTGGCTACAGTTTCACTCAAGCCCCTGCAATACCATGTTTAGATTACACGCACACCACCCTTCTTCAGGGACCCTCATGTGGACCAGCATAGTATTGTGGAAAAAAATATCTGTTTTGGCCTCATATCCTATAACATAGTTTTTTTTATTTCTTTTTTGTTATGAAATTATCAGAGCATTTTGCAAGCAGATCAGTTTTGCAAGCCCTGGCGAAACAAAATACTGCTGCCTCCCGCACGTCTTCGGATACGACCTTGGTCTGCGCTGGAAATTTTCGAGGTTATGTAACACGATACATCGGGGCAGCTGTCTCTTGCTAGAGCGGTCCTTGCTTCACGTTGCAGCAGGAATGTTCCAGACAGGCCCTGAGGCTACAGTGAACGATGTTAAGACCGGCTCTTACCTTCATTGACGTATACTTTACAAATATGCTTTAATTTTTATTAGTTTTCTTCCTCTTTTCCTGTTTTCCCCATTATCACCATCTAAAATTTGTTTCATAATTGTCCAGTTACATTATTTAGGTATTATTTCACAGTTTTTAATACATTGTCGGTTTTACGTTTTGATTTTATAACCTCTTTCAATTCTAGCTTCATTTGTTTATTTTTATGCTCGACCATGCCGAAATGTAGTAATTATACACCTGGTAGCAGCCCTTTAATGGCCCTCATTAAAGTACACCTATTCATTAAAGTTCAGGTTTTCCACCAATCAGAAAGCAATATGAAAGCGCAAGTATCGATTATTCTCGGATATGCAATCGAAAGACAACTTGCGAAACGTCACGGAGGCTGGAAATCCAATACTGTCGCAGAATAATTAGTGTTAATTGTAAATAATATTCAAATAAATTCAATTTGTCATCTCGTTTTTCAATGTCTAAATCAATTTCCAGGTTATATGAAGATTAATGTTCATTTTACTCTCCAGATTATATCAAGGTCAATGACATTTGTTCCTCGGAAAAAATCAATACTTTCGCGTCTGCGCACAGCTCACAATTTACGAGATATTGCACAAGGTCACTACCGCTCTCCAGTCAGATAAGAATAAAATGGAGATGGAATTTAAATCGACATTTATTCTTCTTACTGCATCATTCGTTTCATCGGGGTGAAAGTGGTAAAGGCCTATAGGGTAAAGGTTGGTAATATTGTGGTAGACAAGGACCGATTTTGTGGATAAACTTGTCCACGAAAATTCCCTTAATAAGTTAATGTAAAAAATCTATCATCCTCTCGCTCAGTAAAATTGTGGTAAAGGCCTATAGGGTAAAGGTTGGTAATATTGTGATAGACAAGGACCGATTTTGTGGATAAACTTGTCCACGAAAATTCCCTTAATAAGTTAATGTAAAAAATCGATTATCCTCTCGCTCAGTAAAATTGTAATAAGTTCTCAAAAAGAAGTGTCACAATATCACATACCATAATATTACCAACCTTTACTCTACATGCAATTCTTATATACGAAATGAACTGTATGTAATGCCATATCAAACAAAAAGTTTAATACAATTTTACTCGCTTTTCTTTTATATAAAACATTTCATAGCGTGTTTTGGGAAAGCCATTGATTTAGTTCCGAATATACCCAGCCAATTTAAGAGAGCAGTGTATTATGATAATAAGTAGGGAACGGAATTTGGAGCAGTAAAAGCTAGTATTGGCATCTACATAGTCATTTGTTTACAACCCTTTATACCAAGTCCTCCCCTCCATGACATACTCGCAGATCTCTGCACGTCAACAACAAGTGAACGGGACAGTTGTCGCATAAGAACTTCAACATGCAGGTTTGCAGTTCAGAGTAGTCAAGTGCAGGTACAATGCCGAAAGTGAAACCAACTAACAATACAAAATTGAAAGACTATATTTGTAAAAGCTTCAGGTCGAGTATCAAAATTCAGGAAACAATTCCCTAAATTATCGCTTCCCCCATGTCCAGTTCTTAAGAGAGGGGGTCATCGTTAGAAGCTTGCAATTATTACGCACATCACCTCCAATCCGTGAAGAAAGTGGTCCAGTGTTTCAATCCCGATGACGCGGCTGCGATTCAAATACGCCAGGAACTGCTAAATGATAGAACAATCTAAAAAGAAGTCATGGATATTAAGTCAAATTTTTTTATATTTACCGGATGCCATTATTCGATTAGTACAGTCAGGGGTAGAACTAGTTGAGCAAATAAATATTATGAGGACTATTGTAAATAAACTGAGTGCAGTAGAAGGTGAAGTAGGAAAACGTGTTGGTGAAAAAATGAACAGAGTTTTGATTAAAAATGATGGGTACAGTATTCTTAGTCGGATTTCAGATGTGAATTTAATTGACTATCTTATTTCAAGTACTTATTGCTCAATTGTCTCTGCAGATGTAGAGCGGAGTTTTTCCATGTTAAAAAATTTCCTTCCTTGCAACAGAGCAAAGTTGTATTTTGAAAACTTTAAAATGATATTGACAGTTTATTATAACAAGGCACAGCAGAAATAATTGTTTCATCAACAAAACATAGCATTAAATGAAAAGACCATTTCGTTTGGTTCTTCATATTCAGAAGCGAGTACCATACAGAAGAAAATTGTCTATCAGCCATCAATATTTCCACGCGAGGACGCAGAGATTGATATTTAATTATGTATATTTGTAATGTTGTTTATTGGTGTCCTGTGCGTTGCCAAGAAAAACACATGTAGTTCAAAATGAAATGCAGATTATGTATGTAGATCACTACATGTCATTAAACTATAACAATTGTTTATTCTGAAATACGTTTACAGCTCGTTGCGTGTAAGTTTGTATGAAGTGGACTGTACTCGTCCACGCAGCTCGCTTGACAGTCACTGAGCTACGAATATCTATACTGCGTTTCACCATTCTTTATAATACTCCAAATCCCTTTCCCTGATAATAAGTGATTGAAAGAATTTTAGTTTTGTCCCTTAAATGTACAGAAATTTTGATCCGAACAAATGTAACATTATAAAATTTGTTTGCAGAACGAAATTTAGATTTCTTCCGATCAAATTTCTGCACATTTAAAGGACAAACTCTAAAATTCTTTCAGTCATTATCATAATACACTGCTCTCTTAAGTTGACTGAGCATAATGGGAATTATGTCAATGGTTTTCCCGAAAGACGCTCTGAACTGTTTCATATAAAACAATTTTTATCTTGAAAAGGAAGCGAAAACGAGCAAAATTGTATTAAACTTTTCGGTTTGAAATATTTCAAAGAATAGCTCCCTAAAGTTAATAATACTTACGGAACATTCCCTTGGTGGTTTGCGTGGTGGTAATCAAAGCCGCCATGTATCATTAGGCGTTGTAAAAGTGTCAGCATTATTAATATGCATAGGATTGTTATTCGAAATCCGCTTCGTTCCAAGATATCCTAATGGCGCAGCAGAATTCCATTCTTCAGTAAGAATGAGTTTAAATCGTAGCATTTAAAATACTGTCCCTCCACGAAGTAGGCGAAGGTAAGATGCAGTGCAATGGAATTGAACCGCGCACGTCCCGTGGCTGTGCTTTCCGCCTCGTCCGGGGTTCGAATTCGGGAACGGCCGCTCTCGGAGCGCGGTCATGCCAAGGCTGCAATTACCCCCTCCTCCTCCTCTTCCCCGCCCGGCCTGGCAGTGTAATGACATCACGGGTAGCCGTCCGCCTTCAAGGCCCCGCGAGGTTCCGTAACTCCCTGGCACGTTGCCACGGCGTGTGCAGGAGTCCGCCTGCGGAAGACGAGTCGACTCATAAATCTCCACGGAGTCGACTCGTGACTAAATGCACCAATTCAATTCACTCACTACGAACCCTCAATTTTGTGAGGTGTTTACTTTTTTAATAACTCTGTCAATTGATGAGTCAACTCACTAAATCAATTCACCCCTTGTTTCTCACTTTTAATAATTCTGTCACTGAACATGAGTTGACTCATTAAGTAAAGTCGTCACAGTTCTCAAATTTTGGACGGCCTTTAAACAATTTTTTAAAAACTAACGAATCGACTCATGAATCTCCACGGAGTCCACATTTGACTAAATGAATGTGAATCGACTCACTAATTAAACTCCCCGCTGTATATCACGTCTCGTGTGTTTTTAATATCTGTCACGTAACATAAATTGACTCATCAAGTCAAGTCATCACAGTTCACAAAATTTGTGCGCTCTTTAACAAATCTTCGAAAAGGGCTGAGTCAATTAACTCCTTACGAGTAGACTTACAAACCTTCACGGAGTCGACTCGTGACTAAATGCAACAATTCAATTCACTCACTACAATCCTCAATTTTGTGAGGTGTTTACTCTTTTAACAACTCTGTCAATTGATGAGTCAACTCACTAAATCAATTCACCTATAGTGAACTTTTAATAATTCTGTCACTGAACATGAGCTGACTCATTAAGTAAAGTCGCCACAGTTCTCAAATTTTGGACGGCCTTTAACAATTTTTGAAAAAGTCAATTAACTCCTTACGAATCGACTCATGAATCTTCACGGAGTCCACATTTGACTAAACGGATGTGAATCGACTCACTAATTAAATTCCACGCTGTATATCACATTTCGTGCGCTTTTTAATAACTCAATCGCTGAACTTGAGTTGACTCATCAGGTCAAATCACCACAGTTCACAAAATTTGTGCACTTTTTAACAAATCTTTGAAAAAGATCTGAGTCAATTAACTCCTTACGAGTCAACTTATAAATCTTCACGGATTCGACTCGTGTTGAAATGGGACATAAATTCATTAACCAATTCAGTTTATTCATAACAACTCTTTAACTTTTTGCGATTTACTATTTTTTACAACAGTGTATATTTATTAATCGACTCACTAAATCAATTCACCCGGTGTTTCTCACGTTTATGTGCTTGTAATAACTCTGAACTGGAGATGAATTGACTCGTCTAATAACTTTCCACAATTCTGATATTTAGTGCCTCTTCCAACAACTCTTGGAAAAGAACCTGAGTTAATTCACTAACTCAACTCGGTGTTTAATAGTTCATCACACTTTGTGAACTTTTTAGTGCATATCAATTATTCATCTGTGTAGATTCTCACATCTAGTGCATGATTGTAGATTTCTGTAAATTAATTTAGAGAGTCAATTCATCGAGTCAGTAATGTGGAAGTTAGAAAACCTAACAGTCGATTCGTTTAATCGTCTCACTTTGCTCTTATTGAAATTTAGTATTTCAATGTTTCACTTTATAATTATGTAACAGTATGAACTAGATAAATTACTTGACAAATATATACAGGGTGAACCGTAAGTAATGTCATTGATTTCGGGGGGGGGGGGTTATTCTTTGAATTTCAATTAAAAAAAGTTTAATACAATATTGCTCCTCTTTGCTTCATTTTCGAGAAAAAAATTATTTTATATTATGAAGCATTTCATAGCGTGTTTTGGGGAATGCTACTGTATTAATTCCCAATATGGTCAGTCAGTTGAAGAGAGCAGTGTATTATGATAATACGTGATTGAAAGAATGTTAGTTTTGTCTTTTAAATATGCAGAAACTTGATCTGAACAAATGTAACCTTTCGTTCTGAAAAGGAATTTTAAAATGTTACATTTGTTCGGATCAAATTTCTGCACTTTTAAAGGACTAAACTAAAATTCTTTAAATCATTAATTCTCTGGCCGGGAGGAAAAAGGTCTTAAGTTAATTTTTTGTGAAAATTAGATTTTTATATATTCTGAAAGCGGAAACAATTCTCTACAATCTGGTAAAACGGCTAAAGTCGAATAAGATTCCTGACTGGATTTATAGAGCCTTACCAAATGTCCTAAGTACTTTTTTAATAGAGCACACACAGAATAAAGGACTTAAGAATATTAATACTTTATTCCTTAAAAACCATCACATGTTTACTTTCCATGCTTCCCTATTGTATTTTAGCCATTTTATCACATACTGATGCCCTTTCCTTTTGAAACTTCAAGCACCAGGGTAAACAGTCCTATATTTGTTTAAGACCCATTTTGCATTCCTAATAATTTATATTTCTCATTTATTTTGACATGAAAAAGGTCTTATGTTTAAATAGTCCCTTCTACTCAGTTTGAGTTCTAGTCTTAAAAGGGTTTAAGTGCGGCTATTTTTGGAAATAATCGAGAAAATTGTTAAACGAGCAACATTACCTATTTTAGAAGAAAATAAATAATATCCAGGAAAAACTTCTTAATTAAAAAACTCTATAATTGACACCAATTTCAATCTTTCTACTGCTCTCCTGGAAAGTATAAATTTTTTACTTAAGGCCTTTTTTCCTCCCGGCCACGGAATTATAATATACTGCTATCTTAAATTGACTGAACATATTGGGTATCAAACCAATGTCTTTCCAAAAACACGCTATGAAATGTTTCAACAAATTTTTATTTCGGAAAGGAAGCAAAAACGAGCTAAATTTTATTAAACTTTTTTGTTTGAAATTCGAACAATAACTCCCCGAATTTAATGACATCACTTTCGGTTCACCCGGTATATTTGTCACGCATTTTAACTAGTTTATACTGTTACATAATTGAAAACTGAGAAACGTTACTGCAATAAATTAATGATACATCCTATCAATGATGAACAGTAAAACGCAGCTCTTATAGAAGTTCCCGTGAACTCATTTGTCTAGTGTTAATATATTAGGTTATTGCAGCGACTCGCCTGCTGGTTCGTTTGTAGGTCTTGCCACGGAAGCTAGGCGTCGAATTATTCATTTGATATAGTACTGAGTCATTGTAGCGAAGGAAATGCCTTGGCATCATGTTTCTGGCCTCAAGTTACTGTAACAATTAATCACTTGTCTTCCTTGCTGAACAATCCATCGCAACTTGTTCCTACTTACTCATCCTCAATTGATAATATGCATACTTCAGCGCAAGTGTGGCACATGTCCCGCAATCTTCTGAAAAACTAGACCACCCGTGGAGTTTCGTGTCAGAAGGACACTTTGTTGTCCCTTTTTCGTCGGGAATTGAAGCTCAACTTTCTGTTGCTTGCCACGTAACGAGATGAGTTTAACACAATTCCATAGCTGCGTGTGTGGCTTAAACTCTAGTGGTCCGGGTTCGATCCCCGGCCTCGATGGAATTTGTAGTGGACAACAGGATTTTTCTTGGGAAACCCCTGTTTCACTCTGTAACCCCACCAACACTCCCCACCTTCCTCTCATCAACATTTTTAATAGTTACAGTCGTGCTGTAGTTTGAAGTCTTGGTTGTAGTACGAGTTTCCAATGCTTATATAGAAAGGGCTAGAGTCTCCTGTCCCTAGGGTTTTATCAGATACTGGTCATGGAATGGTTCAGGTGTATTGGGGCTGAGGCAGGACGGTCCACATGTCAGCATCGATTCACGGTTGCCACCTTGCCCATCTGTCATCACATACCTATACAGGGTGTGAAAAAAGTATCCAATATTTTAGGAGGTGCTAGTATGCATCAAAACAAGAAAATAATGTCATGGGTTCTACAACACATACTTTCTGAGATCTGAACACTTGTTCATAGGAGGTGCTCATTGTGACGTCATTCATAGCAATGCATTCCTCTGCCCCTCGGCGTAAAGAATCAAGCACTCCTTGAAATTTGTTTTAATACGTTAATAAGAAAGTCTTGATAACGATCGCCAGTTAATCTCTGTGATAGCACGTATGGCCCTAAAAATCTATCACCAAGAATGCCTGCCCATAAGTTGATAAGAATCGGTGCTGATGCCTTGTTTCTTCAACTGCATGGGGATTTTCATCAGCCCACACATGATGATTACGAAAATTCACATCATCATCTCTGCTGAACCCCGCTCATATCCGCAACCAGACTTTTGTTTTCAGTCCATGCCAGAGATGTCAACTACGCTATGATTATCTGGTAATCTGCTGTATTGCAGGGCAGAGAAATTCATTGCCATAAATGGACGTCACATTGAGTATCTCATATGAACAATTGTTCAGATCTCAAAAAGTAAGTGTAGTAGGACCCATGTTTATTAGACATTATTTTCTTGCATATTATCACCTCCTAAAATATTGGATTCTTTTTTTAACACCCTGTATAGGACGTGTAATGGGTCAGTGGAAACCTTTGCAAGAATAGCCAAATAACCACACAAAAATACACGATTCAAATTTGAAAGGATTTCCAGCAAAACTTGTTTTATTCGCAAAATCTGAACAATAGTGTATTTTTTAGTAAAGTATTTTTTTTTTAATTTCAGCATTTTTTCTTTTTTTCGATGGCAGATTTCTTTTCGCTATTTTGTCACTAGATGAATGCATCCATGTATTAACATCAGTATAAATATTGTAAAAACTGATGCTGAAAATGCAGCAAATCGCGTTTAATACCTCCAACCAGGATTATAAAAGTTGGACATGCGTAATTTTAAAATAACGCCGCGTCTGGCCGCGAAGCCAGATGGCCTGGGTTCGATTCCCGGCCGGGGCAAGTTACCTGTTCGAGGTTTTTCCGGGGTTTTCTCTCAACCCAATATGAGCAAATGCTGGGTAACTTTCGGTGCTGGACCCCGGACTCATTTCACAGGCATTATCAGCTTCATGTCATTCAGACGCTAAATAACCTAAGATGTTGATAAAGCGTCGTAAAATAACCCAATAAAATAAAATAAAAATAGCATCGCCAAATTGGCAACAACACCGACATCCTGAACGGAACTCTAGCATTACAGAACAAATAGAAATCTGTGCCAATTATTGGGTTTGGTTAGTTACGTTCTTGTCGGCTTAGGTTAGAACTCCAGTTCGTGCTTTGCTGAACTTATTCTTTCACTGTTTTACCTTGCATTTGAATGCGGATATTGTCATTCCTTTCTTTCATTTTAGGTTAGCCTAGATTTAAACTTTAGTTGATGCTTCGTCCAGTATCAATTCAGCGTTTACTTAAATATTATTGAAGAACGTGGATATCACAGTTGCTTTTCAGCTTCTCACGTGCCCATTTTGCTCGTGGCAAGTGCGCGTAAATGGTGTCGTGCAAGAGAGACTCAAGTTGTAACACGCTAAAGAATAACAGCTATTCTTTCACATTACACAATTAGGAGATGTAAGCCTATAGGAATGTTATTTGAGCAGGAGATATGAACTTGTAAAGAATTAGTCGTGATACATTTCAAAGTACTATTGTGTGATTTCATTCTGAAACCTCTTCCCCAAATACTGGAAAATAACAGCCCTCGGGAATTGAATCTTGTATCTCAGAAATGGAAAACCCAAGGCCGGAGATGAACCACACACCTTGTCAGCCAGTTCTCTGCTGCAGTTAAATTGAATTTGTGTCGCATTGCACTATGTCCAGTTTGACAATTCACTTTTTTTTTTCAAAGCTGATTTGGATGTCTATTTTTTTTCTCCGCGCGTGATATGAATTTTGTAGACTACTTTGGCCATCTGGTCAGTTCTCTTGCGTTTATGGCCGGAAGTGCCGTCAGGACCTTCAAAGACGCTGCCTGTGCCTGAATTATGTATGAATCGAAGTACCGTCCATCGAGGTTGAACTACACAGCACGCTGATTACGAATCTGTAATGCACATGCATTCCACTCACATTTCGTAACTTGGTACAGAACCTAAGTCTTCAGTAATATTAGTGTTATAAATATTGGCACCACTGATCAGTAATATTAGTGTTACAAATATTGGCACCATTGATCTGAATCCTAATAACCAGATTTAATAATTGGTATCCTATTAGCCTGTTCACTATTACAAGACGTATGAATCCTAGCAACAAGATTTAATATAACTAAGATTTTTTGCCCTAGAAACGTGTATTGTTGACATGCATTCCACTCACACTTCGTAAATTAGTACAGAACCCTAAGTCTTCAGTAATATTAGTGTTACAAATATTGCCACCACTGATCAGTAATATTAGTGTTACAAATATTGGCACCATTGATCTGAATCCAGATTTAATAATTGGTATCCTGTTAGCCTGTTCACCATTACAGACGTATGGATCCTACAAACAAGATTTAATATAACTAAGATTTTTACCGTAGAAACGTATTGTTGACGTGTATTCCACTCACATTTCGTAAATTAGTACAGAACCGTAAGTCTTCAATAATATTAGTGTTTCAAATACTGGCACCACTGATCTGAATCCTAATAACCAGATTTAATAATTGGTATCCTATTAGCCTGTTCACCATTACAGACTTACGGATCCTAGCAACAAGATTTAATATAACTAAGATTTTTACCCTAGAAACGTTGTATTGTTGACATGTATTCTACTCACATTTCGTAAATTAGTACAGAACCCTAAATCTTCAGTAATAATAGTGTTTCAAATACTGGCACTACTGATCTGAATCCTAATAACCAGATTTAATAATTGGTATCCTGTTAGCCTGTTCACCATTACAGACGTATGGATCCTACAAACAAGATTTAAATAACTAAGATTTTAATCCTAGAAACTTTGTATTGTTGACATGCATTCCACTTACACTTCGTAAATTAGTACAAAACCATAAATCTTCAGTAATAATAGTGTTTCAAATACTGGCACCTCTGATCTGAATTCTAATAACCAGATTTAATAATTGGTATCCTATTAGCCTGTTCAACATTACAGACGTATGGATTCTAGCAACAAGATTTAATATAACTAAGATTTTGCCCTAGAAACGTTGTATTGTTGATGTCCGTATCGTAGCACTCAGATAATATGTAGGGGAGAGTCGGGTAGTATCGGACAGTGCGTTTCTTTCATCTACCACTATATGGTAGTACCTGAATGACATGGTTACGTTTCTCTATGCGACATCACAGAAACGTAACCATGTCAATCAGGTACTATCATCGTGTGGTAGATGAAAGAAAGTCACTGTCCGATATTACCCGATGTCCGATACTACCCGACTCTCCCCTAATACTTGTGAAGTTCCCACAACCAATTTCTGCATTAGTGGATTCTGCATAGGCGACAAGCGTTCTGCTGTTGCAGTGTGAGAGAACAGATGCGGTGCTCTCCGGGATGATACATCACTCCAACGCGCCGCGCTGGCTTGAATGTTTTGAGCTATTTCTGTTACACTCTCTCTCAACTGCACGCCAGTTCGAGACCCGCTCTACTCATGTGGGAAGTGGCTTGTTTTCGTGCTGTCTTGAAGTAATTTAAGCTTTACACAGACCTTGTGTTGTGCTTCCGTCAGCTGTTACTAGAATAACATTACATCAGTGCTGGTTTCATAATCATGAGATCCACACTTCGACTACCAGTACCACCTGTGCTTACAGGTTTTGTGTGGGCGTTTTTCTTCAGCATTTCTAGGAAGCTAATACCTCCAGTTGCTTATTAATTAAGTAGTAGCAATTCTCGGTAGAAAAACCGCCGCCTTGAGATGGAGAGAGAGAGAGAGAGAGAGATGAACAGCTTTCCGTGTATTATACGCAGTAAATAGTATCGCTAGTTTCAATAGAGGGGGCCACTATATTTTGATGTTTAGGTATTTAAATGTTATATGGTTCTAGAAGTAATGTTTTTAGGCCTACTTTCATTCGAGATCATTTCAAAACATTCACAGGCGCTTATAAAATGTCTGTGGAAATAAGGCCTGGACATGACGTCATTGGGAGAAATTCTGGGACCGTAAAGACTCTAAACAATCTGAAGAGACGATTTATGCATGTTTGTCTCCATAAATAAGTCAAAATTCTCCAACATGACAATGCGAGGCCATACACCAACTTCCACACCCCTCAAGACATCACAAAACTCGGATGGACTGTTCTATCTCGTCCACCATACAGTCCGGATCTTGCATCCTGTGACTTCCATGCAATACACGGCAAGCGATACAAAGACGAGCAGGTCGCAACCTAAGTAAAGACTTGGCTGAGAGGAATAGCATGTGGCGGAAGGCCATGAATTTCAATTGAGACTAGGTGGAAAAATTGATATTTGTAGCCATGAATTGGGGAATAACGTGGTATAGTAACAAACATTGACTAAGAGGAAAAAATGCGGTGTATTACTTATTGAATGCCCCACGTAACACGAGAAACTCATTTTCATTCAGTGTTCTGCCCAAGAGCAGGTCTTTCACTGCAAACCCAGCTTTCTCCAATAATTGTTATTTTCTGCTTTCCTTTTAGTCTCTGCATATGATCCACATATCTTAATGTCGTCTATCGTCTGCTTCTTCTGTCACGAACTCTTCTCCCGTTGACTACTCCTTCCAGTACACCGTTCAGTAGGCAGTTTCTTCTCAGTAACCCAACCAATTTCTTTTCCTCCTCCTGATCAGTTTCAGCATCATTCTTTCTTCACTCACTCTTTTCAACACAGCTTCATTTCTGATTCTATCTGTCCACTTCACACGCTCCATTCTTCTCCATATCCACATTTCAAATGCTTCTCTTCACTTTGTCGTAATCTGATTTAGCAATTATCGCTTATACAGAGTGTTTCAGAATTACATCTACACAAGATATTTTGAAATACGCAATGTGCTATCGACGAAGCCTCGGTTTCTCTTAAAAGGCCATTAACATTAAGATTTCTGAACGGTATACATCACCAGCTGCACTTTGAACTTCATTTGCCAGGTGATGAAGTTCCTGATGTTATGAAGTAAATGTTATGTGTTGATAGAATGACATGATTTAATGTATATGTGTGTAATAGACATCACTTAAAACGGACAATGTGATTGTCTTCCTGTTGTGAAAAGGACATAAAACATACAATGTAATGTTGAAGTTTTAAGTACAAATCCATTTTATATGTTACAACCGATACGTTGTTCCTAGTTTACATACAGCTGTCATTCGAAAGACGTATATAAGTGGAATCACTTTCTGTAAACTTATTGCACATAAAATCAGTCTTTAGAATCTTTAAAGGTGACTTTAATTACTGGTTTATGATTTAAGTAGATGTAGTTGATTGAGTAACATTTCACATTAGATGTAAGTATAGGTACGTATTTTAATCAGTTGTAACGTTAAGATAGTATCCACATTTAAAGCTGACTTACTTACAAATGGCTTTTAAGGAACCCGAAGGTTCATTGCCGCCCTCACATAAGCCCGCCAGCGGTCCCTATTCTGTGCAAGATTAATCCAGTCTCTATCTTCATACCCCACCTCCCTCAAATCCATTTTAATATTATCCTCCCATCTACGTCTCGGCCTCCCTAAAGGTCTTTTTCCCTCCGGTCTCCCAACTAACACTCTATATGCATTTCTGGATTCGTCCATACGTGCTACATGCCCTGCCCATCTCAAACGTCTGGATTTAATGTTCCTAATTATGTCAGGTGAAGAATACAATGCGTGCAGTTCTGTGTTGTGTAACTTTCTCCATTCTCCTGTAACTTCATCCCTCTTAGTCCCAAATATTTTCCTAAGCACCTTATTCTCAAACACCCTTAACCTATGTTCCTCTCTCAAAGTGAGAGTTCAAGTTTCACAACCATATAGGACAGCCGTAATATAACTGTTTTATAAATTCTAACTTTCAGATTTTTTGACAGCAGACTGGATGATAAGAGCTTCTCAACCGAATAATAACAGGCATTTCCCATATTTATTCTGTGTTTAATTTCCTCCCGACTATCATTTATATTTGTTACTGTTGCTCCCAGATATTTGAACTTCTCCATCTCTTCAAAAGATAAATCGTCCAATCGTAGTAAATATATAGGAAAACTAATGCGTGAAGTTTTTCTAAAGATGTCACTGGTCTTGCATAAAAAAAAATAAAAAATAAAAAAAAATAATAAAAAAAAACTCAAGACATTTTACTGAAAAATTGAGCGACTCATTTCATTTAGGAGTAAAATTTTTCGGAATATTTTTGTTAACTCAGAAACTAATTGACTCACAGAGATAATCTTCACCACATCATTATATATCACACAGTGATTATATGTACCAAAAATCATGGACGTAGCTTGAAAAATGTAGAAAACATAAATTTCACCCACCTTCCCCCTTAATAAAAAATAAGAATAATACTTGCATTATATTTTTTAATTGTATCTTATAATTGAAGCCGCCTTACAATAATATAGGTACACATTTGAACACGTTTTTTAAATTTGTGAAACAGGTAAACTTGGATACGGAGTCAGAGAAATGTCAAAGTCAAATGCCAAACAAAATTAGATGGCAAGAATACAGAATAAAAAGCAAGACCAGGGGAGAGAGGATCCCCGTAGAGCAACTGGGTGCTTATTTTAAGGATGTCCCGCGCTATGTATAAGATTCGGCGAATCTGGCGACGATGTCCGCGCGAGAGGTACACGAGACCTGGAAAAGGGCCCGAGAGCGTCCACGTGGGCCACACGTGCCGCCACGCGCTCCTCTGTTTTGGAACGCGGCCCTGTCCATATGTTTATTTATAACCTTATCAACGCGGGCTGCAATTCCAAAATACATTAAGAAGACGTAGCCAACAGGGAGACGTCGCTAGAGTGACATGTGGACAGCTAGGTCCAGTCGCACATGTCAAGTTCTCTATAATATCCAGTCTCTGTTTTGTCTTTATTATACGAACTATTAAAAATGGGAGTATAAGGGTACAGTACATCAGTTATTCATAGATTTCAAAAAGGCATATGACTCGGTTAAGAGAGAAGTATTATATGATGTTCTTATTGAATTTGGTATTCCTAAGAAACTAACGTACAGCAGAGTCCGTATAGGCCAGTTTCTATCTGATGCTTTTCCAATTCACTGCGGGCTGAAGCAAGGAGATGCACACCACCTTTACTTTTTAACTTTGCTCTAGAATATGCCATTAGGAAAGTTCAGGATAACAGGCTGGGTTTGGAATTGAATGGTTTACAGCAGCTTCTTGTCTATGCGGATGACGTGAATATGTTAGGAGAAAATCCACAAACGATTAGGGAAAATACGGAAAGCAGTCGGTTTGGAAGTAAATCCCGAAAAGACAAAGTATATGATTATGTCTCGTGACCAAAATAATGTACGAAATGGAAATATAAAAATTGGAGATTTATTCTTCGAAGAGGTGGAAAAATTCAAATATCTTGGAGCAACAGTAACAAATATAAATGACACTTGGGAGGAAATTAAATGCAGAATAAATATGGGAAATGCGTGTTCGTTATTCGGTTGAGAAGATTTTGTCATCTAGATTTTGTCATCTAGTCTGCTGTCAAAAAATCTGAAAGTTAAAATTTATAAATCAGTTATATTACCGGTTGTTCTGTATGGTTGTGAAATTTGGACTCTCACTTTGAGAGAGGAAGAGAGATTAAGGGTGTTTGAGAATAAGGTTCTTAGGAAAATATTTGGGGCTAAGAGGGATGAAGCTACAGGAGAATGGAGAAAGTTACACAACGCAGAACTGCACGCATTGTATTCTTCACCTGACATAATTAGGAACATTAAATCCAGACGTTTGCGATGGGCAGGGCATGTAGCACGTATGGGAGAATCCAGAAATGCATATAGAGTGTTAGTTGGGAGACCGGAGGGAAAAAGATCTTTGGGGAAGCCGAGACGTAGATGGGAGGATAATATTAAAATGGATTTGAGGGAGGTGGGATATGATGGTAGAGACTGGATTAATCTTGCTCAGGATAGGGACCGATGGCGGGCTTATGTGAAGGCGGCAATGAACCTCCGGGTTCTTTAAAAGTCATTTGTAAGTAAGTATACGAACTATTTATTTTTCAAACACTCATGAAAGACAAAATTTTTAACCACACAAACCTGCAAAATGGTTGCGATGTCCAAAGTTTGCACAAAGTGGAAGGGAATATTTAGTCTTTACGTGGTTTCACCTCTTCTTACACACCCGAGGCGAGTTGGGCTGGAATTTCCGTGTTTTGTTTTTTAATCTAGCAACTGATTCTAGTGTTGCTTAGCTACAAGCGTTATTATTCCTAAAATTCTCTACTCCAGCAATCAGCTGAAGTGTGTGATTGTATGTGATATTGAATCGGTTTCTCGACAAGTTAGTGCGAGTGTCGTGGAAGTAAAAGATTTGACAAGAGAGACCTTGGCAATAGGAAGGAAAGGAGAAAGGCGTCTTTGAAACCTCTGGACCAATTAACCGTGGCTGAATGTCCCTGGTGTACGCCACTCTACTCAAGGGTGCACAACGGTTTCTCCTTTCTTCACATTCTCTCTAAAAGGAAAAACAAGTCACTCAGTGTTGGCATGTTTGCGTAACACTGCCCATTTATGTTACACGGATGCGAAGTCTATAATTCCTGTATTAAAAATATTATTGAATGGTCATTTTCGAACCTAAACATGCTTCGTCTCTTTATATAAGCTATTCGTGTAGCTAAGGCGTGACTGTGAAATATATCTCAAATATTAGCACTTTACGAAGTTACCTCTTTCCTGTGTTTTTTATCTCTGTTTAACTAATGTAATTGGCTAGATATGAACCTCCTTACAGTAAAATAGGAGATGTTTCAATGGGTTATTTAATTACGATGTGCCCAGAGGGATTCACATCACCACATCGGAGTACGAACTATGAGATATTTCTTACTGAATGAGAAAACCGTGAACTGTTAGACGGCTCGATTATATTGGGATAGTGGGTAATTATTAGAATGGCTGCAGAATCAATTTGAGTGCCCGAGGCAACTGAACCGAACGCTGCAAATTAATAAAAGAATATACTCGAATTTGAACCCCGAGCATTCGGAGTGGAACACCGGTCCACCAGCCATTTTTCTAAGGGCTATTTTCAAACGGGCGGGAGCGAACTTTGCACTTTAATTACCTCCACCCGAAATAGATACATGGATTGTATACTCTGGATATGTGGAAAGGATGTGTTAATTCCGCCTAAGACATCTGTGAGAATAAAGTCAATTATTGCTGAGGTCATGAATTTTCTGCGACGACAATAGATACTTCTTCCTAAGACATCTGTGAGAATAAAGTCAGTTATTGCTGAGGTCATGAAATTGCTTGCGACGAGAATGGATACTTCTTCCTAAGACATCTGTGAGAATAAAGTCAATTATTGCTAAGGCCATGAATTTGCTGCGACGACAATAGATACTTCTTCCTAAGATATCTGTGAGAATAAAGTTAATCATTGCTGAGGTCATTAAATTGCTTCCGACGACAATAGATATTTCTTCCTGAGACATATGTGAGAATAAATTCAATTATTGCTGAAGTCATTAAATTGCTTGCGACGACAATGGATATTTCTTTCTAAGACATCTGTGAAAATAAAGTCAGTTATTGCTGAAGTCATGAAAATGCTGCGACGACAACAGATACCTCTTCCTAAGACATCTGTGAGAATAAAGTCAGTTATTGCTGAGGTAATGAATTTGCTATAATAATTACGTGAATGGCAAAGAAAGTTAGAAAGTTAAAAATGTGCCAATTCAAATATCTGTGTAAAATAGTAGTTAATGCATTTATAGAAAAATAGATTTAATAAAAATGATGATGGCTTGAAGACAATTATTACTTTAAATTATTTTTATTTAGGTTATATCATATTATGAATCCAAATAAACTTCTAAAGTATATTTTTTACTGCATACTTGCATGCATATTTTCAGGTTTTTTTTTCCGTGGTCTACTGATGATTTATCTATCATTTACAGTTTTTCAATAAAATGGACGATTTTCTCGCAAATGAAAAGATTAATACGTATCGTTATTTCCTGTCGTTAGGAAGTCTGACAACTCTGTTGTAATGACTAAGGGATGAAATGCAGCTATTGAGACCTGATTTTGTGTATTCCTAGGTGAGACAACGATGCGCTGTTGCCAAACTACGTAAGACTTTCAGTCTTGTTTTCTAATTACACATGTTTTTAATTACAAAAAGCATAATAGGTTTTCATTTATTTTGTGGTATTATAATGCCCTCTTCAATCAACACAGCCATATTACTTCACCCAGTATTTTGTCGACTGAACCGAAATAATGACACCCGGGTTCTCCTGGAAGTGAAGCTGTGCTTAGTAATTTAATTTTTCATTTGTATAATCTGATATTGTGTGTGAATCTGAACTCCTTATTGGAAATAACATTTATTCCGTCAATATGGCTTAAGCAATGAATTACATATGAAAGAAAACTATTGATGTATTACATCCTATTTTATCTTGATACTAACGTTTTCGCCCCTAGTGGGGCATCTTCAGGTACAAGATATAAGTATCATCTAAAATCAATTACAAACAAGTTTTACATTTGAAAATGCCATGTAACTATGTAAATTCACATTGTTTTAAATTAAATTTGTTTTTAATGTTTTGACAGGACATTTAATGTCGGTATGGATAATATTGTCACCATGTCATATTTTATTCTAGTCACGACATTTTCAAATGTAAAACTTGTTTGTAATTGATTTTGTGCGAGATCGTGCGTATTTGCTTGTTTTCCGCACAGAACCAATACGCGGTAAGTGTGAAATACCACATTCAGTATTCCCAACGTAACACACATAACAATTTCCCTCTTCTTACCGCTTAAGCGCGACATTCATTTTACTGCTTTAGACTTTTAACATTATTTTTAGAGACGTTTAACATAGTAATAATTATAAATTGGAAACTTACCACTGCAATTTCACCTAAATTGCAATGTTAATTATTGTTTTTAAATATTTGCAAAAATTAAGTAAAGTCTACTACTCCACGAAAGCTATTGTATTCCTGATACAAGTAACATTAAGGAAGCCGTGAAAAAATCAACAA
Organism: Periplaneta americana; assembly: GCF_040183065.1. Taxonomy (NCBI): domain Eukaryota; kingdom Metazoa; phylum Arthropoda; class Insecta; order Blattodea; family Blattidae; genus Periplaneta; species Periplaneta americana. The sequence goes on from NC_091121.1 coordinate 14,189,670, forward strand.
GACTCCAGATGCCGATGTTATTACTGCAATATGTTATATAAATAATATTGTTAAAATATTAAAATGAAAAATAAATCATTACATAACCTTACCGTTTGCTTTAAGTTCGCATTTATAGACTGGGGGGGGGGGGGGGAAAGACAGACGTATATCACGGCCTGCTGGAGTATAGATATTTTTGTTTTCTAAAGTTGCCGTCATTAAACAGAAACCAAGATGGAGATTTCATTGCAACTAATTAGAAATTCGTCTTTCAGGTATGTAATAAACGATCTTCGCACAAAATAATGTACGATACACGAGCGGTATGTTTGTTTTCATGTTCTCGGAAATTAAAAAAAAGCTCAACTACGTTTCGCTTTTTCAATCTTTTCCTCGAACATGAAAACGTCAACATACTGCTCTTGTAACGTATATTACTATTAGATTATACTTCTATCTTGTACCACTAGAGGCGAAAACGTTAGTATCAAGATGAAATAGGATGTAATACATCAATAGTTTTCTTTCATATATAATTCATTGCTTAAGCCATATTGACGAAAGAAATAATCATATGTCGATATATGTTATTAACGCGAGGCTTAGCTGAACATTTCCCAACACGAATTGTAAATCCTTATTGGAAAGAATTTTCAATTTCCTAACATTGTGTCTTTGATTGACAAATGCTGCTGCCGGTAGCGTCGCATTCATAGCGACAAGTTGCCAAGAGACGGCACAGAAGTTGAGTTCCATGTAGACCCGTCAATCAAAGTGATGACAACAAATGTGCCAACGGATGGAGTCCAGGTTCGTTGGCAGAGTGCCATTCTAAGAATATTGTTTCGGGCGAATTGCAAGAGGATGTTACAGAGTAACGGCTGTCGACTAGTCCAGAAACTCTGCAGGAAATGCACATATGCACATCCGGTAGAAGACGATTATCATTGAACAATTCAGGAGTGGGGGAATAGCAATCTACAATTGCATAACATAATGCTGATTGATTACTATGGAAACCGTTACCCGAAGGCGTTGAAATCTATTCATCATCAGGTTCCGGTGCTTGTAATACAGTAAAATGTCGTTACAACGAACGCCAGGATGAGCAAATATTCAGTCCATGTTGAAACTTTCATACACTACTTTTAACACTTGAATATAAATAATTGATTAAATCAAATTCTCAACACACAGATCAATTTCAGAACACACACTATTTGACACAACTCTTCATCACACGAACGCACCCACACAACAGGCAGCGAAGTTGAGATAGCGCCGAGATCTAGTAGGCTATGAGGATAGTGTTAAGTAGCACCGAAACAGCTGTAAGCCCCACATGTTTACGTAATTAACACGAGTAAGATCGCCATTTAATCAATTATTTATAAATATTCAGTGTTACGAAATTATTATCAGATCCCCTGCCTTTTCACCCCACTGTTACGAAATTATTTTCAGCCCCCCCCCCTCCTTTTTCTCCCATATAATTTAATGTTAAAATATTTAAATTTAAAGAATTTAATTTTTGCGGAAAAAAAAAAAATCAGTAGTACTGTGTAACGAAATGAAAATTTCGCTTCCCTGCCGAAAAAATCTGTAACTAAAATTATTTGAAATAGGCCTATAAGAGACAACTCGTTAGCAATTAGGGACATATTTTACATTATTACCCTACCCCATTATCTCCTGGCCTAGTTGCCTCATGAAGGTGCTTTTTGGTATCACTTGTGAGGTTCAGACCTGTCTTCAAACCTGCCCTGAACTCTACTCCCGTTCACCATTCCTTTCACTGCATCCTTGAGTAGGCAGTTTCTTCTCAGCCAGTGACCCAACCAATTCTTTTTTCTCTTTCTGATCAGTTTCAGCACCATTCTTTCTTCATCCATTCTTTCCAGCACAGCTTCGTTTCTTATCCTGTCTGTCCATTTCACACGCTCCATTCTTCTCCATAGCCCCAACATTTAAATATAAAAATACTTATTTTCATCGCATTTGGACGCAGTTATTTTGACTGCAAAAACCTACCACCTTTACTAATTAAGTGTCCACACCTGTGGAGTAACGGTTAGCGCGTCTAGCCGTGAAACCAGGTGGCCCGGGTTCGATTCCCGGTCGGGGCAAGTTACCTGGTTGAGGTTTTTTCCGAGGTTTTCCCCTCAACTCAATATGAGCAAATGCTGGGTAACTTTCGGTGCTGGACCCCGCACTCGTTTCACCGTCATTATCACCTTCATCTCATTCAGACGCTAAATAACCTAAGATGTTGATAAAGCGTCGTAAAATAACCTACTAAAATGAAAAAATAAACTAATTAAGTAATAGGAACCGTATGTAACAGAAATAGCATCATATCACATTATTTCTTATTACACTTCAAAATATTGTATCTCTGAAACGATGTCATATATGTGCTTACTTATGGATGGCTTATAGAGAAACCGAGGTTCATTGCTGCTCTCACATAAGCCCTATTCTGAGCAAGATTAATCCATTCTCTACCATCATATCCCACTTCCCTCAAATCCATTTTAATATTATCCTCCCATCTACGTCTCAGCTCTCCTAAGATCTTTTTCCCTCCGCCCTCCCAACTAACACACTATAGCATTTCTGGTTTGTCCATACGTGCTACATTCCCTGCCCATCTCAAACGTCTGGATTCAATGTTCCTAATTATGTCAGGTGAAGATTACAAAGCTTACAGTTCTGCGTTGTGTAATTTTTTTCATTCTCCTGTAACTTCATCCTTCTTTAGCCCCAAATATTTTCCTAAGCACATTATTCTCAAACACCCTTGACCTCTGTTCCTATCTCAAACAATGCCATATATAAAGTTATTTTATGCTCGACCATGCCGAAATGTAGTAATTATATACCTGGTAGCAACCCTTTAATGGACCTCATTAAAGTACACCTATTCATTAAAGTTCAGGTGTTCCACCAATCAGAAAACACCATTGTCGCAATATGAAAGCGCAAGTATTGATTATTCTCGGATATGCAATCGAAAGACAACTAGCGAAACGTCACGGAGGCTGGAAATCCAATACTGTCGCAGAAGGTTATGTTCTGTTACTATAATAATTAGCGTTAATTGTAAATAATATTCAAATACAATTTGTCATCTCGTTTTTCAATGTCTAAATCAATTTCCAGGTTATATCAAGATTAATGTTTATTTTACTCTCTAGATTGTATCAAGGTGAATGACATCTGTTTCTCGGAAAAAAATGAATATTTTCGCGTCTGCGCACATCTCACAATTTAAGAGGTATTGCACAAGGTCAATTCCGCTCCCCAGTCAGTTAAGAATAACATGAATACTTATGAATAATTTCAAGTTAGAAATATGGTCGAGCATAAAAAGTCGTATGAAACTTGCCTTGGTCTTAATTACTACCATTATAGGCTCGTTGCATAATGTACTATTATATTTTCCGCACCTGGCATTTCACAAAACATTTTCACAATCACCCTGTAAGTGTGGTAACAAGATAAGGAATTAAGTCGTTGCGATACGAATAACACCTATAGTGGTTAGTGGTTGTGATAGTTATTTTTCCGAGCTGGGGTCACATTGCTAAGAATTCCCCAACAAAGCGGTGGCATTCGTTGTGAACCTGGTACCACAGTGGTAACTGCTCTTTATTGATCCCCAGCTTGAATCCCATCTCCTATGTTGCTGCTAGCAATATGTTTGAGTATAATATATACAGTTGTATATTCTTGTTGTTTGTAGGTTCCCATTGGCTTACTCAGCAACCCTCACCCTAAACCCAAAAAATACGATGTTAAGGCTTTTCCCTATACAGAACCGGAGGGGTGGATGATAAAAAATGCGCGGCGCTGAAAGTCCGCGTATCTGTACCGTGAAATGTTGAGCACTTTTTCCCCCTGTCAGGGGAAGATTTATCGGGAGGCATTAATAACACGTATTGTTTTATCAAAAAGTTGCAATAGGCGATGTAATGCGAAGCCATACACCATTGTTGGCTTGCATGATGGATGATAATGGTGGATGATTAGATACCGTACACCCGTAATGATGTCGACCTGAGGGAAGGGGTATGCGGGCCATTATTGATGAGTTGGAGGTAGGAGGGGGGCGGCGGACTCGTGGCCATTAGCGAGGGGGTGGTAGTCTCCTCTTTTAACTCCCCTCGTATTTTTGTGCGTAATTGAATGGCGTTGTTTTAAGCACCAACTTCATTTATCTAAAAGTCGAGTAGGAGAACTTTTGTTAATTCTGTTGGAGTTGTAGAACAGTTATCTCTGAGAAACACGGGAGATACTTCTCGTAGGCTATCGTCAGTTCAGTATAGATTGCCTTTCTACTGGTTCTCTTACTGCTGTTCAGTGAGAAGTAAGAGACGAAGATTGTGTACAGTTGGATTTGAATTTATTGTTAGCAAATATTGTGTAATATCCACGAAGATTTTACATGTATATTACCAATATTGTAATACATAAAGATCAATTTAAACAGTGGTGGATTTCTGTATACAAAATGCCCTGACTCTGGGTTTTGGGTAGTGCCGATAGTAGCTGTTTTCGCCGTCACAGTCTTCCCCATCATCATCATCATCACCACCACCACCACAGTCTGATTAATGTAATATGTAGCTAATCGGCAATGTATACAATAGAAGGAGAAGAGGAACTGGTCACCCTACCCCATTATCTTCTGGCCTCATTTCGCCAAATATCATCTCGCTGTCACCAATCCCGTCGACGCTAAATAACCTCGTAGTTGATACAGCGTAGTTAAATAACCAATTAAAAAAAGAACAATCATCCATTATGACGATTTCCGCAGGACTAGTTACGGCATATCAGACGAAGATGCATGGGTTCGAACCTAGATAAGGAAGTTAAGGAATTAGACCCTACTTCACTTATTTAAATAATGAATAATATATGACTTATAAATGCAAAATTTGACGATAATACGAAAATCGAGAAAGTGGAGCCTCCAGGTCTCGTCAGGTCTGAAATACACTCCTGATTTTAAATACATAAAGAAGTATTTTAAAATAATTGCAAAAGGAAAACGCTCATATTTTAGCACCACTCGATGGAGAAGAACTTATGATCGGGGCAGTTTACTAAGATTAATATAATACCAATGTTATAATGACGAAAACAGGCTTATTTCTAACAGAATTAAATACTTCAGGATCAAAAAACTTGAGCTGTATTTTAGACTAGTAGTAGTAAAACATTTGGATTCAATTAATAGATTTGCCAGATTTCTTCTTGTGTCTTGTGTAGACTATATTTAGCTTGAAATTGTGAGTTTTGTGAATATATCATATTAAGAAGTATTTATAAATTTGGTAAATATTGAATACCTAAGTTGTGAAAAGTAGTAGCAGTAGTAGTAGTAGTAGTAGTAATAGTAGTAGTAGTAAAAATCGTCCCAGAAAATGATTTTCTTTAACAGGATAAAACGTAACTTCATTAAGTAAGTTTAAGATTAAGAAAATTATAGGACTTGATCTGGAGTAACGTTAGTGTTATGTTTTTTTATTACAACTTCCTGAATAGGAAATTACTTGTTGCTATGGAAACTTAGTCTGACAGTTGAAGTCCTATCAATATTTTCTACATTTCGTTGGTGCGCGAGTATGACAGAATTTTCTATATCGAAATGTTCACTTTACTCAATTTTGGTTGAAAGATGACTGCAGTTGCAGTATAAAACGTTGTCGTCATAGCGACCACGGCGATCTATGGATAGTAGGGTCCGCTTTCGCTGTACAGAAAGGAACTGATGTAACTCGTAGGATTTACAGTCTGGTAGCATTGCGCGATACCGCGGTGCCATCACCGCTTGTCTCACTTTCCAAACGGAAGTTCCAGGGTCTCTCAGTGTGATTGGCCGTAGAGGAAGCACGGAAGTGCTGTATCCTTCACCCTGCCCTCTGAGATTTATCTAGAGGACGATATCTCGTAGTATGGCTATGTACCATGCTATCGAGGGCAGTGGGACATGCAGCATCACGCAAAGGACGGTTTGCCTTGATGGACAGGAACTTGCTGTGCACAGGGTAGAGGTTAAGCTCTTTAGGATATTCCTCCGGAAAAAAAAGATTAGTCCTTAGTGGTGTAAAGGTTGCATACTAGCCGCTGAATCCGAGGTTCGCGAGTTCAAACCCGGCCGGTGGAATTAATTTTGAAGGAAGAGGAATCTTTTAACGTGGTTTCCTATGGGTTCATTGTCATAAATTTACGTCAAATAAAAGAACCATACCGTGGCATCGTGGTCTAATGCCTAGGATTCGCGTTTCGGAATGTACGCTGATTCGAGTCCTCATAAGGGAAGACATTTTTTCATAAAATTTCGGCCAATGTATGGCACCGGTGCCAACCCAGCATCCTGTTGAATTTGTGGGACTACGATAGGTAACGAAATTCAGTATCGAAAACCAACTGTAATTGCTGGGAGAATCATCGTGCTATACTGGGGACAGAACATCTAGAAGCTTGGAGACGGTTACTTTTACTGTCCGACCACCCCCTCCTCCCGCACTAGCAGGTATACGGTACCATTCAGCTGCAAAACATTTTCTGAACAGACGTTATTGTAATGTGAGAGCGCAGCTGGATCAGTGAAAGTAGATGGTCAACGTTTTCAGTTTGTAGTGCAACGAACAATTATGCTGTGTGTGGGTTCTTCTGTAGTGACGTCACTGAAGCCTCTAGTTGTTCTGTCCCCGGTATAATAACACGTTACCCCCATACTGGTTGGATAATAGTTCACCTCTTCTGCGACCTGTGGACATGAGTTAAACAGCCGGCATGTTCCGGGTAGAGAGCTCAGGGTAAAAATTTCTTAGCTTTTCTGTCACATCGATTTTCGACTCTGAAAAAAATTCTACTACTATCTAAATGAAGTACTGAAGCACTTAATCCTAACAATTCTCCAATTCATAGAAACAAAGTATTGGTAACTATTAATTGGTAACTTTCACTTGGAATAATTGTCCAAATTATTTAGACAGCATCCAGGAGGAACAGTTTCTTAGCTGTTTATTGAATGAGGTGTCTAGAGCAGCTGATAGTAACGAATTGTCTGTATTTTTCGTAATTATTAAACGGATTTTCCCTTAACGGCATTAGGGCCAAAACGAAAATTATTACGGGACAGCAAAATTACCACTGCAATATGTATACACACATTTATTCCCAAAAGAGGAGAAAAAATGTGTAAAGAAACTTACAGTTAGAGAATGAATTTCTTAAACGTGCAAAAGTTATAGATATTTTGCGCAGATAAACGGAAGATCAAGTTCAAATTTATTTTATTGAAAGATTCACAAATTTGGTTAATTAGGGTGAACATGACAGACTTGAAGGGGAATTTGCAGCTCATCAATGCAATACTTTCCCCAATACATTATAAATGCATCCATCTATAATTGCAAATTGTATCAGAATTACAGATGTCACAAATGAAAGTAGATCATCAAAGTAGAAGCCAGTATGTAAAGTTGTGTCTGCAGTACTAAATATGCATTACAGTGATTCTTCTACGAAAAAAGTCTCCGGTGTTGTGATAAGAATTCCTAATTCAGACCTACATTAAACACATAAGCATCGGAATCCAGAAGATCAAGATAGCATCGCAATGAGAGGTATAATATATCAATACGAAATGTGTGTAAAACAGCTGTTAGATGCAAAACATGCCAGAAAGGATTTTTTTTCGCACAAAAATTCACAGGTGACGTATAATTATATGCTTTACATCTGAATTTGCTAGGAGGGGATGCACTCGCACCATGAGATTACTGATAATCATCTTCAAAAGTTGGCACCTCTGAACTATTCTTCATATCACAGAAACGAAGTATCTATCACCCAGTTGACACAATTTCATCTCCTAGAGCATAGATGGGCATCGTGTCTCACTTGAGAAATAATGCCTCACTGACCTTCACAGAGCTTATCGCTCTGAGTGACATCTTCACAGTCCCCGTTCCTCCCTCACGTAGCTCCTAGGCGTGGGCAGGTTCTATATCAGTTTCATAAGCAATATCAGTGGTGGCATAATGGCATTATCAAAGCAGTGTGTGCGCGTTAGAAAACGATTATTTCATGAGAAATGGGAGGAAGAGTTTTTTTGCTGTTTAGAAGGGGAGAACATACGATGTATATTATGCTCGAAAATCCTATTAGGCATTAATAAATTTAATATACAACGACATTACTCCTTATGTCATAAAGAATATGCTGAATTAGAAGGTAAGACAAATTAAATGTTATTTTTTGTACTATTCCGAAAAAAAAAATATGACCTTAACATTTGCATAGTATACTAAATACGACATTATACCTTCAAGACGCTGCATTAAAGGTACGAGAAATTAAATGTTGTTTGTACGTATTATTTCCAAAATAAATTTATAAAAAAATGTATCAAATGTGCGAAGAAAACGAAATATGATTTTCTGAAATTATTTTAGGCCGAGAACGTGCAAATCTATTAAGTAATTTTGAGAAACGCCAGAATATTCAAGAAAATAAACGTAGACAACGTGATGGAATATTATTGGCTAGTTACGCAATTTCTTGCCTGTGATTTAAATCAATTTAATGATGGAGAAATAGTAAAGAGGTTTATGATTAAAGCTGCCGAATTAATTTGCCAAATTGAATAAAAGTTTTCGAGTCTCTCACGTTAACCAATGTCTGTCTGTCCTAATAATTCGCCACTGACCGCCTTAGCGATTACGATAAGGTGACGCAGGTCACAGCAGTTTACATTTCCCATCCTACTCTGCAGTCTCCTCTCCTAGTAAACGAACTATTTCAAATCGAGTGCCTCACGTAACCGAAAATTGTGCCCATGTACATATGTCCTAGAGGGAAATGCAGTATTTGTAGAACCCGATTTTCCATCACTCAGCGAGGAATGGAATAGCTGGAGCACCCTGTAGGAACGGTGTCTCAACCCTATCGAGCGTGTATGGGTTCGTTCGCCAATTTTTCCAAGGAGACTGACGTTAGCGGCGGTCGAGTGGCTGAACCGGTTTCGAACCCGTATCTCTGTTGTTTACATAAGCTTGTCATTGCGCCCGCAGCCATTACATCCCAATTGAAGTGTTAAAACCAAGAGGTCAGGCTGCTAAGTTCACGGCGACCTCTATTTTATTGAAAGGTGTGTGTCTACAAGGTAACCGCTGGTACTTTACATTCCCAACCGGAGGTATGTAATCAAATTTTATCGAGGCCTCGAAATTGATGTTCTAAAGGAAGTTTGCCCAATTTTGCATATACGTGACTTGATAATTTTGTAGAGGGGAGAGGGGAAGATGGTAACGACTCTGGTACACAAGTCTCTGTTTTTGGTGCACTATAAAGATCGTGATGTAAACGATGTAAGGGCTCTCCTTCCTGTTCTATAAAAACCTTGATCAGATTTTGTGTAAAAATTGGCTTGTTCTATTGGCACACTTGCTTGATTGCCGAACACGTTTATTCTAGAGGCAGGCTTCAATCACAGGCTTCTCACTGTAGAGTCTCCGGTTTAAGCCTTTAAGACCTTACAGTAATTGCGGTTTTTTTTCCTGGTACTTGGCTTCCTTCATTAGTTTTATCAAACTGTCTTTATTATTGCCATGCTATAATCTCTATGTCGCGTGTATAATTCAAAATATTTTGTAAGGAAGAAGGGATTGTAACATTTGATATTACAAGAAATTAACTTCGTAAGTAAATATTGCGTTAAAATATCACCATTTTCTTTATCATCATGGTTGGCATCTATAAGCAAGTTTCTGACTTCTCTTTAAATTGACAATTTTATTCGATCTTCAAGAATACCTTCCAAAGGTTTTTCGTTGCTATTTTTGGTGGTGAATGTTTTATCCATTCTTTAAATATGCTCACCCAAATGAATCTACAAAACACTCTTGCTATATAGGCCCTATCATTCCGTTGTTTAGTTTATTAAATAATTGTGTTTGCCTTGCAATGAGTACGAAGTCAGGACTCTAGGAAGACTTGGAAATATTTTAAGAACTAGTCATCTTAATGCTACGTCACTGAAGTTCGAAAGACTATCTATCTATCTATCTATCTATCTATCTATCTATCTATCTATCTATCTATCTATCTATCTATCTATCTATCTATCTATCTATCTATCTATCTATCTATCTATCTATCTATCTATCTATCTATCTGCCTGCCTATCTATCTGTCTGTCTGTCTGTCCATCTATCCATCCATCATATCTATCTATCTACATATCTATCTATCTGTCTGCCTGTCTGTCTGTCTGTCTATCTATCTATCTGTCCATCTATCCATCCATCATATCTATCTATCTATCTATCTATCTATCTATCTATCTATCTATCTATCTATCTATCTATCTATCTATCTATCTATCTATCTATCTATCTATCTATCTATCTATCTATCTATCTATCTATTTTCCTGCCTGCCTGCCTATCTATCTGTCTGTCTGTCCATCTATCCATCCATCATATCTATCTATCTACATATCTATCTATCTATCTCTCTGCCTGCCTGCCTATCTATCTATCTATCTATCTATCTATCTATCTATCTATCTATCTATCTATCTATCTATCTATCTATCCATCCATCATATCTATCTATCTATCTATCTATCTATCTATCTATCTATCTATCTATCTATCTATCTATCTATCTATCTATCTATCTATCTATCTATCTATCCATCCATCCATCATATCTATCTATCTATCTATCTATCTGTCTATCTATCTATCTATCTATCTATCTATCTATCTATCTATCTATCTATCTATCTATCTATCTATCTATCTATCTATCTATCTATCTATCCATCCATCCATCATATCTATCTATCTATCCATCCATCATATCTATCTATCTATCTATCTATCTATCTATCTATCTATCTATCTATCTATCTATGTTCATACATAATCCGTTCGTCTAGTCACATATGTCAACCCTTCACCCCATGCACTCATCCGTTCACCCATCTGTCCATCCATTTCCGTCCTCCCACCCGTTCGTCATGTACGGTACAGGTTTCGAAGTCAGGTTTTGTTTCGCGTTACTGTTATGTGACTTTGGCGTCATAGGCACGATGTAGATTAGATCGGATGATATGAATGTAATTTGTCGACAAATTAGATCGAAGGATTTTAAGGCGTGTCACCACACGCTTTTATACGCAGTTTACTGTATCTTTGGCATTATACTTCCTGCAGACATTCGTCTGTCCAGATAAGATACACGATCGCTGGAATATTGTGCAAGATCGTCCTACAACGGGGGAAGTAAGGCTGTTGGTATTATATCAGCACTTTTCTTTACAAGGAAGTTCGCGATTTTTTTTTTTTTGTATAACTACTTGTAAAGTTGATTTGAATAATTCAAAATATACAAGTATACTCTATTTTATTTCAAGGAGTGCAGTTCGGTGGGTCCTTTGAACACCCACTTACAGATTTATGACTTCCTACACAAACACCTCTGACAATTCCATCCTGTTCCCTCGTCCCAACAATGTACAGTTGCCACAATCCTGGTGACCCTCGAAATGAGACTGACGGGATTCTTGGAATTCGGAAAAGATACAGCAACTCTGCCTCCACGTGGATTTGACGGGAGCCTGTCAATTCTTCTGAACAAGGGTTGTCATTGGTTACTGACAGAAGAAGACAAGATTTCCGTCACAGTAAGGAAGACATTTATTTATGACAACCAATTAGTATTGGGCAGTAGAAGGTCTGTCGGCAAAGTCCTTTCTATGAAACTGCACTCCATGAAAAAAAAATACAGTATACTAGTGGCTTGTGCAGCAAATGCTGCAAACCAAGTTCATTAGACGTTCAAATAAACATTTTTCAGATTTATTTTCAATGAAGAATACCAGACATTCTGAAAGTTATTTGCTTCCATTATATTGAAACATACTCTCTCTCTCGAGCCAATACTGAAGAGAACCACGTATATAAATATCTACACCACACCGCCATTAAATATATGAAAAAGACCCAACCCCACTTGATTAATAACTATAAAAATATTTGATTTTTAATAATATTATTATCTTACATAAGTTTTATAGCTTTCAGTAACATATACTATATATACTATATAGCCGCCACTCAGTAAAATATAGAAATCAAAATCTAATTTAAGATATTCTCTACATCTGCTTACATAACCCGAATAGTTCCACTTCCATATCATCAATATAGCATTAATATGTATAATTAATGAAAAATAGTCACATCATGGCATTAACTACAATAATATTTCATTTCTAATGGTAATAATGCCATCAAACCATCTCAAGTTTTGTAGTTTTTTTTAATATGCAATACACAGCTGAACCCAGAAAATTACACACCAGAATCGAACCTGTAAATTATTTTTAGTAAGTTAAGTTTTTAATAACCAATTTAATTTGAGCTCTAAATATGTCCATCGCGTTCTTGCAGATAATGGCCTTCGTGTAATATTGTTTACTGTAGTGTGTGTTTTGTTTTATTCTGAAATGCAATTAGCTAGTTCTCAAAACTGACGACAGATGGATTTTGGAAAATAGGAAAATTATATTGAAAAATTGACATTTCAGTGAAAACTACTATTTTTCTGAAAAGCTTTGGGTCCCAAGCTTCAAATTATATATATATATATATATATATATATATATATATATATATATATATATATATATATATATATATATATATACGACATAAAATTTGGCTTGATATGCTTTAAAATGTTTTAATTCGTGAAGATAATTAATCAGTAATTAATTACAGTCAATGGAAAAATATATGCAAATGCATGGACTTCCTGACCATAACGATGATGATGAAAACCATAGGTTAAAAACTTACCGGATTTAATAAATTTCTGTGTATTTTGTTCTACTGAACTATATCAAAGTAATAATATAGGAATTTTAATTAATGCAGAGACCGTTCTCGATGCTGGGAATTTCCCTTTTATTTGCATTGTGCGTGCAACTGCTTCCCACTAATTAAGCTGGTGATATGGTGCAACTGCCGTGGCGATAACGCATTGTTGGCGACGTGCGGAACACGAACCCCCGTGCCGTGCCTCGGTGACAAAACCGGCTAATTTGTCGCGAATTTGACCCGCCCTCAATCTAGGATTTCCCATTCGTATTCTCTCGCAGTGATACTCAATTTACGCGTTTCTTAGAAACGGCTATACCGTTTCGTAGCGTCCTTGGATCGATACCTGTGTACATTACGTGTGGAGAATGGTGCGCGCTCACTTGTCCACGTAGCTGTTACGTAAAATGGTATTTACTTGGTAATTGAGAGAACTTTAGTACTGTACTTTTCTTGTTACTTTATTAAGGACACGAAAAGAACTGCGATCAACAGTCTGTTGGGAGATGACGTAACATCGTAACATTGAACTGTAGACACTGAAGGCTTGAAACCAGTGATGTCGGTGTTAGTCCCACTGAGGGTTGTGGGTCACTAAAAGTTTCCTTAGTACTTACTTCGATTCCGTGTTTATACTTTATCAATCTTTCTTGAAATCTACAACTTCCAATGATTCTAGTCTGCTCGGTTTGAAGAACAACTTGATACTCATTGTAACGCTATGGACCTTAAATATTGTCAATACATAGGCATTGTGTCTATATATTATTATTATTATTATTATTATTATTATTATTATTATTATTATTATTATTATTATTAGTGTTGGGATTTAATCGAGTAATCGATCAATTTCTGTTGTAAGATTTAATCGAATAATCGAGTGGATTAAAATTAATCGGTTGTAGATGATATTAATTATTATTTTGTTAATAAAACGTCATACTACAAGTTCCAACAATATTTCTCTCTAGGAAATTACTTACTTAAAAACGCAATAGTACTGTTAATTTCTTACTGTAAACCAGGTAGCGTAGAGAAAATCTTTGCACAAACACTTCAGAAAGAGATGAGGATATGAGGACAGTGACCTAGTCTACTCTATTGAAAGTTGGAACACAATGCGAAACCCTTATTAAGTTTTATGGTTTTCCAAGAAAACTTCCATCTTGTTGTCAGCTCATCTTCCAACATATGAGACACATATTTTTCTGGGATTCTTCCCCCTCATTCCTTATAAAATAGCCAAGTGAGAGCGTAACTATCTTCTTTTTCTAAATCTGGTAATTCGGATTACAATAGGGGCCAGTCTTCTGTTTCAACCGCTGTGCTTTTGCAGGTGCTTGCAGTTTCTATACAGGGTTTGTATATGACGGTTGTGTATTTAGTTTGATAAAGAAAAAAAAAATCAGTTTTCTGTGGTTTGTTAAAAGCGTAAACTCCATTATGTCATATGAGAATTTGAGAGGTAAACTCGGGGAAACGTTTGGATTTAAATTGAACGATCGTGGAGAAGCGCTTGACAGGAAAAACGTTTTTTCGTGTTTAGTGATGCAGGACATATTGTTACTAAACGTAGAGCGGCACTTAATTCGGAGCATGTAAATGCACTCACATGTTTAAAATCATGAATGAAGCAGTATTAACTAGGTGAGTCTTCATACTTTCGGTAATTTATGTTTGCCTCAAAAATTCCCGGAGAAATTGACACAATAAATTATAAGCCTCATAATAAATATGTTAGTAAGTAAATAAAATAGTTGTTTTGTAATATAACGATACAATATATACAGATATACGACATTTAATACTTATGCTTATCACCGAACACAAGTTAAATTTAACAATAATTGTGTATTGCAGTATATTAAAATATTTTTTCAACTCTATCAAAACTCGATTAATCGATTAAATTCAAATAGTTACGATTAAATATTTTGATTTATCGACAGCACTTATTATTATTATTATTATTATTATTATTATTATTATTATTATTACTTGAAGCAAGTAGAGCGATCGGTTTGGAAGTAAATCCCGAAAAGACAAAGTATATGATTATGTCTCGTGACCAGAATATTGTACGAAATGGAAATATAAAAATTGGAGATTTATCCTTCGAAGAGGTGGAAAAATTCAAATATCTTGGAGCAACAGTAACAAATATAAATGACACTCGGGAGGAAATTAAACGCAGAATAAATATGGGAAATGCGTGTTATTATTCGGTTGAGAAGCTCTTATCATCCAGTCTGCTGTCCAAAAATCTGAAAGTTAGAATTTATAAAACAGTTATATTACCGGTTCTTCTGTATGGTTGTGAAACTTGGACTCTCACTCTGAGAGAGGAACATAGGTTCAGGGTGTTTGAGAATAAGGTGCTAAGGAAAATATTTGGGGCTAAGCGGGATGAAGTTACAGGAGAATGGAGAAAGTTACACAACACAGGACTGCACGCATTGTATTCTTCACCTGACATAATTAGGAACATTAAATTCAGACGTTTGAGATGGGCAGGACATGTAGCACGCATGGGCGAATCCAGAAATGCATATAGAGTGTTAGTTGGGAGACCGGAGGGAAAAAGACCTTTAGGGAGGCCGAGACGTAGATGGGAGGATAATATTAAAATGGATTTGAGGGAGGTGGGGTATGATGATAGAGACTGGATTAATCTTGCACAGGATAGGGACCGCTGGCGGGCTTATGTGAGGGCGGCAATGAACCTTCGGGTTCCTTAAAAGCCATTTGTAAGTAAGTATTATTATTATTATTATTATTATTATTATTATTATTATTATTATTATTATGTGCCAGTATTGCCTTACATCGTAAGCGAAATGACGACAAACATTTCAACGTTAATAACTTCGCGCAGAATTGGCAGGGTAAGAATTCGTATTCAGGGCACGATATCGTGTATGTGACCATAAATAACACATCAGTCTAGAACCCAGATAGCCCCACCTTATCAAAGTTGCGGAGAAGTGGGGCACCCATAAGTTTATATTAGAACTTGGAACAGCGTTATCGCAGTGGCGGATCCGCTGTAAACTCGATTCGGACCAGATATCTCGTTTCGATGCGGAAGAAACTAATGGATTACGATACCCTTTGATTTCAGTTTGGAAAAGACGCATGACACCAAGCCTCTCAATGGACTGAATTCGAATTCAGCTTGCAATTAAGATTACGTTTTGGCTCTATACAGGGTGTTTGAAAATTATGTGTTTACGACAAATTGGAGAAAGCTTCGTTACATGTATAAATCTGTAAAGTATTAAGTAGGCTTACTGTAGTAGCATTGAAAGCTGGTGTCTATCAGTATTTGGGTGTTCGAATTCAATGAAAACTTATATATAGGGGTTTTCAAAAGTAAGTGCGCATATTTTCTTCATATTCTACACAAGCTTAGAATTTCTGGCACTGGCATATTGTACAAGAAATGACACTTTTTTCATGACCACCCATTGCTACTAGGTATAACTTCATCGTAGATTTTGTTAATTTTATTGAGTTATTTTACGACGCTGTATCAATATCTAGGTTATTTAGTGTGTGAATGAAATGAAGGTGATAATGTCGGTGAAATGAGTCCGGGGTCCAGCACCGAAAGTTACCCAGCATTTGCTCGTATTTGGTTGAGGGAAAACCCCGGAAAAAACCTCAACCAGGTAACTTGCCCCGACCAGGATTCGAACCCGGGCCACCTGGTTTCGCGGCCAGACGCGCTGACCGTTACTCCATAGGTGTGATTGTCATCGTAGATGTACATGTACCAATCGTTTTGTTCTTGTACAAGTAACAACCTTTCTTCAATGCTGTATACAACAGCTGTAATTGTGGAATATCTGTCACAGTGTGTGAAATGGAGTCCTTCAACTCATCAATTGTCATAGGTTTGCTCAAGAAAACACTTTCCTTCAGATAGCCCTATAACCAGTATTGTCTTTGGTTAATATCTGGTGATTTTGCAGGCCAAGATACAGGAAAGTGCCCATTGATAACAAGACTACAGTCAAAAACTTATGGTGATGCAAAAATGCACAGTTCTTGTGTAATAACTCAGTGCCACCATTTTTAATATAGCGTAGAAAATGTAAGCAATTTAAAGTTGTTTCTTTCTAAAAATTATTTATTCCTGCCTTTTATGTGTGGAACATGGCAATCCAAAACGTTGAAATCTTCCCTAACCTCTTGCAACTTTACTTCTGTGTAGTAAGTACTGGGGCCTTGAAAGCAATGACTTCATATTTTTCCGAGATATTTGCAACATGCACTTCACGTTTACAAGCAATGTACTATCATCTCTTATAACACTTGGGCTCGGAAATTGATGAATAAAACATCACAGACAATGCGGGATACAAGTCCATACCTGTGGAGTAACGGTCAGCGCGTCTGGCTGCGAAACCAGGTGGCCCGGGTTCGATTGCCGGTCGGGACAAGTTACCTGGTTGAGATTTTTTCCGGGGTTTTCCCTCAACCCAATATAAGCAAATGCTGGGTAACTTTGGTTGCTGGACCCCGGACTCATTTCACCGGCATTACCACCTTCATCTCATTCAGACGCTAAATAACCTAAGATGTTGATAAAGCGTCGTAAAATAACCTACTAAAAAAAAAGCAGGATACAATACAAACTTGTTTCACTCCAACACAAACTAATGTAACCTATAACTGCTTTCATTTTCCTTTTTTTTTTCGGTATTTTATTGACCATTGGTCATTTTTTATTACAAATATTCTACTTTTTGTTGTTGCATTTTTGGTCTTTTCTGCATATGAACGGACTTTTTTTACAGTATAGTTGCCCATATTCGAGAATCTACTGCAGATTTAAAAAAAAGCATTCCTTATGCTTGAATCAGCCTTGACTCCTGATCACGTGTGTTACATGCTTCCCTCCATTCAATGCAACACAACAAATACTGCAGCCTCAGTGCCCGCAGTCAGCATATTGTACCACACAATTGAAGAAGTGAAACAAATCAGTTAGTGACCAAGTTTGGTGACAATTTATTTTCCACAGATGGAAGTATACTTTTATATTGTTCGTATATTAAATGGTGAACGAAAGAAGAGTTCGGGGAAGGAAAAGATAACATGATAGAAAACATTAAGACATACTTAAGGATCATTTAAGGAGACAAAGAGGAAGGCTGAAAATAGGAAAGACTGAAGAATGCTTGGTTTGAAGTGAAAGACCTGGCCTTGGGCAGAACACTATGTAGTTCACACCTGTGGAGTAACGGTTAGAGCGTCTAGCCGCGAAACTAAGTGGCCCGGGTTCGATTCCCGATCGGGGCAAGTTACCTGGTTCAGGTTTTTTCCGGGGTTTTCCCTCAACCCAATATGAGCAAATGCTGGGTAACTTTCGGTGTTGGACCCCGGACTTATTTCACCGGCATTATCACCTTCATCTCATTCAGACGCTAAATAACCTAAGATGTTGATAAAGCGTCGTAAAATAACCTAATTAAAAAATAACACAATGTATGAATTAATATTAAAATTGTGGTCTTTTTTTTTACATTTTAATGTCATATTTTTAGAAATTTAAGATCATTTTATGTCATTTTTCAGTGATTTTTGGGTCATCAACTTTTTTTTTTCCATTTCATTTATTTTATTCCATAGATCTTACATGAGCAATGAAGCTTTAAGATGTGGAACAAGTCAAAATTTTACAATATTACAATTACAATTTTTACAAATTTTTACAGTTTTACAATTTAGTAATTTTCTACAATTTTGTGCAATTTTTTTTACAATATTTTGGCGAGATGTAGTGAGATGAGGTGAGGTCCGAGGATTCGCCAAAATATTGCCCGGCATTTGCCTTTTGGTTGGGGAAAACCTCGGAAAAAACCCAACCAGGTAATCAAATCAAAGGGATTGATGCCGAGGACTCGCCATAGACCATCCGGCTTCAGTCCCACGGCTGTGGAAAACCTCGGAAGAAACCAAAGACCAAAGGGGGATCCAACCCAAGCCCGAACGCAGCTCCGGATCAGCAGCCCAGCGAGTCTGCCGACTGAGCTACATCGATGGCTCTACTAAAACTATACAATATATAGCCAATCAGATTATTAAATTTACAAACGCAAACGATCATTCATGAGTTGAGCTATATGTATAATGGGTCATTCCATATCAAATCAACAAGGCGCTCAACCCGACCAACTCAGATTTCTTTCAAAATTTGAGGGTTTGTTTTACCTGCCTAGCTAACTAAAACTGCCGAGTTTCATAGGTCCTGTGCTTTTCCTTTTCTGTCAGTGGCGTTTCAAACATGAAGAAAAATCATATTTTTGTAAGCACGCCGCTTCAATTAAAATTATATATCTCAACAACGTCTCCAGATAAATTTACAAAAAATGGGTGATACATTCTTAATATGTGATAGTTTTTATTGCTTATATTGTTTTCTGCATATATTCAATTACACTAAAAAAACATGGTGAAACAATTTTCATATATTCATATTTAAAAATGTGGGGGCTCTATTTATTATTATGTCACTGCAAGCGTAAGCTAACCGTGTAAGTCGCGATAATTATGTCCCACACTTGATCATATTCTTGATTGTCGCTATGTAATTTAACTTGTAGTACATAATTAGAATTTTTTGAATTATTACCTCAAATAAATTGTCACATGGATTTTGTTAAACCTGAAGTTCTGTAAGAAATGCTTAACTTTCATTGCTGAGATGAAATAGCCTTCTCATCTTACCAGACAGGATGCTGCGTTGTTTCAGCTGCATTTTAAAACTGCTTAGCAAGTATAATACCCATCCTAAACAGCAGGACTGTATGAAACTTGTGTTCCAGACACTGCGGTGGATTTTGCAAATCGAAGAGCAAGCATTTTTTCCTCTTCAGTATAGCTTTTTTCACTCACATAAATGGTATTAATGTTTGGGAGATGATCCCTTGTCCAGTCTTACAATTCCCTACCATTGCACACCATAGTAGCCAAGAAATGTTGATAAATTGGAAGGTATGAAGAAAAATTTTCTAGAAATCCACGTAGACCTGAAACTATAATAAATTGCTTCCGGCATAAGTTTTACATTCTGATAAGGACACAAACACAGACAGTATAGTTCCACTAACTCCAGCTAGAATACAATTAATACAAAACAAATAAGTTAATTAAATTTAAGGCATAAACAATTCTAGTTATAACTATATGAAAATAAATTAAAAAAAAAATATTTGCTAGTAATATAGGATGTGGAATAGCGTCAGTTCCCACTTTTAAATTTATCTTGTGACAATTCGTACAAATACATTCTTTCCTTGTATTACTCACCAACAAGCATCTTAAACAAGACTTGCTGCGCAGTTGTTTTTCCCAAGTACTTCGTGTTGCCAGTGCCCCGTTATCATCACATGATCCATTGACTAAATAGTCTGTTTCAGTTTATAAGGTAACTGCCAACCTACCCACGTAAACAGCTGCATGTATTCATGCTGGTGCGCGGCCTTGATGTATGGCCAGCGTCCAGAGCACTTCCAGATTTCGCGGAGCGATTGTCATTTGTCTCGCTGATCCCTCGTCAAGATGCGACGTCCCTGTGCCTGCGTGCCTAGCATAGCGATCGCCAGATCCGATTGAGACGATGTGCACAACATTGTGACTACCCATGCAGGGGCAGATTGTGAACCATCCCCACATCACTGGGGTACTTATTTGTTTGTGTATATATAATCCCTTCCGTTTAAGGGTTGAAATGGGTGAAATTTCTATTTTCCACATTTTTAAAACTAAAGACTTAATTTGTTTTGTTATTTTATTAGTATAAATGCCCCCAGGTTGCATTAGTGTCCATTCAATAGACCTATTTTTCGAGTTATTACATTTTTTCAACATAATTTTGACTTCGAAATAAAACTGGTATGTACATCTATCCCCAGCATCGCACTTGACATGTGCCAGAAAAAAGAATAGTTTGTATACACCTTAAATATGGTTAGTTCATTAATTAGTGATGTATGCAATGGAGGGGGGAAGGGAACTGGACACCATACCTCATGATCTCCTGGCTTAGTTGCCTAATATGCGATGCGTTATTGGTGTCACTTATGAGGTTTTAATCTGTCTTCGCACAGTTGACTAGCAAATATTGACTTTCTTTCAAAATATATCTACTTACACCAAATGTGTACGATACCCTGAAAGAAAGAACTGTACACCATTTTTTACAGTTTGTAATTTAAGAGCAAATTTTGAATTTTGAATGTGTGAATGACCCAAAAAGAATTAATTCAATCACTTTAAATATTTTAAATATAGTTTTTAGTGTCTGGATAGTATATTTAATTTTTTATCTAAAAATATTTTACTTTTTTCAAGAAATGTTCTTTAGTTCTGTTAAACAGACTTTTCATAACATGCAGTAAAAATTTTAATCTTCTCAACATGACATTTGATTATGTAGTATTTGAATGTAATTGCAATTTAAAATAACATTTCGGAAAAATAACTTTAAAATGTCGACTTTTCACCACTTATTTGTGAAGTGTAACTAAAGCATGAATTTTGAGCACGATTATGTTGATAAAATTTTGCCAATGATATTTTATTGCATGTATGCGAGTTTTTTTGCCAAATCATCATCATCATCTTCCTAACAAGTATTAGGCCAAGTGGCCTGTTACGGTCTCAAACTAGAATTTTCAGTCCATCTCTTCTTTGGACGGCGTAGAGATCTTTTGCCATATGGATGGTAATGAAGCAGTGCTTTTGGAATTCTGCATCGATCCATTCGTTCGAGATGACCCTTCCACTGAAGTTGATATTTGCTGATGAACTGTATAATGGGTTCTATTTGAAGTTCTTGCATTATGTCCTCATTTTTTTTCATGATCCCAGCGAGTATATCCAGCTGTTGCTCTCATAAACCTCATTCACTTGCTGTTATTCTACTGACATCTTTATTCTTCGCAGTCCACGCTTCACTACCATAGCTTAATACTGGCTGTGCTAAGGTTTTATACAAGCCTATTCTTGTGTGTCTTTGTACTAGTGAGGGTTTCACGATTTTATTAATGATCCCCATTGTTTTATTATATTTACATATTTTTTCAGCAATATCTACTTCATCATAAGGTGATAGTGTATAGCCAAGATAAGTGAAGGTATTTACTCTTTCTATTATTTTATTATTCAAACAGATTTTGCTTGGTACAGGGAATTTCCCACAAAATGACATGATTTTCGATTTTTCAATATTAATTTCCATGTTATATTTTTCACTGACCTTATTTAAATTGTGTACTGAATATTGTAAATCATCTTCAGTTGATGCCATGAGAACTAAATCATCAGCGAAAAGTAAAGCATCAAGCTGCAAATTTCGATTAATTGGAATAAATCCATGTCGTGTCTGTCGCCAATCTTGAATGATTCTATTTATATAATATTGAAATTCTCATTTTTCCATTAAACTCTCCCCTCATCAACATTGCCTTTCAGAAAATCTGTCGAAATGGAAAGGAATGCAATGAACACATATAATAGTATATAGGCTACATTTTACAGCTTTTTTTTTCTTTAAGGAATAATTTACGTAAATTGTTTAGATCACAAGAAAATATCCCTTTAAAGAACATGCCTGCAAACTTTTCCGAAAAATGTCGGAATTTTTCATTCTTGCATTAAACTCTCCCTTCATCAAAATTATCGTCAGAAAATCTGGCTGCGTAAAAAAGAATAAAATAGAATACACACATACAGTATAGGCCTATATACATTTTTCGTGCACCGAATTTTTCCCGTAAATAATATGCCTGCAAGCTTTACCGAATAATATCCGAATTTTCATTGTGGCATTAAACTCTCCCGTCATCAAAATTACCGTCAGAAATTCTGTCGGCGTAGAAAATAATACAGTACACACATACAGTATATACATTTTGCCGCTTTTTCCTTCCTTAAGAAATAATTTACGTAATTTGTTCATATCACAAAAAATATCACCTTTATCTCAACACTGATGTCCTCCGTAAGACCGCATTTCAGATTTCCTGGTGCACCGGAAAGCGTGGGTGTATTGCAAATTGCCGGGCGGAGGCGGCAAGCTGGTTGCTTCTTTCTCCTTGTCTTTCGAGGTCGACTCACGGAGTCAAGGTCAACGCCATATCTATCCGCTTATTAGCGAGTTGAATGCCCGAGTCGTCACCTCTTAACTGATAACGCGCCGTCGCTGTCATTTGTTATTTTAATGTTTCTTGCTGCTGCTTTTGCAACGTTACTCGTGAAATTCTTGAAGTAAGATTGTTGCTATGGTGAATGAAAAAAAAAAAAAAAAAGAAGCGTGAAACCAGATTGCCATAGATTTGTCCTAGTAATCGTATCTTTTTTATTTTTTGTGCAGAATAAAAGAACTAAACGTATTGTATCTACTACATTGTAAGCTGAAACTAATTTTTAAATTTTAAAGGTAATCATTATTATATCAAAAAATATCACTATAAGTTCGTGCACTTTTTAAATTGTCTACAGTTCTGATCACAATGAAATTTCAACCATTTACTGTCAGAGGCCACTGAAGTAAAACCATACAATATTATTTGAATGTATCGGCGATGGATCCTGGACTCATTTCCCCGGGGATTATCACCTTCATCTCACTCAGATGTTAGATGACCATAGCAGTTGTTAAAGCGTCGTAAAATAACGTCAGTTTTCGGGAAATACTTTGAACATTTAAGGTGTTTACTAAAATATGTTGTGTGCAATTAATTACAGTGAACATATTATGACAATTTAGCTAGAGGGAGATTTCCGCTGATGTTTCAGATGTAACTTTCCTTGGCAACCACGTCAATACCCTTCGCTAATGTCAGTGTTTTCTGTTACGTCCGGACCACAGGATCATATCAGACGGCTCGATCTCTGGGTGCATAGTGGTAGTGATAGACAAATCGTCTGTAAGGGATAGATAATTAAGCAATTACAAATCTGTGATTATTTGTTTCAAAATTGCGGAAACTAAAAGTTGATATTTTGTAATATTAGCCTGTTTACAGGCAAATACTTTCCACATATAGTATGTCTAAGCAAGATAATGACTCTCTCATGCAGATAACTCCTATCACACTCATACTTGTGGCAAAATGGTACACTCGTCAAAGAAAGTAAACCAGCGAGAATAAAATTACACGTACGTAGAATATAAAGAATTGAAAATTCTCTCGCCTTTCTCAAAGATGGTGGCACTGACAGGGTAGTAGATATATATCAGTGTGTAATGGTTACCACACTTGCTTTAAAACCTACGTTCATTGGTTCTAAACCCCGCCAAGATGGATGGATTTTAAATAGTGATAAAACCTTTAGTATGGTTTACTCTTAAAGTAAAGTCAGAAGGCCCGCCCTTACAATTTTACATTACGTAAAGTTCACGGTTATAGGGCTCCAGGCAAAATTTGTGTGTTGTTTCATGTTCATGTAGAACTTGGGATGTTGCATACTAAACCCATACCCACGGTGTCATTGCGCGTGATCTTGTCCAATACTTATTTCATTTCATACCGCACCGTGATTCGATGAACGAAATGGAAGGATTTTGTGGAAGGAAAATTAGACCTCAGTTGCCATGGAAATACGTAATATCGGTAAGCCAAACAGTGAACGAATCCATTCCTATCCAGAAGGGGAGTCCGGATTTATACATAACAAAATGGAAGAGTTTATTATTGTAATCCGCGGTGTGGTTGCAGTATATATAAAAATGTTATTCAGTTGTGCTTTGGCATGGACACGAAACAAACGCATGCACAATACATGCGTAACTACCATAGGAAGTTAATACAAGCTTGGCATTACTCATATAGAGACGGTATTTCTACGAGCTATTTTCATGAGCTTATATACAGTATAGTAGTTGCGAAAAATCTTCATTTCTGCAATAAAACGAAACAAAAATTATTGTTTTTGATCTTAAAGAAAATACAGTTTAGTTTTGAAGATATTACCTGCAAAATAATGAGATATTACTTGGAAAATCTGTTAATCCATTAATTTCTGGGTGATACAGTGAGATTATTATTATTATTATTATTATTATTATTATTATTATTATTATAGCTACTGGCGTAGCTCAGCCGGCTATATACAGTATACTAGTTGCGAAAAATTTTCATTTCTGCCATAAAAACGAAACAAAAAGTATTGTTTTTAATCTTAAAGAAAATACAATTTAATATTAGTTTTGAAGATATTACCTGCAAAATAATGAGATATTATTTGGAAAATCTGTTAATCCATTGATTTCTGGGTTATTTACGAACAGTGAGATGATGATGATTATTATTATTATTATTATTATTATTATTATTATTATTATTATAGCCACTGGCGTAGCTCAGCCGGCTAAGGCCGCCGAACCAGAGTTTCGCTCAGGCACGGGTTCGATTCTCGCTTGGGCTGATCACGTGGTTTTTTTCCGATGTTTTCTCCATCCGTAAATCGAATGTCAGGTAATCTATGTCGAATTCTCGGTCTCACCTCGCCAAATCCCGTCTCTCTCTCACAAATTCCATCGACGCTAAATAACCTAGCAGTTGATACAGCGCCGTTATACAACCAAATGAAAAATTTATTATTATTATTATTATTATTATTATTATTATTATTATTATTATTATTATTATTATTGTGAGCTTTATTTCGCCATGAATGTCGGAAATATCAGTGTGTGTGCGAAATTATGTTGTGAAAAAAATAATCACGAAAATTTTTGTAAACTACTGTCACATTTCTGTTCATAAGTAGGCCTACGATATTTTATTTATTTTTCAAGAGAAATTAAACAAATGTTCACCAAAAATCTGGCCCTGGTTATATATCTCAAGTGGGACGTCGCTAAGGATTTTATCACCCTCTGCAGGATTTGAACCCGGGATCTTCTAGACTTCT
Source organism: Periplaneta americana (assembly GCF_040183065.1). NCBI lineage: Eukaryota > Metazoa > Arthropoda > Insecta > Blattodea > Blattidae > Periplaneta > Periplaneta americana. The sequence continues at coordinate 14,215,496 of NC_091121.1, forward strand.
AGAGCACTTAGGCCAACAGTGGTGACCCATAATCTGAAGTGAGAGAATTTATACATACGTTTGGTTTGGAACATTGCAATATTATTCGACGTCTTTTTCTGAGTTGCTCGTTGTACTGGTCGACAGGTGACTGAGTCCCTCGCTTTGCATGTACGTCCACTTCAAGGTGATCGCTTGTGTAATTAAAGTTTTATTATATGTTCGGCAATTACACTCCAGCAGGAGGACTTATCGGCAGGAACTTCCCAATCAAGGAATGCACTTGACAACATCCGAAATTACTGATTCAACTGCATTCCGGTTCTTCAAGGGTAACATGAAATTAATCTTATCTCTCCTGACGGAGGTCGTGGCATCTATGTTTCTGGGGATGATTGGGTGTCTTATTTCCTCAGTTCTGTCATTGCCACAAACCCATGTCCTACTCTCCTACGTCATTATCCTCCAAAGTTATCTTGTTAGCAAGGAGAGAAGAGGGTTATCAAACCTTGTATTTAGAAAATAATATTTTATCAACTCTAATCTCACTAGAGATTTTGATTTATCTGGAGAAAATAAAAACTCGAGTGGGATTTAATTGACTATTACACGATTAGAAGAAAGTATATAAAGATTAGAAGTAACAAAGTACTCCAATACATAAAATATTAATTGGCTTACGAAAATACAACTGTCTTCAAATGTATTATTGTACCATCTCAACATTACGCTAGATGGCAAGAGTGTGTTATGATTAGCTGTTTTCTTGTTATCAGTTGTGCCAACTATGGAATCTTCATTGAACTCTGTGGATGGTTACTAGTCGAGAAGGCTTTGTTGATTTAGTTTCATTTTTATTAAAACATTTGCATTCCACTTCAATCATCCGGATCCCAGTAATCAACGTCACTTGACAGATGATTTTCAATAAATCTTAGTATTAAACAATCTCTGATACGTGACTATCCATAATATCATATAGCAGAAGCTATAACAAACATAACCTAAATAATATAAACGAGTGTTAGAAAAGTTTTAATTAGGGATGATGAAATAAACAAGAAACGTTTTAATTAACGATGATGAAATAAAAAATAAACATGAATAATTTTAAAAGCAACAGTTATTGAAAATAAAATTTTCAAGTTTTGAATGTTTTAGTGGTTGGTGGTTCAGTCGATGTTATATTGGACGTGTACGTAAAAGAAGTGAACTCGTTGATGTACATGGTGCATCCCTCAACTTATTCAGGATTTCCGAATGGTGCTCTTCATATATGACCAGTGATCTTTATTAATTCTTGTTCTTGAATGCCAATGCGAGTCATATTTGAAACTGCTGTGCATCGACTGGAGTGGTTTGTAGTTTTCTGTTTTTTGACGTCCAGACCAGTGCAGTTTGAAATGCTGGCAAACAAAGAAACAAATGCTAGGGTAGTGATAAAAATAAACAAATGCTAGGGACGCGATAAAATTAAACAAATGCTAGGGACGCGATTAAATTGTGCGATAAGCAGCCATGATTGGTTGAAAGACGTCCTTTCGTACCGTTTTATTGGTTAAAAGTAGCATAAAACAAGATATTGTGAACAGAAAATCATCTTTTTAAGTCTCTGGCATATATTTGCTGTAAGCAGTTCGCTTCTCTTGTTCTCACAGTGACTGAGAAATACGTGGTCGATTTGGATGATTTTTCTAAAAAGTGTGCATAGCTCTTTTTGTGTAGGTACGTCTTCTGTCACCAAATTCTATCATCACAATCAGAATTCTCTTATTTTCTGTTAAAAACACGTTTTATGTTGATTCATCAATAAAACTAATTCTATAATACAGGGACTAACAAAATGTATTAACAGTAACATTGTTGCCATAGTAACTACTGTATAACCATAGTGATTCTGAAGAAAGAAATGAAGTATTGCATAGCAATAAAAAATATAAGAGATTTTCTTACAAGTTCCATCTAATTATACAAAACTTGGGCACCCCGTGGTCCAGACAACATAGCGTTTTCTCCTGGTACTCCAATTCCTGTGTGACATCCCGGGAATGTTATATCATCTTTGTTATGAGTGCAATGTAGACCCACCGTCTACAGTGCTGTACTCTGGACAGTCTCTGGCAAAGCGGTCGACTCTTCACGGCACTAATGACATCTGTGAGTCGGGAGGAATAATGACAACTTAAAGATCCTGTAATTGCAAAATAAAAAATCTTGAAGTCTATTCTGTAGCCAAAGAAAGTCATTAAAGAGCGTCTTGGTGTAAGTTCAGATTCACGTGTTTTTAATTATAGCCAGAGTTTGTAATAACTGTGTTTACCGCAGTTTGGGACTTTTATTCTAAAATATTTCATACCGCAGTGTTTTAATTGTCCCTTAAATGTTGTGCAATTAGCCCCCCCCTCCTTTTCTCTCACGCAAGGGTTCCGCTGACCTTGCGCACGAACACCGAAAGGTCATCTTTAATTGCTAAGTCATAATTGGATTATTTCGTGCCTTGCCTGCCTCCGCACGCACCCGGGGTGTTTCGTGCTCTCTCATTTTACAACCCTCCCCCGTTTCGAAACAGTGTTGAAACATCGTTCAAATGGAATGGAACAACTAACGAAACGGGCGGTGAACGGCTTAACGAATCACGTTATAACGATTACCTGTACTCTCTGTCTTGGTGGCAGGCAGAAAAAAATTCACATGCTTGAAATCCGGTGCATGAGCTTTTTTTTGTGTACATTTCTCCTAGCCGCCATGTCTGTTTCTCTTTGCTCACGACGTGAAAGCATTCTTCATTTAGAGATTGTGTAATTTTGAAAGATATATAAATCTTCAGTCTTGTACAGTCCGAAGGAACTAGTCCATAGTGTTACGACAAAAACCTTGTTTTCATAGCTAGAGAGCTGAAATATTGTCAGTTTACAAGCAAAACACAGTAAGTAAAAAATATTAGGCCTACTTCTGAGAAAAAGGCATTTGAAAGCTCTTTACAAAACTTTGTGTGCATTTCATTTTCCAATTGTAAGTTTATACACATAGGGAAGACTTGGGTAATATCGGACATCGAGTAATATTGGACAGTGAGTTTCTTTCATCTACCACCAGATGATAGTACCTGAATGACATGGTTACATTTCTGTGATGTCGCATACAGAAACGTAACCATGTCGTTCAGGCACTACCATCTGGTGGTAGATGAAAGAAACTCACTGTCAGATATTACCCGATATCCGATACTACCCAACTCTCCCCTACATTAAGTACATTATATGCGCATTTTTCTCATTTTTTTGTGTTTTGCTTGTAGGGTAGATTTTTTTTATTTTATTGGGTTATTTTACGACGCTGTATCAACATCTAGGTTATTTAGCGTCTGAATGAAATGAAGGTGATAATGCCGGTGAAATGAGTTCGGAGTCCAGCACCGAAAGTTACCCAGCATTTGCTCGTATTGGGTTGAGGGAAAACCACGGAATAAACCTCAACCAGGTAACTTGCCCCGACCGGGATTCGAACCCGGGCCACTTGGTTTCGCAGCCAGACGCGCTGACCATTACTCCACTGTAGGGTAGGTGAGAGTAATTGTAAACAAATGCTGTGAAAAATACAAAACTGTTAATATAAAAATTTTAATTCGGGGGAATAATATGTTGGCTAACTTACAAAGCAGTTTGACGCCAAATAGGAGTAACTGCTTAGTTGTGAACGAATGTTATGTAAGAGTCTACAAAAAATGTTGAGAAAGAATTTTGCTTCACCTTCATTTTTGGCATTGTAAGTAAAGGTACAGTGCTATTTTTTAAGAATATGTTGTTTTTATGAGCAATGTATAGTAGTTAACATTTATTACAATGGTTTTGAGATCTCCTATAATCTCAGTTCATTAAATTATAACGTTTACATTTGCCCCATAGTTTTAATTGCTTGGGGGTAATTTGTAAACATGTTTTACTATGGTTACATTTCGTACTTTTCAGTAATCAAAGAGACCCCCAGCCAACTACACTGTAGAGAATTTAGAGAGGGTTGTCACAGATGTGAAAAATAGTAACTACAGTTATCGTGAAGCTCAGGAGAGGTACGGTACTGAGTTCCTAAATCGTCATATATCATAGGTTAAAGGTACGAAATGTACTAGTGACCAAAATTGGAGTTGGAAGGAGTACAAATCTTTCTTCTGAAACAACAAAAAATGTTCAGTGTCTGATAGCCCATGCGAAAATTGGTGTTTACAATTACCCCCCTCTCAAAGGGGTAAATGTAAACAAGTGGGAGTACAGCTTTTTCTTCTGAAACAGTACAAAAAATGTTCAGTGTCTGATAGCCCGTGCGAAAATTGGTGTTTACAGTTACCCCCTCTCAAAGGGGTAAATGTAAACAAGTGGAAGGAGTACAGCTCTTTTTTCTGAAACAGAACAAAAATGTTCAGTGTTTGATAGCCCGTGCGAAAATTGGTGTTTTTCAATTACCCCCCTTTCAAAGGTGTAAATGTAAACAGGTGGGGTAAATGTAAACTAGCAATTAAAAGCTGAAAAAAGTCAACCTTATTGTTTTAAACCCATTTTCAGGGAAAAGAAGGATCTGAAAATAACACGTTTCTTTGTCATGCGTACCGTTACTGAGGGTTGGGTAATGTTGAAATATATTTGAAATCAGTGAAAAGTGTTTACAATTACCCTGGTCTACCCTAAACCGACAATATATGAAATTTCATAATTTACATCCTTGATAGTCCGTGCGAAAATTGGTGTTTACAATTACCCCCTCTCAAAGGGGTAAATGTAAACTAGCAATTAAAAGCTGAAAAAAGTCAACCTTATTGTTTTAAACCCATTTTCAGGGAAAATAAAGATCTAAAAATAACACGTTTCTTTGTCATGCGTACCGTTACTGAGGGTTGTGTAATGTTGAAATATATTTGAAATCAGTGAAAAGTGTTCACAATTACCCTGGTCTACCCTAAACCGCCCATATATGAAATTTCATAATTTACACCGTTAATGCATAGTATTTGGAATCAAAACTTCCGTGTTTCACTACGAGTAGAATTGAAATGGGAGTACTTTTTCATATTTCATAATATTTCGTAAAACCTTCCTTCGATGTAGCTCCGATCTACTGAAGAGTTACGAACCTTGATTTTCTTCAAAGAGACCTTGGATGGGAAGTCATCAGTTTGCGAAAGTACCTTCCAAGTTTGGAAACCAGTCTTACACCCGTGTAAATACTTGCAGCTTGTTGCAATAAGACCTTCTTGGCGTTCCCGTCTCGTTCTTTATAGAAAAGTAACTAATTTATACGGGCTATAAAAGTGGAATGCGAGGCATGTTTGATGGACCACCTGTGGCATTCTTTTTCCAGTGCGAACATTCCTTGTGTTAGTGGAAGAGCAGTAGCGTTCAGAGGGGAGAGTTTATAACTGGGTATAACTCGAGAAATGACAAGCGGGCATTCAGCAGGTGTCCCCGGACAATGAAGTCGTTAAATTCATCTAATAATATATCACCGCTTAGGCCAGGCCACCCAGTATCGCGGATTTGCTCCTTGTGTCCGTGGTATTTCTGGTGGACAAGGTAGTACGTTTTCCAGGCTTTCTCGCATTTCCTTCAACATTTGAAACTCTCCGGTCTTTTTATATACAGGATGGAAGTGAAATAACCTTGGAGATCGAAAGGGACAATAGGGTACACATAAATGAATAGAAAGCTATATTACGTTTTAAGTTTCAGCAATCCGGCAACATCGCCGCTAACACATTCTTCTCGTAATACACGCAGATGTAAAAGGTCAATGAAGTCTATGTCTTGCTAGATGAGCTGTTCTCTGGCGCTGTGTTGCAACCAACTCGCGTCGTGCAGTGGCTTGAAATTAGAGATTTTTAAAATTGAATTTACACGAAAACCATTCACAATATTGAAATACTCCAAAGAGATAAATTATTCTTTATTAATTCTCCTATCGATGTGGACAAAAATCACGATTTTACTCGCAATAGTTACCGAATAAGAGGTTGTTAAACATTTCAAAAAAAAATCTGAAAAAAAAACTATTATCTTTCCACCAATATGATACAGTATTATAGTTTTTTTTTTTATATACAGCATGAGCTATTCGCTTTGAAAATCTGTAAGGCTATTTCACTTCCACCCTGTATAAGAATAGTGACTACAGCTGGAAGTTAGTAAAGTTATAAAAATTAACAGTGAAAGTAGAAATAATTGAAGAGTCCACTGCAAGAATGATGGATGTCACTTTCTTGTCGAAAATTAATCAAGACTGCCAATGCATAGCTTAAGACATATAGAATGTACATACAGGGTTGTATGGCATTAACACTGATAGTCATTGTCCAGTAATGATCGGAAAATCACAGTTAAGCTTTGAGCGCTAAGCATTTCAAACTTTCAATTGCTTCTCCTGCAAAATGTATTCCAAATGACATACGTCATTCTTGTAGTGGACTCTTCAATTGTGTATATCGTCGTTGATTTTATGGAACCTCCTATGTGATAGTCCAGAAAATAACTTTTCAGAAGGAAGAAAAGATTAATTAAATATCAATAGGCGTACACTGATCCTCGATGATGTCATTTATGTCACCATATTCACCAACGTTTTCTACCGAATTATTTCATATTCTTATGTAGGCACATTGATTTCTAATTAATTTTTTCTTCCTCCTGAAAAATTATGTTGTGTACTTTTACATAGGACGTTTCATAAAATCAACGACGATATATTAAATACATCCTAAGCGTAGGGATCCACATGAGACATACTTGATTAAAACAGGTCCTTCAATTTATTTTAAAAAATCGAAACAGTTCGGTGTGCAGGAAAACTGAGGTGTTATTTATTGGAGGACTAAGGTCACCATCGCACTACTGACTTCATGTTCACATTCCATGAGAAGGTGAACGATCATCGATCTTTTTTCGAGTTGAAAAGTCCTACAATTGTTAATGGTCCTGTTATAATAATAATAATAATAATAATAATGATCATCATCATCATCATCATCATCCGTGGCGCTATATCCCATGAAGGACCTAGACCGACCAACCGGCTGCTGGACTCACTCCCACATGCCGAAGCAGAGGTGGACGATCATCCAACCAGAATGGAAGTATCGTGTGGTTAGCACGATAATCCCCCCAGCCGTTATAGCTGGTTTTCGCAACCGGATTTCGCTACCTATCGTAGCTCCCCAAGTGCATCACGATGCCGGGTTGGCACCGGCCCCATACACTGGCCGAAATTTCATGAGAATTTCTTCTCCCATGAGGACTCGAACCAGCGCGCATTCCGTAACGCGAGTCTTAGGCAGGATGTCTTACACCACGACGCCACGGCGCGGGACAATGGTCATGTTAATAATAATAATAATAATAATAATAATAATAATAGTACTGTACTAGTAAATTTCCTTCGCTATAAAAACCAAATAATTGTTAATGATAGTATAGGTTGTAGGAGAGGATGGTATAATTTTTGTTTTTCCTAATTGATGCACATTTTTCCATGTGCATGTACCTATACTCTGGAATTTTTGCAACAACATTAATTCGAGATTAGATTTGAAAAAAAAAAGTACCAGTATACAGTAAGTAATTCACTAATTCTCAGCAATATTAAAAAATAAATTCAAAAGCTCTCTAACATTTTACTCCTAAAAGCACATTCTTTAAAATGCCTGGAGCATAATTTTGATATTGGTTTTGAAGTTTTTAAAGTAAAGCGATCACAGTTTAAGTATGAATTTTTACAGGTATCTTGGAGGGATATTTTCAAATCTAACAAAATTCCGGCAACAAATTTCAGTTTCAAAGAAAAGTTTCGTAATAGCGTAAAGAATGTAATTTCTAAATATTCATGTAGCATTATTAATAGTTTCCCAGATGTAATATATAACTTTTTGTTTGAGAATAAATCGAGAAATTAAAGTTACGGGAAATTGCAATCAAGTTTAGCGTCCTTTAAAAATCTAACGAGGACATAAACGTATATTTTTCACATATCAAAGATTATTTTAAAGTAAAAAAAAAAATACTGAGAAACTACTAGTTTTTAACCACATTTAACCCTCCTTTCCCCTTAAAAACCCTGTGCATCACAGCCTTAAAAATAGCATCGCAGAACCTAACTAGGGTATAAATACTCATGAAATTTTATGTAACGCATTTCCCACATATCAAAGTGTATTTTAAAGCATTTTTTTTTAATTTACTGCTTTTCCACCATATTAAAACAAGACAACCTCTGCCCTTAATGCTGTGACACAAAACTTCATTACTTCTAAAGATAGCTGTCCATCGAATCAAGCAGACAGAAAATCTATTACAAGGAGTGCAACAACGATCCTAGACTTGGTATCGATTGCTCAAGAAGTTAGAGAAAATGCAATTTACCCTCTCACACCACCACGTCACCTCGCGTTTAAACCCTTCATTCACCACCCTAAATCGAATTATTGTTGGACGCGTTTTAAGCGAATTCGATTACAACGTAATTTCGGGCACACAGAGTCTCGAACTCGCTAGAACGAGGGCTAATCGCATTCTCTTGACGCTGCAGCTCGGGTTTGTAGTTTTTTTTCCTCTGCGTCTTGCTCTAAAGTTTCTTTTTTTAATTCTGCGTTTTTATTTAACAAGGCCAATGAACAATCGCTGTTTTTACCGTCATAACTGTACGCCGCAATACAATAGCATGTGAACGTGCTCCGTCATAACGTTTTTGTGCAAATTGCGTGTATATCCTATTCAGGATAGGATATGATTATGCCTGGGGCATGTATGCCCGAGCTGTGTTGTTATCGCTCATAGTGTTACCATTGTTGTGTTAATTACAAAAAAAATTAATGCAAATTTAATCCTACTCTGGAATTCACATTAGACTGAACGCTTTGTCATTGAAATGCGATCAAATTGAAACCTTTTAATGTTTTAACTGGTTACTGCTGAGTAATTATATGGGAGTACAAACAACAGACGAATGCGTTGTAGGTATAAGCGCAAATTTACTGTAAATATTAAATGCATTAACAAATTCCAAGAATTTTGAGAATTGAGACTTCATAGGCTGCTGATTTGTGGTATACATATGAGTATCTGAACCATGTCTCTCTAGTCATAACTAGGGGGCGGATTTTTATGTGCTAAAAATTTAAATATATTTATTTTTATGTGCTAAAAAGTACGAAAATATTTGCTAAAATAATAAAAAAATTTTTGTAATATGACAAAAATACCTTACTTAGCTTGAAAAAAAAAATGTTACTAGGTACTAGAGTTGGGCAACACGATTCTTTTTCAGAAGTCGATTCCAACGATTCAATCATACATTACGAATCGATTCTAACAATTCATTCACGATTCTTCTCAGTCTGCGATTCCAACTATTCTTTTGAATCGTCAACGAGTTCACGATTCTTCCTACTCTGCGATTCCAACGATTCGTCAACGAACGACTTACAGGACACTTTCCTTTGCAAACCACGCGTAGAACAAAAACGTTCTACGTCTCTCGCATAGATGGCATAAGAGGCGAGACATTGGATTATCTCTTTCTCATTGGCTGGAACCATTCAGCATGACCTCCATTAGTCTACAAAATTACCCAAGATATTTCTAAATTATAATTTATCAGCTGAGCCTTATTATGAAGTACATTTGTTGCATCACATCTCTATTTAACTATGCAAATTTCAGGTTCGTGTTCATTATTTTTCACATTTAACAAATGCAGTATTTTGATTTCACTCTCGCTCGGGAGCATTCGGCACGGTTCGGAAATGTCCGCTGACAGGTTACATCAAACAAGTAAATAGAATCGTGGGTTACGATACCATGTCAATTCGTTACTATTCTTTTGAACGACGATTCGTTACGATTCTTTTGAACGACGATTCGTTGATACCACGAATCGATCCAACTCTACTAGGTACTCACCAATCACACTTGAGTATCAGTTGCTAGTAGTTGTCCGAGAATTGCAGTGAACAACAAAGATCATTTCCAAATTCTCCATCACAAATGCATGCCCATTATCTCTGAACAACGACTTATACTGTGAAAACGATCTTTCCACATCACAGGACTCCAGACGTGCATATTTAAAGAGAGGAATGTCACAAACAAACACCGTCAATTTCACCTAAAGGCACACCCTCCAATACTTGAGCAACTTTACACATTTTTTACATCCACTGTTTTGCCGTGAATGCAAACGTGAAGCAGCGGCAATGTGCTTGTTTCCAGACAAATGTCGGGTTACCTGAGAGCTCTGATCTGCATTTACTGATTTACCACACGGTTGGCAAAATAACACTTTTCCGTCGGCAGTAAAAATGTTTTTAAATTCATCTACATATTGCTCTAGACGCGATCTTAAACTCGATTTGATTTAGGCTAATATACACACGCCTTAACGTAAAAAAATGTTTCTAGCTACTGACTGACAATGTCGGAGAAAA